>NC_132820.1:9180100-9780100 GCF_048594095.1 Paramormyrops kingsleyae
TTGTTTAATATCCCAGGTACAACGCTGATAGGGACACGGTGCATTCTTGGCCTTGGCATGATTTCCCATAATTCTCTTTTCGAGATTTGCCTCAGCAGGTTTATTTACAGAGAGTGAAATATATACATAGGTGTAAAATACATTTGACAGGTGATTGATGACCTGTAAGTGTAACAACAGCAAATGGGCAACTTGTGGTTCACTGTGATGCCTTTCGGACTTGCTGGTGGTCCTTTTTTGGGGAAAGAACGCACTCGACTCACCTCTTTGCATTTTTTTGTTAAAAGTACATGAAACTGACGTTCTCCTGCTGCCGGTGGGGGGACTTTCGGGGAAAACACGGTGGGACGGAGAGCGATTTATTGTCTGGCCTGGGAATTCCACATGCTGCAGACCTGGGAATGTGAAACGGGAGAGAGCTGGAGGAGCGAGCGAGCAGGCAAGAGCGTGGCGCTTTTATCTCGGATGTCAGATAAAAGCGGTATCTGTGCCCGTAAAGCTGCTGCCGGGGTCTTTAGCGCAGGGTCACTTTATTGCCGTCGCGGTCCTGCGGCCTTCTGGCTTCTGATAAAAATCACCCCAACGCCGAGTAAATGAGAGGCCAATAAAAGTGAAGAAAAGGGAGGAGGACAGGAGGAAGAGCAGAAAGACGGCGCCTAGGAAGGGCCTACACCCACCCCCCTCGCCCCCAGGGGTGCCCAGGCCTGGAGTGATGGAGTAGGAGAGCCGCCGTGACTCTGGTTAGCCTCAAACGAAGATGTCCCCATCTCAAACGAAAAGTGCACCCCAGCTTTGGAGCTGCGTTTTGGGGGAAGTCAGCTTTCTACCCAAGCATTTTATGTTGTTGAAACTGTTAAGCTTATTACGCTGATAAGGTGGTGATCTAGGGGGCGCTCTTCCACCCATGCGCTTCCTGGCTTGAGTGACGCAATCTTGCCATTAGACCCGCTGAACGGAAGAGTATATTTGGGCCGGAAGGCCATACAGCTGTGGCCTACACACGGTGTCTGGGTGCAGGAGTCTGCCGAGACGAGACAGATGACTGCTGAGAGCGATGACTGACGGTTCTTGCAGACCCTGAGGCCGTCCACGGCACTGTGTCCAAACACAATGCTTTGTTTGCCTACTTAGTTAAGGGCTTTTGTCCCTCTATACACGCCCCCCACCCTTTTACGAAAACAAACGTGTGCGGAGTTTGTTCTGACGGACCACCAGTGCTGGTGTGTGCGTTGTATGTGTGTGTGCGTGATAATACCTCCCACACACACACACACACACACACACACGCGCACTGGGAATGCACGTGTAAAGATAAGATGGCATCTAAACAGCCTTCGAAGTTGAAGTTAAAGACGTTGGCCCCTTTCAGCTTCCAGACAGCAGTGTTCCTTTCCCCCCCGGGCGTACTCTCCGTGGGTGTGTATTTAAATATCACAGAGTATTCAGGACAACCAGGGATTGAAGGTTTTCCACACCCGTGTCAGCAAAAGTTCAGTAAAGGTGAATCAAAGAGAGAAAAAAACATCCTAGTAGTGCATGAATATCATGAACCCAAGCAGAGGACTGTTTAGGCAGTAAGTGACTAAATTTTGGGAGTTGCTCAGCAGATGTTTGGGACCCACGGCACTCATTCGGTGGCAGCCGAACGTGCCGAACGTTTTTCGGCGTACAAATCGTAAATTTTAATTGCGACGGGACCTTTTGTCGCTAGATGCCTACACCTGATGTCGCAGTGCCGGTTAAGTGTTCCACCACGTGTCTTCAGTCCGAAGCCCCGGAAAGCCAGTGGAAATCGCGAAAGTGGGGGAGGGGGGAGAATGGGAAAATGTTCGAGCACCAAGCAGTCAAAGGTTATCCAGAGGATCTGGCTTTTTTTTTTTCAGTCGTCAGCCTAGACATAGTCAAATCTTTATGGGAACAGGTCAAAAGAAAACCCATTCGCTCGTCTTTCCAGTTTGTTGGGGTTGGTGTTTGAAAGTGTGAATGTGTAAATGGCTTCATTGTGTGAAATGTTGCATGGACTGTTGGACCACCTGATTGTGAATCACTCTCCTGGTTAATATCTAAATGCACACATATTGTTCACATCCTATTGTGTAGGAGGCCTATCGTGTGCATAACAAGTAGAAAAGCCTGATATAAAATCCCTTCGATTTCTGTTCCACTAAGACCTGCATCTCATCTATCATGTCTCCTGCCTCGTACTGAGCGAATTTTGCCTCCGGGGCTTGCTAAAGCGACCGGTTAAGCATTTCTTCTGACATAGATGGTTGAATAGATGGATTGATGGATGGAGGGAAGGATGGATGGATGGGTGGATGGATGTACAAGTGGATAAACGATGTAGGGATGCGGCCGACGTACCGTTGATGTTTGCCGAAGCGACGGCATGGCATCCCGTGTGACATGCACCAGCGGCACGCGCACACCGACTTGCCAAACTGGTCATGTGACCATTTAGTGATTTGACAAGAGGTGAGAGAGAGTGGCGTGATATTCCTTTGATATGTGGTGACGCGGCACCAGCGGGCAAGGTGACACTGCGGGTTTGAGATGGGCGCGGTTCCCTCTTGGTGGGGGCTGTGATGTCAAACACAGGGCAAGTCACCTGACTGCCACTCATAGATGGAACAGTGACATTAATCCACATACCATTTCAGCAGCTTCTTAATGGCTTATTGCTGATGCGTATTCCTGAAACCGCTTAAAGGACATTTAAAAAATATAATGGTTCCATTAAATGTTACTTTTTCTATTTATTCACTATTTAATTTTCAACGTGTCCTTAATGTGCATGCTGGCTAAATAAGAAATTGTGTTGAAATTATAATTATGTGATAATAATAATTTCAATGCAAGTTAAAGAGCTGATCATTAATTCTTATCTGTCATTTATTTTTCAGAATTTTCAAATATTTTCAATTTTTTGCTTGCTAGTACTCAAGTGTATATTTGTCATCACGCATGTTCAAAATATATGTTATATTTTATATATATTGTTATAAATTTTACCACGAGCTGCCAGAATTTCCAGTGCTTCCATTTAACACAGGATCCAGTTTAAATGACACAAAGGTCCTTCACCAACTTCGGATTAATATTTGAACCACATCCCCGCAGATCTGCCGTGTGACAGAATCTCGCCGTTGGCCGGTTTTCCGAGTGGTATATTTCAGGCCAAAGTGGCTGTGGTTTGGTGGGGGGGGTAGGTTTCCCCCCTCCTTTCGCAGTGATCCATCTCATGCCTCCTCCCTCAGTATCGTTTGTAAATGCGGCTCAGAATCGCAGTTCAGAATCGCAGCTGAACGTCTACTGCGGCAACAGAGGATTTAGGATTTTCCTCACGTTTAAATGTAAAAAGCAGCCGATTCTGCTCAAGCATAAAGACACAATGCGTAATAAAAAAATGCGTTAAATACCGAGGTTTGTCTGGGAAAGTCCGAAGCTGAGCATCAGCGCCAGAATAATTCCCCAACACACAAAAGTTTAGGGGGAAAGTTACTGAAGCAGCACTTGTACGGAACCAGTTTGTGTTCTGCAGGCAAATGGCTTTTCAATGAAGTTACAGATAGAAGTTATTAATATGTGGGTATCTGAGATGATGACCCCCGCCCCCCCCCCCAAGACATGACGTTCAGCTGGTGGGCCGGCCTGCCATAGCAGTGCGAGGTTGTGGCGTGACTCTTCCAGCCAAGTTCAGGACCTTCGACCAGCTCGGAGCCCCCGCGTTCAGAGGTCAGATAAACACAGCTGGATCCCCCCGTGGTCCGCGGTGTTGGGGGGGGGGGGGGGGCGGGAATTCCACCTCCTGGCCCGATACAGCGTGTCTCCAAAGTGTTTTTAATAAATCAGGCTCGCTCTCTCTCTCTCTCTCGATCCATCTCTCTCTCACCTCCCCCCCCCCACCCCCCAGCCCCTGCTGTCTTATAGCCATGGCGGCTCGTGGTGAAAAGTCAGCCGCGGTGTCTGTGGGGGGGGGGAAAGAATCGGCGGTGTTGGTTTTAGCGACAGTGCCGCTTTCCAGTCCCGCTAACGGCCGTCGTGGTAATTGCTATTGGACGGTTGGGGGGGGGGGGGGGGTGTTTTCGCCGCGACACGCCGACGTGTTCCTGGCCCCTGTCCCAGCATGCTTTGTACTGGGGAGAGCCCTCGGCATCGTCTGAGCAACGAGGCGGACTCCCGCTAAAGATCATGACAAGCAGTGTCTGGGGGGGACGTTCTAATGTCGGTGTGACATTTTAGCTGAGGCAGCAGGGCATTGTGGGTAAGAGGCTATTGATCACTTTGAAGTACTTTGAAGCAGAAACCTGGCTGTCTGCACACAAGATTTCATCACTGATTGGAGCAGCCAAATGCTGAAAATGAACAGCATCTTACGGTTGCCGTTTTGTCAAAAACGTTCTAAGAGTATCCGCGGCTCTTTCGTGCTCGGCCCCTAGGTGTATATCCACGACGTCTTGACACAGCTGAGAAGCGTGACATGGAGATATGTCACGCCATGTTAAAAAAAAAAATAGCATGGATATAAAGGGCACAGTTTTGAGGTGCCGGCGTGATTTCGGCATGACGTTTCAGGCCCTGCTCTTCTCCCTTCTTCTGGCATTATGTCTCGCCGTTCGCTCAGACTGAGCTGGAACGTGTAATTACATAGCCGTATGCAGATCGCAGGAATCGTTCTGAGGTGGTGGTGGTGGTGGTGGTGGTGGGGGGGGTTAAAAAAAATAGTGCGGAATAATTCATGTGTGCCAGAGGAGCCACTGCTGATTGCTCTAGCTACCTGTTTAATATGAAAACCTGCAGGTTTCGGTGTCGGTACGACAGTCAGGGCATGCAAAGCAGCTCTCGGGCCCGTGAGAAGCCGCGGCAGCTGAGAGCGGGAGGCCGCCTCGTCGCGGTCCTCGTGTTTCAGACAAATGGTACCGATGACAGACACAGGGAATTAATCGCGGGCGATACATATATAAAAAAAACAATCTTACGTTACAGACTTTTCACTTTTGAGATACGTTTCTCGTCGGAGCGGCTCGGCCGCGTACGAAGCACAGAAAAGACTTTTTTTTTCGCCGGCGAAATTTAATACGTGAAGTCGGCTCCCTCCTCCATATTTTGGATTTATATTGTAATTGGAAAACCATGTGCTGGCAGAATTTCCATGCGTAAATGTGCCTAACGTAAGGATGTTTCTTTTCTTTATTCAGTTGCTGATTTATTCCTGCCTTTTCCTCTGGAAACAAGGTGTATCACAAGGTATTGCTGAGGCCTCACTTTGCCCTCAGAGACAAGGCTTTTTATGGCCTGCAAGTTGACATTCAGCATTCTGCAGCTACCAAGGGTCGTTCTTCTTAGATGCCTAACTCTGACCGCAGATTATGAAGGACGGTCAAGGGGGGTCTCCGCGTACAGTTCCACCCTCTCGCCGAACGGCATCGCCAGAATCCGGGACAGCGAATCAGCTTTGTGGCCGTCTGCTGGCATAACCTGAACCAGGAATCATCTAAAGGCTGCCAAAGTCAGGTTTTAAGAAGAACCAAGCTGCTTTAATGAAAGTTTCTAAAGCGTGCGTGATGTAAAAACACACACACACTGCACACAGACGATTCAGCCGGCGGAATGGAGAATGCCAGTCTGTACCTCCGGAGATAATTTAGCCGACCCAAACATATATATATGTCCATCTTTCTCTCCTCTTGCTCCCTCGGTCCGGCGTCTAAAATGGAACCGGACCTCTGTCCGCTTTGGCTGAATGACTCTTGGGTGTGAGTTACGGTTACCTGCACAAAAGAGCTGCTAAAACCTCTCCAGTTTGGGCCGCCGGTTTATAAAGTCTGATTTCCATAAGCCGGCCCTAAAATTAGACATTAGATTCTGAAACCCAATGGCATCCCGGAGCCCCAAAGCTCCGCAAGATATACTGTGGCATCAAAGCTGTTCTTTGCACCTCACAAAACCTCACAATTTATAAAAACGCGAAGATTCTGCCAGAACTGACTAGTCCGCACACCCCCCCCCCCCCTTTTAAAAAAGAACCATTTGGTTCCATTAATACCTTGGCCCCAGCTTGTACACATTAGATGCAGGGCTCTGAAAAGCCTCTCTAGGTTGCATGATTAATCGTCGGCGTTTCTACGCCGCCCCCCCCCCGACACCTGTGAATTACGGCCGTCCTCCCGAGAAGAATCCGCAAGGTCAATTTGTCACGAAATCCAATCGGCCAGCCACGGTAGTGGGGCTTCCACCCGGGTTTCGGCGATCGAGCCGCGGACCCCGAGGACGGGCCTATACGCCGTTTCTGCCGAATCCGCCACATTTGCCGAAAAAAAAAAAAAAAAACGCATAAAGGCCCAGAAGGAGATGTGAGGTGTACGATTACTCAGCTCGCAAACAAATTCCTTCTTAAAATGTGTAATTCATCGTTGGCTTTTAATTTATTATATCATGCTTCATAGTTCAAATTTTAAAATTATTTTAAAAATCAATTGTTTTCCCTGGCTCGAATAAGAAGAAATTATGTACAGCACTGAGCAAAAGCCAGCAACACTGCAAGTCAAATTGAAATAGATGAAGCTCCGAGATGACGGGAGAACGGTTGCGTTGTGGTTCGATTTATACACATGAACCAGAATAAAAAGCATCTGATGTTGTGAACTTGATGAGCAGCTGAAAAATCATTGAATCATCGAAAAATAAGTTGTTTGTCATTGTGTGAGAGCCTGGGCGTGAAATTATCGATTAAGAAACAGGAGAAGCTCCACGTAATGAAATGGGAATGAATAAAAATAAACACGCTGTGTTTGGGAGGATTATTCGCAGGCGGATGTTATGAATGAAATGTCAAGGTGCTAATTTAACTGAAGAATGTAAACAGTTGCTGCTGAAGTGCGGTGAGGACGTTTAGTGGTGACAAGAAAGGCATTAATTCCCACCTATTGTGAAGAAGTCAGCTTTTCCATGTTACGTGTCTCTATCCAAGTTTAAAAACCCCCTGAACGTGGGATTTATGTCACATTATTAAAGATAAAATTATAAGTTATTTTTGACAATAAAAACACATTATAATTCAGTTTAACGACATTTATTTGTCGTTAATAATATTCCCTACAGAGGAATCTTCACATTTAAAAAATGGCAGAGGAATTAAAGAGTATTTATAAACAGTTCTTTAGCACATGATACGTGTTTTTTTTATGGTTATTGTACGAATGCCGCGGTAATACGCGGCCTTAGCCATCACTGTAGTTATTGCTGTCTGCTCACCGCCGCCGTGCCGTGTTTCACCGTGCAGCCGTAGCTCCGCACGACGCGTCCCAACAAGCCTCCGCACGATAAAGACGCTGCTATTTGAGCCCAGTTATTATTTGCTAAACATGAAAAGTTAGCTAAGTGCGTCAGTTAGCAGCCACAGTATTAAATTATACGGCTTGTGTTCCTCCTGTGCCGTGTTCCCAGGGTGCCAGATCAGGGGCCCGGCTTGACAGCTCGGGCTCTGGAACGGTCGTCTGCTTTGCGATTCGCGTACTTGTATGTCGTTCCACCGTTTGCAAGTGGTATGCAAGTGGTTTTAGAAATCACTAGCGCCCAGGAGTATGGAGATAATGAGACAGATCCTGAGGTTCTACCTGTAATCCTCGTTACTGTCTATCAGTTTTAAGAACAATCAACGTTATTAAACCGGCATGGATTCCCTCCCCCCCCGCCCCCCAACTTCTGCTCTTCAACTTTATTCCTGCCTAGAGCAATGGTAGACGGGCTACGAAATTATTCACCTGATTTGCAAGGGAAAATGGGCCATTTCTGTCAGCTGTAAGTGAGCAGCCGACAGGCTCATAAGTCCAGATTCTCCGGGCCTCGCCATCGGAGGCAGCTGAGCCTACGCCGGCCTGCCAGAACCCCCCCCCCCCCAGCCTATCGCCTAAGCGGGCTTCGTTTGGGCCGTCCGGGACATCGAAGATGGGCCCAAATAAGGAGAACTGGGTTGAGAAAGACTGGGATAGCATAAGCGGGGATTGAATGGATTTGGTCTTGCCTTGCGTAATCCGTCCCAGAAAAAAAAAAAAAATTGAGAAAGAAATGGATATGCGACTAGCCTTTTATGTATTCATTTATTTTCCTAGCGAATCCAGATGGGTGCCCGGGAAAAGCTTCCCGGCTGTAAGTCTGCCGATCTGTTTATCTCAGAGTCTTTGCGCTGGCGAAACACATCAAGTATGACAGTGCCAGCCTCAGACAACAACCAATTTGCTCCTGGAGGTTTACGTGGGCTACTTGTGTGAGCCGCCCCCCCGCCCCCCCCACCACTTTACCCCGACAGGAAGGAGAGGGACCCATAACCAGGAATTTCAATGTCACAAGGCCCCCCCCCCCCGATTTCTCTGAGCCAGCTAACCCTCCTGAATTACGGCCCACGCGCGACCTCACGCTTCAGTGCGATGCCTCTATCGCGACTCGCTTCCCAAGGAAATTAAGGCGACGTTAAAGAGCTTATATGAGCTGCGGAACTAAAGTACCTGCAAATAAGTCTGACTGAAATTACAGCACCTGACAGATCCTTTGAACCACAATGGACACGGGGAGAATCATTCGCTATTGTGATGTCATTTTGTCCAAACAATGACTTTAGGCCGCCATTGAGCCCGAGGACATAATGAAAGCCCACAGAGCTCACGGCCCTCGTAAGGTACCAGCGTCGGCCCTGATTTAGACACTTATTCTGTCGAATCTTCAGGGTTTCATGTTCATTCCCCTGACAATGTCTGTCTGTTTGACAAGTTGGCGCCGGTGAGGTCAGTCTGGGGGGGGGGGGGGGGGTGGACGGGTTAATGGTGGAAGTGGTGCTGTTACGGGGGGCTAGTTTTAATTAATTCCTTTGAAGGCATCAAGCATTCGGCTAAAGTTCCGCACCTCGGAATCTCCAGAGTTTTCAGAAAAGAGGGCGACACATTTAAGGGGAGCCGGCATTGGCGTTAAGGCCGGGGACCGTTCCGGGGCGCGGACGACGGGACTCACGTTCGAAGGCGTGCGGTGGCCCGGCAGAAGCGAGCGAGGCGTGGCGTTCTGCTCTCTCACTCCGGCGTTTTCCGAGGGGGCCGTGGCTCCCGTCCAGGTGTAAGCTGAGACGCCGGGACACACCCAGTTTAAATGATACTTGTCAGGATGCTCCTTCTCAGACTACCGTACGCGCAGTTTCTGTGTGCGTTTAACTTTGGGTTGAGGGAGTGGCGGGCCGCTGCGATTTCGGGGATGCGTTTGAAGGAGTACAGTAAATAGAAATTAAAGTAATCATGACTGTTATTTTTTCAGTTCATCAACAAAAGCGACATGCACACACACATATCTTATAATTGAAACCCTTTGTGTTATTTTGAGAAAAATTTGGTTAGTCCTTGGAGGTGCAAAGGCTGCCTAGCACTTGTTCTTAGCAGGGCCTGCTCAGTAAAATCTACCCCCCCCCACAGATAAGGGGGCCCATAATTTCTAGCTACGCCCCCTGGTGCCTGATGACCCTCAGCCCTGTTCGTTAACTGGGATGCCCCTTCGCCCACCCAAGCGACTGCAACAACCTAGAAGTGTAATGAAGAACCCAAAACGATAAATGCCAAACAGCAAGAATGTATGTAAGACGATGTAGGGAATGATTGTCCTCACGATGTTAAACCAGCGCGTTACTGGTCTCCCACACTCATGGTGGTGGCTTTACTAAAATGACTGACTGCTCCGTGTGTTTAGTGCCCACGTAGCTACACTTGTGAGGCTTGTCTAAAAGTAGTTGAGCATGTCTACACAGTAGAAAGCGACCAGGCTGAGTTATGCAGTTACATTCGACTTCTTTCAAACCCTGCTTTTAGCCTCTGGTGTTAGCCGTCATGTTCTGCTCAGGTTTCTTTATCTGGGGGGAAAAGCTAACAGATCACAGAAGTCCCGAAACACGCCGATCGCGGCGGCCTGACAGCTCTGTAACGGCTCCCGTCTCTTTCCCATTTGACGGGTTTTCATATTAGCATATTCAATCATTCTTAAACTGCCTGCTGTCTTTGGGATCGACTGTTAACAAGAAAGGTTGATCTTGAGTTCAGTGAGAAACAATGAGGGACAGTGTGTCTCCGTCCTCCTGTAGGGAATGAGGGACAGTGTGTCTCTGTCATGCTGTAGGGAATGAGAGACAGTGTGTCTCTGTCTTGCTGTAGATAATGAGGGACAGTGTGTCTCCGTCCTCCTGTAGGGAATGAGGGACAGTGTGTCTCTGTCATGCTGTAGGGAATGAGAGACAGTGTGTCTCTGTCTTGCTGTAGGTAATGAGGGACAGTGTGTCTCTGTCATGCTGTAGGGAATGAGGGACAGTGTTTCTCCGTCCTGCTGTAGGTAATGAGGGACAGTGTGTCTCTGTCTTGCTGTAGATAATGAGGGACAGTGTTTCTCCGTCCTGCTGTAGGTAATGAGGGACAGTGTGTCTCTCTCCTGCTGTAGGGAATGAGGGACAGTGTGTGTCCGTCCTGCTGTAGGGAATGAGGGACAGTGATGTAGCTCTGTCTCCATCTTGTTAGGAAATTGCTGGTTAAAGGATGTATGGATGTAAATAAACGTGACCCAGTGTATTCTAACATAAAACTATAAAGTGTCAGTTTGGCAGTGCGCCAGCACTCCTTGGTTTTGTAAGGCGCTTGGGACGCTGTCTGCTTTCTCTACAGTCAGTCATACATAATCGTATTATTACTTACATTATTATTACTTACAAACCCATGTTTACAGTTCTGGCGAATGCTGTACATCTTCCAAGAATATTAGAGGCGGGAGTCTTTACCTGGAGCCCTGTCATCAGAGGAAGGAAGACAGAAACTATCACGGGAGTCATTAATCACCCATGGCACGGCAATAAAACCAGATTGAAGTGATAGCATAATTAGCCACGTGTATTAAGAAGTCAGCTACACTAAAAAACAAAAGAACCAGGCCCGACCCTGCATAAACACCGGGTTAAAGCTTGTCTCACTTTCAGCTCAGCACCAAAAGCTATTAATCATACAATTTATAACTTTGTGTTATGAATTCGCATTAACAATGACTCATCCAATGGGGGGTGAGGGCAACCAGCTATCTGAATAGATAATAGACCGCTTATGCACACACAGAACATTCACTCACTCACTCGTTCACTCTGCAATACTCTTTATTTCTATGCATTCACTGTGGAGTTCTGGAATTCTCATCAAACGTTCTTTGCACTGTCCCTGTTTATCGTTTTTCGATACTTTATTAATTTCTGCATGTGGTTCCCTGCAGGATTAATAATGTATCTGTCAGTCTACGAAGACGTTGTGGTTGCAAAAAGGAAGGGGCGAGTCTTTCTCTCTTTCCCCCCATCTCTTTTCTAGTCCATATTTAGAAGCTACGGTGAGGCGATTCCGTCGGCAGATCCTCCGTCGTCTTAGACCATCCCGGGGACTTCTAGAACAATCAAACAAAATATGCAGCTAGTTCTTCAAGTAATACAGCTAGCCAGTCGTGCCACAGATATATCTGTATCTGAGTAACGTATGCACACATGCAGATACATAGTATACATGTCTCACGAACCTTTGTTCTGGCTGTTATGTCAGCATGAAAGAATGCCCCTCGGTTAGCCTTAGCCAGAGGGTTACCTGTCCATCACCATCATGGCTGCCATGCACTCCTGTTTGCACGCGCGGGAGGACACACCCAGCTCAGACATCCAGGCCGCATGCGAGCGCGTAGGGAACGGCACCGCTGCTTTCCTTTGCCCCTCTTTCTCTCTTTCAGGTGGGCGGGGGGTTGTTCTAATGGAAGGGAGCACAGGAGGGAGAGGGGTGGGGGATATTCTTGGAAATGCAACAAAACCAAGTCAAAACAACTGAAAAAAGAAAAATACTTGAGAAAGAGCATGCCCCTCCCATCCGGGTTTAAGGTGTCCCAGACAGGTAGAACCTGAAAGGATGAGAGCGGCTCACAGCCGACTCCCTGTCACTCACGGTGGCCCGGCCGCCTACGCCATCACCCGCTCAGCTCGGAGGCCCCTCCTCCTCGACTCAGACTCCAGGGTCGCTGCCCGCATGCTCGAAACCCCCGGCCTCCGTATCCGACACCGAGCTACCATGTTCGCCCCCATCCGCCCGACCGTCCGTCCCCCCGGCCATCTCTACGCTCTGCTTTGTCCGAGCGCCAGCAGCCCGCGATTATGGAATGGCAAAAAAAAAAACGAAAAAAAAAAACCCCGAAAAATAAACAAACAAAAAAGTGACACTTCCAAACTTGTCCGACTGATTCGCCGAGGCCGTGACTCTATAGAGAAGTCTGGGGTTACGCTTTGTGACTCACTAAGGTGAACCTGTCACCGGCACAGTCTTTTCAATGCTATTTACGTCTCTCGGCAACCGTAGCGGTTGCACGAGTTCCGTCACCTTTGTTTGCAAACAGAAGGGGGTACAATCGACAGGATTCCGCACCAAAGCCCGTTTGAATTACTCTGCGGCGCGCAACAACAAAGGAGACATCATTTGGACAGGATGGATTAGGGCTTCTCTACAATCTGCCCGTGCATGATGGACTGTGCTGTCTGGCGGTCCAGGGAACAGTGATTTTTGCACTCACGAGAGCTCCGTTCTCAGCCCTCGTGGCCCAGCTGTGACTCTATACATTGGCACTCATGTTGATATTTCACACCCTATTTTGCTTTGTCACTACAATCGTTTACAAAATGATCATCCTGCCCATTGCCGCTGTGATTATCCCACCCCTCACTGTTACCCGCTGAATGAGCTTGCTGCCAATTTCAGTCATAATTTTCATTGTTTTAATTTACTCGTTCTATTCATTATTCATGCTATGCCAAGATAATAATTGAAAAGACACAATGGGTAGGAATGTAAATAAACTGAGTAAATAATAGTGAGTAGAATGATTTCTCGCCAAGACTGCTGCTTTTATTCTCGAGTTGCCACATGGTATTACATTGCATGTTTTTATAATGAAAATAAAGATGTCCTATCTCGTATATGCATACATATCTATTGATCCATCTTCCAAAACTGCTCGTTTAGAAATGGATGACTGCGACCTTGGTGTCCCAGAAAAACAGAGGGAGGCAGGACAAGACAGGAGACACCGGCAGGAAGCTTGTGGGGGCAAGATGGGGCAGAGATGCTACACATCTAGGGAACAGCACACAAACAGGTGGCGGACAGGCAAACGTCACACGCACGGAGCTGGGGGCGGGATTTGAACCCTCGTCCTGGAGGTGTGAGGCTGCTGTGCTACCCTGTCACAAACATGCACCTGTGTGTATATATCAAAAATGCAGGTAGACAATGCACTCCCCTCCCTGAACGGGTGTCAGATAGGGGGAGAGAACAGGGTGTTTGCATGCAAGGAAAAATTAAAAGTCCATATTAGCTGTGAGACAGGAGGTCATGGATATCTCGGAGGATGTTATGCCCTTTCAGCCGGTTACTGTCAACATTTGGAATCATTTTACATAGTTTGTCCAGGCGTGAGTAGTATTTGGAGTTCCGATCTAACATTTACACGACCGTCTATTCAGAGGACAAACCGCTGCGGATTTGCATAGAGAAACACAGTACTGACATGCTGATGCGGGCAACAGCTATTAAAAACCTTGCAGTTCGCACATTCATGAAATCCCCCAGCCCTCGCCTGTCAACGGATGTGCTCTCCTAGTTCAGTACAGCACCTGCGTGTGGACGTCCCTCAGGCTGGCAACGACGGTTAAACGGTGCGGCAACGCGGTTAAAACAACGCTCCCGATTTCGCTCGAGTCTTAAAAAGTGACTGGGGCAAACGTCTCGGCTCCCCCGGGCCGAGAAAGTACGTTTTTAAGCCGTGTCAGAATATCGACACCGAAGAAATCTGGGGTAGAACGTCGCTAACTGTTTTTACGAAGAATGAATGAGGCACATGTGTGATATTGGCGCACGGTGCAGACAGGCATTTTCTCCAGAACAATCTGCCTTGTGTCTTCAGGCTTCGCACTGGTGCACTGGCACTTGCTCTAGTAACACTTTCCGTTTTTAATCTTTTAAGCTTTTGTTTTTGCTAGTATGACATACTCAATAAAAAAAAAAGTCTGTTGCAGGGGAAGGACGGGCGGAACTCCTTATCCCTGAACGGGATGCTTATCTTCAGTAATTACCGCGTCTCTCTGTTTCCGTGGGACGGAGCCAAAGATAGAGGGGAGGACTGCGCGGCCACGCTGGGCCCCGGCGACCGGGTTTTCCGGTGAACCAGTAGCGGTTCAACAAAACAAAAGGAAAAAAAAAAGAAAAAAACAAAACAGAACCTCGACACGAGTGCTGTATCAAATTGCATTTGTTATCCAAACCTGTACTGCTCTGCCCCCTCCGACATCCTCAGGAGGGATTTGCGATACATATTCATGGGGGTCTGCAAGAGTCCCAGCTGCCAATTTACGGACGGCAGCCATGGACACAAGGGGACGGCTACTGCAAGGGCGCCCTAATAGTGCTCTCTTTTTTTGACATTTTAACAAGACCCTTCTGCTGGTTCATTCTGATGTCACCGCAGCTTCCTGTATAATGCGTTCTGCCTGGTCCCAGGGCGACCCCAAAGCCAGAGCGGGGCCGCCTGCCCTCATTCCAGAAAGGTCTTCCGACCTCGTTTGGGAGGACAGGGAAGCCGAGAGACTCTCCTCGTCACTCTGCCCTAGAGTTGCTTGTCCAACCGCTGCCAATCAGCATCAAAGCTGCCATTTCTCCCATCTCCCCAGCTAAGGATATGTACGTTTTTGTTTGTTTTGTTTTTTAAAGTGACTGATAGTTGTTCTTTTCCCCCCTCACGTTTTTCTCACGGTCGGAAAGCCAGACAGGAGAGTTCACAAGGTGTGCCCCTTTCGTTGGTGATTAAGCGGGTGGTTGTGGGGGGGGAGGGGTGGAGCCGGTGTGGGTCAATCGCTTTCCTCCTGTTGTGGAGATTATTAGATTTACTTCCGCAGACATTCAGCAAAAGGCCCGAGAACACAGCCCAGAGCTGTTCCTGCGCTTAAGTAAACTTACCTCCCGCGCATTCCTGCTCGACCAGATTCCTTCTTCACGCTGCTGTTGTGGCTGGTGGATTCGTTCACGAAGGCAGCAGGTTGTTACTGGGGATGCTGTTGCACAAGCTTCGTATTCCTCCGAAGGCCTAATTTTGAGGGGGGGGGGGGGGGTTCTTTATCATCATTGCTCTGCTTTTATTCACCTGCTCATGTTTTTCCCTCCAAAACACAGTGAGGCCGCTGTGCACTCTGTCCAGTTCTGGGACGCTCTTTCAAACCGGGTTCAGATTTGTAACCCCTGAGCAAAATACCTCATAGGACCCATGTGACCAGGTCAAGGTGACAGAGAGGGGGGCAGAGACGGTCAGGGGTGGGAGCGAGTGGGGACACAGATATGCTCCCACGTTCTTTTGGGAAGCGTGGACGCCGGGAATCCGAGAGCCGGTCGGTCTCCGTGTGAGTCTGTCGTCATTGGGTAGCTCTATGACTGAGTGTCCGGAACCGAAATCCCGGAGGAGGTCAAGCTCTTCTACGCCAGGGTGGAATAATTAGGCTGGATCTCTTTAAACGTGTTCCAGATGTTTTGGACTCTCCACTCAGCAGCCAAACGAATTTAATAATTGGTCTTTAGTGCATCATGTGATCTGACGCCTGGTTTTGGGAGGGCGGAGCCCGACCCGGTGGAGTCGGCCTGCGGTGACCACCCGGCGCAGACTGCCGCATGGCCGGTGGTCGGGGCGTCCCAGGTATTTGCAGATGCCTGAATGCGGCGGGGGGGCCGCACTGGGAAATTCCGCTCCTGTCTGGTATACATATCCATGAAGCCGCGTCCGGGTTTACAGGCCTGACGTGCAGGTAATTGGAACACGCCAGATCTCTCTTTCTTCCAGACCCTTCCGCCCCCCATGGGAGGTGCTTAATCTACATCTACATGCAACCTCCATGTGTGTGGGGGAGGCGGTGACCCCCAAGGCCGGAGGGCTGAGGACGACAAGGCTTTGGGTTGTATTCCGGAAGGACCCACGTCCTGACCGGTTAATCTAAAAGGGCCGCTTCAGTTATGAATGTATGCATGTATGTATTTGTATATTTATGTATATTGTATTCAGATACAGGCAGGGCAAAAGCACTTTTTACCAGACGAGCAGGAGCCACTGAAGTAATTTCCACTGCCTCACCTGATTTAAAATGACGGAACGTTCCGGGCAGTTTAGTCCACAGGGGACCTCGACGTTACAGATGCCTGCGGCCCTCCTGCGGATGGCAGAGAGCTTCCACATACAGCGCTCACAGAAGGTCTTCGGGATGCTTGCTTAATTCAATAAAAATATTGCAAATATGCTTATATTTATAAAAAAAAAATCATTATTTTATTCATTTGTTTACGAAAAAATATTTTAGCAACAATCAGTGGTTTTAATTAACACATAAATTTCAAATACTAATGAACTGATACACTAATTACGGTTCTGAAAGTTGTTCTGAGGTAAAAGTTCATTGCCAAGCAGTCTCATTGGGAGCTTTTTAATTACAATAACATAGAACACCAAACATTTGGGTTTAGTGTCTCTTTGGCAGCCAGGAACTATAATAGCAATTAATAGCAAAATGGCAAGAACAGACCTGAATTTGTCAGTCAAAATTTTTTTTTGACACTTCAAAAGAAAATGTCTGTGAAGAAAATATGTGCAGATAATGTTGAACATTGTCAATGGAATTTTGTTACAAAACCAATAAACCTGACACATTTTTACCAAATTAAATATGCATCCTAAGATTTTCTGTGAGGGCTATGTATACATTTAAGGTTACTATACAGTCTCCAGAATGCAAAGCTCTGAAGATGTGAGGAGAGGAAGTCGCAGTGCAGTGTGGTCTCAAAGGTCAGCAGGCTGGCCATCATCCTACACAGGTGGCTGTTATAAAGTTGAGGGAACCTTGTGAAAGTTTATGAACAGACAGTCAAAAGTATCTTTATTGTCATCTTGATGAGTAATGGGTCATATGAAGGACAGTTAAAAATGACATATTGAGACACGAGTATAAGACATAAAATTATAATACAAAATACTGTTTAAAAAATATAGTTTTAAAAATGCAGCTGCAAATGGGCAATAAACCAAATGAGCAGGATTTTGGTTGCAGTGTTATGTTTACAGTAAATCACCAATCAGATACCGCAGTTACTACCGGCACCTTAATTGACCATAGTGTGTGATTGTGAGTGTTTGTGCCCTGGGATGAACTGGCATCCCATCCAGGGTGTACCCCAAACCCATAGCCTGTACTGCCTGGAACCTCCATCCCCATCCGGACCCATAATTGGATAAGTGATTAGAAGACGAATGGATAGATTGTTGTTGTTTGTTTTTTCGTCTGTCTGTTTGTTTGTTTATTCGTTTGTTATTGTGGCATTAATTCATTTATATCCATTGGACCCTAAATATGCCACCTATATATACAGCAAAGGGATTTTCACAGTACCTTTGATACCTTTTGTACCTTTGAACCCTTTCCCCACAGGTGACCTGCGTTCTGAGTCACAGGGGAAGGAAACGTCGGGCAGGTGGCGGCGACGGTGGTGGCGGTGTAATTATGGTAATGGCCTGCAGGGGGGAGCGTGGAGCCTGGGGCGGCATTCATGAGACACGACACGACCTGAATGTGGGCCGAGGGCGTGTCGCCGCTGCTGCAATTAGCGGGTGGGCAGCGCGGCGGAACGGGGGTCCTCAACCAGAACTCGGTGGGAAACAGGTGAGGGGCAAATTAGGCTAGCGGCATGGTGGCCGTCGCTAGTGGGTGGGGGTTCCCGAGCCCCCAGCGCCGATAGCTTATTAGACGAATGCGTATCCTTGTTCCATTGTCCAAAATTCATCCTTTGTGTTACATTCATGGCCTCGTCCCGTTTTGTACTCCATGTGGCCTGAAACGTTCCTTCACTCCAGGGGTGGGAACTACCCCGAAGTAAAGCAGCACTTTATAAAGCAGCTACTTATAATCGCGCCCCCCCTCCCTTGAACCTGAACTGCCCCAGCAATTATGATGGCCAAAGAAGGAGGAAAAAAAAATACATAAATTAAGTTCAATTTTGCCGTCAAAGCATCAACATTGACGTTCTCTGCTTGCTTGACGTCACATGGTCTGAGCCTTTCGTCCCGGGTACCGTGTGCACGAAGGGATCGTCGAGGAAACGTGCTTTAATCACGGTGCTGGCGGAGACCAGGACAGCAGCTTGCCCCGCGATTCCCTGGCAGGCTTTAATCCCTAGAAGGGTCTAAGTCTTTTACCCATGTGTCACCTGCATCAGTACAGTAGCCAGGTGCATTATGGGTACAGCTTCAAGTCCTTCCCGATTAAAATCAATGACTAGGCAGTTGAATCATAACAAACCGATTGGTTCGACTATGCTTCTTAGGGACCGTCAAGTTGTTGACCATGTGATGTTTGTTCTGTGTGATCAGGTCAGAAGTCGTTCAAATGGATCTGGTACAGTAGGTACTTTTATTAAAATACATGTTATGTCGGAAGAGATCATAGTATTCTGCAGATTTTCACTATACAAACTGTGTGACGGAGTAGTAACATGTTGGTAACAGGCACACTTGTGTTTTCATAGGTGGTGAAAACAGGTTCAAGGTAATTGTCGTAGTACGGGCAAGATGGCCGTAAACACGTAGTAAACAGATGACAGGACTGTCACTCATCGTTCACGTGAAAAGCGACTTCGGCAAGAGCGCCCCCTTTGGGCGCACGCATCCGGGGTCAAACATGGTGCAGACGGAGACGTTCAGGAAAACCCGAAAAAGTTTCTTCGCTCGTTATGACCTGTTATTATTAAGCTCTTAAGTCAGTATAAGAGAAAAAAAATCTATTTGTTTGGATTTCTCATGCTTTAAGAAAACACACACACAAAACATCTCAGGTTGTCGCTGGCGGCAGCGGGAACTTTAAAGGAACAAAGGATCATTAATGGAGCGTAGCAGAGCGGACACTCTGATGATCGGAAGGCACTCCCCACCCCCATGCGTGTAGAATATTGTGGGATTACACCCCTCTCCTGCTGTATGTTTCACTCGGTGGGGCAGACAAAACATGACGGGACGAAAACCAAAACAACAACAACAACAAAATCCAAACGAGTGTAGGATTTCGTTTGGTAAGACAGCAAGTCCTCTGGCTGCACTGGCTGCCTCCGTCTGCGCATGCCGGATCAGGGCCCGTAATTGCGATCGCGGGGCGCGGCCAAACAAAACGTGCCCCGGGTGCCGAGACGCGAACGCATGCCAGCGGGCTGCCAAGCAGGGAGTGCTCCGCCATGCCAGTAATGTATCCGCATGGGCGGACCGCGAGCCGTCTGCGGGCCTGCTGCCACACCCTGCCCGTCCGCTGCTCGCCTCTGGCCACGCCGCTGGCTAGTTTGGCGGACGTCGTTTCGCTCGTCGCTGGTTAAGTCCAGATGGCAAGATGGACAGGTGACGCATAAGCCGATGATGAATCCAGCGGTCTTGGCATCCCCGAGAAGATGAACCGTACTGTTTATGACAAAGCTGCAGAAATGGGGCGTGACATGTGCTCTTTTCCTGCTGTTTCTGTGACTAGGGCTGTGGGGCAGGGGCCGTACCAGGGGTCCAAAGGTTGGGGATGGGGGCGAGTCCCAAGCCTGCGGACTAAAACATGCCAAGTCGTCAGAGACGCGATGAGGTCATATAACCACATAATTTCCAAAAATACTGAAATGACAGCAATCACCTTTTGTTCATAGGGATGATGTGTGTCTCAGAGAGTTAGACTGCTCTGTCTGTGACCGGAAGGTTGCTGGTTCAAATCCCCAGGTCAGTGGAATAGTTTTGCTTTTGGGCCCCTCAGTGAGGCCCTTACCCCCCCCCCCCCCCCGCTATTGAGACTGTCTGATCCTGCTTCCGTAAAATAAAATGTGTGTTGCTTTGGCTAAAGACATCTGCTGCGTAAATATAAGCGTATTGAGGAATTTGGCCTGTTGCTAGTGCAGATTGATTTGATAATCAGTTACAGGGTGTTATGGCTGCTGGTTAGAGAGCAGAATCAGGTCCTGGAAGCTTTTGTGGGGGGGCACATATTGTATATATCATTTCTAAGTGCAGGCGCTTGAAGCGGCGACCCTCTGGTGGGGTGCTTAACCAGCCCATGCTGGCGTTTCAGTGGGGTCTCCCACCCCCTCGCCATGTAGGTAGCCTATCAGGGTGTGCCCCTTTTTGGGTGGTGATGGGGGGGGCGGCGGCTACGTGGGAGCCGTCTGGGGCCATACACGGGCCTCTTTAATGCCGGACCTGTCGCTGCTTGCAGCCGTAGGACGCACCACGGTGAACTGACGTAGAATTTCCGTGCCACGTGGCGAGGGAGAGACGGGCCCGGAATCTTCCGGAAATGGGGGGTGGGGGAGCACTTGGGGAACATTACATGTCCTGTCACTGGTCAAACTGCAAAACGAGCACCTGGTACGGTCAGGAAAAGCCGTTACGTTGGACCAACCCGCCATCGCTCAACTGAGAGACTTGGGAGTCGGTTGGGTTTACTAAGTATTTAATCTGCTTGATGGAATGACGATATCCTACCGTTTACAGGCGTCCATTAGAAAACCCCGTCAGACTTTACCTGCAGTCTTTACAGCTGACTACATTTTAAACCCCAGATATGTCAGGTAAAGCGTAGCCGAGTGCGTTTAAATATTAATAACGAAAGTGCGTTGATATTCCGGGAATATTCCTGAACAGGCATCGTCTTTTCAGTGTGCTTTTTTTCCTCTTCAGATGCAAACGAGGTCGAGCCCTACATCCAGGGACGACGACACGGAGAGGATTAAAGACGTGCGCGATGTCAGCTGGGCAATTTTAGGGGCCGTTGGCTCGATTATAGCCCCTAGTTTAGAGTAGGTGTCGCCCTAATTGTAGCATCCCGGCGAATGGGGGCGGGGGGAGCGCGAGAGTGAGGAGAAAATCTCCAGCAAAAGTAAGAATAACACTCTACGGTCACACCTCCGGGCTAATGCTGACTGCTCGGAAGGGGGGGGGGGGCGAAAAGAATTACTTGACGAGTTTATTGTCTGAGCCAGGGGCTCAGGGAAACGGCTCAGCCAGGGTTGCTAGGCGACGGAGGTGTCTGGTGTTTTGGGGGGGGGGGCAGGCTGGAGGCAGACAGGTTAATCCTCTCTGAGAAACCAATTCCAGGCTCCCCTCAGCTTGGCGGCCCCCGCACACTGGAGTCATCGGGCGTGCTCGAGATGTGCACACCGCCTTAATTGACACGCCGCAAAGCCCCTTGCTGCAACCCCCCCCCCCCACCTATTCTTTCATTTTTTTTTTTCTTTTCCCTCAGACTGGAAGCTTTTGTCAGCCGTGAGCATCGCCCGGCGGCGTGGCTGCCCTCCCAGGATTTCTAGCCGAGCGCTGAAAAAACGATTTTTCTCAATTCACTGAAGTCAGTAGCGGCTCCCAAACACATCGCGTACGTCTGTGTACGCTCTGTGCACGCTCTGTGCACACTCTGTGTACGCTCTGTGCGCCTTGTCCCAATCCATCCCCGCCTTGCTGTTCTATCTTAAAAAGGTGAGGTTTTCAGCCCTTCTCACGTCGAAAACATGCATGTACATCGACGATTGTTCTTACGTCTTGCAGAAAATATATCACATAAAGTAGTGGTAGATGTCAGATTGGATATATATCGTGTGTCTCACATATAAACCACACAGGATTTAATTTCAGGTGCAGAAATTTCACAATATTTATCAGTACATTTAGGGTCTTCATATCCAGATGTACTTACAGCTTCATGTAAGATGGATCTACCTCTTGACGATGCCATGAACAAGTTCTTGTCCATTACAGTGGTATAACTGTCTGAGACTCTCTCATGACCCTGACATAATTGACTTAAACTACCTCTTAGACTTGACAAAATTGTCTTAGACTTTCTTGTAGACTTGATATAGTTGAGTTGCACTCTCTCATAGACCTGGTTTAAATGTGTTTGTTAGCATATAGCCTAATATTCCTAATCTGTTGTCTAATACGGAAGTAATGAGTCACGTGCAATTGCCAGTTATTTGCTGACCCCCGTCATTGATGGCAGGTGGGGGCGGAGCAGGTCCCCTTAGGTAAACTTGCAATATTTTGGTTGTGGAAAAGGGGGGGCTTAGAACCACAAGAGGGGGACACTGTCAGGCTCCGCCCCCCACCCAAAAGAACCTGATAAGCAGTTTGGAAAATGGATGGATGGATTAGTTGTTGATGAATACGCACATTTATACAATGCCTGTATTTTCCCCTCGATGGTGCCAGCTGAGAGATGGAATGAAATCACCCGATCCAGGATTCAAATCCGCCATCCATACATGAGCGGCCAAACAGGCCATATATCTGCCAGGGTCAGCTTGCCACGGCGCTGGACGGGTGCCCTCGTATCCCGTCTGGCGTCCGATCTGTTACTCTCCCACCCGGCCAGCTAAAAGTATCGCTGGGATCAGTTGTGGTTGTGTCACACCTGCATGGCATGACTAACCGCGCTGGAACTGCCTTCCCTATTACTGATCTTGGATCAGGCAGCACGAGGCGTGGCCGCCGAGGGGGGCGGCCCTAGGTTCGAGTGCCATTACGGTTAATTCGAGTGCTTAACGCTGCCCTCTTCAGGTGACTCACCTGAATTCCACCAGGAACGCATCCAGCTGTGAGAACACGTGCGTTTTTTTCCGTGTAAGCCACATAATCTGTGCCGGATTAAAAAAGGCAAACGATGGCAGCAATACTAAAGCAACAGAGGTACGTGTCTGATATTTACAGTAAGGCAGGGCCTGAGATCTCCGTCCGGGAGTTCAGCCACTCCTCAAACGAGGCAAAGCCCGTCGCTCTTTCTCCACCCTGCTATGTTTACTTTCCCCCTCTTTTTCCCTTCGGTTCCCAGCTCCCGTGCGTGTCAGAGCACACTGGGACGTGTCTCCGCAGCGACACGAGGCTCCTCAGCAGCGGTGGGGGGTGGGGGGGCTCCTGGCTCGGGTCCTTCCCCTGATCCGCAGGCAGACCTCCCAGGAAGGCTGCAGTGGGGGCCACAGACACCCTAATTAGGCCTATCCTCAGAAGCACCCTGCCCTGGGATTTGCCCCCGGGGTTACAGAAGCTTAAGCCACCACGGTCTCAATTTATTTAACTACCTATTTATTTATTTGTTCGTTTGTAGTTTGTCTGTTTGTTTGATTACTTATTTGTCTATCTATTTTCCATTTACTCATTTAATTATTTTTCTATCTATCTATCTATCTATCTATCTATCTATCTATCTATCTATCTATCTATCTATCTATCCGAGGTAACCCCCCCCCCCCCGTGGCCCCTCACTCACGCCCCTTGTTTGCCAGGTAGCTCTGCGTATTGGTATAAACAAACAGATGCTGGCCATTTAGGAGTGTGTACAGAGATGAGGGCCGGGGGTTGGGGGGGGGGCACTGTGTACTCCGTTCCAGGCCGCTGGCCGTTTCGCTCTTTAGTACATTCATTCGGAGGGATTGGCAGGCCCCAGCTGCGTTTGTGTTGGTTTGGAAACCAACGCCGCAGCCGGGGCGATACCCTTAATTATACAACCCACAATGCTTTGCTTCTCCCCGTGTTTTCGGAGCGTGTTTTGTTTTTTTTTTTAATATGTGAATAGTCGTCCTATCCATTTCACTGTAAACGCAACATGGGAATTTTGCACGCCAAGATTGAATGGGGGAGATGTTTTTTTTTTTTTTTGATCGAGAATTACCGTAATCCCCCCCTGCAATTTGGCTACACATCTAGTGCCCTCCCCAGCCCTGAAAATAAAATGAAAGCCTACGATTCTAATGATGCACCGACTGCAGGGACGTCTGAGGGTTGAGTTTACAAACCTGTGCCCAGCCGCGCCTAAGCCCAAACAGGGCCACCTTCACTGCATCCCCCCCCCCCCCCCCGAGCCCGCCGGACTCAAAACCATGTCTTATTATTTGTGGGTATCGGAACACTGATTAGCACTTGGCTGCATGGTGCAGACAGCTAGTTTTATGAAATAAATGGCATCTATAAATATGTAGCTCAGTGTGCTGTTTGGAATGCAGCACTGGAAACCAGAGAAGAGCCGTTAAACACCATACAGCCAATCAGAAAGGAGCAAGCCACAAACCCAAAATACTTAATTCCATAACCAACAAATAAACTATGGCTGTTTTCCATAATACATTTTTAATGTTGAAACTGATTAAGGCACAATGTTTTCTGTGTTTTAAGATGAATTATAAGGATGCTTATTCTGCGCAATCTTTAAAAATATATATATATATATTACAATAGACACTTTTAAGGATAAGATGAGTGACGTGCTATTAGTGAGTTTAAACTCATAGCGTGTTTTCCTAAAAGTTGTGAAGTTGCGTCCGGGGCAGCCTGGTTTCTGACGAGCCGTCAGAAACGGGGGCGAAATCGAGAAACGCTGCCGTATTTGGAAAATGTCACAGTTTAGAAGAAAACAAAAATCATCACCGATGTGATCGTGTTTGATGTGTTACCCTGCGAACAAATATCTGTAAGACTTTAGCGTAAGCCCAGTCATTGAAAATGTCAAGACAAAGCCGAAAGGATTGGCCCTTGCTGACGTTGCTGGTGCGCAATAAAGGTCAGACGGACGTCAGCTTCAAGGTCATGCACCGAAGACTCATCCCGCACATACCCTTCCATGGTATTTATATGCGCCAGCCCTTGCACTGGTTTCGGAGATTGGATTTAAGTGGCAGGGTTATGGGTTCTAAAAGGTGATTGGTCGGTGGGATCAGGATGAAGGCCTGGGATAGGCTGCCGGGTTTTCCACAGGCCTCGGGCCCTGCTCTTTGTAGCTCCTGCAGAACCACAACCGCAATATGTGGGGAGAGAAAACATATTACAGGTTTTTTTTTTAATAAGCGTTATCGTAAACACCCAGCCCAGGGTGGTACGCGGAGATCCTCTCACCTTTTATTCAACTCCTTTCCCCTCTGTGCATTACTTAGGCTAAGAACAGAAGCAGTGTTTAGCACTGCTCAAACCGCATACATGCACGGGGCCCCCTGCTGGCCACAAACGGTTACTACACTGGCAGGGGGCCCCAAAGTGGCTTTTTGCGTGGGACCCCAGAAACAGCAGCCAAGCACTTCAAAAAGCGACGCGGTGCCAGTGGCATAATGATTCTTAGATGAGCTGCGAATGGTGACCCGCCGATCTCGACTCTCGGACAAGATCGCCGCCATTTTCACAGCTGACGCCGTAATGCTCAGCTGCCTCTGAACCAAACCCCAAAAAGTTTGCGCTTCATTTCCAGCAAACTAGCAGCCAGATTTTGTTAAACGAGTTACAGTACAATCTAATTATGCTTTGGAGTGGCAGCCAAAGCCACGCCATGTTCCATGTGATTTTAATAGTTATCTTATTAGTTTCTTGATTTGTTAGAAGTTGTGTAGCCTTGCTGCCTAGTCGACTCCTTGACAGCCGTATGTCTGTAATGTGCTACGTACCTCACTTGAACTTGTAAAGCAAATGTAAATGCATGCATCATACGTTAATTGGTCTCATGCTTGATTTAGTGATTACGTCTCATGCTTGTGAAGTTGCAGCGCTTATGAAAACACGGTAGCTGATTTCTCTTTACACTTCTGGGGTTCAATGTCGTTCTTAATGCTCTGACTCAGCCCTAAGCCTAAAGACTTAACTAAGATATAAAATTAAGAAAAGGAGTTACGGGACAATGTACACTATGGATCTATGTAGCCTTTCAGTGACTGACAACTGGCACGAGGGTGAATCCAAGTAGGGCACTACTGTCACTACTGTCACTACTGTCATGTGTGCAGCTGGATTTTTTCAGGGGCGGAGCTTTGTGACCATTTTCCCCCCAACTCCAAGAATGCTGTTTTCTCCAAAACAGAGGTAAATTCTAAGCGGGGGTGGGGGGGGGGGCGTTGATTCTGTAGATCTTGTCTTGTAATTGAGGCAATTATGTAAACGCCCGCATGACAATAGTCCTAAAACACATACAAGCCACCCCATTAGTTAGGGCGCAACCTAGCGCCCCCCCCCCCCCCCCAAACCTGCCTCCTAATTGAGAGGCCACTTAGTGACTATGTTATCTCTAGAGAACAATGGTTAATCAGCAGATTAGTTTAAACTGATGGCATTTGGGCTTTTAGAAATCTTACTGGAAGCTGTAATTGTACCCCACCATTGTACTGGTCCCGTAACACCTCCAGGGCCCTGTGGCGCTGAGCTCACCCCGCCGGCTCTCCTGCTGCTCTAGGAGTCCGTATCTGACGTACGTAGCTCTGTCGTAGTGGGATTTCATCTGAAAAGTTATTTATGTATCTGGCCTGGGTGCAAGATGTCTGACAGATCAGTCACAGTCCTCGTTTTTCAGTTTCATACATATCGTTACGATTACGGAAGCGTCATTTTTATTTATATATTATTTTTGTCATCTAATTGTATCATAATATTGTATTAATTGCTATGTAATAATAGTCAATTTTACATAAAATGCTATTTTCTCCAATTTCATTAATTTGCACACTTTAAGTTACTCGAACATATAGTAAGCTTTTAAATATAACGATAATTTTGAAATATTTGGTGGTCAAGATACAGTATAATCATATAACCCTGAAACAAATAAACGTTAACTGTGTAAACGTTCAATGCAGGTGCCATTTGTTAAGGGTGTTTTCTACTGCTGTAGCTATTCAGTTAGCCATGTGTGCTAACATTTAACGATAAAAAAGTCCTTACCACCTAAACATGTAAATAAAGTAAGTGTGGTGTAAATAAAGTAAAACGACGTGCCCTCGAGGCTGCGTCCTTTAGCTCCATAAGCGTGGCTGGCTGGCTGCCTCTTGCCGCAGCTCGTGTGGTAAACAAGCTTTACTAAAAGCATCAGTTCACTATGTGAAAATTAGTGTAGTGTACAGGTCATTGATCAATTATGCAGTTAGGCTCCTGAATTTTTATTTTTTATTGTGGAGTGCCTTTTTATTAATTGTTGAAAAAAGCACCTGTTGACAGCAATATATTAATTTTAAGAAAACAAAAACATTGTACGACATAATATATTCTGAATTTAATTATATTTTTTAAGTTATCTAAGATTTTTGGATTCACGTTGCCCCACATCCACATTGTATTGGACATAACCACATGCTATTTAATTTATTTTTTTCAGAAAAAAAGACAGATGTTTGTCTGTTGTAAAAATGCATTAAAAACATGTTCCTCTCATGTCTACTTCTATTTTTTTTTTATTGTAGTCTTTTGTTTTCTTTCTGTTGCTGCTGTATCATAACAGGGAGGTATTTTGTCATTTTAACAAAGTCCATGTTAAATGTCCATTAAGTTTTATGTGGTGAATGTGGCTACATTCAGATCTATTAAAAAGAAGAAGAATGATTTATCTGGAATGGAAAACATCAAGAGTTCTGCCGGTTATGAGTTTTCACGGCTATGAACATAGGCAGTCAGATTAGAGTCGGACTCTCCTTAATAGAAAATAGTTATTTAAAAAATGTAGGGCTCTCTTTTTTCGTATGGGATACGAGTTACATCTGTTCCTACTAAATACAAATACTTGTCTGTAAACAGAGAACGTGACCTTAATTCTAAAATGGTTCAGTAAGAATATTCTATAACCTTATAAAATGTCATGCACTGTGTTGGTAAAATTATAACATTGTATTTAATATAGTGATTAATAGTGAATATCCACATTAATTACTACAGAACAGTGTCATATCATGTATGCGTGGTTTCCAGCACCTGGTCCCTGACAGATATAAACGCAAAAGCTTAACTGTCATCGATGGTCATGCCTGGTTCCTGTCGACTTACGGTAACGTAGACTCACGGCAGAGTACCTCTGGTGTCTTTGGATATGAAAATCCGGCAGCAGAAAAATAACAACTTGACAAACAAACAATGTAAACAGTCGTGGGTTCGAGAAAGGCAGGAGGAAGAGGACAAACTCTGAAAAACTACCCAACCCCTTCCAAAAAAGCCATTTTGTTGAGGTCAGGCCTGAAGGTCTCTGACAGGTTAATATACAGAAGGAGAATGCTTTTTTCCACTGCATATACCTCTTCTCTGATTCCTTCTCTTAATTCTCTGTTTCATGGTTTTTCTCTCCTGCAGGAATGTCTTCTACAGTAAATTTTCAACCCGTTTCCTTTCACACGCTGAGCCCTTTCTGCCTCGCCGACGTGCCAAAAGGTCTGTTTTCCATAGAACAACAAAGGTCAGCTTTGAGTTTGTACCGAACCCCTTTCAGCTCTCCCTGGTTCACAGCCAAAAGCTCGCAAAAAAACAGGATATGACTGTTCAATAAATTAACCAAGATTATTTTTTGTTTAAAATATGGTTTTTTGAGTTCTCTTGATTCCAAATAAATTATTTTATATCACTAATTTAAATACAATGAAGCAACTGTGAATGGTGAAGGACTGGGTATTTATTTGACTGCTATAAATAAATGCTTATTTCCCTGTGAAACAAATGTATATATTATTGTAGGTTTCACTACCCTATAATTGGGTGTAATAAATAGCAAACTCTTTAGCAAACATTCAGGAACCAGTTTTTAAAAGCATAACAGATTAATTGCTACTTTTTTCCCATGACAAAACAGGATTCAGGTACAATGAGAACAATCTTGTGACCCTTCACATACTAATAGTCTTTATATTTTAAAATGAATTAAAGTGAACTAGTGTGTATGATGTAGGTATGACTAATTATCAAATATAAAGTGGTGGACAGGTAGGAATATCTTATTGCTCTAAAATGCTTTATTTATTAGAAAATTAAAAGAGTGCCTATTTGATTTTAAGTGAAGTTAAGCAAAATGTCACGCTGTCTGTGCTGCTTCTCACAAATGAATGCCGCAAAAATAAATTAAACGATCGGCTCGTTGCATGAGAAATAAGGATTCGGTTTGAGATAAATTATCCTGGGTCGGAAGGAGAAGCAGTTGGGATCTAGTTTTAACCCTGTTCAAGATGTCCTAGAGTGGAGATAAAACAGGAGATTTTCCAAGATACTACAGAGATCTATGTTTTAGATCCGACTGAGGCTGGAGCGGAAGAACGATAAAATCTCGACCAAAGTGTGAGTCAATGCAAGGAGCATAATCTGATGTGTTGGTATTAACTCATTTTTATTTGTGGAACATGGGACAGAGCAACCAGAAGTTTGACCCTTTGCTCTCTGTCCTCTGAATACTTACGTGAGAATATTCACCGAGCCGTATAGACTGCGTCCAGCATTCTTGGTGCACTCCCATTAACGTCGTTATCAGTAGAAGGTTCCAGAGCGTCCCTTGCCTTTTCCAGACAGGCCACATTGTTTATCTGTGCACGTATTTCCCACAAAATTATCCGTGTAAATATGTGTTTTTTTTTTTTAAACCTTAAGCCAGCTGTATACTAATCCATAAAGGACAGAACTCTGTCGCTCTAGCTAGCTGTTGGAATTCCACAACCCCGCCACCTTCCCGAACCCGACGGGCCGTTCCGTGATAAAGATAAGGCTCTAAATCCCTGTGTAGATTTGACCTTTGTCCCCGCTATTTTTAAACCGTTTTCTGTGTTATAAGTTTTGATCTGTCAGGGCCGGGGGATTACGTGTATATATGCGGACCCAAGTAGCAGAAGGAGGGAAAATGTTGCGCTTGGCAGTATTCGCACGGGCGGTAGCTGTCTGCAAATCCAGCCCATCTTCAAAGAGGCAGAAGTCATTACTGTCCATCCTGTGAGAAAGAGAAGAGAGCAAGGAGCATTAGACAGAATCGCGCTCTGTCCAAATTTGAAGAATACTGTTTTCGTTGAGAAGTACGTGTATTAGCCTTATTTTTAATAACGTGGCGTAATAAAAGTGATTTGTTTACATTTTGTCTGCTTGTGCTATGTGAATGTGAATTGCTAAGTATAATAAGACAGTGTAATAAAGGCAAATGCAGGTCAGTATGTTGGAGACACAGCTGGAAATTTTGTTTTCTTGATTGTGCACCCAAAAGCGATTCCCTGGAAATATGGAACACTAAGTAATAAATGCAATCATTGTTTCTCATATCACAAGCAAATTGTAAATGAAAATATTTTTGCGTATTATAATAAATCAATGGTTTACTTATTGATATGTCAGTCATTAAATGAAAAAAAAAAAAACGAAAATAGCCCAGTGCAGTGATGGTAGTGTGTCAGTGTCTGGACTGCAATAAGGCCCTCTAGATGTGGTTTGCAGGAAAAAGCAGGCAAGCTACTGCCCCCTGTTGGCCATCAACAGTAGTGCCAAGGAAAAGGCAGACCATCTCTACAATGGCTGAAGCCCGATAATAAGCTACGCAAACGTCAATGGAAACAAATCATCGCCATAGGTTCTATAGGTCGACCCGTATCATGTTACGTAATTGCGTCATGCAAGACTCGTGATTTCATAGGTTCTCTTGCGTTGCCTTTCATTAAAAAGTGAAATGGAATATATTTGTTTTAATTTTATAAATATGGTGAAACAAAAGGCTACGTAAGTGTGCAGGTCGAGGCAAGACGCAGCCGTTGGCAGCGCTGAGTTGGAAGCCATGTGCGACTGATTTCATTTTTTGTAACTTAGCCACAAGTATTGATCTTTATTGTTCGCTGGGGCTTCGAGCTGAAGAAGATGGAGGTGGTATGTATATGAAGGTCGGCTCAGTCACTTGACCCTGCGCGTCACTGATGCAAACGCGCCACCAGGTGTCCCGCCGGTAGAGCCGCCGCCAACAGCCGAAATGGAAGCGCCTTTAAAATAACTTCACGGCTGAAATGTTTAGGTAAACCTATGCTTTTCAATTAAAAGACTGCCAGACCAGTTAAACTCGATGATGTATTTTATTTAGGCACACCCACATACCATGGTGTCGTCCCCCCCCCAAATAGATTTGGGGGGAGGGGGCGGGGAGGTGCTCAATCTAACGCCGGAGGTGTTTGCCCTTACCTTTGACTTACAGTTTACGCAAATGGTACTTTTTTTTGTCCGTTCCTCTTCTGCCACTCAACTTTACCGCCTGGGAACGACGCTGCGTAACGGTAGGAAAACAGAAAAATTAAGCAAATGCCACAGCACTGCAAGCATCCAGTCTGGAAAAAAAACTAATTCCCCTAAATATTGTTTTGTTAAAAAACTTAATAATAATAATAATTCTAGGTGACTCTGATGGTCAGTTAAATCGATATCAGTCAAAAAAAGAGAAACAGAGTAAAGTAGCCCATTAGAGCAGCCATAAAATGTTCTAAAATGTTATTTGTTTTATTGGCAACTGCTCCACACAATATTTTGCAGAAGTATATTATAACTGGATTATCGGTTTGCCTGCTAATTCCTCAGGAGAATGAAAATGCGCGTATAAACACAGAGAGAGAGAGAGAGAGAGAGAGAGACGTGCAGAGAGACAGTCTCCTTCACAGATGCCGCATCTCAAACGGGGGCTGGAGCAGAGGGCAGATTTTTGATTCATGCCCCCGGGGTCAAAGAGAATGCATTAGGGTCTGGCAGCAGCATGGAGTTATAGAGAGGCCAATCGATGAGATCGCACCACCATCCGTTACAATCACGCGGAGAATTGGGAGCTCTGTGTCTGACCTTTACTTACAGGATAATATATTACTCCCCCCCACCCTTACCATGACCCCCAAAAAGCACCTTTTCTGGTCTGTGAATAATGTATTTGATGTGTTTATTTTCACAGAAACATCAATTCCAGGGAGAGACAGATCAGTGCAAAAGTCTTTTGAGTTGCAATAAAAATAATAATAATAAATAATTAATGTAAATGTCATGGCATGATATAGATAAAGTTTGTTCTTTTTTGGGGTGGGTATGTAACCGGGGAGGACCTATTACTTCTTTCTGTCGCGCTATATGCGGCGACGTGATGCCTCGCGCTGTTTACAGTGACTTTACAACCGGGGTCAGCCACGAGGACGGGACAAGTGGCGCTCGCGCCGCCGGGGCTGTGCCTGCACAGCGTCAGGCCGCACATCAAAGTGTAGCACCCCCCCCCCCCCCCATTTTTACAAGCCGTATTAGGGTTCCACATCAAAGCCTTCCTGCACTTCAGATCGCCGTTTAAGTCAAAACCTCTTTCTCCTGCACGTTCGGGCCAAAAAGTTGGGAAGGATGTTCTCTCCGTCTGTCATTTTTTTAACCAAACTTTCCCCCCTGACTTAAGTTTTTGTGAAGTTATAATTCGTTAATTTCGTTTTTTTTTCTCCTTGTTTAGCATCGCAAAGTCCCATATATCAGAAATAAAATTAAGCGAACGCTGTATTGTTAGCGGTGCTCCTCACGCAATCCACTCTGCTTTTACAGATTCACCGTGTGGAGGCCGGCCGACTTGTGTCTGCATGCCCCTCTGGAGAAAGATTAGACGCGTCGGCAACGAGAACAATACCTGCATGATAAACAACAGCCTATGAATTGAGACATTGGAGCAGCGTCCATGGTTACACCCATAATAAACACAGTAGTCAATTACGGGAATTAACATTCACGAGGTGCAACTGTAACCAACTGCTTTCCTCAAACAATCACATCCGATGCCTCCGGTCGGGCTCGGGTATCTGCATTATGTAATTAACCAGAGAGTTTTTTTTTTTTAGCGGAGTCATTAAATCGCAAGCGATGTCCCAAAAGAAATGAATTGGTGTTTTCTTAACTAGGTTTTTAAAATTTAATCAGAAATGATTTTCTTGGCAGAACGAGAGCCCCTCTGGCTCCAAAGATCCTCAAACGTTTCATGTATTTGATATGTTTATAAAAGATATATAGCGTTTACATTCGGAAAAGAGAGAAAAAAAAAATGGAAAGAAAAAAATACATATAATTTTGGTACTGAAGCCCAAAAGTTAATTTCTTTCAGACTTCTGAAATGGTGCCCGCAAAATGACGTAAAATAAAACTATAATTTATTATTATTGCCATATATTGACACTAACAACAACAATAATAATACTAATTATTATTATTATAATAATAATAATAAGAGGAACCTTTAATAAAACTTTAATAAGATGAAATTTAGGTTATACATATATGTTTTCGGGTGGTCCGCACGAATAAAGATGGCTGTAAACTCGACGGCCCACCTGAGGCATAAGGTTAAGTTAGGGAGCCGCCAGGTGGGAGGTGCGAATGGCGTTGGAAGTGAGGGCGTCCTGATGTCACGTCGCGGTTCATCTGGAGCGTGTTCCAGTATGCAAACGCGATACATGCACGCTGCCAGTAGTGTCCTGCAGGCACATGCCCCCCACCGTTTGCCTCATGTGCTCTTCACTCTCTCACTCTCTCTCTGTCACACACACACACACACACACACACCCCTCTGCAAACGGCTGGCCCTTACACAGCAGATCTGTCCGTGGAGCCCCCCCCCCCCCCCTCGGGAACTACGCCCAGCGTTTGTCAGAAGATTCCAGGCTGCCCGAGGCGGACGGGCTGGAAGAGGGCAAGGCGCACCTCCAGTCAGGGCAGCAGAAGTCTATCCAAGACTCATAAACACGTGTGCCGTCCCAGCCCGCGTGTCTGTAAACTGTCAGCTGTATACCTGCTTCAGTGAGTCACACCAAAATCACCCAGGCCGGTGAGATGGACATCATTCCCCGAGTAATACACAGCACTCTCTTTAATTACATTGCGCCCGGGTAGTCTAGCCGGAGGTCAAGTGCCAATGAGTTCAAGAAAGCGTTCCTGTTAAAGCAGGTTATGCTTAATCATCCTGTTGGTAAATAATGCCTGTAAATATGCACTCCATTTACCAGATATCCAAAATCCATTAGCTGTTGTAGAGTAGGACCAAGGCCCATTTCACGTAGCCTAGGAATTAAATAAAGCAACTGACCTAAAATAAAAAAACACGTCGCAGACTAATTGTTATTTTGCGCTGAAATTTAAATGCAATATATAATTAATAACTTTTGAAATATACCTGAAATAATGTAGGCTATGAGCATTTTTTGTGGTTTTAGGAGTATCTGTATAACTTCCATTATGTTGAAACAGTTTTTTTTTGTTAATGTCCATTCTTTCCCAACATTTTTTCCTTCAGGGAAAATCTCGTGTTCGCCAGAATTTCACACGTTTTTTTTTCTGTTATGGATGTGTAACGTCTATGAGCGTCGCTGTCAGGTTTAATGTCATAACGCATGCAAACTATATTCGATCTGCCCACTTCCCTTTCCAGCTTCCCCCTCCCCAAAAAGTATGAGTTTGACTGGTTTTATGAAACACAGAAGGCAGCCAGAGCAAGAATGAGGCATGCCGGGATTCCTCGGAGCCCTGTGACCGGCAAGGTGCCTTTTCACCGTTTTGCAAATGACATTTCCAGATTGTGAATAATAGATGAAACGCAAATATTTGTGTCGGGTCCTCCCTGTTTGCCCGCGGTTGGGCGCGGATCGAACAGCCAGCTCATCTTCGTAACGTTACGAAAGACAATCGCCCCAGCCTTTTTTGGGGGCGGAGGGGTGTTTGCACACGCCGTACATTTTACATTTTTGTTGCGCTAGCATGACTAAAGGTGTTCACCATGCGGAACCGCCGAGCAGAAACTCCCAGTCATCAAACAGGCCCGTGTTTGCTCTCCTCACGGCATGCAGGGCTGGTCTGTTGTTCCAGCGCAGCGTCAGGATCTCGGCAGCGTGTAACCTGCGCTCCGCCGCCGGAGCGGGTCCGTGCGCTGCGCCGCGTCCGCAAATCACGGCGTGATGACATTTCACGGTGTTTCCTTTTTATGTAGACCGCACCCGCACTAGGATAAGACAAGGGCAGTTAACCTAAAGGGTGTTGCTTCACGTGCCCAAAACTTTTTGTGTAGTGGAACCTTATTTGCATTTTATGTATTGGGTAGATCCGAAGTGACATACTTTTTTTTTTTTTGGAGAAAGCAGGGTCAGATGGTCCCTGGAGTGGAGCAACTGGAGGTTGAGAGTCTTGTTCAGGGGCACAATTGTAAAATTCTGCTGACCCTGGGATTTGAACCAGCAACATTCTGGTCACTGGCAATAGACACCACATCCTAACTTCCTGAGCCACACATTGCCCCCTTATGTAATTTTTAAAAATGTTTTTTCAAGTGAAAGACTAACTAACAAAATAATCATGTAAATTCCAAACTTTTTGGTGGTGTCGGGCATTGAATACCGCAGTGTCAAATTCTCTTTGATCACTCAACAGGCGTGAGAGACTCTTTAGTCCTGGTAGATGCGCAGATATTGCAAATTTCATTCATTCGCTGATGGTGTTCAAGAGCAATAGTCGCCTTGAGTGCCAACCCTTGCAGACGGGATGCTGACACGCGAATCGGGTGATTATTGTCCAGGCTTGGACGGTTGCTTCATCACGAGTCGCTGCTTGAGTAGCCTGGCCGTCTTATCTAGGAATGACTGGCCTGCCTCAATCACACGGCTGCCCCTGGGTAAGTTGTTGTTGAGTTGGAGCCTTCCTGGTACATTTAGGGTCATCCCTCTAGACTGAGAGTAAACAAATTCCCCACTAATGAGTTGTATGGACTGAGAGATAGATACCAGTCTTCTGTCATAGCAGCATAAATAAGTCAGGTATCGCTAGAAAGCCAGAAGGGCAGTGTTCATTTATCTCGTCCTTTCTAACAAGCCTTAAACTGTTAAAAAATGAGCATGTGGCACTTAGCACTTGGAGTTATCTTAAACCTAGAGATATTCAACTTAAATAATAGAAAAAAAGTAGTTCACCGGGTAGTCTGAGTGTATTAATCACCTGGTTCTGGCATATCCAGACCTTAACCCTTTCAGAGGAAGGTTGTCTCCAAATAAACATATATCAAATATTTATTCGCTTTGACACAACACTGAGTGAAAACCGGTACCGATTCAACCTGAACCCTAAGAGCTTAACAAGGTGTTTTGTAAAAGTGTTTATCTGATAAGGGAAACATCTTGTTATAGATAAATGTGTTTGCCGTCTTACTTAAGACGCGGACGTGAAGGGAATAACCCCTTTGGGTTCAGTGTTTATACCTCCGTACATTTTTTTTGTATCAGTTTCATGGTCTCTGTGAGTCTGGATGGAATTTTGATTATCACAGGGGTAGTAATAAAATTGCAAATAATTATCTTTTAAGTGACATTCCAAATGGCCAAATGTGCTGTGCACCGAGTCCACTTTGTCCCTCGCCCTTTTCATCATGGGACAGAATCCAGGTTTACCAGGAAGATGGACGGAGGGATGCATAGATGGATGGTTGGAGGGATGCATAGATGGATAGAGGGATGCATAGATGGATGGTTGGAGGGATGCATAGATGGATGGAGGGATGCATAGATGGATGGTTGGAGGGATGCATAGATGGATGGAGGGATGCATAGATGGATGGTTGGAGGGATGCATAGATGGATGGAGGGATGCATGGCCACACAGGAATGCTGCTTTATTATCAGATATCGCTAAGTGGCTACAGGTTTTAGGGCTCCGTCAGAAGCCGCAATGTCAGAAACTGGGACACAGCGGAGTCCATTTTTCTGCAGCAGTGTGTAGCTGGGGTGTCATTTAAAGAGAAGGTGGTTTGGGGGATATTTGGATTTGGGGTCGCCGTGACCTGCAGAGGTGTAAGTCCTGTTAGCTCTCGACAAATAGCTGCTGAGCTAACAGAATAAATGCAGATAGATCATGACCCATCGCCTGATTGGCTGGCTGATTCTAATGACCTTAGTCACCTGACTGGGGCTTTCTGACACGCCAGGTATAAGTTCTTCTGTAAACCTGATAAATTGGGAAAAGAGGAGATGGTATAGGAATAGGGTTATTAAAATCATCATGTAGCTAACATGCTGGTTAAGGAAAAGGCTTCAAAAATCATTTTGAAAATCTAGATTGTGGGCAAATATACCATGATTATCAATGATTTCTAGATATTCAGGGGGAAGTTGACCCCCCCGCCCATCCCTGTTTGGATCTGCAGTCACATGACTGCCATGCTGTGGCCATAGTGCCACCGCCAACGCTGCAATAAAAGCCGTTTCTTTGGCTTCACAAGTGAGAAGTGGCGCCCTCACCAGGCCATGTGAGGATGTGCACCCCCCCTCGCCGACCATGTGGTGTCAATAAACATTTCATACATACTTGAATGGATTCATCCCCCCCCAGGGAAGGGGGGGGGGGGGAGAGGGGGTTTATAGAAATTTCTTTCTTCAGAGTGTGATTGCTAGACAGTAATCAGAAGTCTCACTTACAGCCGTGTCATTACATCTTTAGCTTCTTTGTCGTTCATTGGGGGGGGGGGGCAAACAATTTATATAAATACTGTCATTGAGGTTATCCACCTTAACAAGGTAATTCAATATGCTGCATCGCCACATGAATTTGGACCAGCTGGGGCAGCTAATCTATTACCTTACCGGGATTTACTTGGGACATGTCTGCTTTAATTGAGCGTTAATTGCAAACAGTCCAATTTCCAGTGAGATGGGATGGTGTGTGATTGATTTTCCTTTTTTTTGGGGGTTTGATTCCATGTGAAAAATCTCAAGTTACGACACAATGTGGCGGTTTATCTATGGACCTGATTGAGGCCACCGGACTGTGTGGAATCAATGTGCTACTAACACACGAGTTCAATGGACTGCTGTCATGTGTTGTGTCACCATCTGACCTTGCGCCGATACCATAGGCGGAAGGGGGGCCTACTTCTTTGAAGGGAGCTCGCTGTCACCCCTAGTGGTCAGCCTCAGCACCTGCACCTTCCCACAGAGTAATGGAAACGGAGAGGAAGATGAGTATTCACGCCTCTGCCGGGTCACCCACGGAAACAGAGACTCTTGCATTTGCAGAATTACCCACAATTCCACGTGAACTGTTAGGAAGGTGTCTCTCTATGTCTTCTACAGTTGTGCCCAGTTTCAACTGAGTCCGCTGTTCCCATCCTTGCAGCCTGCGTCTGCAGATAGAGACAGTCCTGCTCGCTTGATGACATCTGTGACATTTCAGTGCATGTTGTTGGTTTGGGGGGTGGGGGGTGGGGGGGGAGCAGGGTATATTCAGCGGCGGATTTGATGGATGCGGTTAGGCCTGTATATCATTAAATGAACAGGCAATAGATTTCATTTACTTTCATGCAGAACAGGCATGATGACATCACAATCAGACGACATATACACAAGTGGATCCGACTGACTGATTTATCGTCCTGTTTTGTCGTGGAAACAGACATCGCTGATGATATGTTTACTGGTACCATCAAAAGCCTGTTACTATTGCTAGCTTATAGAAAGCAGATGGTGTAACATTGGGCATGGTGACAAACTAACAGTGTGTATACTCAAAGCCAGTAGGGGCTGAATCTCTGAATGCGGAGCAGATCTTCCTAATTAGGTCGTTCGGAAAGTTAGTGTCCCCTCTTGTTAGTGAGGGGCGTGTGGGGGGGGGGGGGGGGTGGACACCTTGGTTATGTCTCCAGTAATGTCACACGCCCAGTGTCTCATGCGACACCTCGCAAGTTAGGCCATTTAGCTGTGGGAATGTCATTTACCCATCGGCTGTCGGTTGTCGGTTTTCCATGAAAAACATGAATCTTCAAGAATCTGTTATTTCAGGAGCATGGAAAGAAAAGACACTCTTAGCGATACCAATAGAAACCCATCGTTACGCAGCCGTCAGTGAATGGATTTTGCTGTTTTAAACGGACTTACGTGGATTGTTGTCAGCCTGGCAAATGTCAGTGTCAACTAGATTCAAACTGATCTCACTTTATGTTCACAATAAACAATATTAGTTAGCTAGCTACCTAGCTATCAACATTAAGCTGTTAAAGTTAGCGAAAAGTAATCCATACAAATGACAATCACGAATGTAAATGTTAACTAAACTAGTACTGTTACTAGCAACTTGTAACAGCAATGCATTTTAGTTAGGGTTTAGAGTTTTAGTTTAGCTAGTAAGAGAAAACTTCATAAAACATTATTTCATTGGATCAGTTAGATGTCAGATGCTATCAGTGGACAGGGAAGGACGAGCGTATTTCATGTATAGTGACAAGTGACAAATGTGGACATACAGCGTTTTTATCGGACAGCGACGAGATGTAAGTTAACAGGAAACATGGTCATGGTTCATGAAGCTGGCCGAGGGTGTTTTCTGTGTTCTGTAGATGTCCAGTCTTGGCCTCTATCTTCAGAAGAGTGAGGACAGCCAAACGTCCACCCTAGAGGACGGATTAGTTCCCAAACGTCCACCCTAGAGGACGGATTAGTTCCCAAACGTCCACCCTAGAGGACGGATTAGTTCATTTTCAGTGCAGACCTTTGATTCATTTTTTTTCTTTCCCCCAGATATTACTTTTAGACGTTAATGTAAATATCAGTATAGATGTTTATTTTTGTACCCTTGTCCATAATTTTACTTTTGATGTTATATTTATTTATATACTGAAAGCATGCCCTTCCTTGTAGAGATCCATAGTGAAGCCTGTGATCTTACTAGCTTCTGGTGTCAAACTGCTCCACTGAGATGTCGTTTTGCCATCGACGTGAAAGGTTTGAATGTTGAAGACACAAGCTGCCCTTGACCTGCTCCATTCCCCAATGTCGCCCGTAAGACAACGGTGCGTCGAGCGGCTGCCCTTTCGTCGGGGCAGCGCGTTCCTCTCGGACACGCCGGACATCTGAGACCGGTCTAATCTCGCTAAACGTGAAGCCTTTTGTCTGACGGAGCTGCCGGTGCCTCACTCCTGTCCCGAGTCGCACCTCTAGGGTTTCAGATTGATTGGATGGGATATCGGACAGGATTAGGGGCAGTAGCCACTCAGTCTAGTAGAGGTTCCCCTTACATTAATCGCAGACAAAAGGGAGGCCGATTTAGGCACAGGGGACAGTTGTGATGTGACGTTCTCCCAGCTCTGTGCCCCCAGACAGGAGTTCAGGGTTTGCATAAGACTGTCCGGTAGCTGAAACTCTACACCCTGCAAAAAGGATCCCACGACAGCTGAGACAAGGAACTCGTCTAAGGGCTGACAGCTCCGTGTTCCTCACCGATTGCCGGGTCGCAGGTCATAGCGTGTACCCGTCCACGGTCGACATTTTTTTTTGGGAATGGGATGGTATGACACTGAACGTCTCGACCTCCCGTCTGCTTTCTGTTCTTGGTTGAGGACTTATAATTCTTCGTGAAAATGCTGACATGCCACCTTTGCTGTCGGGCGTGGGGACTTTTAGTCGCGTTACCGCAGTGTATATAAGTAAAATAAATGCAACGAATGCAAAAGCTTCACAGGTTGGCTTGTGTAATGTTTAAAGCTGCGTGCTTGTCTTTTCTTAAGGCTTATTTAGATAGACTGGCTCGTAAAATCACTATTTAATATGACTTCAGTGCCGCTGAATTTCAGTCCGCATTGAGTCCGCAACGTTGCAGGATTCAGCTAGACCCGGTGAACGGTAAATTAACGGTAAATTCTTTTGAAAAGTCAGTCAACTGTATCATCATTATACGGCAATCAAGTAATCGGCTCTCAGTGCACACATCATACGTAGATTTTGTATTTAAATAGACATACAATTGAATGAATAACATAATATTAAGAAATAGTGTCTGAGTCAGGTATGAGGGTCATATATATATATATGTACCGGCAGTTTAGCTTGTAGTACAGAATTTTAATTGGTAGGAGGTGTGATTGTTTAAAGCCAGCAGCATTGGTGCCAATTAAGCTAATTAATTATCACCTGGTGATGCATTCAGTGGCATGTTGCCACCATCCCTTCATCCCTGGCTGCATAAGAAGAGATGCGGTCCAATCGGGCACTGCTGCAGACGCATCCCTGGGCACCCATCAGCAGCCTGACAGCTGTGAGTCCCCCTAAGCCCCTAATTGCCTCTCATTGTGCTCTTGGACTTTGAACCGGGCGACTCGGACCGGCGCCTGAGCTGTCTGTAGACTCTGCTGCCAGTGTAAAGCCCTAGTCCCTTTGTTGAGGTGAGCCGTTGGCCCAGGTTGAACGCGCCCCCCCCCCCCCCCCGTCTTCCCTGTCCTCGCTCTGTCTCCGTTTTGATCCCATCCCCCCCCTCATTTTTTTGGACCACCAACTTAGCCACACCTGTCCATTCCTCTGTACGGGCGACCCCCCCCCCGCCCGAGGTAATCTGTCTTTTCAGCCTACCCCTTTGCCGTTTTGTGAGTGATTACGCGCCTCTTCTCTGCACATGTATCATTAGGGACAATCTGGTAGGTACACATGCATGTTTAAACAAAAAAAAAAAGAGAAGCATTACCGATTCGATTACGAAATGAGGAGGCTTCGGTTTGTGAGGACAGCCGGCAACTTCAGGCGTGAGACCGAAGCTTTTAGTGGCGGCGCTGCGAACGCTGGAAGCTTCATCGATGCTCAGAAACCCTTGAATTCAAACTAAGCGACGCTGCTGGGAGTGGAAGAGGAAGTGACATCATCAAGCCCCGCCCCCCACACACCAGCATTACAGGAAGCAGAGAAGTAGACACGTGGAGGTTACCGGTTACCGTGGTTATGCCAGGGCTGAAGCCGAGCAGACTTGATTCGTGCGAGATACTTCCATCGAGACACATGTCCCATTCAATGGCTAAACTCAGCTTGACATTCATGCCGCTGTAGGGGCCAAATCAGGGGCCCTGCTGGTGAAACAGGGGCCCTGCCAGTGGATCTTATAGTGAGTTTGATAAGGGGAACTGTGTGGGGAGGTGGTGTTTTCTCAAGATGACCTCATACACTTTGCTACTCATCATTAAGGCTGTCTGGTCTGCCACCCCCCCCCCCCCCCAACGCTGTAAATCAGGCCAGCGCAAGCTTTCGCACATGCTCACTGAGCACGGTCAGCTTACCTCCCCGACAACACGCGTGCTGCGTTCCTGTCAGATCTGGCATTCGAGGTCCATGTCGATTCTTGAGTTTTTTATTTTTTGGTGCTGGAATATGTGGCGCCCGCTATCTTTCTGACCGTGTCCCCGTGAGCGTATGGGTCAGATGGACAGGCCAAGTAAAGCCGCCGTTACGCGGGACGGAGAGACGCTCTGCTCGGTGAGTCCGGTCTGCAGTGAATCACTTTTTGGGTTAATTGCCCGCAGGTATGTAACGGGATTCACTGCTTCCAGTTTATCTGCAGGTCAGACTCTTTGATCTCGCGTCGAGATTAACCCCGAAAACAAAGGCTGCTGGGAACAGGGAGTCGTGGGCCTTTTGGAAACCCCGGCGTAACCCTGCATCCAACCCCAATAAAAGTCAAACAGAAAACAATTTACTGCCTACCTGGTGATGCGTCGAACGAACTGTAATGTTAAAAAGCTGGACGCTGTTCTGAATGTGTAGATTATTTACTATAAGCTGTTAACGAGGGGGGGGGGGGGGGCACTTTCATTCCCCATTAATTAAACCCAGGTATCTGTCTTCTGGTCTCTGAAGATATGTAAAATAAAATGTTTCAGATTGTATCTGTTTTGTTAGGTGAAGACAGATTTTAAGCATATGTCGGTCACATTAGCCAAAATTAATAATATCAGGCTGGTAAATGACGCCTGGAAGCAGGGGACGCTTCTCTGATGAGATCAGGGATTCTGTGAGTCTCAGACACACCACCAGAAGCTTGACTGAAGGTCTGTCATTGTCCCTGTCAATCCCTGCCAGCCTTGGCTGACAGTTTGACTGACAGCTCATTATGTTCACGACTGCATATTATATATATATGTGACTTTTTATCACACTTTTCCTTCCCCCCCCCCCCCCATCTAAAGAACTCCTCGCAGCTAGTCCCTCAAAAGCAGATTTACCTGGAATTGAGTTCAATTTACTCTCCTAAGCCATCAGAAGGAAAAAAACGATCAAGTTTCCTTTTTCTATCCATGGGAATTTTGTACGGCGACGGCAGGAGTCGGCCTGATCCCTTTGGTGATGCGCGTGTTTGCGTTTAATTACTCTATTGCCAAACGGGGCCTGAGTGTCCGAACGCTTTGATGCAGGTGGTGTGTGTGTGTGTGTGTATGGCAGGAAGAGGACGGTCACTGTTCACTCGTCCGCATAACCACAGGTGAGACTCAAATGTCACTTTGGGTCCTCTGTGACGGGTGCCTTGGACTGGATCGTGGCAGGAGATAGGGGTAGAGTGGCTATAAGGGTTATAAGTAGGGTTAGGGTTGGGGTCATATCCCTCACCGCTTCTCCGATGTTGAGAATCATGTGACACAAGGAAGCGCATTCCGCTAAACGGGATTCCTGTGTATCGCAGCTTCGTGTGTGTGCTCACACACATCCAAGATACACATACATATTCATCTGTATAAATAAGAAGCACTAACGAAATCGAATCAAACGAAGAAGGCATGCGGGCTTATTTAAAGGTCAGAGCGGTTACGGGTATGGTAGACGGCGTGGTTGATTCTGGAGTTGATGAACGAACCCTAGCAGTGTAGAGTCGCTACCAACGGCCGGGAAGTATATCAACGCAGGAATAAACTCACTGGCTTAATTTAAGGCCTAGGAGAAAGAATGGTAATTCCTGTGTAATTGTTCTGTGTGATCGCTGGTCTGGCTTGTAGCAGGGAGGTGGTTCACTCAGGCCCTCAAGCATAATGAAGGACAGATCGCATTCCTTCTGTAGGTCGCCGAGATCTCTGGTCAGCTTCTTACCCCCCTTGATCTCCGCCAGTGTTTGTTTTTGCTTTATTGTGTTTTTTTTTTCTTCGCTGTTTTAATTCCTTTTATGTGAGGAATACGGATCCGTACGAGGGGCTCTGGGAACGCAGGCCGCGGTGGGTCAGGATTGGCGCTCACACATGCTTCGAATTTACAGGGCTTTCTCTGTCCGGGGCCCCCCTCTCACGCTGGGAAAGTGACCCCAGCCTGACTCCTGGTCCTCAGGGTGCACTGTCAGTTTAGGTCCAGGCTGAGCGCGTGGCCTTACCCACCAGAAGCAGCCTTCCTCATTCTCGGGCCTCAGCTGGTGGCGTCCCACTCCGAACAAAGTTAAACTCCTTTTCTGTGCCAGAATTTTCTGATTATTAAACTTGGTCGACTCCATATGACTATAGGTCCTAAAAGCCTGGAAAGTGAGACCAGTCCTTCTATATGCCCCAAATGCAGCTGTTGTTTACGTGCCATGCGTATACGCAATATGTTTAACCGCATTTACAAAATCCTGCATTTGTAGCCCGTTCACCACAGAAATGTAAGAGGTCCCAGTTATTCCGTTCACAAATTTAAAACAGCAATCACGTCCCGTCCCCCCCCCCCCCGCCCGCCCGCAATAAAACCATATGTGGACAAAGAGTGACACCTGGTGGCGATACAGAGAATTGTGCCTGTTTGTTTCTGCAGTCTTAAAGGGAAAGCGTCTCCCCCACATTTTGTACATAGAGTGTGGGCGCTTTTTCACAGCGCCAGGTAGCGAATTTTTCAAGTCAGTGGTCCCAGTGCAGAAAGATATGATCACAACGCGAGACAGTATTAATATCAACATTGCATGTTACACACATACAATTCTCACACCACAAGGACTTTGGTAGTCCGTTGGGTTGAGATCTGGCTTTTTCATACCTTCATACTGTCTGGACATTATACGGCAGTATACAGTATTTTTAAAAACAATGTTATCTTGTAACACAGTTCTTCTATTTTGAAATCTTGGTGATAAAATTCACCAAGTCCAGGTGCAGCTTCCCTGAATCATTGTTACTCTGTTATAGTAAACAAAACTCAGCAAGCTTTGCAATGAATATATGTTCCATTTTAGATTCTGACCAGATCGTACAGCTTGAGTCTCTACATTTGTTCAGTCATCCCTTAATATTACGTCTTTTTTTTGTTTTTGTTTTATTTAACTTCGTTTGTCGTTGCTTCCTGAGTTTGTCACTGAGCTCTTTCAGGATGGTTGTCACCTTTTGTTTCAGAAGCAGGTTATTTGCATAATCAAAACTGAAGATGAACACGTTTACAAATCCTGCCCAAAGTAACAACGGAGTACCCCAGCTGGTTTAGTACTTCGGTACCGGCACATAACCGGAAATCAATGAGAAAAGGACATTACAGATTCCAAAAGTTCAGTACCTGGTGCAGTGGAAAAGCACCCTAAATAACAGACACTAAGCTGGAAGTATAGAGGTGAAAGGAAAGGAATGCCGATGGATTTTCACATTGAAATATTTACTGAAACATTTAATACACTTAACTTCCAACATTTTTAATACACAAAAAGCTGTGGTAGCTATTTATAAAACAAAAAAAAAACAAAGGAAAAAAAATCTACAGGGGTAACACATAATAGCACAGCACAGATACAAAAATGCCTCTTGCACGGCTCTTGCACACCAAACACGCTGTAGTGCAAAAGCTCCTTCAGTAAAAAATATTTTTTTTTTTTTTAAGAAATACCGTCTACATGAACAACCATTCATGGACCACCTGCGAAACAGTGCAAGTAAAAACAGAAGTCAGTGTCAAAATTGACAGGAAATGTTGAAAAAAAAAAAAAATCCCAATGATCTCAAAGATCATGACAGTAATGTGAATCAAAGAAAAAAAAAAAAAGTAGAGCTTACAAATCAAGGTTTTCGGGGGCGTGAGGGATTCAGTTGGCGTCAAGTTTTGCCATTTCCTGCACATAGATGCCTATGCTTTCGCTGTCGAAAAGAACGAAGTAGACCGTCTTGATGGAGGAGGACATCGTTCCCATGAAGTAGCTGGAGATGGCTTTCAGGATGACCTGGGCGGCAGTCTGCTTTGGGAAGCCGTTTCTTTAAAAAATAAAAGAACTCGGTTAAAATCCTAATTGGCTAACTATAGAAAAACAAGAAAAAACTCTGGCTTATCTTTCTTATTGGCCAACTCCATTAAAAAATAAAATCTGGGGGTGTTTCTCAATATGCGTCGTGACGCTACTTGTGTTCTCATGTACCCGTTTTATGTCGTCTTCCACCGTCGAAGACCAGGTTCAATGCTCAAAAACAGAAGTACAGAGGATGGTAAAAATCCCCAGATGTCATTCTAGCAAGGCCCCAAATATCAAGGATACGTCGGTAGCATCCTCGCCGAACGAGGCCAATCCCATGATTCACTGAGGCCCAAGTTCGTTCTTGGGAGGCAAGTTAGCAAGATGGCTCTTGCCAAGACCACAAGTACGATCTTTGCGTTCTCGGTATTGAGAAACACCCTGGGTTGTGCATTTCTTTTTCGCTAACTTCATTAAAAATAACTCCGGGTTATGTTTATCGGCCAACTCCATTAAAAACCAAAACAAAAACCCAAAAAAACTCTGGGATATGTTTCTTATTGGCCGACTCCCTAGGAGCCCGGATCTCTGTGCGATGGGGGACCTCTATGGTCGTGATAGAGACCACACTAGACCTCAGATGCCCGTCCCCTCCCTACCTGCCGCTGCCAATAGAGGGGAACGCCACAGACTTTAGCTTCTTCTCGTCCGCCAGTGCCAGGCAGTTCTTCACCGTTTTATCTAGCAGCTCCTCGCATTTGTCGGAGCCCCAGCCTGGACTGTTACAGTGGATGACGAACTTGGCCGGAAGGGCGCAGCCAGAGGTAAGCGCCGCTGCGGAGGGGATGTGGGAATTCAACACCGTCTATCAATACTCATGTACAGGTACATATACATCCATCCACCCATCCACCCATCCATCCTATCATCCTCCAACCACTTCTCCAGTACAGAGTGATAGGGACGATGGGGCCGAGGGCCTGGATAGAGGCGATTCTAAGATGTGGGGTTGCATAGGAGGGACCATAATTCATACAGAGGGGCTAATCTCATTATTAGCCAATGATGTTTTGAATGGGCGAGTGGACAGGGGAGCGGGCACCGAAGTGACCAATCAGATGAGGACCCGCCCCAGGTGAGGCCCCGCCCCTGTATACACCCTCCTGGTCCTGGAGCCTACGCCATAGAAGAGCCGGGGCTACACCCCAGATGTGAAGCCCTCACCGTCATTCATAGTCTCATCCATTTTGTCAGTGTTCGGCATTAGTCACTGTCACTGGAGGACTAATATTGTTGGGACTATTAGGAAAATACACAAAATCAGGGCCCCCCCCCCCTCATACTTACCTCCTGCCACCTCCAGGGGGCCATTCTTCTTGCGCAACTCCACCACCGCCTCCCCAAACTCCTTGCCGCCCTTCTTCTCCAGGGCGCTCCCTGTGGAGAGGGCATTCCTGGGCCGTTAGCTCGGGGACGGGGCTGGGCACCGTGGGGCTGTTAGCGAGCAGACTGCGAAGCAGCCCCCATGTTGGGGCACGATTCTACAGCGGGTGGGGCTACTCGTGTATCTCAGGCCTCTCTGGACGGCTCTCCATCTGGGGGGGGGGGGGGGGTGAGACCTGGCCTATGCCATGGACACACCTTACTGGCTGTACAGGTCATGCCGCTGGCGCGCCAGAATTTGGAGTCCTTGGTGTAACATTGTTGGGGCAATCAAATGGAGGCCGATCGAGTCTTAGCGTCCGGACGGGGCATCAAATGGAGGCCGATCGAGTCTTAGCGTCCGGACGGGGCATCAAATGGAGGCCGATCGAGTCTTAGCGTCCGGACGGGGCATCAAATGGAGGCCGATCGAGCCTTAGCGTCCTGGCGGGGCATCAAATGGAGGCCGATCGAGTCTTAGCGTCCGGACGGGGAATCAAATGGAGGCTGATCGAGTCTTAGCGTCCGGACGGGGCATCAAATGGAGGCCGATCGAGTCTTAGCGTCCGGACGGGGCATCAAATGGAGGCCGATCGAGTCTTAGCCTTCCAATAAGCTGTCTTAGAAGATGCAAGCTAACGTCCAGAGAGGGGAGAGAGAAGGGGCATGCAGAAGGGTGCAGCTTGCCCAGTGAGAGGGCACGCAGAAAGCGGGGGCAAGCAGCTGAGTGACTGCATGTTAAAATGGTGCTCCTGCCTTCTTTTTGAGTCAGTGGGACGTCAAGCATCGATGCATATTCTCCCGACCCCCCAGAAAGGAAATCAAACGCATGGGAAGACCATGAAACCCACAGAGCCTCACAGACTCACAGCCAGGGATGGTAGAAGGATTCTATTGGGGGGGGGGAGGGGCATGATTCATATAGCAGCCGACTTTATCATTAGCCAATGATACGTTATCGATCGGTGAGTGACAGGGGAGGGGCACTCCAGGGGCCAATCAGCTTTCAGCTAGTGCCCCTGTAGCCCCGCCCCTATATACACCTCTGCTACCAGCTGGAGTTAGTGGGCCCGAGGAAGCACGGGTAGCAGGCGGAGTGGGGGGAAAATGCATCATGGGAAGCCCGCGCAGTGCACACAGAACCCCCACCGTGACAAAGGCTCCATTTACCTACTTCACCACCCGTGTGGTAGGTGGAATTGGTCGGGTGAACTACAGCGTCGCTGTCGATGGTGGCAATGTCAGCCTGCACAACTTGCAACTACAAACGACAACGACAGGCAAACAAACACGGCATCAAACACTGTGGGGGAGAGAGAGCGCAGAGGATGGGGTGGGGGCACGACGACGACAACAGAAGGGGGGGGGGGATGCTTCCTTTAGAAAGCGCAGAGGGAGAGAGGGATCGGGGGGCAGGCAATAGACCAGTTAACCTGATGGAGGGCGGTAACTCAGGGTGATCGAACAGACACTGGTGTCAATGAGATGGCTGACAGTCGGGAAAACGGTCCACAGAGGTTTGAGGAAAATCCTTGAAATCTGAGACTGACTTTACGCTCGAGACAGATGCATACTGCAAATCACAGTGCTTTGGTTTAGTCTTTTGATGCAAATGAAATGTTTTGCAACTCCAATCACAACATTGCTTTCACGAGTGGGTCATGAAGCCAGTACCTCCTGGTCGGTTTTCAAGTAATTTTGGTTCTGTTTCTTTTCAAATGACTGGACCCAGAGCCCAAAGCCTCCTGGCTGGTTTTCAAAGATTTCATTTGTTTAGTTCGTTTTTAAACTAGTGGGTGACAAACCCAAGACCTCCTGGTTAGTTTTCAAGGATTTTTTTGTTTTGTTTTTGCTCATTTTCAAACCTTTGCGGCGTGACTCAGGGCCTCACCTAGATCATCTTTAAGGTCAATGTCAGCATTGGTGGGATTGATTACACCCTCCACGTCAAAGCCAGCCAAGTTACTGATCTCACTGTGAATGAGGTTCAGCTGGAAAGAGAGCATGCAGTGGGGCAGGGGGGGGGGGGCAGGAAGCAGAGCGATTAGAAAAATCATCACGCAGGAGCTGATTCGAGTTAGAGGGCACGGAGAGCACGAGCCCATGCACAGCAGCCCAGGCGGGGTCGTGTTAAGGCTCCCTGTGTTTGACCCCTAGCGGAGGTCGCGGTCCATCCGCTTCCGTCGTACCTGCGGATGATCTAGATCTGTGGACGGGATTAGGTGAATAAACCACGCCCATGTGGGGAGTCACGTGATGTCAGGGGAGGAGTTGCCTTGCAGCCCGGGTCAGACTGGGGTCTTAGCCCCGCAAAGCAGCCCCTATTCCGGCAGCCATTTAACCTACAGGCCCCTTAACCCTGAACATGAACCTGATTGGTAGCCGACAGCCATCTTCATTAATTCATTAATGTTTACCCCTCTAACAGGCTTGAAGAAATCACAGTTCGTAAAACATAACAATAGCATAATAGAACAGAACAGTGATACTTGATTAATTTCTCTTTTCGCCTACCCCATCTTGCTCTCTATGAAACACTCAGACACATATACAGGTGAGATAAAGCTTGGGGAGGAGGGGGGGGGTCACAGTGCAGGGTCAGCCAGCGTGCAGCGCCCCCCGGACCTGGGGGTTAGGCTCCCTGCGTAGGGGCCGGATGGCGGCATCGGTCTGCTGGCTCTGGGATTTGAACCAGCGACCTTCCGATCACAAGTCTTAACCCAATGAGCCACATGTCGCCCATCCCCCCCCCCCCAAAATGATGAAACTGAGAAGGAGCAATAAGCTTCCAAGGTCATCTCTCAGCCAATACAAAGCATAGCTATACATGAGGACACTTTTATAGAAGTATGACTGTAAACCTCCGCAGGTGGGGATTAGAGAGAGAGAGCGAGAGAGCGAGAGAGCGAGAGAGAGAGCATGTGTGAAGCTGTTAATCTGTCATCCGATCACCATGAATCTGAACTTTGACTCTTTCCTTATCTCGAAGCTCGACCAATTTCCTGCAAGGAAGATGCATTAAGAACCTAAAAATGACCACCACATGATCTGCGGCAGGATGATTTTATGGTTGGCCTTGAACGCATTGTACAACATTCTGACATTTTCAAAGCTCACAATTAAACCCCTCAAGGAAGGGGTCAGACTTAGGCACTCTGACCAGCCATCAAAACGGGCCAGAAAAACTGGGACCCACTTGCATTGGGATCTGACGCTTCTGAAAAGCAGAGTTAAGGGGTCTTTTGTACTGTTGAGCAGAGAAAAAAAGCACCAAAGAACACGTTGATCCTGCCTTCAAGGGAAAGAACAGAAGGTCGTTAGATCAAATCAGGGGAAAACTGTTCCCAAGCAGTGCAACCATGGCCGCTTCTTCAGAATTAAAGCACCGTCAATGTGGCCTGGACCCCCTATGCTCATTTTAAGTACACACAACCTGACTCAATTTCCCATAATGCATTGCACCCACTCCCACTGTCCCATAATGCATTGCTGCAGCTACACTAATTTCCCCCCATGCTGCTGGTAGTGTCATGTGCGCTGTGTGGCCATGCCCCCTCCCCTTATCAATCACATCCACCCTGATTTCCATACATTCCCTACTAGGCCACAGTGACGCCAAGCTGCGACGTCTGGACCGCACCACAGGTCATCCTGCCATCGGACGCAGCACCATCAGTCTCCTGCCCTGACATCAGCAGTCAAAACTCCTCTGGACCGTTTGCATTTACACTCAGACTTTAACAATTTGGAGCAAATCAATCAGGACTTTGTTAGACTTCCTCTGCTGGTCCAAGGAGGATGGGCTCCCCCTTCGATTCTGGTTCCTCCCAAGGTTTCTTCCTTCTAGGGAGTTTTTCCTTGCCACTGTCGCCTCCGGCTTGCTCACTGGGGGCTTTGGGCTGGGATAATGTAAAGCACTTTGAGACAGTGTAATACAAATAAAATTGAATTGGACTGAACTGCAACATGACTAACAGGACTGAACATTCTCCCCCAGCCCTAAACATACGTCTTGGACAGCAAAGTGTTGGGGGGGGGGGTGGTGTTTATAGACGAACTCCAGTAAATAACACTTACACATTGCATTTTTTGGCATTAACGGAGGAGACAGTGAAGCGGGTCCAGCAGATTGCGTCTTTGGAACGATACGCCATTTCTGAGTCTCATATAGCGCTTACGCCTACGGCATACAGATGGTGCTCTTCCAGCTCCCATTGGACAGCCGTACCGCGGTCGCGGTCTTAGCGCTGAGGTAACACTTCACTTAAATGTCACGTGGCGTGAAGAAACAGCCAACGCTACAAGTAGAACCAGAGCTTACGCTGAAGCGTATGGACAATATTCGCGCGACGCGCACTCTCAGTGCCGCAAGACGCACCTTGATTTCTGAAGCTACTGTCTCTTTAACTGGACACACAATTTGAGCTCTGATGTTCATACAGTAGGGATGGTGCCTTGACCACACTGCTAGGGAGCTAAAATGGGCTGAGTTTAAGGGGTGGGGCAAATGGTTCATTACGGCAGCTTTTTATGCTTCTGGTTGAGCCCAGTGTCTCCTGGGGGGTCTCCAGCCTCCTAAATTTGGCCTTGCACCAATCCCCTTAATGACCCTGGTCATGGCTCCACTTGTGGCCCATGCGTCCTCGAACCAGCAGCCACCCTAACACGGCCGTAGCAGGCAGGCCGGCAGTACCTTCTGCCCCAGGAAGAGGCTCTTGGTGGACAGGATGGTGAAGCCGTTGGCCGGTGTTCCCTCCGTGGTGCTGTCCGCGCTGGCCGCTTTGCTCATCTCTCCCTGCTTCTTCTGCGAGGGGACAGACAGAGGGCACAACCAATGGCTGAGCGCCTAAGGCGGTACCGAGGCCCCGCCCCCACAGCAGACTAGCACAACAGCTCCTGCGATTTTCCCGCCTCCCTACCTTTGACTTGCCGGCGGCCTTTCGGCCGCCAGCTTTCTTGACGGCTGATTTCTTTGCGGGCGACGCCTTGGACTTTTTGGTGGGTGGGGGGGTGATGATGGCCTCCAGCTTCCCTTTAGAGCCCCTCTTCTTGGCCAGCAGCTCTGGGTGGATGTTGGGCAGCACACCCCCTGCCGCGATGGTCACGCCCTTCAGCAGCTGTTTTCGGGGGGGGGGGGGGGGGGGTCAGGGGTGAAGCATGGCTGAGCAGTTTTCATGGATGCCCGGGCCAGGTGCACATCTGAACAAGCCCCCAGGGAGGGTTCGGCGGGGGCCGGGGGGAATCCACAAGGTCACGACTGCTTGTCCCCTTACAACCGATGTGCTCGTCATTGGCGCTGAGTGGATTGGTGATCGTTTGCTTCTGTCTATTTTTACTCTCTGGCTCATGGTGCTCAGGGGCTGGTCCCCGGAATCGGGGCGAAAAGACGTGGCACACCCAAGATGGGACCTCAGTCACTATGAAAGCAGTTTATTCAACCCACGGTTTGTCAGACAACGTTTATGATTAAGATGATAGGGGATTGTTTGGGGCATACTGAAGGACTGGTTTGGGCCCCCTAGCAACTAAGCTCAGAGGACAGCTCAGGCATTCTACACAGTTACCTGACACAGCATGTTACTCTGCCATAAGCTTTTAGTTAATTCTTGGGAAAAAATATAAGGATTTCTAACAGGCATTCACAGAGGCCAGCTAAAGGAGAACAGGACCCGAAGGTGGACTCACACCTGGTTGAGTTCCTCATCGTTGGCGATGGCCAACAGGATGTGTCTTGGTGTGACACGGCCCTTCTTATTGTCCCGCGCCGCATTGCCTGCCAGCTCTAGGATTTCGGCTGAAAAGACAGCAGTGGCAGGATTATAACCCATTTAATAGCAAAACAATGATGCCACCTGACCGCCTGCTGTTGTGGATCTGCACCGCAGAAGGAAAGAACACTATTAAATAATTTGTGCCATAACATCTTTTCACATGAGATAAAGAAAAAGTAAATAGTAGCTCTATTTGGAGTGAAAGGAAGATTAAAACCATCAAGGACTGAACAAAATGATTTTGTGTTTTCTTTCGTAGCCCTTTAATACCTGCGATTTGAAAATAAAAAGCCTATTTTTGGCTGCCACAAAAGCATTTTAAGACTTATCCTTCAGACTGCTTCAGATCTTCCTCTTCATGAGGCAACCAGCCGGCTGGTGTGCAGAACCATTCATGCCCGTTTACCAGCACTCAAACCTCGTACCCCTGTTGACCACAGATCACTACACTAAATATTAAAGTTAATGTTCCTTATTTGGGAGGTGCTGGAGCTAGCATGCTCCGCTAATCAGCTCACTAGCTATGACCATATAACACTACTTGCTAATTATTTAATTTTATTTTTGAAATATCTGGGGGCAGAGTCACTTTTTGAGGGGGCGGCAGAAATAACAAACCGATCCTATATGACATAATACTGTATTGACAGTGCAGTGCATACGTGAGGATAACCTAAATTAATAATCACTTTGATTTACGTATGAAAGGAAGCGATCAGTCACCTGTGAGGTACTCCAGCACAGCTGCCATGTAGACGGGGGCCCCCACACCGATGCGGTACTTGGGGAGGCCTTTCCGGATGTAGCGCAACATGCGGCCCACGGGAAAGATGACGCCGGCCTTGGTGGACCGCGACGTCTTTGTGGTCTTCTTCTTCCCTCCTCTGCTGGACATAGTGACGCTGCCGGTCCGGATTCACGGCGACGGGGGAAATGCGAGAGGGAGAGAACAGCTCAGCAGGCGGGACAGGGGGGCGTCACGAGGTCCCCCCCTCTCCGGCGTCGTGGGACTGAAACGCCACTCGGACACATTTCCCACAAAGCCCCGCGAACCTGCACATAGGTGCATTTGCCCAGTTTGCTTGTGACAGGCCAGGGATACCTTACTGAGCCTCTCTTTCCTTGATCTGTGATTAAGACCCTGATGTTATGCACGGAATAGAGGTCAGGAAATACTATATGAGAAATCACCAATTACACATCTTATTATTCCTACCAATTATTGCCATTTAAAATATTAAATCATATGCCCTAAGGCATTTAAACGTGTACTTTTAATGTATTATAACCCAAAGCCTAACCCTGCTTTAAAAGTTAAAATTAATTTTGTTTAATGCACAAAAAACTGTCGCGGTATTAAGAACCGACATACATACCGGCGAATGTACAGAATTGGGATTAAATGTCATTTATAAACTTGGGAAGAGTTACCCAATAATTAATTACCATAATAATAATAATAATAATAATAATAATAATAATAATAATAATAATAATAGAGTGACAAAGATACAACTGTGAGTCAAATGAGGCACCTCTTCATTTCAGTTCATAATTAACTATACGCCCTTTAAAACTATTGTTGGGCTTTTTGTAATGAATGCCCGCGGCAGTGTCTATTTGGATTTCATTTATTTCACTTCTTTCCCTTTTATTTACTGCACATAAGACGTCCTCGGCGTTGTTGACCGTCACCCGTCCTGTGCGACACCGTCACCGAAGCGCTCTCCACATCCACGGCGTGATTTTTAAATTCGCATTTAATAATAATAAACCGGCCGGCTGTCGCGACACCTTTCAAACACAGGTCTGATCGCCCGGCTTAGACATTATTAATTTAAATATTAAACATTTAACCTTAGCGGCGGAAAACAGCTCCGATCCGACTGCCTTTTCCTTCAGACCAGCAAACGCAACATATCTCTTCCCCAAATAAAATATACCATTTAAGTTATTCTGGTGCCGTACACTGATTATTTCGTTGTGTTAAGAAAAACACAACGTTAAAGATAACCGATGCACTATAGTGTTGTAAAAAGCAACACATATGCATGCTTTATTTAATTTATAAGCGTGGCATTTTTGCCGATGGCAGTAATTATCTCTCTGGATTATGCGTTTTCTTTTTTTGTTTTATGCAGCGGTGTTGCCATCATAACGTCATGAAGCTAGCTAGCCTAGCCGGATATATACATTTTAGAATCCATACGGCCTCCGCCTGCAAATATTAAGGAAATGGGCGCATGAGGCGTGAAAGCCGCGGTGCTGGGCGACGCGCTCCGGCAGAGCCGCTCTCCCCCGCCGCCTAACGCGTGTAAATGAGTGTCAAACGCCGTCAATTACTTACAGGACAGAGCACGGCAATATGTCTACTGTCTTCTGTCAGCTCCAATATAGCGAGCCTGGGCAGCGTCTCCGGCTCCCACAATCCACAGCGAGCGCAGTCAGCGAGCCGTGAGCCAGCCGCGGCGGGGCATGTGGCTGTGCGGGGACGCGTACGGGCGCAGAAATGCAAAAGCTATTTCGTTATTTTCAGCATGACTATCACAACCCGCTGGCCGTACATGCCGGAGATTTACCATCCGCGGCGCCTGTTTTTTTCAGGCGACCACCGATTAGTATGTGTCCTCATAATAAAGTGCCGTTTCCTACATTGAAATCCATTTCCTATAATGTTTAATACGCGTGCGCTTAGGGTAGGGCTCGTGAAATTGTCAAAACTGCACTTTTTATCGTTTTAAAGAAGTAATACGTTGTGCAAACCTATCTACCGGATTCGTAAATTAATTAGCAAGTAGTAGGTAAATAATATGGACATCTGTAACGTTTTTGCATGCATAACCACCTGTTCAACTTGGTTTTAGACACCTTTCGTGCCAACAATGCATTTAGAATTTTTTTTTTTTTTAGAATTTGGTGATCAGTGGTCATTGTCAACACACCACAGCGCGCAACAATGAAATGTGTCCTCTGCATTTAACCCATATGTGACTTTTTTGTGACATAGCAGGGGGCAGCTAATTCAGCGCCCGGGGAGCAGTGCTTGGGGGTGGTACCTTGCTCAGGGTACCTCAGTGGTGCTTTGTTGGTCAGGGATTCGAACCTGCAATCTTTCAATTACAAGTGCGCTTCCTTAACCATCAAGCCACCACTGCCCACAAATAAAGCAATTTACATATTTCCCTGTGTCTAGCGCAGATATTTGATATTTGTAAATTGATTTGATATAATGTTAGACAATTTCCACAAAATAAATTACTCCGAACCAATAAGTTTGAGGTTGAATAAGGCGAAATTTAAATTTTAAATACAAACTTTGATAAGGAAAGTCAAGTTTAAGATTACAGAAACATTTCAGCAAGTATTCCTTTCGTTAGAGCTCCAAATTGTGCTGCTCGTGCTCATTGCTGGTAGACAGTATAGACCTATATATGCAGATAAGCATATCCGTATATAAATTGCTAGCACATTGAAAACACTTTGTGCGTGTCTGTAATAGACAGGTATCCAACCCAGGATATTCACTGCCTTGTACCCTATATATGTTTCCTGAGGTAGGCTCTAGTCCAGGGTTATTCAAATCACGGTCCTCGAGGTCCGAGCACTGCTGGTTTTCCAGCCTTCCTTTACCTGTCAGTCAGGTGTGAATCCTCTGACCAATCAGAATCAGTAATTATTAAACTAACTACCTGGAAGAACTGAAAACAAGGCCTGGATTTGGAATCGAGATCCAGATTTGAAGAACCCTGCTCTAGTCTGTACGCCATCCCTTTCTAGATGAGCAGACGGGAAGATAAACGGATAGGCAGACATACGTGCTAGATTAAAAATTTAAAGATAGGTTACATAAAATGCCAAGGATATTTTGTTGTTAGGATGCGGATCGTATAGTACCTATATACTTTCATGTACACATGCAATGGCGCAGGAGAGAAGTTGATAGTGGGGGACAATTTCATAATTTAAATGTATAAGTCTGTTTTTTTCCCGGGGGGGGGGTATTGTCTAATTAAATATTGGGTTCAATTATACATATTCCAGACGACAGTGTGCGCTAGCGCGAAGTATCCTAGTTTGAACTCGCTAATATGCTTTGAAATGCCTTGTAGTGGCAATATTATAACGCTAGAGGACACTGTTGCTCCCTTTATCCAGGGATCAGCTTGTTTACATGTTACATGCGGAACTTATAAGGTACAAAACGTAAGTCTTAATGCAAAACTGATTAAGCATATTCCACTTGTTTCTAATCATTATTTGAATTATCAGTGATTAGTAAGAAGACTATGTATCCTTATATATTCAACAGTTTTCCCTATACTTTTCATATATTTCTCACATGTGATACCGTAAAATGAACAGTTCCAATTACAAGAATCGTGACTAAACATAAAATTATCGGCAATGTTAGATGTGTGGATAAGTGCTGTTAATCCCCCGTTTTCCTATTTCCTACGTTGTACAATCTCAAGCGCGCAGCACTTACGTAACTCGTGGTTTTGTTACGGGCGTCTCTCTCTCGAGGGCAGAAAAATATTTCGTGAATGCGGTTGAAGAAGTTAAATTTCAATTCAAAAAGACACGACTATTTTCTTTTAGATCGATTCTCAGTTTGCGGTGAAAGGGCCTTTTCGGAGAAAAGGGATTTTGCCCTGTTGTCAGCTGACTGTTGCACAACAAATGGAGAGCAGAAGGCGGCGTGTCCGATGTCCAACTATCCGGTATTCATAATTTCATGTAGTTAGGAGATCAACAGTTCCAACCAGGACCAAGTGTTAGGGGCTGATCGCCAGAGGACGGTAAGATCATTCCTTCGCGTTCTTGCTTTATCGCTAATCTATACACCATATCTCGGCGTTAATAATTACAGTTTTGTGTATGAGAAGCAGGGCGAAGTTAACGATAAGGATGTTTTCACTGGGTCAAATGCAAACATTGGACATGTACATGCAAACGCTAAACGCAATGAAAACACGTACGCTCTTTGTGCCGCTTTATATGGGCTGTAGGCACGACTGCAAGTATGTCGCAGGTTTTTAAACGCTATGCACGGTGACAGGAATGCAGCCGACATATGTGTGGGCAAATAAACGCAATGGTTAATGTGAGGATACATCGGTGTTTATTATCAGGGAAGATAATTATTGCGATAGCAATAATCTTAAATCCGCGACGGTTATTATATAATTCGAAGTTTAATTAAGCGAGTGTTGCCATGCAGTTGCTTGCTGGGTATGATGCACTTTTCTTCTTTGTAAATTTCCTAAAAAGTGCATCTTTAAAAAGTAGCTACGGAGTAAACGGTCCACGCAGGAAAATACTGACGCCTTTAGTAACTGATGGTTCGTTTCTTCTCCGGTTAAACTGTCACAGCGGACCCGGAAAATGCTGATAACCTTCATTATTGCCCTAAGCAGAATAAAGCATGAATAAATAATCTCAAAAAAGGCTGAAAATGTTTGCATATTATTCGGGGCTGGTCTTCTCCAGTGATCCAAAGGAAAGCCCGTGTGTGTTTGAAGCTTATTATTGATGGGATCTGGACTTATAAATAACGTAACACATCGGCATAAACGTAACTGATCGTAATCACACACCCGAGATCAACCGATGCCTATTGTTACTATTTATAGTGTATGCGATCTCTTAAAAAAATATTTAGTAATTATTTAGACATTGCGGGATACTTAAAGTTCAAGATTCATTCTACAGCTCAGTCGTGCTTAATTCATTACAGCTAGGTGCATCAAATTACAGTGGTCCCGGAAAGTGGGACCTAAAGCACTCGGCTAGGTAACCCGTGAACAAGAAAACTTATCGCGCACTTCGGTTGAACCCTTATACCCTATGTAACCTGACCAGCTTCAGTACATATTCAGCTATATCAACTGATACTGCACAGCGATGACAGTCGCGCTGAATAAAACATCACAATAACAATAGCAATGAAATGTCATATTTTAAAGGAAATCAAATGGTGCATTTGCGAGTAATCGTAGAAATATTTTCGCTTTCTTATTTGCTGGTTTCCAGTCAAACTAAAAGACTACAGCTGACCTCATTCTAGAAAACAATCAAAATACCAGATACTGAACGCTGCCGTTATGTTGGTTCTTACACGAATCATTAATTATTCAGACTTCATTGAACTTCATCCATTAGTCATGATCACAATTACACATACTGTTTCATATTTAATAATAATAATGTTTAATAAGAAAATAGTATTCAACTATTATTATTTATCTAATTTGTGCTACTTGAGGTTCTTTATATTTGCACAGATGTAACTATCACAGTTTTGTTAAGGGATCCCCAGTTATTTTAGGGAATATGATTCTTATTTGTTTCACATCTGGAAATAGCCAAGGAAATCCTTCAGGTGAAGCGTGCGAGTTGTTCATCTCCTGGCACGAGCTAATAGGGACACTGTTCCTGCTCAACCTCTGCTCCTAATTGCCTTTCTGATGCGATTTTCAGATAAAGGGCCACGTCACGTTTTCAGAGCTAAATCGGGCACCAATTAAAATCCGTGCGGGAATTTGACCCTTGATATAAAGTTGGTTAAGCTCTCTGTGTATTCATAATGCAGACACCCTCATCGCTGAAAGGGACATCTACATTAGTCTAGTTTGAGTAGTAACCTACATGCTCAGCTAGACTATCGGCTTGCAAGAACTAAATTGTGCCAGGATTCTAGTTCACAATCGCTGGTGTGAAGGGATTGATTTTGTAATTTTCTCACAGACACAAAACATGGCTGGTTCCTTGGATGGCCAGAGGACTCACAGAGCGGTAAGGCCTCATGTTTTGTTTATGTATTGCGCACAACAGCTCATATGGCCCAAAACAACGCTCATATATCCCAAAACAACAAGAATGTGCTGGAGTGTGGTGTCGGGCATTGTGGGAAGCGACACTGGACGCGCTACCACCACGATACTGCTTGCTGTTGCGGTCAAGGCATTTAGCTTGCTCACTTGATAGCCTCGGGTTTCGGGTCAGACTTGCGTGGCGTCATTTTTTTTCTCTGTACTAGACGCAACATAAATCTGTAAAAAACTGGCAACTCACCCGTGCTTCAACAGTCACATGACTGCAGCAGGAATTAATGAAGGGGAGCAAAAATACCAGGGATGAGCAGTGTGTGTGCATGCATGTACCTGCAGGAGCCTTGTGACACCTAAAGAAACCCATCTCCTGGTCAGGATGTGTCAGTCCCTTTTGGGCCTGTGCCTGTCCAAATACTGTGGCTGGCAGAATGATCATATCACTGTTCCGCCCTCAAGCAAGGCCTTTACCCCCAAAATTTGCTCGGGGCACGCCTGATAAATAGCTGGCCCTGTGCTCTGGATTCAAGATTTGAGATTTTGATTTGTCACATACAGACGCTCCTCTACTTACGAACTTTCAACTTATGAACTTTCAGACATACGAACAAAGAGGACTGTAAGTCCAAATTGTGTTCCTTGGGCTCCCGTTTCTTGTCCGCAATATTTTTTTTTTCTGCGCGCCAATTCCGCCTAGTATGACTTCTGGCCGCTACTCCCGCCGCGCAGCAGCGTAGCGTGCAAACTCCCAGCATCCTAGATCTTAGTGCTTGCGTATACCCTTAAAATGATGTTGAATAATGACTTACGAACATTTCAAGTTGCGAACAGCCGTTCGGAACGTATCTTGTTCGTAAGTAGAGGACATCTGTTACATGCATGTAGTGGCATACCAGCAGTGAAACTACCCCAGACTGTGCAACAAACAAGAAGGATAACAATAATAATGTTAACGAAATAAGTATTGAAAATATCGAAATGTATAAAATGTACATGAAAAGTAAAGATAAAAAAAGTTAAGAAGAAATTGAGAAATTATTTAAAGCACAGGTTGCAGCTATAGTTTAATTTAATTGGCGGTGTTAACAATTTCAGTGGCCTGGGGGGTTAGAAGTTTCGAACTCCGAGGTTCACAGATCAGTAGTGATAGCGGAGTAGTGATGATCAGCTGCACGACTACATTTAGATGGTCAGCTTTGAGCTCCAGTAGTCAGGGGAAGTCCGGGCAATACCAAGGGCCCCAAGGAGGATTAGGGGCCCGAAAAAATTTGGAACTAATTTGATCATCTGGGTTGGGGTCTCACTTCTAAATTTTATCATGCTGTTTCTCCCTACATGTTGCTCTACTGTTGACACTGTCTGTTGTTGGCACATCACACAGCAGTACTGGAATATGTACTTTTGTTGATCAGTTTAACTTAATCCGCCTGTTACTGTGACTGGTTTTTAAGTCTTGCTGGACGGAGTTATGCGACTGCAGCTGTAAATGCAGGCCCTGCTCCCACAGCCATTTATGTGGACTCAGCAGTTGCAGTCGTGTAGGAGATATGGCAGGCCCACTAACGTCCATGTGCTGGCCTTCAGGAACATTCCACGGGGCTCTGGGACTCTGTGAGGAAGGCCGCCTTCGTCATCGGATCCAGCCTCTTCTTCCTGGCTGCGTTCCGGAACTCCATCACATGGTACGGAGGGAGCCAGTGGGCGGGACGTGAATTTGGGCCGAACGTGCAAGGCTTTTCCCATTTCTATGTAATCAATTCCCGGAGAGCGTTTTTTCTGTTTTTGTGGGAATTCAGTGTTACACCTCATCATGAGGGCTTGTATGTAGAAGTACCAGCAGAGTTGATGTGAAAATGGCTAATTCACTTCTCCGTCTCACATACAAGGCATCTGCAGAGGTTCTGGGGGGCGTCTGGAGACTTCTGGCAGATGCAGTGGACTAAAGTTCACGCACTGTTCGGTGGAAGGGAGTGGGCCTTGTTCTTCGTGGGTGAGTGGAGCTCAGCTGGCACCAGAAGATAGACATACAGACCCAGGAGAGATGTGGTGTATGAATTTATAAAACAAGAGCATGGGTGTAAATTATGGATGGGATTGGGCCTAATAATCAAAACTGACCAAGACAAACCCCCCCTCCCAATTAATCACAAAATGGGTAGAGACCTTAACCCCCTCAATGTTCAACTCAAAGTTATCCTATTGGATGGGAGAAAAGGTAAGGAACTCAAGTTTCAATTTACTTCATATTTTAGTATTACGGTATACATATACAGATGCTCCTCTACTTAGGAACGAAGAGTACTGTAAGACCAAATTGTGTTCGCTGGGCTCCCGTTTCCTGTCCACAACGTCAAAGTTCTGCACCCCAATTCCACCTAGTACGACTTCTGCCCGCTACTCCCGCCGCGCAGCAGCGTAGCATGCGGACTCCCAGCATCCTAGTTCTTTGTACTTGCGTGTACCCTTAAAATGATGCTGAATAACGACTTGCGAACATTTCAAGTTACGAACGGCAGCTCGGAACGTAACTCATTCGTAAATAGAGGAGCGTCTGTACACACTGAAATTTGAGCCCATCCCGAAGGCTCCAGACACGATATGCTTCTGAGATCTCTGTTCTACCTTCTGCCTCAACAAAACTGCACCAGCTGTTTTTAAAACCAAACTTAATAAATAAAAAGTAAGCTTAACGCATAAAAAGCACCATGTGATTTTATATAAGGTGACCTTCGATCGTTTGTTCCTTGCTGAACATCTGACGTCCCAGGCAAACGAGCATGTGCATGTCTGGCATAGGAGGAAGTGTCTGATGTAGGAATTAGAAAACCAGACTTGTTGTTGAAAGTCTGCAGCTCGCGTACCTCTGGGAATATGTCATTGTTGCACGCAACAATAAAGGAACCTACCAGCTGAAATGAAATCCAGTCTGTATGCAGTACCGGTCGAGGCCTATGTGGTGTCATAGGCGAGCTTCACCTCTGGCGCCCCCTACCTGCGACATAGTGTAATTGACTGGCACACTAAGTGCCTGCCTGTGCCACCTAGAGGATTGACCGGCATTGTCCGTATGGGTGGGTGAGACTGGGTGGGTTCAGAAAGTTTCTCTAAGTAAAAGTAACTGCAGAACGGGGAATAATGGAATTAGCAGTAGCTGTGTTACGACAGATGTGGAGGGACTGACGTAGCCGTTAGCCTGATGTAGCCTCATACCTCTGCTACTCAGGGACCATGTTGGTGCCCACTGTGTCCTTCTGGCTGCTCAACGCCCTGTTCCTCATCGCCGACGCCACGGGAAAGCCCAGCTTCATCACCCGCTACAGGATCCAGCAGGACAAGAACAATCCGGTAGGGTCAGGTCTGGCCGCCGTCTGATGGCCCAGCAAGTTTATCGTCAGTGGGATAATCATCTAGAAGACCGTCGCAAAGGTTACTAGAGTACCATATATAAAGGGCACTACAGTTCAAACTGTATCCCTCCACAGCGTTGATTAGATAGTGGCTGACATTAGACCGATAAATCTTTCATTGGCCTACGACCAGTTAACGAGATAGTGCAGATGGTTGGTCGGCATATTCGCCGCAGGAATTCTGCCCGCATAAGCAGTATCTGCTCACGAGCGGGAAGTTAAATAAGCAGAGATGCACTTCAGTTACCATAAATCGGTGTGCATCGGCATGTGCCGTTAAAGCACAATTCATTGGTGCAAGACGTACAACCGCCTCCCGCACACAAACGAAAAGGCTCTACAGTTTTAATTTTCCCTATTGTTTTTACCTTCTGTAAAGCATGTTTAATTACCCATGTGTATGAATGGTGTTATATAAATATATTTGGTTTTACCTATAGCAGACAGAGAAGGGTATACAGCCAATGGTATAGAAACCAGGGGATGTGTACCCCCCAATATTTAATTTAGCTTCATTCATCCTCCCCCCATGTAAATCAATCTTTGTATTTAAATTATTCAGTGGTGTCACCCCCACAATCTCTCCTGTGCCGTTGCCTACAGCCTAAAGAAGGGCTGAAAGTGCTAAAGGAAATCAGATAATGTTGTTAGACCGTGGCTTTCTGTCATTTGGCATGTTTACCATTTTTGATTTTTTTACGGAAAAGTGCTATCTGACCTGTGGGAGCTCCCGAGGGGGGTGAGAGGTCAAAGTGTAGTAGTGGCCTTATCACCCCCCCCCCCAGGAGCAAAGGTCACCTGAGACAAGACTGCAGCCAGGCCAACACTAAAATGGGAAATAGCGTACGCTTGAGAATGAAGTCATTTCTGAATTTTTTTACATGCCCTATCATCAGCAGATGGTTCAATGACAACGTATGACAATATTTACGCCGTGTGGTTGATTTGGGCGCCTCGCCCATTCGCTGGCTTTGTGGATGCTCGCCTGCAGGTCGACCCGGTGAGGTTACGCCAGGCCATCAGGAAGGTTTTGAGGAACCAGCTGTTCCTGTCCGTGCCCATGGTGCTGGTCACCTACGCTCTGATGCAGTGGCGAGGGACCCCCTGTAGCCTGGAGCTGCCCACGTTCCACTGGGTTATGCTGGAGCTGGCTGTCTGCGGCCTCCTGGAGGAGATCCTCTTCTACTACTCACACAGGCAAGGGCCCATCTCAAACGCCCATAAAAGGATAGTAGGGAAAGGCTCATTAATATTCATAAAGGATGTGCTACCTGATTGGCTTGTCAGTAGGATGGCAGGGGATGAAAATTTAATATTCATAAAGCAAGCTTTATGAGTGGCTGGTCAGTGAGATAGCTCATTAATACTCACAGAAAGCACTACCTGATTGGCCAGTGAATCACTTGCTTATGAATATTAATGAGCCTTCCCCTCAGAGTTATCCATCCTTGAACGGTTCTTCTCACTCAAGTGCTCTTTCGCTTCTTCAGGCTCTTCCATCACCCAGCCTTTTACAAGCACATACACAAGATCCATCATGAGTGGACCGCACCCATTGGGGTGGTGTCCCTCTATGCCCATCCAGTGGAGCATGTGGTGAGCTGGGAACCCGTTTGACGTTCAGTCCCATACACGCTATTGAGAGACTACGCCAATACATAAAACATCCGATTGGCCCCTAGCTCTCCAGCATCATTCCTGCTCTGATTGGTCCCCAGGTGTCCAACATGCTGCCTGCCCTGATTGGCCCGATTTTCCTTGGCTCCCACCTGACCACCACGTCCCTGTGGTTCACCATCGCGCTGCTTGTCACCACCATCTCTCACTGCGGGTACCACCTCCCCTTCCTGCCATCTCCCGAATTTCACGACTTCCATCACCTCAAGTAAGTCCCGTGGTGACAGCGGTGAGCTGTTCTTATGACTGAAGGAACTACATCCCAGCAAAGTCTACATTAAATGATAGAAAAACACTGAGTCACTGAGCTGTATATCAACAACCTGTTTAAAACAGGGCGGTGTTCCACAAAGCAGGATGTCTTAGTTAGCTGGGTTAACTTAAGCTAGAAGTCATGATTGTCCAATAGGTAGTGATAGCCAAATGAAGCGTCATAAACCATTTTATGCATTTTTTGACCCCCACTAGATGGCATTCTTGGTTTGCTTTGGGGTATGAATTGAGCCCGTTTTTGAACAGAAAGCACCATCTAGTGGTGCCAGAAAATACAGCAATTGGTTCATGAAGCTTCATTTGGCCATCATTACCAATAGGAATGCTCCGTACCCAACTCTTATTGGACAATCATGACTTAAATCATAAGTAAACCCTACTTTGTGGCACCCACCCCCCCCAAGTTAAGATAATTAAGAAATTTCAAAGATTTAAGCACAAAAATATTTAAATGAGTTCCACCCAGCTCTCATTGGGTGTTCCATACAGATCTACCACCTTAGGAGCTGGAGTCGTTAGCCAGCTCTCATTGGGTGTTCCATACAGATCTACCACCTTAGGAGCTAGAGTCGTTAGCCAGTTCTCATGCTCTGCCATGAAAGGGTCACCCAGGCAGACTGAGGAGCAAAAAAGCTCTTTTTGGGCAGGGATGATATGCAAGGTGCAGCTGAAAGCTTAACAACATGCTAATGCCATCATGTAGCTCGCCAGCAATAGCCAATGTAGACTGGATCAGCGTTTTTAAATCGGCTTCCGAGCCCACAACACGGCAACCGGTTCAAACTAGATCGAGGCAGGCTGTCGGCCATACAGACGTGGTGCTGACGGCGTGACTCCTCCTCCTGTCCCCCGAAGGTTCAACCAGTGCTTCGGTGTACTCGGCGTTCTCGACCGGCTGCACGGCACCGACTCGGCGTTCCGGCAGACAAAGGCCTACGACCGGCACGTGCTGCTGCTGGGCCTGACCCCTCTGACGGAGAGCATTCCCGACCAACCCAAGAAGAAAGAGTGACCCTTGCCCTTTGACCCCAGACACTCAGGCAGAGAGGGAGGCGCCATCCACAAATCTACCAGATGACCTGAACGGGGAGGACCAGCACTTATGAACAGAACTCTTACATAAAGCTTCGGTTCAACAAACAACTTTACTGATGTTTGTGCTCCAGGAAAAATAGCCTTAATTATTTTTGTAGCACTTTTTAGTATCGTCCAAACTTTAAAAACTTTTATTATAAAGCAGTGGACCCTGTACATATCAAATATATACATATATTAATTTAAACACTACAATGTAAAGTATTATACATTTTAAAAGATCCCTTGCTGTTTGCATTTTAATTATTCTCCTACAACCATGTGGTATTTTCTTTTTATAGACGAGTGACTTGATCAGACATTTAGAATAATGTTAATCTATGTACATTGGTTTGCAAAATATTTCCAATAGTGATTTGACAGCATACACTTAACATTCCACTGCTTGCACTGTCATACAAACTAATGTAGCTGTTTTTTTTGTGGTACACTGTTCTCCTGCAATGTTTCAATCTAATAAAGGATTCTACAGTACTATGGGAAAATGCAGCTCGAGTATAATTAAAAGGAACGATATGCAAGTTATACAAACAGACCATATATAAAGGTGCAATACCTCACTCAGGTCAGCAGAGGTCACTTTTCCCCACCAAGAGGCACAAACTTGACATGATGAATTCAGTTCTAAGCACTGATCGTCCAACACGAACAAAGACACAGCAACCTGATTTTTGGTGTTTAAGGTTTTTTTTGTCCGTTTTGTTGTTTTTTTTTTTTTATTTATTAAGGAAAAGCATAATTACTACAAATTACAAATGACACTAATAGCAAATCACATCAGCCTACAAAGCAGATATTATGAATATTCAATGATATAATACAAGACCTCATTCAAGTATTTTACATTTTTTCATTTTATATATTTTTTTGTTTCTTTTTAGTTACCTTTTTTAATCTGTGATAAGTCAAGGATTTTGCAATGTTATGAACTATTAACATAATGGATCATATACAGCTATTTAATTTATATGGCTTAATGGAATTTTTTGTCCTTTTCTGTCCCTCTACATCATAGCCATGTACCTCCAAACCCTGGCTTTCACCCGAGGCAACAGTGCCCCCACTGCAGGAAAAAAAAAACACCACAATAATAAAAATGTGGCACACCTCAAACCAGAACGCCAGCTGCTCGTGGCGGGGGCTTCACCGTGATGCGGCAAAGCAGACCTATGAAACGTAGGGCACTTAATCCCAGAGATATAGGTCATCAAATGACATAGGGACTCCTTGAGGAAGGGCACCCCCTGCTGGCCATAGAGTTCATGCGCCTCACCCCCTTGTCATCTGAAGAGTTCGGGCTTCAAAATAGTTACGAATCATTGACTGATGCATCAATTCTGAGAACTACAGCTACTTTCATCCTTTAAGAAAATGCAGGGGGGGGGGGGGGGAGGTAAGGATTCCTTACATAATCTGAAAGATGCCATGACAAAAAGAAACAAATGGAGACAATCCAGAATTTCTGAGATGGAAACGTATGCTTAAATAACTTTGCTGAAGATCACTTCAGTCACCAGCAGAGGGAGCCTGTGAGCATCTGGACCCTCTGAAAGAGTGTTCCAGGGTCTATTTATGGAGTCCCACAGAACCAGAGCTTGACCACAGTCAGAGCCACGTAGATGCCTGCCATCGAAGTTCTTCATCAATCCCATTGTTTCACTGTGGCATGCAGTTTGTAAACAAAGGATTTTTATTTTAAAAGAAAGCTTGTTTTCTAGACTCTTCCCATTTCTAATTCCAATTGCATGAATTTGTTCCTTAAAAGTCCAGCTCCCTTTATGCAAAACTGCGTTCCCATGTGCGACAGTTCAGAGGTATTATAGCTAACACAAACTCAGCACTGACATACCCAACTCCCTGGCAGACTAGAACACAGCAAATTAAACTTAAAATCACTAAAAGATTATGAGACCATTAAAAAAAAAAAAAAAAAAAAAAGCATTTACACATGTAAGGCAAATGTATATAGGGTTAAAAAGCATCTGGGAGCTGTAATCTTGGTTCACCGCTGTAAATTCACATTTACAGTGATTCAATTCGATGCGATTAACTTTAAAACCCTGCTGAGGAGCCATGGCGGATGATGGAGGCATGAAGAGGGAAACCGGGCTTCGTCCATGCAGGTCGGGGACTGCGATGACGAAGGAGCTGTGTACCAGGATGAGGCCTCAAAGCAGGACCCAAAATGGGCAGGGGGGGGGAGGCTTGTGTTCTTTGGCCGAATGTGGATGCAATTTTAAAACACTGGGATCAGGGGCGGTTGGTGAATCTCCCAGAAGGTGATTACTAGCAGTTTGCGTTTTATTTTTTCCTCTTCATGCATCTTGCATCTTGTGTGTGTGTTGGGGGGGGGGGGGGCAGAGAACTCATCACCTCCTTCTGCCAAGGTCCCCGCACCATTAAGGTACGCTGTGATAACCTTTATACAGTTTGTGTTTTGTTTACTCTTTTTTCTTATTTTTTTTTTCAAGTATTCGGAGTTCAAGTCCGCCTGGGATTCCGGCGACGGTGAGAGAAGGCGTTGACTCTCCTCCAGAGACAAGAGCTGCGGTGTGTGTGTGGGGGGGGGGGGTTGTGTGTGGGTGGGGGCCGGGGTAGTGCAGGCTGCAGGAAGCTGATTAGCCCTCCCCCAGTGAAGCTTGAGCACAAATTTAGCCACAAACTGCAAACACGATACGTAGTGGGAGGAGAGGCGGCAGCTGTAACAGACCAAAAGACACGTGGAAGACCATCAAAAGGTAGAAAGTTCTGGCGAGCAGGACGGGGGGGGGGGGGGGCGCCGTGCGGCCATGATGCGTTAGAATAACGCAGTCAGGATGACGTACAATCGGCTAGCGTGAGGGAAGGTGGGGCACAAACAACGTGGGGGGGGGGGGGGGGGGGGAAACCCCATTAAAATAAGGCAACTGTAAGAGGTCCAGCGCATCACAAGGGATCTGCACAACGTCCGTTTCTTTTTTTTTTTCCTGTCTCCCCAACTTTTGGTATTTTATTATTTTTTAAGTTCTGTTTTTCCTCATATTTTTCCAGCCCTCAAACCCAGTCAAGTAATTAACGGTCAAAGCACAAGTCTCCAGAATACCGCTCCACCAAAAAAAGAAAAAAAAAAAATAAAATTTTAAAAATAAGGTAAATAATTAAATTCCAAATGCGTAGTAAGGAATTACAGGACGTCTTTGAGCCAGAGTTACGGTGTCAGTTGGAGAAGTTGAAGGTAAAATTAAATAGAAATTAAAAAGAGAAAAAAAAAATAAATCCCACAAGACGTACGGCGTTCAAATCCACGGCCATCAAAATGTGGGTGAATAAAACGTTTTTCCTTTTAAACTGAAAACAGCTAAAAGCTCTCTCCTAGCAGTCCCTCCGGTCTAATTTGGATTAAAACCAAAACAAAACGGGAAAAAGGATAACGTGTAAAACACGGCCGCAGCCCCGAAGTCACAGGCCACTCGTTAAAATCTTCTCCGTCGTGCTCATGTCAATTTCCAGACCTCCTTGTGGCGAGAAACAAAAACATTGGGGTTGTGGTGGTGGTATATAACGGCATTAAGTTAAACAGCTAGCGGTCCCGCCAAGGCTACTTCGGTGACTTGGCGTCTGACGGCGCAGTGCGCTGGCTCGGGGGTTTGGCATCGTCGCTTGGTGCCCCCTGCTGGGGCTGGGGGGGGCTTGCGCTGGACTGGCCGCCGGACTGCGACGAGTGCCGGTGTCGGCCCTGGGATTCTCTACTCGACGCGTGCCTCTTCCTCCCGCCTTCCTCGATCGGGGGCTGAAACAGACGAAGCGACCGAGAGTCAGAAACACTGCGTGCATGGGAGCGGAAAACGGACGCACTGGGACCTGCACCACCAAGCAGGATTTCTTAGCCGGATAACGGATTTAAGGTAGCCTGGGCTAAAATGTAAGCGGATGGATAAAGTCCATTTCAACTGGGGTACCTTGTATCCGACAAATTATCTGGGCTAAGCAAAACATCTGGCTTCGCAATACGGGCCACCGGTGTGTAGTCACTCTATTATAGTTCTTATTTAATTCTATAATATTTTCAATTTTCATTTGAAGTAAACTTTTAAGTATTAAAGAAAGCATTACTTTAGCTAAACAGTATTTTTAAAAACGGTAAAGTATTTCATATTTGTTGTACAAGCTAGTTTCTGAAACGATAATCGTAGTTTTCATTTAGTTGTTCTTTATTTTCGTAACTTAAGTCAAGTTTACGAAACTTATAGGCTTTCGTCAACGATATTAACCTTTATGTCAGTGGTGCTGCAAGCAAAATTCAAGGATGACCTTGAAAAATGTAAATACAAAAAGCATTTGAGGAAAAATACGCATTTGATGAACTGGTTAATAACCAGTAAATATCTGGCAAATACCTTGTTTACTGTAGCACTGGAAAAGGCAGTTCATACTCTACTAACTGCAGAGTGGTGCAATGAGAACTTCACGCAAATCACACACATAATACACAAGAAGGTAAGTGAAAAAGAGATCGGTTACGAGTTGAGACTGTTCTCCTCGACAAGAGTCCAAAAAGCTCCAAAATATGGAGGTATTTCCAAAACGTGGTTATGATTAATGGGTACGGCAACGCAAGAAACCAAATATCCGAAAACGAAAATATTTGATAGTTGCAGCCCTAGAGTGCAGTGTTGGAGTGTGGTGACCTGGAGGAGCACAGCAGACTAGGAACGTCTTCCTACCACACCTGCCGACCACCTGGAAGCTTAAGCTGAAGAACTCAAAACCCAAGAGCTGCAGGTTCCAGGGCCGGGGCTCTGCTATTGGACCCTAGAGCTAAAAGGCGACCATCATACTCACGTCGACTCTGAAGTCCTCGAGGCGTTTGAACTTGCTCAGGTACTCTTGTAGCTTTGGGTCGATTTCCAAGCTTTTCGCTTTGGAATATTTCAGGAAGGCCCAGAACTTTTCGAGCCCGTATAGTTGGCCTAAGGAAATGGGGATGTGGGAGAAGAGACGGGAAAAAAATTCAGTGGAACTACCAAAGGCTGCAGAAAGTCTGTTCAACGTGTACAGGACGGCACAGCTCACCAGCTTCGTAGTCCTTGACGGTCTCCTCCTGAAAGTCTTTGAATATGTCCGGTCTGAACTTCCTCTCTAGGCCGTAGCTGTAATACCTGAAGAGGCACTCCAGACCGTACCTAAGCAGACACAGCAGACAAGGGTAAGAACTGCACTGTGCCGACAGTCCAATCCAGGAGATTAAACTCCTGAGGGACAATAGGAGGTAGTGATTACAAAGTGTTAAACTAGTCAACAGTGACCTATACTACACAATAACCAGCCCAGTTGCTGTACTTCCCTAAGTGAACATTGCCTCCAGGGCCAGACTGATTGCTAGCCTGTGATTGGTTATGGTCGTGTCAATATTATACATTAACCAATGAAGACCGCCGCGTGAGCGTGGGGAGCGGGTCGCACCTGTATCCCTCCTTTCCATCCTCCACCGCCAGCTGCCTGAACTCTTCGTACATCTTCCTGTTGAAGTGGTCCCGCAGGAAGAAGGACCAGAAGCGGAAGAGCGTGTTCATCTCCTGCGACTGCCCAATGCCCAGCCGCTTGCGCTCTGTGAGGGAGCCGAGCAGATGAGGGTTACGAACCCTGCACTTACACACACAGAGCTTCTTTGGGGGAATGCACATTACATCACGTTCATTTAGAAGATGCTTTTATACAAAGCAACATTCAAGGCCAGAGTAACATCACCCTTTAGTAAGGCCCTTAACTTCAGTTGCTCCAGGAATTGTCTGACCATGCCTTGTCAAATTTATATCAACTAAGTATAATAAAATAATGATTTTATTAATAAATAAGTATAAATATGACAATTATACATATCATGGGATTTGACCCCACAACCATCTGGGCATGGACAGAGATCCTTTGCTAATTCCATACATGCAAACTTGAATTTCCTGGCTGTGTAATACGCTCCAGATCAGCTTGACCCCGGCCTCCTCACGTACCGTTTAGGCAACGCCGGCGGTACTTGTGGTAAACATGCTGCGTGAAGCCATTTTCCTTGAGCAGCTCGTGCGAAGGGTGCTGGAACTTGGGCAGGGACTGAGGCGTGCAGCCAAAGTTACCCAGAGCCGGGGTGCCTTCTGAGGGGCTGGCGTTGGAACTGTGGTTGGGGAGCGGAGTTTAAACGCAGAGCGGAGACAGATTGGACCGAGGGCAGAGGATTCACTCAAAGACAATGAGCTGAAAATTTCATGGCACCTGGGACAGAAGGTCTAACCCTGTGCTTAAACACAGCACTAACATTTCATATTTACAATCAACATACAGTACGAATCCCTTAATAGCTACAATCCTGAACAAAGCAATGTTAAGGAAATATCCAAGCGGCTACATAACTCTTTCTTTAGCCGCTTTTATGTCCTACCTCAGACCCCAAACTCAGCCTAAGATAAAATGCACTTTAAAGACTCCAAGGATATATTCTTTATTCCTGGCAAAGGTACGTTTTTTTATTTTGCACCATCACGCATTTGTCCTGAAATCGGTGGGAGTCATGTGACCTTAGCATGACAGTGCCCTCACCTGACGGAGGCGGTGCGGGAACGATGCTCGCGGGAGTCCATCACCCAGCCCACATGGCACTCCATGGGGGGGTTCGAACTATGCCGGGTCTTCCTCTTGCGGGGGGTCTGACGGGAGGGGGGGGGGGAAAAAAAAAACAAACTTACATTTTATGTAGCAGAAACTTATCCAAAGCGACGCACGTGTTTGTGGAGGTAGGGTCAGACAATCCCTGGATCAATTAGGGATTAAGGGCCTTGCTCAAGGGCCCAATGCTGAAACCATTCAGCCGACTCTGGGATTCAAACCCACAACCTTCCGATCACAAACACAGCGTTCTAACCTTGGCGTCGACAGGTCGGCCCTCCTTCACCACGGGGTAGAAGCGGGGCGTCTGCGTGGGGTCCTTCAGCCTCGGCGTGCGGGGCGTCCGTGGGGTTCGGGCACTGCGGTAGTTGGGCGAGTCGGGCACGGTGGTGGGGAGGGAGCGGGCAACTGCCGAAGGCTCAGGGGCGCCGAACAGCTTGTTGGCCAATGCGTCTGTTGGGACTGCGGGTGGGGGGGTGGAATAAGCATCACATGCACTCAGTGGCCGAGGAACCTCAAGTTACGTCGAATTTTAAGCAAGAAACCGCCCTGAACACACAACTGACTTTAAGGGGGGCTTTGTTTCCATTTCATCATTTCATTTCCAATTCATTTAAATTTCATTTCATTTCATTTCATTTCAGCTTAAGAGGTCATTAGAAAAACCACCTCCCACCAAAAGTAACAATGAATAGCAGAGAACAGGATACCCTGTTCCCAATGTGGTAAATAGTCACTCAAACTCATACAATGTGAGGGCTACTTACTCTGCTGGGGTCGTGGGGGACCGGGTGGGACTTCCTGATTGGGATCGACAGGGGGTTCGGGGGTGAGGCAGTCGAACTCCTCTCGGCTGATGAGGTGGACCTTCTTGAAGTTCTCTACCTCTTGCTGTGAAGGAGTAAGCGAACAAAAATGCATCAGCTTTCAGGACATTGAAAGGGCTGTAGACAAACACACCAGGATTGTAAATTAGGTGGAATTCTATTCAGAAAACAATCGGAAAGCAGCGACGGTCAGGAATAACAAACACAAAAGAGAACAAATCCAACTCAAGCCAGACCAAAGTCTGCAGCATTGGCTTAAAAAAAAGAAGAAAAAAAGAAGAAAAGAAAAAAATGAAGTATCACCCCATGGAATGCCTCACGATAACCAGCGTAATTATGATTTTATTTAAAATCCCACAAGGGGGAAATTTAGCCATCGCAAGAAGGATTACCCGACATCCATGGAGATCCATATTCAGTTCAGAACCAGCCCACAGTCTCTTTATTTATAAACCAGCCCAAAGCCATTTATTTATAAACAACAAGTGAGTATCCAGAATGCACAGCTACGCCGGTGGGACGTGGCACGTGAGCGACTCAAAAGGAACGGCCCACAATGGCAGACCCAACGTCACACGCTCCGAATGTCCGGACAAATCCAGAAACAGCCTCAACAAAAAGACTACATTTCAGCTGGCCTTGGGGGTTGGGCGACACTCTAAAAATGGTCTCAGCGCGAGAACCCGGGAGAATAAATTGCTTAAGTTACTTTCAAAAGATTCAGTGATACAATTACGCAACAATGAAAAAAAATTCTGGAAGCTGACCTTCACTACCTCACAATTACAATAGGTGGCGCTGCAGAGTCCCAACCCAAGGAGGTTGGAGAAGACGGGTATGGCCCGCTCTCACCTTTATGGTGGCGTACTCGGGCTCGTATGTGTCGTCCCACAGGTCCTGCTCGTAGTAGTAGAGGCCGTCATTGATGACTTTGGCCAGCTCACTGGTCAGCTTGGAGCGGGATGTGTGGTGGCCCGTGCGGTCACCCCCGGGGTGCTTGCGCAGGTATGGTGGCGTCTGCGTGACGATCAGGATTTTGTTGACGTCGTGGTCATCGATTTCGCAGTCCGAGTCCTCGTCCGACCAATCGGTGAACGTGTTCCGCCGGCCGTCGATCTGTTCCATCTCCTCGTCGAACATGAAGTCCAGCTCCTCGGGCTCGTCCTGTTCCTCCCGCGCAGGAGGGCCGGGCAGCACCGGTGAGCGGGCCTCCTCCGTCTTCTGCGATGTTGCATACGACTGTCGTTGGCCGAGCAAAGATAGGGTCAAGGTGACTGGCCAATAACAACAGCTCTTTGAGGTGTGATGTACACATATATGGGAGGTGCTTTGCCAAATGGGTGGAGCAATAGCAATAAAGGCTGGCAGGTGAAGCTGTGGAAGCACCGACTCACCTTTGACCTGGAGGGTGACGGCCTGGGCCTCTTTTTCACCTCAATCCAGGATTCGGAGTCCAGGTCCGGCAGGCTGGCGGAGAGCCCCTTGGGCATCGTCTTAAGATTGCTGGCGTCTTCTGCCTTGGTCTGCACTGGCGTAGAGGACCTCGGGGACCCCGGCGCAGACCCTGTGCATTAGAAAGCCGCAGATGTGGAAGAAGCTCCGGCCACTTTGGCTACATGGGCCAGCAGGATCGTTCGCGGTTACGGCTAAACCCACTGGGTCAGTCACATGGATCCGGGCAGAAATCGGGAAACTGCCACCATCCACGTGGCCACGGCATCTTAATTGTGCAACGGCAATTTCATATTCCCGAAATTAAAGACCGTTAAGTGACTGCACTGGCCAGAAGGGCAGAGTAAAACCAGGAGAACAGCAGATGTATTCTGAAAGGTCAAACCATGTCGGTTAGAGGTACCAGGGTACCGAACCATGTTAACAAAAAAAATTCTGAATGTCAAAGAGGATTTGTTACATCAGAACAGCTACTCCGCAGCCAAAGCATATAGAGTGCCGTCTATCAGAACAGACGACGACTTTGAAACTAGGGGCCACAGATGCAATGTTCCCAAGCAGCAACTGAGGGCAAATAAAAATTTGCGCCCAGGTGAACGGAAGTGTCAACTCTGTGGATCCAGCCAATCAGAGCTGCAGTTTAGTCACATGAGCAAAGTCCCAAAACTTGTCATGCCGCTGGCCAAAAGGATGCGTTAAATTTTGTTACTGCGCCAGGGGCAGTTTTAGGACTGATGTGATCCTCTCGCCGCAGCTCCGGGGCGGGGTTACCTGACTGCTTCTCCGAAGCCTGCCGGGGCACAAACTCGGGGCAGTGAACGAGCTGCGAGAAGTCGGTCTGCGAGTGATCGGGCATGGCCAGGCCAGGCAGCGGCCACTTCTCCGGCTCCACCTTCCGGCGGATCTTCTGGTCGATCAGCTCCACCTCCTTGCTGTCCTTCAGTGCCTGAAATCACATTCGGGTGAGCGGACAGGAGGAAGCTGTTGGAAGTTGTGGGACTTTAATAAACACTCTAGATATAACAGTCCGCAATTCCCCGCTGCAATAACCCACGAAATTCCTTACACACTTACCATTGCATCAAATCTCGTTTCTAGTGTGGCATCAATTACCTTTTCCGATTTGTTTTAGTACATTTAAATTCCATTTATTTAACTGATGCTGTTTTTCAACAGAGTCCTAACCCACTGAGCTACACCGTTTAAAGCCCCTTAATTGAAAACAGACTGATCCAAGGAGGAACAGTCAATGAGCACCAGCCTGGAAGCCTCACCTCCAGTATGAGATTGATGTCGGTGGACAGGGCCTGGACCCGGTGGAAGCTGGCAATCAGGGCCACGGGCAGGAAGCCCTCCTGGTCCATCTTCCTGCGCAGGAAGAAGTCCCGCTCCAGGTTGTCGATGCTGAAGTAGTATTCGCTGCAGAACAAGAACGACAGCGGGTCACAATGGATAATCTGGCTTCGCGTCTTTGCCCTCGATACCAAGAAACAGGCAGCCCCGATGAGCACTTTGCCTCCAAGAAGTATAACGCAGAGGAAGGAGGAAGGAGACGTTCTGCTCACATTTGGCGCTTGATGTAGTCCTTCAGCAGGTCCTGGTCGACGGTGTATAGGTCGTTACTGCTCAGGTTGTCGTAGTAGTAGGTGACGGTACCGAACTTGTGACCGTATGCCCCGTCCTTAGGGTCGTAGGCTTTGTAGCCGTAGTGGTAATCGTAATGTCCTAAAAAGGAAGGGGGGGCATATTCAGACACATGGTGATGTGAAATAACGTTCTCAGGAGCACAGGGCAACATATATACATAAAGTTTATGGACAGACAGGACAGAGACCTAAGACACAGACATGACTGAAACTACACCGGAATCCTGCCTAATATGGACTCTCATCACTCACTTGGTTAGAAGTTTTCACAAGAAAAGTAACAACTGCGTGAATGGCTTTGAAGCGAAACCGACACCTGATCTGGGGTCAGGGGTGACAAGCTTCCGCCCCCTTGCTCTAGATTCCAGAGTCCCCGTGGCAACCAGACCAGGCTCCTCCCACTAATTTCCATGGGGACCAACAAGGCATGTTGCAATGGCTTCCCAGACCACATAGACTGTGATTCACACCACCACCTCCTCGGGGTGGGGACAGCGAGTCCCTGAGAACATTTAGGAACCTCTCCCACCGAAATGATCTCTCAGCGTTAGCACACTTGCCCACAGACATCTGTCTACGGTTTCCACCTTCCAAAGAAACGACTGCAGGTCAAGTAAAATCCTTTGAGGCAGTGATGCAAGACTCAGAACCGGCTACATGCCCAGCGACATTTTTGTAACAAGAGTCCAGAGATGACTCCGCTTTGGATGACTGGGGCAGGCAAAGCAAACGTCTCTGGGTCACAGCGCCACACCAGGTGTGAACCCCAACATTGTGTGCAAGACTACCTTCCATTCCAGATTTAAAACTGCAGCTGGCAGTCACTCTGGAAGCGACCGAGGACCCCACAGGGTAACCACAAAACAGACACCAGCCAACAAGTGGTCAGACCAGTGATTCTTCTCCAAAAGCCAACGGCCCACAGGAGCCCTGATTGCGGCATTGCGATTTCACAAAATAGGTCAGCTTTGGTAAACAAGCTGGGTGCAAATTTTGGATTGTGAATGTCAGACAGCCGACGGGTTCATCCAGAAGAGAGAGAGACCAAGAGGAGAGAGAGAGAGAGAGAGACACACACACACACACACACACACACACACACAGAGGTCATTTCTTTCAGGTCTGTCCACAGTGGGTGAAAATTGAGCAAGGGATTGTGGGATTAAGGACAGCAGACGACGAAGAGAAGCCACACAGTGACAGGGATCACATTTGGTCAAGCTTTGTTAAAAGAGAAAAAGCGAGAATGAAAAAAGCAGGCCACGCACCTCGGCCAGCGCCCCTGCCTCGACCCCGGCCCCTCCCTCGGCCCCGGCCGCGGCCCCTGTAGCCCCCCCGGAAGGGGGCGCCCTCGCTCTTCACGCTGGACACCTCGTCGTGGTCGTCCCGCCACTCCCGCTCGTACCGGCCGCTGTTCCAGTCTGCCGGGAGACAGGAACGCGAATTTAAGGATTTTTTATACATGCGAGGTACACAGTCAGACCATAACTTGCAGTGAAAGGAAAGGTGTTCAACAACCATAATTAATAAAAACAGTAATGTTAAAGGTAATATTAATAAGAAAAAAAATACAATAGAAAATTTAAAAAGGGAAAAAAAAATCAGATGTGCAGTAAAAGTCAAATGAATGAAATAACCCTCAGACTAAGGTGGTGGGACTCCACCTGCTACCTCCCCCCTCAACTCACCTTTCAGGTCGTTGCGGCCGCTGGGGGGCACACGGGGGACCTCATTCTGCCGCGTATTGTTCCGAGACGCCGATCGCTCCCTGGGGCCCTCCGACTTCACCTCGATCATCAGCGGCACCCACTTGTGCTTGTTTCCTGGAACGGGAGGGCGTCCGTCAGCTTTTGACACTCAGGCCGCAGAGGTGCTATCCCTGCAGCGGCCTCTAGGGTGCCTCAGTAGTCCTCTAAATGCAAATGGGGTTTACATGGGACCGGAGTCAGGAATGACGTGGCGCTGGGCACAGGTACGCCGCGGGGGCGTGGGTCAGAGTCTCGCTTGCTGATCTCGATCTCCGATTTACTGCTGTGCGGGGAAGCGGCTGGTCACAGCCATCCTCTCCACTGCCAAAGAGCAGCGGGTCGTATGGCTGCCGTTCACAAAGGCAGGACACACCAATCTCCACAAACCTCGGGTGTCTAAAGAGGAACCCCCCCTGCCCCAGATACAACCAAATAGCGTCGGAGGGGGTACAAAGCAACTAATGTTTGCACCTTTCTAAAGGGTTTAAAGCACAACTATGCAGAAAGCTATGGGTTTCCTAAGCAGTGTGAGCATTCCAGAGTACTAGTGCCAGGTAAAGGTTTAAACCAATAAATAATAATAGATACTTTTATTGATCCCCGTGGGGAAATTCTCTTCACCTCCACCATCTATGTCAGCAACTATGGCCACGAAGGGCAGCCAACCTGTTGTAGTGTCAGGGAACTGGGGGTTAAAGGCCTTGCTCAAGGGCTCACAGACGTGCTGAGGCCGGGATTGAACCAGCAACCTTCTGGTCAGAGGCACAAGGGCTTAGCCCACTGAGCCACATGCTGCCCCATCCAGAGGACTAGCCCCAGAGAAAGGTTCAGCCCCTCCAGAGGACTAGTCCCAGGCAAAGGTTTAGCATGATGCTTATGGACCGCAGGTGGTCACCAGTCAGGAGGGTACTCACCTTTCTTCTTCTGCCCGTTCTTCTGAGAGTCCTCATCTCCGTTCTTCTCTTCTCCGGAGTCGTCGGATTTTGCCTTCTGGTTCTCCTTGCTCTCCTCACTCTCTCGCTTCTCCTTCGACTCCTTCTTGACGACCATTTTCTTGGGTGCCTGAGGTGTCAGACATCACAAGCCGGCATTGAAGGCCACAATATATAAAACGCAATTATGAAATGAAAATCAAAACGCCACAACTGGGGGAAACGCTTTCGAATTAGACGTCTGGCCATTAGCACAAAGTTAAACGAAATAAAGTTTGCATTTAGAATTATTTGCTGCAATAAACATTTGTGCCCAATGACATGTGACTGTCTTCAAATCTTTTAAGAAGATGACGGGAACAGGGACTCAGCAGAGACGTCCATAAGCATTAACAGCATTTGGAACCGATTCTGAGTTTGACTAATCAGGTCTAGCTATGGGTCTTTAAGCACTGCGGTGTGAAGCACATGCTGGGACTAGCTGAACCCAGATCAGTTTTAGGCACCCCAAACTGGCCCAGCACCAGGTGTCGGGTATCACATCGGCCCTCGTGCCTTGAGATGAGAGACCAGATCACTGAACACGCACAACAACACGCAAATATTCGCAGACTCTCAGAAACGTCCAAAAGACTCAGCCAGGCAAGCTTAAATATTAACTGGACTTCCAGAGATAACTGGAACTTAATGAGTAATAATTTACCAAAAAAAAGCTCCCTTGTCCCCTTCTGTGGATAAATGAGTGACTTCATAATTGCGGATCTTCCCCAGTAGTGTACTGTTACAGTCCACAGGAATGTCCTCAAACAACATTTCACCTAACAGCTGTATTTTTTTAAAGACCCAGCAAGTAGGTATATGTGATAACTGGGTGTGAAGTGCACTGCATGGGGTATGCCCTTATTTTTTTTATACAGCTGTACCCCAGGGCCAGCTAACCAGGACCTTCTTGAGCTAAATTAAATGGTTTGTTCAATGGTTTACAGGCATGTAAAGATGCAATGAATCATGAGTGCCTTGAATGGACCGTGGTCAACAGTGGTGAGGATTCAGCGGCCAAACCCAACCGGTGAATGCCGGCAAGATCAACCAGTTCACTGCCTTTAGATGCGACAAAATTGGAAATATCAGCATTAGCACTGAGCCGGTATCTAGTACTGTTCCACAGTAATGTTAAGTTTGGGCTTTACAGGTCCACACTAAAATGTATTTGGTAAAAGCTTGTTTATGAAATACATCTTTATTTGACTAATAGATTTTAGAATTTTTAACAGAACTTTATGGATAAGTAACAAATGGTATCAAAAGACAAGTGCCCCAATCATGCCTGCTTATTCATATACTGTAGCAAAAATGTCATGCTGTTGTGCTTTGAGTCTTGCAAGAAACATTTCCATGCTTTAATCCCGGGTTCAAGGCAGATTGTTTCAACCACTAGGGGGCACCTGACTGTCAAAGCGGACAGAAGCTGATAAAGGCCACTGAACCAATGACGGACTTCACAGCTTTTGGGTGGGTCACCTGACCAAGACCAGTAGGCTGAGACGGAGGTATTCACGGTTCTGCTGGGTCTGGAAAAGGCCTAGTCCTACCACGCTCTGGTCCCTGTGGGACTTACTGGACCTCACTGGCAAGAACTCACACCTCTGTCCTAAACAATAAGTCATCAAACTGAATCCACCACAGAAATGAAAATATGGTAAATGGACTGCATTTATATAGCGCTTTTTACTACTCTTACGAGCACCAAAGCGCTTTACAGTTATGCCTCACATTCACCATCCACACACACATTCACACACCGGTGGGGGAGGCTGCCATGCAAGGCGCCAACCAGCTCACCGGGAGCAATTTGGGGTTCAGTGTCTTGCTGAAGGACACTTGGATGGGGTCAGGACCCGGGGCTCGAACCTGCAACCCTCCGGTTGCCGAACGGTAGCACTACCTCCTGCACCACCATCGCCCCAAAAAAGAAGGGACATGAGCATACTTCTGAGATGCATATCTTCTAAACTGTGACGAGGCACTTTTTGCTAGTTCTACATGAACGCAGAAATCAGATGACGCATAGCATGTCCAGTAGAATGCATGCATAGCAACGGGAAGCTTATACAGCTGTCTGTCATGAGAAGGCAGAATTTGCCAACACTGCGGCCACATAGCCATAATGTTGAGAAAGGCGATATATGAAATTAAATTGAATAATTACAGCGGCTTTTCCTGAATGGGTTTGTAATACAGCCTGGGCACGGCACATATTCTGCACAAACCCCCCCCCCCCAATTTTACCTTGATTTGCATGCATGAACCTCACCGTAGTAAAATATTGTATGTGCAGAGGTTATAAATATTAAACCATATTACACATATATTAAATATTAACCAGGAGATTTATTAATTTATGATAGACGAAAAACTTGGATAGACTTTACAGAAGTTTGTTTTTCCAAGACTTTCCCAAATTTCTCACCAAGAAATATCGGAAATATCGAGTTAGGCGTGAACCAAAAAGTTTAACTAAGCCCGTGTAAAGGGCTGTAGGTACAACATAGCACTTGCAAGCCAGGGTTTGGGAAACACCAGCGTGAAGCCAACCAAACGGCACCCCCCCACACCCGGAAATGGTCCGGCCCTCTGCACCAGAATAGCTATGGGGGTCCAGGAGCGGGAATCCCTAAAAGGGCATCCTTTCCGAGGGGATCCTGCTGCAGTTATTCCTAGCCCTGCCGTGACCCACATCACCGGCAGCCCTGTCTAAAAAAGGTGACCAGACATCGCTCTGAAATATCACTCACCAATACCCTTTGGACCTTCTCTTATGTAAGCAAGAAGCCGTTCCCATACTCATTGGACCCCCGCGGGGGGATTAAGCCGTACCTCTGTCCTAATATCGCCCCAGTGGCTGCAAACTATACTTCCCTCCAAATGTGTCACCCCCAGAGAGACTCAAACTGTACCTCGGCTGTGAGGTCTCACCAAGCACATTCAAGCAGCACCTCTAATATAAACAAACGGTATGCCCATATGCCCTCTAATGACCCCTCCTACTACCTTTAACCAGAGGTGGCAATTTCAGGTCCAGAAAGTAAAAATCCAGACCATGATTTACTTTCAACCAACCAGTTGAGTACTCTGTGACTGACACTTTATGCTCAATTGGTTGGTTGAAAGTAAATCATGGTCTGGATTTTTACTTTCTGGACCTGAAATTGCCACCTCTGCCTTTAACCAGAACAATCCTGCAAGCCACAGTATAAAACAGGGTCTGGTGCCAGAGTTATTTTTAATCTAATCATTGTTTTGGCCTACTGGTGTTTTCCACCAATCGGATGTCTCCTTTCGTTGACCCCGCCCTCTCGTGTCTAACTCCTAACCAGAGTGTAGGTACTACAGATGTACTCCACACCTCTTGGTCAGAAAACGCGAGGACAGGGGAGCACGGCTCCACCTACCTGCTGGTCCTTCGTGGCGATCTCTCCCGGGGTTGGCCAATTGTTTGCGTCACCGAAGTCTCCCACCTACGAGCACAGACACTGATGAACACCCTACACAGCAAACCTGACCTCTGCCATGGAAACCCCAATTATGGGGTTGTGAACGTAATCTACTCAAAGATGGCCACATTCCACCAAGCCCGTACAAACATGCCCACGCTCTCGTAATAAGGCTCTTTTTCTGGCGTCGGCCGGACAGCAAGGAGAACGTACCTTCGCTCCTCTCCGAGGACGGGGATTGCCTGCTCTCACCACCTTGGTTGGGCCCGATTGCTCTGTGGGGGCAGAAGGAAGGGGTTGGCAAGGTCGTGACACAACACCCACCCGGTTCTCGATCGGCGTTCGGCGACCGCGAACGTGAAAACGCGCCCGTACAAGAAAGCGACACTCTTCCGAAAGCAAAGCCGGCTGCTGCGTTTCAGTCTGCAGCTCCGCTGGGGCGGGGCGGGGCGGGGCACACCTCACCTGAGACTGGAGCATACCTTAACCACTTTTACCTGCTTTGACGGCAAAGCGCTCCGCATTCCTAAGGCAGACCGACCAGTACGAGACCAGCAGACTCAAGCTGAAACATCACAGAGCGGCATTTTCAGACGAGCACAAACCAACACATTGGTTAGTGAATACAGCTAGTACCCCAACATCTAAACAATAGATGAGTCAGATCAGACTAGTTTAAATTTGCATATATTTGTTAAATCATTGCAGCTTTCAGACATTGAACAAAGCAGACTGACTGATAGCAACCAATTTAATGTATTTTTCCTAATATAATAAACTAATGACCTTAATAACGTGTTAACCTATTGTTCTAGTGCAAGTCTTTAATGGGGGATGAGTTTTGAAAGTTAGTACAGTACAGAAAACCACAATGGAATTTTAAGAAGCTGAAGTGAGATCGGTAAAATATTTGCCTATAAGTAGCCACACGAAGGAGCGAAAGTGCTTCTTAATGATTCTGGAAGGCAAACTTTCCCAGAAATCAGCCTAGCGTTCAGATAAACATGCATAGAGTGGTTTCCTTTGTATCTGTCTGGTTATTAAGAAACTTTCAGATGCGTATCATTTTGCCCGAATTCCCCCACAAAACATCAGACTACGCAGAAATGCAGGCTTACCGAAGGCATCTTTCTGAGCCTTGTATTGTCATTCAGTTCCGTTTTAGCAGGTTCCGGGTCATTCGTGTCCCCATGGGGACAAAACGCCTTACCATTCTGCACCACTAGCCAGGGAATTATCAGCATGAACAGGAAAATGGGGCTGCTCGATCACGGCAAACACCATAATCACGATTATTTTGCTCAATAGTGAAATCACAATAATTAAACACAATTATTCATTGAGTTTTGCATTTTTTGGACTTAAATACAAGTTTTTTTCCCTTGAACTCTGAATATAATTTAATTGAGAACGAATAAAAAGGGAGCAGGTAACATTACTCTGGATTCATAACAAGCGAAAATGGGAGCATCATTTCGAAACAAAATGCTGCACAACCGTTACATCTCAATTGTTTTGTTTGATAATCATTGGAAGCCAAAGTCATAATTTAAAATTCGATGAAGTGGCCAGCCCTACCGCTTTTTTAGTCTGAGCAGTATTGATTTTTGCTAAATCCAACCTGCAGATTAAAGGCTCAGATGTGTTATTTAAATATGGACAAGAGCCTTGCAGATACGTCAAGTACAAGCTCTCAAAACAGAGCGGACTCCACAAACGAGCATTGTTGAGTCCTTTTAAAAAAAGCATACCTGCGTAAAGAAAGCTTATAAATCACTATTCCAGAAAAGTTACTTTCTTTACAACAGTTTATCTTTCAGTAAGACAGTATGCCAACTTCACAGCAGGCGCACGCAAGACGGATGACTGCGCATTAATCTAAACTAGGTCAATGCAGTCAAAACATGTGTTCACTTGGTCACTGCACACACACACACATACACACACACAAAATCAAACAAACAGGACATTTGATGGCAAGCATTTCACTCTATTGAGAGTCAGGTCACTTAAAAGGGCACTAAGCATGATGAAGCTTCTTAATGGCGTGGTCAACCTACAGTATCCGTCACAAGCCAACATGCCAGGACAGACTGCTACAGGTCACCCTGCGTCACCATGGAGATATGGGCAAGCTGCCGCAGATTGGATGGCGCAGGCAGTGGAGCGAGCAACTGGCGAATCGCGAGGCACGCAGGGCCACGCAGCCAAGACATTCTATCCAGGCAAAGACCCCCAACAGAGTGACGGTGATGAAATTCCTCCAGGAAGACTCTTCACAACGGTACAACGTGCGATAATCAGACCTGGTCTGTTGTGCAGGATAAAGACTCACCGTCTTCCCGCATCTCTGCCCCCACAAGCTGGTTCCCAACACACTCCTGTCTACCACAGCTGAAACACCAGCGTCCTACTTATGAACAATGGAATACGACTGAAATCTACCACAGTGCTGCGAGGTAAAGATGAGCGTTGGAATAAGTACGAAACAGTTACAACGCGATGTGGGAAGAGTACGTTTTTTTCAGCTGCTTGCTGCAAAATTCATCCATCAAACCGCTTCAGCGCAAAACGGATGTCAAGCAAACAATTAAATCCATCACCAGGCGATGTGTCAGGTGTCTTTCTCCAGTGTACTGGCAGGTTGGGGGTGTACAGGCTGGGGGTGTACAGGCTGTAGATGAGATACACCCCACTTCTGGGACGCGGTACTGCTGACAATCTGAACACGGAAGCTTGACAGTCGGCATGGCGTAATACACCTTTAAATGAAAAGGCCGCAGACCGTCAATCCTCCCCCCCACCACCAGCTGAAATGTCACTTATTAAGGCTAAATTTAATTAGCATTCCCAGGATACAAACGAACATCTGAGCTCAGCGGGCCTAAGGGACGCAGCTGAAAGTGTGGGGAACGCTCTAGATTAATTCTTGATTTCGTCGCGCCTTACAGTGAAATATCCTTCTTTCTGGTTAACGTGTCGGGTCGGGTACTTTAGAAGACGACCCCACCAGAGTAAACCGTACCACCACTGTTGATAACGATGCATTTTTTTCACTGACCCTCAGCGAGGTAGGAAAACACAAATACAGAAATCATTCTTGTTTAATGGTCTGAACGTAGAGACTAAAAAAAATGCAAACCAGGACACTACCTGGCAGCCGAAATATAAAGGATTATATGCTTCAGAGAAAGTTGGTAGACGAGATATTTATTATCCATACTAATGCTTCCGAGAACCCCACTGCTGATTAAAAAAAAAACGCAAATAAAACATGTCACATAAAAGTACGACTTTTACGGTACGAACCATTAAATACGTGATACACGCTAATAGCTTGGAACAAAAACGCCTGAAATGCTACGCTGTTAAATTCAAGATAAAGACCTTCGACACCCCCCGCCCCTCACTCGCAGCTGAAGGTGGGGTCTGACCCCAACACCACCTGTGAACAGGCATCAGTGCAGAGTTCAGTGGTCTCTGACAGCTCCTGGGAACTACAGTGCAGACCAAGCCCCTACCAGCACCCTAACCCTAACTCTAACCGCACCCCCCACCCTCACGGCCCACGGCCACAACACATCCGCACACACCGGACTGCATTCCAGCCCCCCCCCCCACCCACCCCTCAGGTGTGTGCTGCTGGAAAATTCTCACAACCTTTTAACAGCTTTTTTTAAATCCCAAATGAGAAATCTCCAGACGTGAGCAACAAACACACGTGTGAGAAAACAAAAACAATCCGCCGGATAGGTCCTTACCCCCCCCCCCCCCCCCAAAAAAAATAAGCACCAGGGGCACCAGACAAATACCTTGACCCTGTGTCCGGACCCAAACTAAACTCCCAACTGTGTGTATTGTCTCTCCCCGGGTTGCGATGTGGCTATCGCAAGGTAAAAATGCATTTTAAGAGAGTACACCTAACCTAACAAACATCATAGCCTAGTCTAGCCCACCTAAAACAGGCTTGGAACAATTATTTTACCCTAAAGTTTTGCAAAATCATTAACACAAAGCCTGATTTATAAAAAAAAAAAGTGCTGAATGTAATTTACTGAATAATGTCCTGAAAGTTACAAACAGAATGGAACCAGAATATCCATTATAAGGTCTAAATATAGTGACACAGACCATTGTAACCCAGTGAGGGTCTGTATATTCATACCTCAAGTCAAAAAGAAGCACTCCAACGTGCCCGTATTTATCATTGTGCAAAACACAAGTAAAGGATCGTTTTCATTTGTTCGAGGTGAAAATCTTAGGAAAGCGAATATAGCTTATTGCTGACATGTGAATCCTGAAGCTCTGGGGGGAAAAAAACCAACGTACCAAAAAAACAATTCAAAAATCTTTAAAAAGTGGAAAATCGCGGAGATGGAAACAGAGCTTTCGGCACTGCGTGCTGCCGCTTATCACGTCACCCCGACTGCTCTCTGATGTTCCCTTTTCCAAAAAAAGATTCGCAACCAGCTGATCGCGGCACATAAATATTTTATACTGGGCATCTGCCGCCAATGGAGGTACAGATCATGCAAGGGCACGACCAGCAAGGGGAGCGGGGCAAACGCCGAGCCTGACGGCAACCCCCCGGGGACGGCCGCCGGACTGGCTGACAGCCACCAAGCCTGGCTGGAAAAACCAGGGGTGAAGCCATCATATGGTGGAGATGTGTGTGGCACAAGGGCAGCAGAGTGGTTACAGAGTTGCGGGGGGGGGGGGGGTGGATTGGGGTTAAAGTTTTGCCGTTTCTAGACAAAGATGCACAGAAAGACTCCTGCTTAGCAATTGTACTAACTCATACATAGCAACGAATACTTAACATTATGTACCAGGAAGCAGAAAAAAAAGCTAATAAAAATAAAATTGTGTTATGGTGTCAAGATTTAAATCATTAAGGAACGCCCAGCCCTTCCATGCAAAGGCCGTTTTCCTCAGAACTATGTTTATATCTGAAGCCTAATTTAATACCGCAACTGACACAACCACGCTAAGTGTTTGCTGATCAGTCATGTCCAATATTAGGTCTGAGGCGAGCCGGAGAAACCGCGGCACAGGACGGCAATTCAGCGGCCAAATATGGTGGGAAAAGGCAGCGGCTGGGAACATGCCTCGGCAGCGGGTCATGTGATCCGCGCGGCGACGTCGCCGGCCGCTGACTGGCAGGCAGGCGGATTGGGATTCTCGGCCTGAAGTAAAAGCAAGCAACCCTCCCACTCTCTCTCTCTCTCTCACACACACACATACACCAAAAGAGAGAGAAATGCACCACATGCCGCCAGCGTCTCCCCCCCCGAAAGGCACAGCCCAGTGAGAACGTTGGGCTGCATCCACATCACTCCACCCCAGACACGAGCTTCAGATAAGAGGCTGCAGGAGCCACTGGGGCCAAAAAAAAAAAGCTGTAGGGGGATTTTAAAAGAAGGCCGTCGCTGGCCTTTAACGTGGGTCTCCCACTGGCAGATTCCCGAAATCACAGGGGGGATACGGAGAGAGAATGCTGAAATCGCGGGGGGGGGGGGGGGGGGGGCTGTTAATAAAATTGGCACAGATAACTCAATGTGTATTAGTAATATGAGGTCAGAAGCAATATGGGTCGTGGGTGAACGCGGTGCTTAAAAACACGGATTCACCTGCAGGGTTTCAGCATGTGTCCTAGCAGCTGCTGTATTCCTGAAGGCGCGCGAACCTGTGACACACCTGCGTCTACAAGCAGGGGAATTTAAGGTGCTTCATACAAGCCCATAAGAACATTCCTCCAGACTATCACACTGCTGGCAAATTATACACTTTTGGGCTGTTTTTAGGCCTTCCTATTAAACCCACGAGGAGAATGTCTACGAATTAAGTTTAGAAGACGGACAACCTCTGTCATTATAAGAGTGCATGCGTTTCACCAAAGGTCTGATTAGAGACCTCATTGGCTGGATGAGAGGACGCACCGTCCAATCGTGCGAGTGGGAACATCCAACCAGGCCATGATCCAGAGGAAGGTCTGACGCTGACACCTGCCCTGAATGCAGTCAGACATTTATTTAAAACCCAAGGGAGTCGTTTCGAGGGACAGGACAGACATATTCAGAAATGCACTCTCTGGGTGTGTTTTCCAAAGACATGTTTATGTCGCACTATTGGCACACACTTATCCTGAAAGCCAATAAAAGGTCAACAAAAAAGGCACATGACGCTGCCCACATCCCACCCATGTGTCATAACAAATCTTGCTTCCTGGAATCCAAGCTTCACTTTTTTTTAACAGAAACATGCACAGCTACCTTATGACATAACGCCATTTCCTACAGTGCCTTTGGTGAGGTATGGGGGGGGGGGCGTGTATGTGTGTGTAATGCAACATTCCAATAAACCCATTTCTAAATATTTTGACATGAAGCAAAGGACACCAGGACACCCCGCAACCCGCTCCATGTGGAAAGTCAAATGCTTTCAAACTGCAATGCACCTACATGCGGCAGGCAAGGACATCAGGTTGGCCATTCTCACCAGCGTTTCACAAACAGAATGTAACCTTGAGCAATTTGCACAAGATAGCTGGATATATTGACTAAGAAGTGTTAATCTAAACCTGAAGGCCAGCGCGTGTATCGGGTTACTCCAATTACCGTTTCCCTCGTTATAAAATGCATCAAAGACATTCGGACCGAAAAAAAGACCTTCCTGATACAAAGTTTCCACGCTACTAAAAAAAGTCGAGAACTTAAAAACTTCAAAGCAATGACGTGTCTCGACTTTTTCCATGGTAACGAATCTCGAGAAGTAACACATTGTATAACTATGGGTCCGTTTCCGGCGAAAGCTCCCCCACCAGCAGCTGTAAACGGCAGCAGTAAGACAATGGCAAGACGAGCAAACCAGGGTGTCACTGCGCCCGTGGGGGTGGGGCGCCCTCGGCGACTACAGCTACGTGTCGGTTAAAACGATCTGAAATAAGACCCAAGGACCCGGCTAAATGAACCTGCAGCACGCTTCATTTAGGCGTGTCGCCGCACCGAAACACCGCCATGCAGACAAACACCACGTTTCCAATGACCGATGTACTACGGTCACGTGTCTCTAAACCACGTTGCCTCGCACTGGAGGATTGTGGGAATTGCCGATTAAGCTACACTGACAAAAGGGCCGCTTTAAGCTAAGAATTGAACAATTCCATTAATCGGGCAAATCCCCGCAGTGACGCCCCCTCCTATTTACAGTTTACAGGACCGGTAATCGTTGGACATGCCCGCGCCCCCCGTGCAAATATGCTGACTGTGGGACGGGCCCAGGCGCTAGCGGCGAGCAGCCTCCGGACCGCCATATGCAGGGAGGCTCGTAAAACGCTTTTGGGGTGCAGAAATCTTCACGACCAGACATATAACCACGACACCCCCCGTACCGAATCACATGCACACCCTCCGATCCTCCTCTTATTCGAGTCGTTCGGGACGGTTTGGTATGATGGGTGTTTCCAACGACCGACGGCTGAGTCACACGTGGAGAGACCATGTGATGGTCCATAACAAACGTCCATGGAAGCGAGATTGCAGCCCCAGCTTCGCCCCAACACCCACCCGAGATAAACACACCATCCTACCCATAGCCTGCGTGCATCTCCGAGCGCTTACGGTGGGGAAAAGGGCGCAGGGCGCCTTATGACAGCTGCCTCCCGGCCACCACGCCGTAGGCCCGACGAGCCATCGGCTAGCGACAGGGAGGCTAAAGCACTTAGCCGAAAGGACGATCTATGCTCTCCGATGCTTAAAACAGTCAATGTGTGCTGCTTCCAGGGCAAAAGCCTCAGGTACCGGAATGCTTGGTACTAAATGGGTAAAAACATGTAGTCCTCGTTTATTTTTGCCATAATGGCAATTTAGGAGAGCAGCACCGCACTAGAATATAAATCGTAAAATAATCAAGGCACGACTAGTATAAAAGAACAGTGAGCTGAACACAGCAAAGTGCACAGAACAGCAGGCCGCCTGACAGAACCGCTGTGCGGACGGGACTAAGCACCATGCGGGACTAAGTCGCCCGGGACCGGGGGCCTGTCATTAGCTCGACGGGGTGCTCACACATGGCTACCGGCTGCAGCACTAAAAGCTGAACACCAGGTCCAGTCGCCAGTTAGAAGCGGCACGCCAGTCCGTGCCGGGCTCGGGGGGCTCTCCGCAGCGCCCAGCTGCCGTCCCATTCCCAAAATGGTTTCGGGCCCTGCTCAATGCATAGCCTATTCTTAGCAGCTAGCCTGCTAACGCGCAGCGCCCTCTTCCCCCCCCGGAGCCGTCGCCTTGCATGTCAGACTGGCGGGGCCCGGGTCCCGATCTACCGCCGCATGACCACCGGCAGCCGCCCGCTTTTAAGCTCGGACGCCGTAGAGAAAGAGGGAGGCGGGGATACGTACCGGGATGCGCCTGTCCGTTCACGCTGACCACGGTCATTTTCTTAGTCCACGGGTTCACCTTGGGCGGGGGAGCCTCGGTAAACTCCTTCCTGGCGTTTCCTTCTCCCTGACCGCTGTCGTCTTTGGAGTTAGCGGCCTCCTTATCGCAACTCTCCTTGTCTTGGGTGCCGCCGCAGTCCTTCGCCTGTCGCCTGCCCTGCTCCTTCAAGGCTAGCCCTCCCTGCTCGGACTCGCCCCCCTTCGCGTTGTCTCCCCCGGCCCCGGCGGCCGCCTGGTTGGACCCCTGCTCCAGGCAGCCCTCGTCGCGTTTGGTGTTGCCGGCGTGCCCATGCTCGTCTTGCTTTAACAGAGGGTTGTTAGGCAGGAGAGTCTCCACCTGAGTGGCCATTTCTCCTTTTCCCCCTTTCTCAAATTCGCCTTCAACTCAAGAATACAAATGTCTACTCCGCGATTCAGCTGTTTTTCTCCCCCCTCCGTCCACTCCACCCCTAGACCAAATACACTTCAGTCTAAGACGCAGAGTGGTCAAACTGAACTAAACATATAAAGAAAGCGCCTCCGACACCTCTTTGAATCCTTTTTCGCTAATCACCAGTAACAGCAGCAATATGGAAGAACACCACGCGATCGAGGGGTGCGCGCACGCACGCGCAGGGGGGGGGGGGGGTAGTGAGCACGCAGTGGGCTCTGGGTGGCGCGCCCGCACGCGCTTGGGCGTAATGAGCACGTATAGGTGCGGGGGGTGGGGGGGAGGCGCGCGCGGACGAGAGCAAGAGGCGTAATCGTAGGGATAATGTAATAGTTCGCCCCGAGTGCCTCTTCTTCCGTTTCACAGGTCTTTGCTTTAACACGTGTTTGCGCGGAAAGCGTGTATAGTATTGCATGTTTGTTATAAGTATTAAAATGAATGGTTTTCCTAAAATTGTTCATACCAGTGGCTTAAAACTCTCTTGCACTTATTTATAATAAAAAAAAGTTTCGCAGATAATACTTCACCCAGTGTCCCTGTGCATCAAAGCATTTATTTGTTTCTAAACATCATTTTCAAAAACCTACAGCCCAGATGATTGTAGGGTAAAACAACAGCAGGTCAATTAGCTGCCGGTGCATGTTCTGCACTCTACTGCATTGGCCCCTGAATGGCACTAGTGTCTTAGCTTTTGCTGTGTATGAAGAATCCATAGATACGGAGGTGAAAGGCCTTTTCCTGCTAGTCAAGCTAGCAGCCGACTGTCTTCCGCATTATGGAGTCATGATGTTTGTTCATGGATGGTCTGTTTTGCTGTTTTGCATACATCCATTGAATATAACCACTTATCTAGTACAGATTTGCAGGAAGTCTGGAGCCTATACCTGGATGGGATATTAGAACACGCACACACACACACGCACACACACACTGCAGGTGATTCGTAGACACCTAGCCACCTGTTTTGGGGGAGATCCTTACGACTACAGGGAGAACAGTGTCGGTCACACACAGGATACATCGGCAGTCACTGAGGGCGGCATCTTCTGAGGGAACGCTGACTTAGCAAACTGATTTTACTTTGTCTTGGCCTGGGGGGCGCAGACAGTGAGGCTTGCTGTGGGCCGCACCAGAATCAGTAGTATTACTGGAGATTTATGAAAAGGGGAGAGATTTACGACCTTTACTGGGTTGAGGGGGGGTCTGACAGTAATTGCTGCTAGAGATTTCGGGCCCAATGAAAGTGTATTATTTTGGGCCCTCATCACAGACCAATCTGATTATGCTGAAAATCTTTAGGGCCCCAGTCACTCAGGGCCCCCTAGGAATCGTTCTATAACCCCCCCCCCCACTCCTTTCTGGCACCATGGATAGAAAATCATGTCCAGTACTGCAGGGGAACATTATACATTTAATTAAGTAGAAGCAGAGACGGGACTCGATCCCAGCACCCTGGACACGCGAGCTACACTGAACCGCCATGCTGCTGACATGCAATGTTTGACATGCAGAACCTACGCCGGCCTTGAAGGGGCAGAAACTGCATATTCAGTCTGTTTGAGCCCAGCTCCTGTGACCATGAGCATTAATCATCACTGCCCAGGCTCGTCAGCGACAGACCCGTTACAGAAAAAATGACTGCAGGTATTTTAATTACGAAGTGGGGGGGGGGGAGCGTGAGGTGTGACCCGAAGAAAATGCTGGCGGATTCACAGAATACAAACGGCGGGAATGACGAAGCAGAGGAAGGAGAATTTAGCGGGAATTCTTCAGATCACACCCTGTGAAAACTGACTGTATCTACTAGAGTCACTTTTTTTTTTGCACGCCTACGGTTGTAGACAGGGACGGGCGGCCAAACCGGGCGCTAATGAGCGTGGCAGAGGAATGCCGCAGACAGCGGGCGGTGCCACCGTCTTCCTTATGGGTAGAGAGCTCAGCTCTCTGTGGGGGGATGGTGCCGTGTGCGCTTGGTACCGAGTGCCGGCATGGAACTTCAGAGCCTCCCAGAGTTCATAGCTAAGGCTGCACCCCTGTTGAAAAGGGGGGTGGGGTGGCATGGTGTTTAAAGTAGTGGTGCGCCAAGCCCCGTGCCACTGGTGGGGGACGATTGCCACTTGTAAAGCATTGCTTCACTGGTGCGCGCGCGCACACACACACACACACACACACACACACACACACACACACACACCAGGATACCCTGGCAGAGTGAGGGGGCCCAGCAGTTTAAATTGATGCCCCTGAATATGTATGCATATATATTTGTGTAAGTACAGTATATGGACAAAAGTTTTGGGACACGCCTCTTAATCATTGAATTCAGGTGGTTCATTCATACCCATTGCAACAGATATGTAAAAATCAAACACCTATCCATGCAGTGAGGATTACAAACATTTGTGACAGAATGGGTCATTCTGAAGAGCTCAGTGAATTCAAGTGTGATGCTGTCATAGGATACCGCCATTGCAATATTTCAGTTTGTGAAATTGCTTCCCTGCAAGATATTCCACGGTCAACTGTAAGTGGTATTATTGCAAAGGGGAAACGCTTAGGAACGACAGAAACTGTCGACCATGTAAAGTGGCAGAGCTGGTCGCCGAGTGCTGAGGCGCATAGTGTGTAAGTGTCGACAATTCACTGTTGACTCAGTAACTGCAGACTTCCGAACTTCCTCTGACATTAATCCCAGCTTAAAACTGTGTGCCGGGAGCTTCATGGAATGGGCTTCCATGGCCGAGCAGCTGCATGCAAGCCTCACATCACCAATGGCAAGCGTCAGATGCAGTGATGTAAAGCACGGTGCCACTGGACTCTGGAGCACTGGAAACGTATTCTATGGAGTGACGAATCACGCTTCTCTGTCTGGCAGTCTGATGGACGAGTCTGGGTTTGGCAGATGCCAGGAGAACGTTACCTGCCTGACTGCATTGTGCCAAGTGTAACGTTTGGTGGAGGAGGGATAATGGTATGGGGGTGTTTCTCAGGGGTTGGGCAGGGCCCCTTAGTTCCAGTGAAGGGAACTCCTAATGCTTCAGCATTCCAAGACATTTTGGGCAGTTCTATGCTTCCAACTTTGTAGGGACACGTCGGGGAAGGCACTGAAGCCCTAGAGAAATGATATGTCAGGGTAGCCATGCAGGGCATGGTTGTGCAAATCTTTGTGCACATGTACCCCTTTATGGTGAGTATATTCAATCTTGAAAATATATCACACGTGTATGGGCTGATATTTGTGCCACTAGAAACTGAATATGAATTTTGTATATTTGAATCTGCAGTTATTCGCATTACAAAACTGAATCTTAATTTAATAGTTTGAATCTGAATTCCAGTAACTCGAAATAGCAAATAGCATTTATCCTACCTCGAAAAATTCAATTCGCAAATTTTTCAATCTAGTGTGACACACATCCGGGTCCTTGAGAAAAAGTAATCGACCGCAGATTCACAACGCAACTCATTTCCACGTTTACGACAGTCGACTGCCGTAAACTTGGAAATGAGTTCCGCTGTGAATCTGTGGTCGATTACTTTTTCTCAAGGACTCGGATGTGTGTCACACTAGATTGAAATTGAATTTGCGAACTGAATTTTTCGAGGTAGGATAAATGCTATTTCGAGTTACTGGAATTCAGATTCAAACTATTAAATTCAGATTCAGTTTTGTAATGCGGATAACTGCAGATTCAAATATACAAAATTCATATTCAGTTTCTAGTGGCACAAATATCAGCCCATACATGTGCGTTCACAAAGCGAGCCGGGGCCTTAAACCCCTCTCCCCCCCCCCACTGTTTAGTGGTAACCATTTCGTTTTTTTGTCTCACAAGCTGCAGAATGCAGCGGCCGATGACATCAACAGCGTGTAAATGCTCAGCAACATTGTCTGGCCCCTTTCGTCCTCCCTAGCAATGGAGCCGCTGGTTAAATGGCCCTGGGCTACCGTAACAAATATTCCTGTCAGCAACTGGTCAGCAGATCACAGGCGAGAGCACTGAGCAGCGGAATTGCCCCGTAAGCAATACGGATTTATTGTGCCATTGTGGGAAACAGCCGACTCGTGGGTCAGCCGTCCCGCCCCGAGCAACCGCTGCTCGTATTAGACTCAACGTTGAAACTGCTTTTTAGATACCAGCCATCTTCTTTACTTCAGGCTCCTCCCTCTCCAGCTTTAGTACTTTAAGTCAAAACAACTCCATCCATCCATCCATCCATCCATCCATGCTCTAGGGCCCAACAGTTACTGTATGTGACTATCTTGCCAAGGATGGGATTCTGGGTCATTTTTGGGCATGTTTCAAGTACCACCAAAGCAGAACTCGAATCGGGCAACCTGGCAGCACAGCCCATAGTGACCTGCTCCATGAGTGGCAGATTCTTTTGCCTGATATTGCATTTTAGTGGGAAGTGGTGATTTAATGTGGGCAGTGGTGGCTTAATGGTTAGGGAAGCGCACTTGAAACTGAAAGAATTCTGGTTTGAATACCTGACCAGCAAGGCACCACTGAGGTACCCTGAGCAAGGTACCGCCCCCAAGCACTGCTCCCCGGGCGCTGATCAGCTGCCACTGCTTTGTAACATATGGGTTAAATGCAGAGGACACATTTCGTTGTTGTGGTGTGTCAACAGTAACCACTGATCTTCAAATTCATTTTATCTCTCTTCAAACGCCAACAGACTGGGCACGGATCGGGTATCAGCCAGGGGGGGGGGGGGGTCAGAACAGAGCACTTTCAGATGAATTCCTACTCACCACTACTTCTGAGGTGAGAAGCGGTTGGTTGGGACTGCAGGACACAGATACAGGGTGTGAAATCAACATGCCGCATTACAGAACAACAGTAAGGTGAGGCCAGTCTGGAGTTGCATGTCCTGCAGCTTTGGCGTGCAGTGTGAAGAAACCCTAGTCTTCATGGTTTATTACCCCACAGAAGAAGCATGCAAACAGCAGAGAAAACACAGTAAAAGCTAGTCTATACGAGGTGAATTGAAGCCTTTTACACCATGTCCCCAGACTGACACATACAAGTATTGTAAACATGAGACAGATGTTTTACGCCAGTTACAGAGAGAAACATCTGGCTTGTTTCCTTTTGTGGGGTCATTTGTTGGTTAGCTCAAAATTTTCCCCAATATTTCCCCAAATATGTATTTTGATATTACGTTGTATATTTGTATAGTGTTTAACTGTAGTTACATAAGGAAGTACATAATCTAGTACATAATATATAAAAAAAAAATAACAGTGCCTTTTTGTCATTGTCCAGGGACCACGTACAATGAAATTCAACCTTCCTGGAAACCACCTCGCTCTCTTAAGACAACACCAGCACGCACAGGTGAGAGCGACGCCTGGCATCGATCCCAGCCTTAGAAACCACGTAATGACTGAAACGCGGAGTTAGTGATTCACTGACACTGTGACTCTTGCAGGCATTGTTGTTTTGCACAGATGTCAGAGTGAGCTTGGTAATTATAAGTATAACAACTATAAATGGCATTGCTTGTATTGTTTGTTAAAGTGTTGAATTCACTATATTTCAGTGTGTTATTAAATACGCACAAATAAGAAGCACTTGAAAGCCTGTTAACTATTTATGAAATTTAGAACAGCTATTATACACTAAGACTTGTACACTTATTCGCGTCACAGTTCCCAAAAGAAAACACCAATTTCTGGCTACTTCCTGTAATAAAACAAGCATGTAGGTCCTTGTCCAGCTAGTCAACCAAAAAAAAAAAAAGACACGTTAATTAAGTGCCGCTGTTGATTTCGTTGCGTCGATCACATTCGCTGCTTTGCGGCCCGCAGGAGAAATAAGGGATCCCTTCTCTGCGCGCGAGGCGAAAACGTCAGCGGAGAAAAATAAAGGGACAGCTGAGCGGGCACGTGCACGAAGCAACAGAGTCTATTGATGTAAGCGGAAGAGTTGCAGTGGGTGGGGACGGGGGGGCGGGGGACAAAGCAAAGCTGGGTGTGTTTTTGCCATTGTAACCAACCCCTCCCTGCCTGCCGGGAGATATCAAGGCACCACGCAGACTGGGTGGAGTGTGCTGGGCATGAGGGGCTCTGATAGCGCCACCCAGCCTCCTGCTGTTTACACCCCCCCCCCCACGAACACACACGTGAATTATTTCCAGAGCTGAAAGACTGTATATCGTACGTTTTAAATTTTGATACACGTACAAGCATATTAAAATGTACACCGCGCACTTCTTCCATTCTGTAGAGGACACGCGTACATTTTTCATTCAGCTGGTTAGGTGATACATTTAAAACACATTTTAAAACGCATTTTCGGTCAATGGATATTTCACTGAGGCAGTTTAGGTTGGGGCCTGTTTCAAGCCTTCTATATTACAGGGAGTCTCCTGGGACTCATTTGAGTTCTTGTTACTGTCTGGGGACATGCATTTTGAAATCCTCCCTCCAAATCGATGGTTAGTACACAAGATGAACTATTAGAGAAACATGTACAAACGGACCAATAAATGCCTGTACAGCTGAAATACAAACGCAAAAACGCAAATCGGACACTAGATAGCACAGTAATGTAGTGCGTTTCAAAAATATTGTATTAATACACAGTACAGTATATTTACCGAACGATTTTATACGCTGGGTGGCGGTGATGTTGTTGACCGTCTTATTGAGGATCAAGGCTAAGCATTTAAGAAACTGTTTTTTAATGGAAACATTATGCATTTTGCTTACCAGCTTTTGCATTTGCTAAACACCTTGAGAAAACAGAGAGAAAATTTCTCCGTGTTATGTTGCCTGATTTCACTATAGCTGGGATTTTATATGGTATGATTTCTAATATTTTGTTCAAATAAACATGATCCATATTATAATTATTACAATTATAACTATAATGATAATTACTGTTGTTTCTGTTATTATTATTAATCTGTTTTAAAGACAGACAAACGCTTCTAAAGGTTTTTATGCAGTATATTGTAACCTAGATTAACATTTCCACCGTGTCATATTCCAGTGGTAGTTACATACAAATCTTTTCTCTTTTGTAATTTTGCATAATTTCGAAATATTCCAAATAAACCACCCTCAACTATCAGTTAGCGTTAATTCAACTTTACACAACGATGGTGGGGGAAATGTTATAACGTGGAACTGATTGCCTAAGATATGAAGACGTTCATTTGACTGCTTAGTATTGTCGTATTAAGGATCAAGACTAAGCAATCAAGAAGCTGTATTTTTGATGGAAACGTCATGCATTTTGCTTACCAGTTTTTACTTTAACTAAACACCTTTCAGGCTTCACTGTTCTTCGATAGATCTTCAGAAACGATTCGGGTCCCGCCAAAATACTGCTATGAGTCACCATCTAGTGGTAGAATCCCATCAGTTCAGCCTCTGCAGGGTCGCGTTTTAATTCAAGGTTATGAAACTTGGGATAACGCTGGTCGACAAAGATTTTGTCACTGAACAACTAAGGCAGGGGTGTCAAACTCCAGTCCTGGGGGGCCGGAGCCCTGTGTAGCTTAGCTCTTTCCCTGTTTTACCAGAAATGATTCAGTTCAAGAGCTGTGTGGTAATTAGCACAAGGAGTTGAATCAGGTGTGTTAAATGAGGGGAAACCCCAAAATGTGCAGGGCTCCGGCCCCCCAGGACTGGAGTCTGACACCCCTGAACTAAGGGCTCTCTTTTATGTACTTTTAAAGGCTGATTTCAGAAATGCATTCATAATTTCTATCGCCCATAGTTTTTGAGTGATGTCATTTTTAGGTTAGATGCATACCTTAAATTTTATTTAAGATGTATCTTTTCTATTTGTGAACATTTTCAAGACTCACAGAAGGGCGTGAAGTACCGTAAGTTTGTTTTGTCAGAGTTTACAGGTCCGGACATGCTGAGACAGGATCTTCTAAAATGAAAAATTATTTAGGCCTAAAGATACGAGGAGTCCTAGTATGCTTGCTGACTCGAAAAAAATTTTAATAAAAAAGTTTTTTTTATTACTATTTTTTTACGTTTTTCTGGTTTCAATTATCGAGTAAACTAAATGAATATTTTAAAGTTAGACTAACTTCATGCGCGTCGCTGCCATTAAATCTGAGGGGGACATGTCCCCCTCACATTTCATAATTATTCGTTTGGACCCCCCCACATTTAACATAAAATATTAGTTTTATGCCAGTGTGCCCCCCCCCACACACACACACATTCAAAATGCTTCTGACGCCCCTGACTAACTTAAATATTTAACTACAGCCAAAATTATTTGCCTTTATTTCTACAAATCTAATTAAGTTAAAACAACATATCAGTACAACTTTTGAATAGATATAACGTCTTCTTTACTTGAATTGTTTTTCCATCTTTATTTAATTTCCGTCTAATGGCCGTTCTCCCCCAAACCAGGTAATGTATTTCTGGTAGGCTACCGCAAAGTGAATTGGTTTTCTATGCTCATAAAAGCTGAGTAACTAGAAATCCACCTCGGAGTGAAAAACCAAGCCTTTCTATTGAGTTCTTATCGGGACTATAGCTCAATAAACCCCAAACCGAATGTGAACCTCAAACATGGGAGGTCTGACGCTGGACAGGAAAGTACACACGGTGGGTAATTTATACAACGCTAAAGACGTGCGAGGATCGGACAGGGTTCACGCACACACAAGACAACTGGGAAATACAATAAATATTAAATAGCCTATTAACATTATCAAAGAGAGGGATAATGCTCGCGATCGGTAAAATGTACCGAGGGGACCCCCCCCCAGCTAGCAAAATATTACTCCATAGCAAAATATTACACCCCATTGCACAATGTTTGGCTACGCTCTTGCTAGTCAAGTCAAGATGATTATACTGTTATATCATCTTTACACGGTAGTTCAGTGATACGAAATTTCGTTCCCCGGGATATGGGCGTAAATTAAGGGGGGCGGGGACGGTACCCCCCCCCAGTATTCAAACCAAAGTTACGCCTTTGCCCCAGGACCACGGCGAAACGTAGAAGACTATATGCATACAGCGTGTGGCTCAGTGGGCTAAGCCTGTGTACCTGTAATCACACGCTTGTCGGTTCAAACCCAGCCTCAGCACGTCTGTGGCTCCTTGAGCAAAGCCCTTAACCCCCAGCTCCCTGGGCCCGCCAACAGGTGGCTGCCTTTGAGAGAGGCGTAAAAACAATTTCCCCATGGGGGTCAATAAAGTATTTCTTATTATTTGCTATACATATACTTACACTTTAAATACGGTGCACACTTACAGTGTAAAGAATGGAAACTGTGCAAAAAAAGATCTGGGTATAGCAGCATGAGAAAGAGGGAGCGACAGGCGGGAACACAGGCATGGGGACTCCCTGAACATCAGCACTCTAGTGTAGAGCTAGAGTGACAGCACTGACGCATCAGTTTATCCAAAGCCAATGACACCGATCCCCACCCAGCTCATCACCTCATACTGTTAGTCTGACTGGGAGTGAGCGACTAGCTGGAACCAGAACTAGGTTTCCTATACGCTAAGCTATACAAGTGCGTTTTTAATCTAGACTTGAAAAGCGAGAGTGTGCCTGAATCCCGCACATCCGCCGGGAGACCATTCCACAGCTGCGGAGCTCTGTAAGAGAATGCTCTGCAGCCTGCCGTAGCCCTGTCTACTTTAGGAACTAATAGATATCCTGCTCCTTGTGATCGAAGCAGGCGAGAAGGGTTGTAAGGGACCAGAAGATCATTAAGATATTGTGGTGCAAGGCCATTCAGAGTTTTGTAGGTCAATAGCAATAATTTGAAGTCAATCCTAAACTTGACCGGTAGTCAGTGCAGGGAAAACAGGATAGGGCTAATGTGATCAAATTTTTTAGTTTTTGTGAGAACTCTGGCAGCTGCATTTTGTACTAACTGAAGTTTATGTAGGGATCCAGATGGAGAACCTGAAAGGAGGGCATTACAGTAGTCCAATCTAGAAGTTATAAAGGCATGTATTAGTTTTTCTGCATCTTGAAAGGACAGCAACTTCCGAAGCTTGGCTATGTTCCGTAGATGGTAAAATGCCGTACTGGTAATGCTATTTATGTGAGCACTGAAGCAGAGGTCGGAGTCTACCAGGACACCAAGATTTCTGACCACTGTTTTAAATTGAGTAGGGAGGCCGCTAGGGTTGGGGTTTACAAACTTATTGCGGGCATCCTTAGGACCGATTAAAAGAACCTCAGTTTTTTCGGTATTTAACATGAGGAAATTCCTTGCCATCCAACAACGGATGTCTAGCAGACAGTCGGCTAAAGAAGAGAGCTGGGATGCGTCACTAGGTTTGACAGATAGATACAATTGTGTATCATCAGCATAACAATGAAAATTAACACTGTAATTTCTAATTATGTTACCAAGCGGTAGCATATATAGATTGAACAGTAGTGGGCCCAACACTGATCCCTGCGGGACACCATATCTTACTTTAGTGGCTATGGATGACTGATTGTTTACATGGACAAACTGGTAACGATCAGTTAAATACGAACGAAACCACAGTAGTGCTGTCCCTTTAATGCCAATCAATGTTTCCAGCTGGTCCAAAAGAATATTATGGTCTACAGTATCGAATGCTGCAGTTAGATCCAGTAAGAATAATAACGATATACAGCCACGGTCGGAAGCCATAAGCAAGTCGTTTATCACTTTGACTAAGGCCGTTTCTGTGCTATGATTGGGTCTGAAACCAGACTGATATAGCTTGTTAGCATTATTATTTTGAAGAAAGGAAGACAGCTGGTGAGCAACAACTTTCTCTAGAATTTTAGAAATGAAGGGAAGATTTGAGATGGGTCTATAGTTTCCTAAGTCACTAGGTTCAAGATTTGGTTTCTTTAGGATAGGTCTAATAACAGCCATTTTAAAAGATTTAGGAACATATCCAAGACTAAGAGATGAGTTTAACAAGTTTAACAATGTAGTGCTAATCAGTGGTGCAATTTCCTTAAGTAGATTGGTGGGTATTGGGTCAACAAGGCTAGTAGTGGGTTTGCAAGAGGAAATTAACTGAAGGAGTTCTGTCTGCACTACAGGAGTGAAACATTCAAAGATGTTATCATTAGTACTAATAACACTAGCACTAGCAGAGGATTGGTGGTTGTGTGCAACCGTGGGCGTGCTCGTGATGGTATGTCTAATCGTGGTTATTTTATTATCAAAAAACGCAATAAAGGCATCACTACCAAGAGTTTCTGGGACTTGTGAGTTTAACATTGAACGATTCTTTGTTAACCTAGATACAGATTCAAATAGGAATTTAGGATTAGTTTTGTTATTTTCTATTAGTTTAGAGAGATACATAGACCTAGCAGTCATTAGTGCATGTCTATACTTAGACAGGCTCTCTTTCCAGGCAAATCTAAAAACTTCTAATTTTGTTGACCGCCATTTGCGTTCTAGCTTTCGTGAAGCTTGTTTAAGTTCACGTGTACGGTTAGAGTACCAGGGGGCAGGTTTCTTATCTTTATGTTTTATTTTCTTGAGTGGTGCTACATGATCAAGAGTGGTACGAAATGATTCTACCATGTTCACGGTTACCTGTTCAAGTTCATATACACATGACACTTCAGAGGTTAGGTTAAAGGACTGTGGGAGCTGTTCCAGAAAAGTTGCAGCGGATAATGAGGCTATGGAACGTCTAGTATCGTACCTCTGGCCTGCGGCCTTAGGGGAGTTATGTTGTATTTGAAATGTTAAAAGGTAATGATCTGAAAGTAGAGGATTCTGAGGGATAATTAATATGTGTTCTACCAGGACACCATGACTAAGAATCAGGTCTAGGGTGTGGTTACAGGCATGAGTTGGCCCAGTTACATTCTGATGTACACCGACAGAGTCAAGAATAATAGTAAATGCTTTTTACTGGATCACTTTCATTTTCCATATGAATATTAAAATCACCAACAATCAAGGCCTTGTCGGTAGTAACCACCAAGTTTGTTAAGAAATCTGCAAATTCCTTAAGGAAATTGCTATAGGGGCCCGGCGGTCTATACACAATGGCAATGGTGATTGGAGGTGTAGAACTACACTTAGATGTGCTAGCAAGACTTAGAATAATAAATTCAAACGTACTAAAGCTATAACCAGTATTTTCACGCACTCCTAGGTCGGTCTTAAATATTGCAGCAACTCCGCCACCTTTGCGATCGGGTCGAGGATTATGCTTATAGCTATATTCAGCTGGAGTGGATTCATTTAGTGCCAAGAACTCATTCGGTTTTAGCCAAGTCTTTCTCATAAAAGCTGGGGCATAAATCATACAATCAGACAAAAAGTTTCAAATAACGCCTGTAATAATCAATAGAAGAACAGCCTAACAGTAAAAGCCCCAAGTTTTGAGCCGGCTACCTGCTACGCAGGGTCCAGGGATGATGGAACAGTCCACTTTTCCCACAAGAAAGGGGGGGGAGCATTTAAACAAGAGCTAAAACATGCGCTTTCGTTTCTTTTTAAATTACTAAATCTAAGAAACATAAATAAAAACCACCATCGATGTCTAACTTTCATTGCCAATTAGGTGTTTTACGGGGACCTCCTTCTTGCGTGGGGTCATAAGCGGCTGCTTACCCCTGGACTTAGAGAACACGTACAAAGTAGCGTGAAGTCTGCCCCCATACGGGTGGATGGGTGTTGCTTATTTAGTGTCTGATGTATAGTTGCCCTGTTCTGTGTGCGAAGTCGTCTTGGAAGTTGAGTACGGTTAAGGCTTAGAGCCTAGTTTCATATAAGATAACCGCGTATGCAGTTTTCTTTGTAGCAGCAACATTACACTTGAATGACCCATTAATTAACCATTCCGAGCTAATCATGTTCATGTTTTGCTTTCACTGTCATTTAATAATAATCCTTTGATTTTTATTTTCCTCCTTCAGAGTTATGTCGTTACAGGGAAAAGTAGCTCTTGTCACCGGCGCAGCGCAGGGCTTGGGAAAAGGCTTTGCGGAGATCCTTTTGAAAAATGGTGCAAAGGTACGTACGAATACGCATTGTACATATGATTAGCAAAAAGTTAGAAATTGTGTGATTTTGAAAACTTGACCGGTGCTGGCTTGTCTATATTGTAGGTGGCTCTGCTGGACATAAATGAAGCGGTCGGGAAGGATCTGAAGTCTGCTTTCGATAAGGAGTATGGCCCCGACAGCACAGTCTTCTTAAAATGCGACGTGAAGTCCGACGATCAGTTTAAGGGTATGCATGTTGCATTATTGCACCGGGTGATGGGGCTTTACTAGATTTCGCGAAAATAGTGCTGCATTTCATAGCCATACGTATCAGCCATCAGCCGAGTTTGTTCTGAGTTTTCCTGTTTAATGGCGAGGCTATATTAAGGAAAATTTCACGAGTGTTCTCGTTTATGGCGCGTACAAAAGCAGTTAGGTAGACTCAGCGGTCAGCACATATCCTATTTGATTAAACGATTTAATATTATTATGGGGTGGCAGCGATGACCTGGAATACAAAGTACTCAGTTCTTCGTTGTACTGGCTGTGCTAACGGGGAATCCACCCCCACTTCCTGATTTCCCTTGCTCTGAGTGATGTTAATCAGGGTTTCCCTGTCATTTCATATCAGTTCCCAGATCAGTTCATATCATATCATCCATCCGTTGTATGGTGTGAATGACAATAAAGTTCACTCACTTACTTACTTACTTGTATCAGTTCCCAAAATTCCATTGCGAAACTCGAGTCATGTGTGTTGCACGTTGCTTAATATCTAAGAATGTATGGATTGTTCAGCCAATGGATATTTAGCTGACAGCCTAGCCCATGGGTGGGCAATCTTTTGGAGAAAAGGCCGCTGTGAGTGCGGGTTTTCGCTGCAACACCATAATTAGAGGACTGATTGGCTGAAGAGTCTTCACCCTTGGGTTTGAACAACTGACCCAAGGGTTATCCCAAAAACCTGCACACACACCGGCCCTTGGCAGATAAGATTGGCCACCCCTGGGCCCGGTTCAGGGATGGGCTACTTGTTGCTTTCTGCTCCCAGTTATTATTATTATTATTAGTATTATTAATATTACTATCATTATTATTATTAATAATAATAATCAAATAAACATGCGCCATATTATTATACTTATTACAATTATAACTATAATTATTAATCTGTCTTAAAGGCAGACAAGCACATCTAAAGGTTTTTATGCAGTATATTGTAACTCTTTTCCTCCGTGTCAAATTCCAGTGATAGTTATATCCAAATGTGCAAAACCCAGAACAGACAAAACAATTTCAAGACATAATAAAACTATCACCATATCAACTATAAACCCTCAACTATGGCTAGACATTTAGTAAGCTTTACACAACAATGGTGATGCGTTTCTTTTGTGGGGGGAAGTGTTGCAATGTGCAGCTGTTTGCCTCAGACATGAAGTTAATTTGACTGTTTAGTATTCGACAAGGAAACCACAAGATATTTGCAAGACTGTTATTCTGAAGCTGATATTTTGAAACAGTCCTATATGCATATGCTTGAGAGTGTATTGGAATCATAAAACTGAATTAAGATGTCATGCATGTTGTTTTTTAGTCAAAGAATAGGAGAAATTAATGAAATATATTTTACTATTCTGGAAAAATATATGAATGAAGGTTATCCCTAGAACCAAAGATTATGAAATTTAAATGAGACCGGTCCAGTTTAGGGGAGAACTTAGACACCAGCATCGCTATCAACACAGGTCGCGGTTCAAGTCATACAAATGCGATTCACGTCAGCCTTCTCTGGAATTCCCATACCAGACATTTCCCAGCTGAAACGTAGTAAAGTTTGTGCCGTTTATTTCCCACAGAAGCGTTCGAGGCGGCCATCAAGAAGTTCCACAAGATCGACATCGTGTGCAATAATGCCGGCATCGTCGACGAGAAGGACTGGGAAAGGGCGCTGGCCACCAATCTGGTGAGGTGGCGCACTGGTTTAGAATTCAAAGCCTTTTATTGTCATTATACCATGTATAACGAAATTGTAAAATAGCTACTGTGCACACGTAATGTGGAAACAAACATTCAGTCATTTACACAGTAAATGTAAGAAGTATTACGTATAAATACTATTTGCAATGAATTACCAATAATATGAATATCACACAGAATTACAAATGTAAAATATTGCACATAGAGCAAATATTGTACTTGGCTGTAATTATTTCACAGAGAGAATTTACAATTACATTTATTTGGCGGACGTCCTTAACCAGAGCAACTTACGTAAATGCTTAGGAGTCTCATTAGCCAATACGTTCTGATACTGGTTCAATAGAACCCAGCTAAGAATACTATCACTCTAAAAACTCTGTTGGCAAGTAGTTTTTTTTTTTTTTTTTTTTTTTTTTAAAAAGAGTATTATCCTGAAAGCGCCAATCCAAGTACTTTTGAAAGAGGTAGATTTTTAGTTGTCGTTTGAAGGCGTGACTTAGCTTTTTGGACATCTAGTGGAAGTTCATTCCGCCACATAGGTGCCAAAACAGAGAAGAGTTTAGGTGCATGTCTGCCTTTTGGTTTTAGAGATGGTGAGACCAGGCAAGCAGTGCTGGAGGACGGTGTGATAAGTTCATTTAGATAGGAGGGTGCTGCTACATTTTTAGCTTTGTCGGCGAACATCAGTGTTTTGAATCTGATGCGGGCAACTACAGGAAGACAGCGGAGGGAACGCAGCTGTGGTATGGCGTGGGAAAGCTTGGGTAGGTTGAAAATGAGACTTATTGCATATCCAGAGAGGGGAGAGAGAGACAGAAATGGAGACAGAGACCCAGAGGGAGATGGTCAGTGCATTTTGAAGTTCAGTGTTGTGTCTGTGGGAGAGAAGCTATCCCCGAGTCTGCTTGTGCTTTGTTTGATGGACCTGTGGTGGCTACCAGAGGTTGACAGGTCAAACAGGTAAAAACCAGTATGCAAGGGGTTCTTCAAAATGTTTTTAGCCCTGCCAAGGCAGTGGGAGGTGTACAAGTCTTGTAGCGTGGGCAGAGAGCAAGTTTCTGCATGTTTAGAATGTGTGGAATGGACAGAATGGGGATTAAAATGTGAAGGCACCAGTGGAGTTTCTAGATCAGGGGTGTCAAGCTCCAGTCCTGGGGGGCCGCAGCCCTGTGGAGCTTAGCTCTTTCCCTGTTCCACCACAAATTATTCAGCTCAAGGGCTGTGTGGTAATTAGCACAAGGAGTTGAATCGGGTGTGTTATACGGGTGGAAACTCAAAAACATGCAGGGCTCCGGCCCCCCAGGACAGGAGTTTGACACCCCTGTTCGAGACCATTTTAACTGGGTGCAGTTACTCTGGTTGTGGGGCCAGATGCATTTGACCTTTATTTTATGTTTGTGTTTTGCCTGTCCTCAGCGCACAAAATTTTAGCCCACAAACATAAATGTAAATAACAATAATACATTTATTTCAGACCCAAGTAGGATACATATTTAGGGGGACCATGCGTGTTGTCATGGGGGTACTCCCCCCACCCCCCCAGAACTGCCCCTGTATGACGCCAAGACATTGGGAAACTGGGAGTTTCAGTGTGTCAACACAGTATGTTAACCACCTGTAAATGTGTTACCAATACAAACCATTAACCTTTTGCCCATAACTGCTTGCTGATTTTTAGACCTTCATGAACCCTGTCTATGGACAATAATTCAGTAGAACGTTAAGTAAACATCCAAGTGCACAGATTATAGTGAAGCCTGTCAGTCATGTGAGCTGATAAGATTGTATTTAGTGTGATGTCGGTGTATCTTTGCAGGGTGGAGTTATAAGGGGCACATACCTGGCCCTTTCGTACATGAAGAAGCAAAATGGAGGCCATGGAGGGGTCATCATCAACGTGGCTTCGATGGCGGGTATGTGCTTAATAGCCTACCACTAGGAGGCGCTGATTGGATCCATGTGTGAATAGAATGTCTGCATTTCAAACAGCAGAGATCATGCATACCAGCTAATGCGCAAGTGACCCAGCTGTACAGCATGAGCTATTAAAATTAGCCTACAATTGCAATGAGAGTTGCACAGATGATGGTCAAGACCTACCCCATTTGCAGTTTACTTAAAAGCTAATGATACAATAGCTTAAATCTAACAAATAGATAACAAATAAGCAATTGGTACTTGCACTTAACTGAGGTTATAAAGTAATTGTTGTTGTTTTGTTAGAACAGACGAGCAAATGGTGTTTCGAGGAGACATGCAGGAGAGCAGTGGCAGCTTATGGAGCACAAAAGTGTTCTGAGGGCAGAAGGAAAAATGATTCGTTCAAGGAGATAACTAATCAGACTGTAGAGGAGATGGGTTCAAGCTAGAGCCGGGCGATATGTCCTGAAAATAAAATCTCCAATTTTTCTCACAATAAATCCGATTTTCGACTTTAATCGATTTCCCCTCCCTCACTCAAAATCAAACTTCAGACGACAAATAAATGGTTCAAAACAAGTTTTAACTTTTTACTTTTTTTACTTTAAAGTGCATTCTGAGAAGCCAAAAAATATGCTTGTAAGTGAGATGGCAGACCACGCCATTGTAAACACTTTTAGAAACTTGTAAAAACTTTTAGCATGTTAATGAATCCCGGCTTTTCCACAGTATGTATGGACACCGTGTCTTTTGCAATATACGTCGCGACAGCGTTTATCTCCTTCCACCGTGCCCCATTCTTATCATATGGCACACAGTTCGAAAACTTGTCAGGGACGGTTGCTTGCTGAACTTCGGATGTTGTGCTGGTGCTGCGGCTATTTTCATTTCGCTGGGAGCTGCACTTCTCCCACTCCGCTGTGTGCCTCTGCTGCAGGTGCTGGAATAACCTCCTCTACAATCTGATAGGTTCAGAGACATAACCAATCATTGTTTTTTTCTGCCCTCAGTACATTTTTGTGCAAGTAAAATTGTCATAAGCACAATGGCAGCAATGAGGGTAGTGTGTCCACAATAATGGTAAATTACAGGCTGGATCTGAATTGAAATAAACAATACTGAGATACACAATTAATGTAGTAGAGATGGGCGGTCCACATTTTTTCAGTTCCGATCCGATTCCGATACACTGCCGATACCGATACAGATTCCGATACAAGAGCTCTTTTTATTTTGTTATACTTTATATATAATTTTTTTTAAGCTAGTAAATATAGATGGGGAAAAAAATGTATGACAAAAAGGCTACAAACATACATAACGTACTGTTCCACCTCATTTGTTTTAAGTGTTTTTGAGGCATTTGCAGTTCAATATGAATTTCTTCAAAGCAAGTATACACAAGTGGCGAATGCTTAAAATTTTAACACAGTTTTTCTCCCATTGGCGTCAGCGCAGTTACACTTTTATTGCGATGGCAGCCCCTCTGGTATCACAAGCTGCAGCGAGTTTGCGAAACGGTCCAATTAAGTTAGCGACTCCCAAATCATCTCGCAGCTGCGTGCGCTTTGTTAAATGGGATTGTCCATTAAATGCTATTCCCACCTCAAAACTTTATTTTACATAGATTGCAAATCGCTGTGCTACTGGTTTCTGTCAAAAGCGTAAAATACTCCCAGATCGTCACGTCTTATCTTACGCTCCTCGTACTGCGAAGGGTATGCGCATGACGTCACAGCAGGCGGAAGTCACTGTACTCACACCCACTGAGTAGCAAAAAAGACTGAGGGGCAGCGATAGCGTTCGATTTGAATGCTGCAAAAAAACACATGTAAAATGGGAAAGAGCTGTCGTGCGATTGATTGCCAAAAACTAAATAAGTAAGTATAGGACATGGATCGGTCACGCATGGCCGATACCCGATCCGTGAAATAGGTCTGGATCGGCGCCGATACCGATCCGAATATCTGTATCGGTGCATCTCTACAATGCAGTAGTGCATTGTCAAGTGTGGGTACTAATGAACGTGAGGCATCTTGAGCAGAGGTGGAGAATTTAGGGCCGGATAGTACAAATCCAGACCAAGATTTTGTTTCAACCAACCAGGTGAGTAAATGGACTGCATTTATATAACGCTTTTTACTACTCTTACGAGTACCAAAGCGCTTTACAATCTATGCCTCACATTCACACCACACATTCACACACCGGTGGCGGAGGCTGCCATGCAAGGTCCCAACTTCGATGGGGTCAGGACCCGGGGCTCGAACCTGCTCCGGTTGCCGAACGGTAGCACTACCTCCTGCACCACCATCACCCCACAGATGAGTACTCTGTGACTGTGACTCTTCATACGCAAGTGGTTGGTTGAAACAAAATCTAGGTCTGGATTTGTACTCTCTGGTCCTGAGGAGCCTTATGACCTGAGGATAAAAGCTCCTTCTATAGTACCATCTGGTAGGCTATCAAATGAAGCTAAGGATGGGTAGCTGAACCAGCTAGGAGGCTAAAGGGAGCCCACGGATGTTTCTCGCAGGGATCCTTCCCCTGCTGACTGCTCCGATCTACACGGCCACCAAACATGGAGTGCTGGGGTTCAGCCGCGCTATCTCCGTAAGTGATTTCTCCATTTTGGATTTTAGGGGGTGGGGCAAGTTCCTTCAGGGTGGGTAAGAACCAACAGCTGTAAATGGGCACTTCCTGTCTATCGTCATATAGCATGTGCCCTCTGCCTTGGGTAGGAGATGAGGCAGCAAGCACCCTGGAGATGCCAGTCCATCACAGGGAACACGCTAGGCCAGGAGTTTGCAACCCTGATCCTGGAGTGCCGTTGACCAGCAGGTTCTCCATCCACACCTGATCTCAGGCAGATAGTAACCCACCAGATAGGGTGGAAAACCTGCAGGGTACCGGCATGCAAGGATCAGGGTTGCCTACCTCTGTGCTAAACCACAATATGTACAATGTAAAGCTCCCCTAACTTCATGAACGTGGTACGAAAAAGAAAATTAACAACCTAATATAACAACTTTGACAAATGTCTTTCCGTGTCTCCCAGGATTTGTCCAGGGTATGCAACTTTGGTGTGAGAATCAACACTCTGTGTCCGTCTTTCGCCGAAACAGCCATTCTCTCATCCATGTATTCTGCGGACACCGTTAAAGACATCCCCAGCCTCCAGGAGATGAACCGGAAGATAATAAATACCGTAGGGATTCTGGAGTGAGTGTGACACAATCCAACTTAATGTCTGTCTCTAACTTTGAAAGATCTTTGTTTCATTCAAAAAAGCAAAAAACAAAAAATGGGTTTGTTCCACAGACAGCGGTGTTGTTTACTACCACTGAAAACACAAATTTGCATGGGGCTGCTGAGGTGTGCCCCCCCCCCCTCTTGGCCAAAAAGAGTTACTACACTACATATTAAATAAATGCGTTCCTTATTTAGGAGATGCTGAAACAGCATGTTCTGTTAACCAGGGACCTGTATCACAAAGCTGGATTCCTTGCTGAGGATAACTTTGAGGATGAGTAGTGTTAACTCTGGCTTTTCAATATCACAATGCTGGTTGTCTTTTTAAAGGAACACATCACCTTGGTAACTCATGCTACACGGCTAACCTACTCCAGAGTGGGTTAACTATTAGGATCAGGATCTCAGACTGTGCTTGGACCAGTCAAAGAGATGAAGTTGGTACATTACCTCACATAGCAAATGGGATTTTCTGACCATTCAGGGTCAGAGCTGTATGTTCGATATTCAGTCTACCCGCTGTATTGTCTTTCAACAAGAAGGCCAGGTTGTTTTTAATCACAGCCGATTTGTCGACTTTTACACACTCTGTGACCCTGCTCTGTTACCTTACGTGACCTTCTGTTGTTCATAAACACTTCCACTATGCAATAATACCACTTACAGCTGACCATAGAATAGCAGGGAAGAAAGGTAGCATCCTATGACAGTACTGTGCTTGAATTCACTGAGCTCTTCAGAATGACCCATTCTGTCACAAATGTATGTAAACCTGACTGCATGGCTAGGTGCTTGATTTTACATACCTATGGCAATACGTCGGAATTAAATGTATAGTTGCACTCAGTATGCTTTTATATGCGTGTGCTGAAGTAGTAGTCTTGGTTTTGGTAAGAACACCTGGTATGACATAGATTGATGATAGCATCGTGATACCATTTATCCTTGGATTTCAATCGTTTGGTGTAGTTGAGCTAAAACTTATCTTTGAAGCCTGACTTTGCTGAACCAGCTTTCGTGATACAGGCCCCATCTAGCTACAATCTTCTGACTGCTTGCTAGCTATTTATTTAGTTTTTGAAAGTTTGTGGGAATTGTACTTGCCCCAGAAACAAAAAATAGGCCTCTGTCCACAGCACCCTAATGACACTGCTGCTTGTTGTAAGGTGTTACAGGACAGTCAGAAATGAATGGCATTTTCCCATTTTATTTATTTATTTATTTACAGTGTTTCCGTGGTTGCCGAAGCATTTCTGCAACTGGCTACAGACGAGAGTAAGAACGGGTCGGCGCTGATGGTGACCAAAAAACATACTGGAGACATTCCGTTTCCCAAGGTCTCTGAAGATCTTGCCAATCTGTCATCCATGCTTCCGCTCTGAGCTACACCCACGTTCTCTACGAGGAGACGTGAGACATGTGAGGTGCCGTCGACCGCTGCAGGTCGGGGTACCTGGGCATTTTTAACTTGCAATGTGAATCACATGACCTTCAGGCTTTCTGCTTTCTCTTACATAATTAAAGACCCCTTTTTTTATTGGATAGAACAAGCACACCCTGATTATAATCACCAGCAGTCCACAAGTTGCACTTAATGCACGTCGAGGAAGCTTCTTCATTGTGAATTTTACATTACAGAATGTGCTGATTTGCCGTTTTGTCTGATTGTTGACAATCAAATCTGCTCGATGCTCTCAGTGTTGCGCTTCTGCTGATTTCAATAGTTTTGCCTGCCTGCTCCAAAACAGCTTACAATCATACCCGGGCATTCATAGGATGCTCAGCCTAGATCAGGGGTCTCAAACCGCAGTCCTGGGGGGCCGGAGCCCTGTGTAGCTTAGTTCTTTCCCTATTCCATCACAAGTGATTCAGCTCAAGAGCTGTGTGGTAATTAGCACAAGGAGTCGAATCTGGTGTGTTAAATGAGGGGAAACCCAAAAATGTGCAGGGCTCCGGCCCCCCAGGACTGGAGTCTGAGACCCTTGGCCTAGATGGAGATATGCCTAGTTGACTGAATGTTCGTAATGTGTTGTTTACCTCACTTGTATGACAGTGTGAACAAAAGCATTTGCTAAATAATAAAAAAAAATGTTAACATTGTCTTGCGTGGCTCAGTGGGTTGGAATGCTGTATTTGTAACCCAAAGGTCAGTGGTTCAAATTAGCAGAGGTGAATAGTTCAGGACCAGAAAGTGAAAATCCAGACCAGGATTTTATTTCAACCAAACAGCTGAGTTCAGGACCAGAAAGTGAAAATCCAGACCAGGATTTTATTTCAACCAAACAGCTGAGTTCAGGACCAGAAAGTGAAAATCCAGACCAGGATTTTATTTCAACCAAACAGCTGAGCGTAAATCCACCTCTGCAAATTAGTCTAGTGATCATTGGGTCTCTGAGTGAGAAAAAGCCTTAAACCCTCAGTTGCTCCAGTGACTTGCTGCCCCTGCATTCTCAAAAATGTGTGGCGCTTTGGATGAAATAAATAGGAAAAACACCGGGTCTCCCAGCTTGTAGGTGATATTCCACTAGAGGGTGCTGTTGAGTTAAATGTCAGATTTCTGAGTTATTAATGCCAGGATTGCTTCTGGTCATTTTATAATGACAGCATTGTGATGCAGCGCTGTGACCTTTAACCCCAGCAGAAAGAAGTTTCTTCCCCTTTAATGGCCACTTTTCGATTAGCGCAGTGCTCACCCAGAGCCTATCCTATTGCAGGAAAATGAATCGCATACATACACACTAGGGGCAAGATTGGCTACTCAATTCAACACAGAAAGAACGTGTACAATCCTGCCAGGAATGTGCTGGGATGAGCAGGGAACTGATGAAAGTCTGAAATAGCTGGCTCTCCACTAATTAAACATTTAGTTTTAAATTAGGCAGATCTGGTCTACATCTAATTCACGCTGGCTAAGATATCCTGACAAGCAAGATTTCGTGAGCACCCCCTACAGGCCGGTTAGGTGCCTGCAGGTTGCCAGCCAAGGAGGGTGTGTACCACTCATCCAATCAGCTCGTCCCCTAGAACATCATGTGACCCACAGGATGCAAACAGATTCACTCAGTACTGCATGGAGGGAAAATGGGGCCTTCAGATACACCCAGACTAATGACCAAATTTGGAATACAAGGAGGGGAAAAAGTTTGCGGCACTGCTGCAATTTTTGGCAAAAAAATTGAACTTTTTCACTCACCGGGCCGGTGTGCCTGAGTATTTTTATGCGGCTGGCAGCATAGCTTGGGTCGGCACTGTAAATTGTCCTGCAGGTTGTTTTTAATGGGATTATAATGACAGTTATGGTTCAGGAGAATTGATGCCCGTGACTTTTACGAGGTGCCGGTGAAGGGGCGGGCCTTGTCCCTGCCCGTAAAGCCGAGAGGAATGTTAATTGGTCGAAGCTGTGACCCCGCCAGGCCTCGCCCCCATCCACCCTTTGTAATGGCCTCTCTCTCCTCGGGCTTCCGTTATGCCCCCTTGAGGTCCAGAGCATGACGGGAACTGATTTAAAAACCACAGGCTTCCCCCCAGGCCCATTAACTAGGCCGTGGCCCTCTCCCCGAGCTGCCGGCTGAATCTGGGGTCACGCACAGATCCCGTGTGCCCGAGAGCCTATTCTGGGACTCGCCAATTAGATGCAACAACTGGCCGGTGCTTTCTAGCGTCAGTAGGTTTTGGGTTTTTAAGCTTTGTTTTTACTTAAACCAAATGTATTTCGGTCCTGTTAGCGAATGGAGACTTCGTCGTAAATATATTTTGGGCATGTTTTAAAATATGCATTGAGTGTGTATTTTTGTAATTAAATTACAGATTTCTATTTCGGCGTCAGGTCGGTGGGACCTATGACTGTCCTGTAGTTTTTCTTTTTAAAGGTGTCTAGACACCCTCCGTGAAACAGTCGGAGCTCTTCGCCGCTGCAGCCCTGTAAGTACCAGCTTAGTAGACGTCTTGCGAACAGAGAAACTCTTATTATTGCAGATGCGGATTCACGGACGCAGGCGTGCCAATAGCTTGCTCAGAGTTAAGTCCGTGATGATGGGGGAGGTGTGCATGTTGGGTGTATTATATGTGTGTGTGTGTGTGTGTGTGTGAGGGAGGGGGGTAACCTGAAGTTCTGCTGCATAACAAGCTCCTGCCGTTAGATTCATTCTCACTGCAGACTCATTTTTCTGAGGTTTCCTCTTATTCTCCCTAAACCACTACAGGCCTACCAAAGATTCCCAACCCGGTCCTCCAGTGACCCCTAGCCGGTCCACATTTTTGCTCCCTCCCAGCTCCCAATGTACCTGTACCAGGTATTCGGTGTTCCTGATTGGCTGGGAGCTGGGAGGGAGCAAAAACATGGACTGTCTGGCTGTCCCCAAGGACCGAGTTAAGAAGCTCTGCACCTAAACCATTCAGGGTCGCGGAAATCATTATTAGGGTCAGGGTGGCATTTAACCGAAGCGGGTGAGACAGTTTACAACTTTACGTGTCACACCTTTGTATCATAGGATTGATCATTAAAACAGATCCAGGTGTCCTGAGTAGTGATGGAGGATGTCTGTGGGGACGTGCCCCCCCCCAGCTCATGAGGGCAGAGGATAAGAAAGGTGAAGACTACATATGGTAGGGAACATGACCTGACGGTACCAGACCTGTGTAGCTAGGCCCTGGAGCGCGTCATGTTGACGTTATGAGAAGTTGACTCCTAGTGCTCTTGTGTTGTCTTGCACAGTAGCATGACATGGCAGTGACCTCATAGTACACATTCAGCACATGGCATGTAGCATGTGTATTCCCACAGCTTATTCTCCACGTGCCGCCCAGGACAGAACCATCTATAGAGCGTCGGGTTTCACTTATTGGGTCTTATTGGGCAGAATCGGCCCCCCCGATTCATTTCGCCCTGAGCTGTTTTTCCCCCTCCTTTTCACGTGCGGAATATTCCAGAACAGAACGTGTGACTTGAATAAATGCCGCATGGAGTAAATGGCGCTCCGCAGTCCCAGAGCCCCAGATCTGCAGAGTCATACTCCACGGAGAAGATGGAGATTAGAGATACTGATCATTCTTTGGATGTAGAAGTCCTGTCAGCACAATCCCAGCATTCCCAGCCACAAAATATAAAACAGTAAAATGCTGCTATAGACCTATATTTTGTACCAGGTTTAACTAAACATACAATTTGTGACTACTTAAACATACTGTACTGATTTGTCTTGTACTATACTATATTATACTGTGCTATACTATACTACACCATACTATACTATACTATACTATACACTTCACTACACTACAAAGCTTAGACTTATTTTCTATTTTATTGTACAAGCTCTGACACTGAAACACACACAATCCCAAAAGCGCTCTGAAACTCAAGTGTCATACATGGACACGGCCGTTTAATAAGAGGCAGAGTGAAGACCAAGACTGGCTGAAGTGCAGCAAAGGTAAGATGGATGGGGGGGGGGGGGGTGCAATCTGACCTCACCCTGAACATCATGGCCTCTGATTACTCAGCCCTGCCATTCAGATAGCCAAACATTTAGCCAGAAGGCACTAAGTATAGCCAATGGGACAGCGGCTCATCAGTCTCCACCCCCCACCCCCCGGTGTATTAAAAGCTGCGCACAGCTGAGCTTGTACAATGGCTGACAGGGCAGGAAGCCAGCCCCCACCAAATGATCATACTTTTTGGCAAAACCTTAAAGGTTTTAAAGCTTAATGCGTGGACAGAAAAAAAGAATGAAACAGACAGAGCTAAGTTATACATAGTGGTGTCATCTCCGTCATTAGCATTTATGTTATAAACTCACTGAAACTGCTTGGAGACCTGCCTCACTTCACGAGTATTATTTAATATCCATTAACTGCAGATAGACATATATTTATTAGATGCCTGCCAAATACTTTCATCCATACATTCATCATCCAGTCACTATATTGCGATACCAACGCGTGTACGTCAGTCAAATCTGCAGTAGTACAAAAGAAGCATATATAATATTTTAATTTATCCACTAGATGGCACTGCATATATTTGTAAGCAGATGTTACTGCTACGTTAGTAGGTTCGGGTCTCTTACGGCATCTCAGTTTACTTAGGCCTATCTAACTTGCGTTGGGCTGTAGACGCACCCATAGGACTCCCAAGAGAGGGTGATGTGGGTATTAGTGTATGCAAGTTCATTTATTTCATAGCGTTTAAATTCGTATCATGATCAGTACTAAGAGAATATGCTATTTTGGCCCTACTGAATATATACAGTAATTGTCTCAGGTACACTAAAAACCTGCAAAAGCAGAAATGGGAAGCACTGACGTATTGAATTTAGGACTGCCGCCTCGAGTCAGGATGTCTTTCTTCACGGGAACGACGCAAAGCCAACTTTCCAGACTGAGGAGAAATTCTGCTTTGGAAACAAAAAAAGCACTTAATTGTAATTCTTAACCGATACGGAACAGCGCAGTAATTAGAACAAGCATCTCTTATTAACGTTACATATTCCCGATGCATCAAAATTACATGTCTACAGAGTAAAATATACATAAAAACAAAGCACAACATTCGCCTTTTCTATATATAAGCTTTCACTGAAGGCACACGTGTGATCTCTCAATTTACCCATTTATCCCGGTCGGCGGCGCATTATATAAAGCAGGGCCGCGTTTGAAACACTTTAATTGTGTTTTGGTAATGTCAGTGCTGAGGATAAACTTGCGGTGCTGCGGCGTTACAAAGCGCCCCGCCGGCTGCTCCTGTCCCGGCATACAGACTCCCCGTCACCGGACTGATTTGTAGACTAAACACGGCGAATATTCACCAGATCCCGGCAAACACGTCCCGCCGTTAAAGAAAGATGACATCGGTCTGATTTAGGATACCTTTGCTATTTCGAATTCAGTGCAACATCAAAATACAGAGTGGGCAATTGTTCAAACTTATTTTTTATATTTTCATGTATTATTACTATTATTAGTAGTATTAATAGCGGTATTAGACATAGTAGTGGTAAGGCTTTACTTGACGGGACACAAACAACATACTATTACTTATGCATTAATCAACTACAAACTAAGTCTGTTACATACTGATCTAATGTTAATTCATCATTAATGAATCATGACGCATCTTCCATCCCAGGCAGTTACTATATTTACTTTATCTGTTCATTCTGAAAACTTTTGTGAACTCCTTAAGGAAGAAGTAATGAATAACACAAGTGAAATACTGATCGCATGTTTGTTCATCATTAATGAATCGTGACGCATCTTGTCAAGTAGCAACTATATTTGTTCATGATTTGTACTTCAGTAGTAACTGAGTTATTACTAGGTATCTGTACCTCGTCAAGTAAAGTGTTACCATAGTAGTAGTACTGTTGTTTTGCCGTTGTTGCTGTTATTATGAAGACGTATTGCAGAAACATCTTTTATACGTCTTTTTAGTTTTCTGGGCTCTTTCTCCCAGGCGATGCAGTGGCACCGTGCGCAGAAACTCACGCGTCTTGCCCGTGCCTCGCCTGCTGGACTTCTGTCTTCCAAGCTGATAACGGGGCCCTTGAATCTCGACATTAATCAAGAGGGAGGAGATAGTAGAGAAAAAGGGGGCAGTAGATGGGGATTTTTTTTAACCCCCTTTTTAATTTCTCTTATCTGCCGCGCTCTCTGGGGGAGTAGGGACCGCTAATAGGCTGCGTGGGGGGCGGAGCCTTCATGCCAGTACTAAATAATGTACTGAGCCGCTATAGGCTCGCGGCTTCCAGTTTTCCGCCTTCTCACGAGAGTAAGATTTTAATTTAACACGTGCTGCTTTTCCACTGCGGCCCCAGTGTCCAGGGTATTTATGATCAGGGTTTAACCCTTTCGCTTACTGCGCCCTCTCTGGAGGGTTCAGAGGAACAGCACGCCCAGTCACAAGGAAAGAAATATTTATGATGTGTTTAAAGAAACCAAACAACAGCGTGTTTCCCCTGAAAATATAGATGGTGGTGGGAGGCAATGGGTTAATCAAGGAACACAAGAACGTCTTGTAAGTTTATCGTTTAGGGAGAAACAAATTACTTCTTTAATATGTGGATGTGTTGAGCAGAAGTGAGCTATATAAAATATATAAGCGATGTTGTTTTAAATGGTTATTTGAATTTCGTGTAAACTTAAATTGGTGTAGGGTGAAAGGAGTCTTGGGAATGATGTAACAGGAAGCCCTCACGGTCATGTGACAGTGGTTCACAGGGGCCACGTCTGTCATGGCACACGGGTCATGATCAGAAGCTGTTACCCATGATGCACGGCGCCCTGACCCGTGTCTTGACCCACACACACTCACACACATAATTACACATACCGACACGGTTATCCATCGTGAACACAGATGACTCACAAAGATATTCAAACCACAGACCATATAAGATGACACAAACACACAGTAGTAATACAGAGCTGCACACAAGCACAGAAAATATCTAAAATAAAACAGGCTGCAACTAATCTCATCGTTAGGGCATTCACTACCTTATTTCAAAGGCCGTTGATGCTGTCAAGCAGAATCCATTAGGCTTGGGGGGGGGGCTCTCCTGTGCCCCCAGAGGCCGGGCAGACGTGGAGGCAGAGAGTATCCCAGCTTGTCATTCTCAGCTAATACTACTCTTAAGTTGCACCTCTTAAAGCTCAAGGTGCAGCATATTATCAAGGCTTAACGGAGAGACCGTACGGCCCGGGGGAGGGGGGGGGGGGGGGGGGCTATAAAGAGACAGAGAGAATCTGTGGGAAAGAGCTCCACTGCCGACTTTACATCACCTCTTCACTCAGGCCCCGTAGCCTGGCTCCGACATATAAAACGTGATGTAGATCATCATGTTTGGTGTATGACATCTTGTTTTTTGTTTACCGCCATGTCTGGTGTATATCATCCTGTTTTTTGTATACCATCATGTTTGGTGTATAGCATCTCGTTTTTCGGTATACCATTGTGTTCAGTGTATACCATCCTATTTTTGTATAATATAGCATTTGGTGTATAGCATCTTGTTTTTTGTGTCATGTTTGGTGTACCATAATGTTTTTTGTATACCATCACATTGGTTGCATAACATCTTGTTTTCGGTATACCATCGTGTTCAGTGTATTCCATTATGTTTTTTTGCATACCATCTTGTTTGTTTTTGGTTTTTTGTATACCCTTGTGTTTTGTGTATACCATAGTGTTTGGTATACAGTCATCTGGTGATAGTGGTGATGCTGGTGTACAGAAACCTACTGCGTTGCCATTCGTATAAGAGTACGACACATTCAGTTATGTACAGTACATATTACTTGATAATGACAGTAAGCAACCGTGTTACTGGTTTGCAAATTTACCATACTGTACTTTTTAATCATTATTTTAGACTGAAATCTTTCAAATTTATAACAATTTAATGTAAAACAATATGTTGTTACGCATTGTAAGTACATGTTCGCACGATGAAAACACGACTGTCCCTGTCATTAAGCGATGCATGATTGCATATAATCTTTTTTTTAATTTTTATATAACATCGATGTATAACATTTTGTTTTTTGTATACCACTGTGTTTGGTGTTTAGAATCTTGTTTGGTGTATGGCATCTTCTGTTTTGCATACCATCATGTGTGTTTTGCATAGCGTTTTGTTTGATGCGTGGCATCTTGTGCTGGTGTGGCGTTTTGACAGAGCAATTTTCGGCTCGCTAGCATCTGTGCCGTACGTCCCCACAAGGCGCATGCAAACTTATAAGACAAGCTTCCTAAGAGCACGTTGTTGTGGCAGACAGGCTGGTTTCCTGAGGGGATAAAATAAGATCATGAACGCGATTAAAATTACGGACCTGGAATCCACAGCTAAATTGGTGGAATTTCCCCATAATGCAAATTCTTGTTCGGGGGCTTTTGTGTCTCTTTCAGCAGCACTTTATGGGCAAGATAACTGTTGGTTTAAGTCTAGCAGCTGTAAATCTCGGGGGAGAAAACTAAAATTTGGTAAATTATATATTAAAAAAAAAAATCATTGTTTATAAATAGAATGTTTAGCACTTCACTCAGAAAAAGCCTGACATTGTATTTATATAAAGGTTTTAAGACAGTATAATATATAAAATAAATAAGATAACATCTAATCATTATTTTCAAAAAGAAAATCAACATTTCATTTTGTCAGCTGACTATTTATGTTAAGAAAGATCACAATTTCAGTGTGATGGTTGAGTTGTTAAGGGGGGGGGGGTGATTAAGTTTTTTGCCCCCCCCCCCTTGGCTATAGCAGGCCTATCTACAGCACCCAGGAAGCTGCTGGACCTCGGTGGAGCCAGAGTTCTGTCCATCCATCATCCTTATCAGGGGAGTCTGGCGGCACTGGAGTCCCAGGCTGTGGGGCCTGCACCGACGTTAGGGCCCGCTGAGAGCAGGGCTCTGGGCCCGGCAGACACCGAGTGGGGCATTACCGTGATAAGGCCCGATACAAACAAAAACAATCACCCTCACCCTGGACATCAAAGGATGCCATTTCAATTTAGCAGGCAGTGGAAAGGACGACTATAACTGTTCCATCAAAGACCCCACGGATAATCCAGGATAAAGATGAGGTCGGAGGGACATAATGATTAAGAAAGTGGAGTTCATGAAGCAATAGCTGTCTAGCCTTTTCCATAAAACAAACACACAACAAAGCCTGACTGCTGAAAACATGAATTTCAATGGTCAACCAGCAGAAAAGCAGAACATAAAATAAATCGCAATGTTCCAGTCAAAGATGCATTGACTCACAATACAGTTAATGACTATTATGATACCTCAGGTAATTCTTGGTAATATGTTGATCTCGTGACCATCTCTGCCAAAGGATCCCACACAAAGATGCAGAGTTAATGGATCTGAATGCACACCTGAAATAAAATCAGCTGGAGAAACACAGTTATAACAAATGCGATTAAAGGGTGCTGTTTTCCTTCCAGAATAAAGGAACGAGCGTTAATCTCGGGATAAAAAACAGCATGATTACAGCTAAGAAAGAATCGGAAAAAACAGGCACAATTTCTCTGGGGGGGAAATCTCATTTGGTAGCCGAGTGATGTTACTTCAGTCAACAAATTAATAAAATCTAAAATACTGCAACAAAAGGCCAAACAGCAGGGGAAAGCAAAATGTCATCGTGGAGCCGGTGAAGATCCGATTTTGATAACATTAAAGAAAATCTTCCTTTTTGTGGTCTCCGTCTGTTATGTGCCTTTTAAATTCCAGATGGCACAAACCAGACAGCCATGCCTTTGAAGCCCAACCGAATCATTAGAGAAACCTATTTTCTGACATGTCTGGCACTACAAACCCTGTTTCTTCTAAATCAGTGCAGAAAGTAATTGCAGTAAATACTCCTATCGACAGAATGCTAAACAGAATATTTCCATTGTCGGACTGAAATCTGTATGATGCAGTCTTCACTTGCTTTTGCCGAAAGTTGATGCCTATTTTCATAAACCTCTTTTTTGTTCCAATTATTTATGAATTCACAGAATCATGCGTGCAAATTATTTAAGCTGGTGTAAAAAGTAACTTAAAATAGGCCGTTTTAAGAATTGCAAACTAAATCTTACATGGAGGCTGTTTCAGCACGTGCATTTAGAATATGCAAGTAGGGTGTCGATTAGGTTCTGTCTGACTTGTTGTTCTTGCACATGGAATAGTTGTGCTTGTACGCGTGTTGGCTCTGCCTTTTTCTAATAACTGTGGTCCATAGTAAGGAAAGCCTTGTACCCTCACACAGAATCTGTTTTCAGCTCCACAGGCCAATATGAGCAGCTAATTAGAAGCACCTGGAATTGTGTGTGAAGACTGTGCCATTACTGCCTCTGTCTACAGGTACAGGATAATTTGTGCTCGCGCTGAATACCTAGTGATGTCACATCGCAGCTATTTGCGCTACACGCTACTTCAGATTTTTGCCTACGGATTTTCGTTACGCCTGGATCCGAACCGAGAGAGTCCGCCGTCATATTTGGACTAGTTTTCAGCACTGTAATGATGCAGACCTCAAACAACAAACAATAACTCCGGGTCGTTTGTCAGGGATTCTTCTGCTCAATTTCAGATCTGTTCAAAGCTGTCAAAGCATCATTGGAGCATCCACGCCAAACCAGATACAGATGTGAATTATCCCTGGAATTAAGTGGAATCACTGTATAAATTCTTTGATCTCTCACTGTCACTTCCTATACAAATCAGGAAGAGGCGTAAGCCACCAACCTTCAGCTGATGTTAAAACATTTTCTTTTATTCCAGACATTACATTTAGCTGTGTGATTGATCTCCTACTTTTCTCCAGTTTGGTCATTCCAATAAATCATCAGGATAATGGTCAGTTGTGAAAACGGTTCGTATAAATGTTACATAATGCTTCGGGGTGAGCCGATGATTGGAAAGAGCTTCTAGAAGCGGGAGGATTGGGTGTAAATCTAGGATGGAAGACCAAAAATGTAGAACAATGGCTAGTTAAAGCCAGCAGGCCAGATGTGGCCAGGTGCCATTGAAGCAAAAGACAGATTTACTGCCGTTTCTTTAATAAGGTAACATCCTTTTCACTCGTGGACTTTTAAGAACGTTTTTCTACCACATGTGAAGAAACAGGAAACAGTAGTTCGGGAGAAGGAATGGGACAGAAATGTCTTGAATTTCAGACCGAGCGCGTGAGGAGAGCTGATATTGAGAAACGCTTGGACGGCTTTCTCCTGAGTAGCTTTGAGTAGCTAGAATATGTCCGAGCCGACTATGACAAATTACGACTGGAGCTTAAAGCTATCCGCAAAACGACAAGCTGTGGTTTCCAAAAACCAGCAAATGCAAGAGACAAATCACCAAATTCATCTAGAAGCCACAGATTTGTCCTGTTACAGGAACAAGGTGAAAATCAGTGAGCAAAAAAACAGGAATGATAGTAAATGCTACAGCCAAGTAGCTAATGAATATTAGCATGGCCACGATCAAGGGCTAACTCGCCGCGGTGCCGGATTGTTACATTGCCTGGAGGTGACCTTGACAATTTTGACATGGTCTGAAGGCTCAAGATTCCTCCCGTGACACATGATTGCCCCCGGGAGGCAAAAGTGACCGATGATTATGTATGGCAAAACACAAAATTGAATTTCCGCAAAAGTGATGTAATCCCATGCTCCGGGTCAGGCGGCGATGTTATTATCTCAGTTCCAGGCTCATTAATCCAGCTCAGAGCGGCCTGATGACAGGGTTTCCACCCTGTCCCAGCCGCTCTAACCTGCCAGCTGATTTAGGAGGGTTCCTAGCACTGGTATGTAAACCATTTGCCACAGGAATGTATAAGCAAGCCATAAAAATAGGATTTGGGCTGAGGCACGCAAGACAGATCGCACCATAAAACAATGCGTCCAGCCCCAGCGGCGGTAAGCAAACGGTATCTCTCAGCGCCCATTGGGAGGATGTCGGGTTCACAGTTCAACAAAATGACAGACCATAGATTTGAAAGAGGCATGTTTAAAGATGCAAAGGGATTATTCGGCCAGGACGGCTTAAATCTCTTTTTCAAATAAACTAGGTGTAATGTATGGCACTCAAGAAGTGTCTCAGAAACGGCACAAAGCACAACGAAGACTTTGGGTTAGGATTTTCAGGTGAGGTTCTGTACCGGTTAAGGCCTATAGGGAGGCTGTCCTTGATGACTCACTATGACACGATGCACCGGCACCGGTAGCGTCTGAGGTCAGACTCGGGCGTGGGACGAAGCCGCTGGGCATTTCTGTCCTTGTAATCGCAGCTTGACGCTACGAAAATGGGCAAGGAGGCAACGTTTGGGAGACAGTTCATACACCGTCAGCGTCAAACCACTTGCGAAAACCACTTTGGTGAAAAAGACGGTAGGTGAATCTCAATTCCAAGAACACAAACACCGCACTTCTGGTCTTGGCAAGACCAGTCTTGCTAACTCGCCTTCCAGGAACAAACTTGGGGACCAGTGAATCATGGGATTGGTCTCGTTTGGTGAGGATGCAACCGATGTATCCTTCATATTTGGGCTGCAGCAAGACCAACATCCCGAGGTTTTCACCATCCTCTGTGTTTGTGTTCTTAACACTGAAACTGGTCTTGTTGACGTAAAACGGGTACATGACACCACGAGTACAGTCAAGTACGCATATCGAAAAACCCACAATGTCTGTAATGAAGAAACAAGGAACCAAGCGTGTCATCGTTAGAAAGATTAGTGGTGATAGAGTCAGAACTGAACCCCTGACCTTGAAAGAGCAGAATGGCATGACCTCTGAAACCGCATCATAAACTACAAGCGCCGCATCGCCAACTTCACGTGCTTAATCGATGCAGCTCATGCTCTAACCGATGTTCAGCGACGTTTGAATCAGCACATTCATTTCCATACATCCTTCCATGTTCTGTAGCCACCTGTTGTATTCAGGTACGTGGAAGGTTCTGAGCCTATCCGGGAAGATACAGGCACAAGGCAGGGAACAACCCAGGACGGAGCACCAACTCATCACAGTGCACTCACACACCGTACATTTTTATTTATTTATTTAGCAAATGCTTTAATTAAATACATTTTTTTGAGAAAAGACGGTCCCTAGAGCATATGGAGGTTAAGGGATCCAATTCTGAAATCACTCTGCCAAGTCAGGGATTTGAACCGGCGACCTTCCAATCACAGGCACAGCAACTGACCCTTCTGGGGCCGTAAAAAGAAAGGGGCTGCCACACTTAGCAGAGGATGGTTTCGATCCATCGACCTCTGGGTTCCGCTTCCGCTGCGCCACTCTGCTGTACAACGTAACATATACAACGTGCTAAAACATAGGCTTATTTTTATACTATGAAGTAAATATCATTATTTTAAACAGTATTATGTTTTACAGTAACAGAATAATAAACAGCGACAACCACATGTTTGAGCGATGTCCTGCACTGAATTAAATACTTTTCTTTTAAGATACGTCAAATAAAAGGAAAATTACAGCGACGCTGAAAAAGAAAACCGGCAAGGCAATAAGAAACTACCAAAGCCTCCATACTTGAATTAGCGACGCTCCTAAGTATAGCCTGATTAGATGTGAGTGTTTAGTTCTAAAAGAGGTGCAAATGGAGTGTGTTATTACTACAGAAATAGTGACAGAAGAGGCACGAAGTGGAGCGAGAATTTATACGTTAAAACATGCGGCGTGTCAGTTTCACGTACGATAAAATACACGCAGCTCCGGGGTTGTGCGTCAACGGGACTGCAGAGGGGGGAAAAAAAGAAAACTGTGATGAGAGGGGGGGCAACAGTGGTGGAGCTGGCTGAGGGGGGTGGGGCGGGGTTGGGGGGGCGGAAGGGTCTGCTTTTTCTCAGGGGTTGGCTGTGCGAGCGGAGCCGACATGGAAAAGCCAGGGAATGGAAGAGCAGGGTGAGCGACACAGGACCCCGCCGCAGGGATGGGGAGTCGGCACCGGGTTCGGGGGGGGGGGGGATGCGGGGGGGGGGGGGGTTGGGCCTAGGCCAAGCCACAGGGACATCGTGCTGGCTCGCTGGGGGTCGCCGTGGACAGGAAGTGCTGTTTACGCCTCGTGATGTTGGAGGTGACACGGCATGGATTGCCCCGCAACCCCAGAACATTCTGAAGCCTTTATTCCTGCGGCACTCTGCAAGTGTCCAGGTGGAAGGGGACCCAGGGAGTCAAGTGAGCGTCGACGCTTTTAAAATGAAAAATTAGAAGGATATAAAAGCCCCCCCCCCCATTATGGTCATCAATAGGATTGTTCTTAAACGAAGCCTTGCCTGATATATTTTGTTATTATTTTACCTAAATGTGCTCCCATGCAGCGATGTAAGAATTTCATCACACGACAAGTCGCTTGAAATCACATGCAAACTCATGACCAATCAGAATCCTCGGCCACCTCGCTATACAGGCCAGGAGGGCGGACCCCGGAGCCTTGCTTCACGGTTCTGCCTGAGCTGTCGTCCATCCTTCCTGTGGCAAAATTGCCGCTTCTTTCATTAATCTCCGACCGGGGACATCATGATCGCTATTTGCGAGAACAGCATGGGTCGTCCTTACTGTGCATTCGCTATGATGCGAGAGCAATGCATCTGCACGAAAACATTACTATCCCTGGAAGGAGAGCCCTCCTGGTTTTGGCAGCATGAAGACTGGTCATTAAGTGCCGCTGGTGCCTTTTGCATCAGCCCGGCCACAAAGTTAAGGCTGCCAACGTAGGTTTATGGCCCACCGGAACAGACCAAGCTTCTCCTGCTTGAGGACCGTATAGATCCCACCGCAGCGGTCAGGTAGCTGGGCTTAGGGGCAAAATACTGCTGTGTCATCAGTTATCCTGGGGCAAGGCACGCACGCCAAACCTCTCCAGCAAAAAAATCTAGAAGTATGAATGGTAACTGTAAATGGAAAACTGTATGACAAGTTGGATATGAAACCATCCAACGAGCATAATATAATAAACGAATAAAGATACAGACTAGTGAGGTTAAATGCTGCTGGATCGTGTCTCATTTAAGCGCGTCGACGAGCGAGGTAATTAACCTAAATTGCACTTCAAAAGCAATGTCTTAATTGGCCGCTATGGATAAAAGGACTAAATATAATTGGCTGATGAGATTCATCCAAGGTCTCCTTCTGAGGGGAACCTTTTCTTAGTCTCCATCTCCCCCTCCATCTTCCAGTTAAGAATCCCGCAGCTGCCAAGATGAATCTACACGCACAGCTCCTCCGAAGCCACTTTTCACTCTGTTTTCTGACATTGGCGGTAACGACGGGCACGTCGGCACAATTCTGCACACGCCCGTCGGGGCATCTCGAGCTCCAGGACCTGATTCTCAGGCAGAATGGCAGCCGCCTCTGCTCCAGCTGGTCCCGGGGTCTAAATGCTGAAATAAAGGGATTTGCGTGGTGTCTGCACAAGGTCCACCCCGCACGGCCAGTGGTCTGCTAGGTGGGCTTCTGTCCAGACCAGGGCTTTCCAGCAACACAGCAAATAAATCAACTCGGGGGGGGCTTGTGGTGGTGGTAGTGGGGTGATTCTCATGGTTTCATTGCTGCTGTAAACAAGCAGGGTAATCTGCCTAAAAACAGGGCCCTTTCAGAACCACCTTTGCTGCATTCCACGCACAGGACCTTATCTTTATTGGTGGAGGACAAAAAGATCGCGGGGTGGGGGGGGGGGGGGTGCTGTGGGGGCTATTTGCATAATATGAAATAAAGAAACACAAAAGACGAAAGGACTGGGCCAAAGCTGCAGCTCTACAAGTACAGCATTGTGCTGACGACGCGAGGTTGTGGGTTCAAATCCCGAGCAACGCATATAAATCGTGTCCCTTTCATCTGATTTGAAGAGGCGATGAGTGCAGAGTAGGGGCTGAAGAAGCAGAAAGTACTTTTCAGGGCAAGCACATATGCTGAGGTGGAAGTGGGGATATCCATTTTAAAAGCCAGGACCTGGAGTGAGCCTTTTAAAGTGCTGAGGATGGGGTGGGCGGTTGTGTGGGGGGGGGGTTAGGGTTAGGGGGGACGCCTTGGGAAACCTGCATGATGACACAAACAATTACAGGGAAAATTCATAACACGGCCAAGATGCCTTCCCATGACTTATTTGCGACCATTTCCGCGTGTTTTCAAGCATCAGGAGAAAGAAAGGTCTTGAGGAGAGGGGGAGTGTGTTTGTGTGTGTGTTGGGCGGGGGGGGGGGGGGGGGGGAGGTAGAGGAGTGTATGAGGTGGGGTCATCAATGGCTGCCAGCGTACTTGAGTTCCGCCGTTGATGCTTGGCTGGGATGAAAACGCAGAGGCACATCCAAGTTGGTGGGACGGCCGATGGCTGGCGGTGCTGAGACGTGTCACCTACAAAGAGCGCTGGGAAAATATGAGCAGTGTTGGGTTTCATATCTGGATAGTTGACGATTTAATCGGCTGTGTCAGAGTTTGCTCCTACTCACAAGAGTGTGTGCAGGCCCACCGGTGCCTATGGGAATCGCCATGGAAAGAACACACGCTTGTATTTTTGGGACTGTAAAAATTGCTTCGTCATCGTTTATTGTTGTAGACCTGTCACCATACCGGTTTATAAATATTATCCACCTTGCATATAGTCTTAGTACTATACGATTATTATACTATTATTTTACATTGTAAGCAATTTCAGAGACTACAGCTACCTAGGTTTACTTAGGAAAACGTATCCCATTTACTGGAAACGTCGGCTGGAACCATTGTAAAAAACGAGTGATATGTTAAATCAAACACTAAATGCTTCATTGATGAAATTCGTTTTACACAATCACGGTGCTCAATTAATTAATACAGTAATGAAGCGGCGATTCTGCAGGATGGATAGCGCAAAGGTAGCGGGAACTAGGCCTATTCCGCGAGACCCAGCCGCCCCTTCAGGACCGCGAAAGGACAATCTCCTGACAATTTATTTAATTTGTAGGGGTAATTATGGATTTTTTTCCACGAGGATATAAAATAGTGTTTTCAACCCTGTGTTCCCTGGCATTAACAGAGGAGACAGTAAAAGATGTAGCTAACTGCTTTAACATAAACAAAAGGTCTGTAGGGAGGCTTTTTATGGAATATGTGTGTTTAACTGGAACTTGACACCTCTGATTTATTGCTATATTTAGATAAGAAATGCAGTAAATGGTTTCTAAATAGCGTCAAGGTCATGTAATGTAATAGGATAATGTTTTAGCCCGATAAAGATAAGATGATAGCGCGCGGGGAAGAATGCTACTTGAAGGAGGCACGAGGAATGAACAATACCAAGCGCGAGAAAGTGATAACCGGCGCGTTCCTTTCAGCTGCCTCCAGATGATTAAAAATACTGTACGCGCGAGCAGCAAACACTCAAACCTGCCCCTATTTGGAGATGCATCCTTATTTTACTGTTACACCTCAATTTGCCCTAAGAACATGTCGCCTTGTATTTATACTTAACGGTAATTGATAGTATTTGTTAGTTTTAAATAGTGTTTAATAGGTTTTAGTACTGTTCCAAAGTGTTTAATACTGTTAATAGTGCAATAGTAGCCGTATAGTTTCAGAAAGGTCTACATGAACTGACAAACTCGAAATTTAAGGACACTTTCCATAGAGATGGGTAATCTACCACGGGGGAAATATTCTTATTTTTTTTATTTTTAGCTGATTAATAAAAAGAAAAAAATTGAATACCGAATTATTTCTGGAGTATGCAACTACATTTATTATAAAACTGCACAGAAGTAAATTTAATATTAGGTTATAGGCCTACTGAGGATTATTATTGTATACTATGAATAACTATTTTTTGTAAACGCATCGTTTTAAAAATGTTGATTATACAACCATGTCAGGTTGAAAATGTAGACTACAATAAAACAAATTTCGCATTGTATTTTCTGAAACTAAATATTGAATTAGGCCTACTCGCTGATAATTATTTGCTTTTCTAAAATAATTAAAAAATATTTTAAGTAATTAAAACTCCCTTTACAATCCAATACTCATATTAACAAATTTGAATTTACTTGCAAAATTTTGAGATACGAACAATTCGCACTTTAAACATAGTCTATACCAGCACAGATAATAATCTATTGCATTTAACAGTATCCAACTAAATTTAGGAAAAACAAGTAAACTCGCCGCAAAAAAAAAAAACTTCCGCTGTAAAACCTATAATAACTTGTTTACTCTAGGAGACTTAAAAAATCTGCAATTAATTCGCGACTGTTCGTTGAGTAATTTATTTGCACATTCGTGAGTTCTAAGTCATGCAAAATGCCTTCGCCAGTTTAATGAAGTTGCCAAAGCCCTTGAGGAGTTGGTGTGAGTCCCAGCCCCCGCGCCGCCTTTAAACTTAAATCACCCGGCTATTGCCCTCACAATGTAGGTTTCCTGCTGACGGATCACAGCGAAATATTGTACATAAAAAGCACACTTCCCCGAACGTTAGTTCACTACAAAGCGACACGATAAGACTCAATTTATACGGTTACTTTAAATTATATAGGATTTCGTTACACTTAGACGTTTAATTGCAAGGACATTTTGTATTCGACGAACCACTTTCCTATTTGTTTTTCACATTAGGTCATAGATTTTTTTTTTTTACCCAAACAAAGTTATAGACAATACTGTTGATTTAAACTAAAATACAAACGCAAAAATACATATATAGGATTCCCGCACCTACTCTCCTTGGACCCCTAATTATTCGTAATGAAATTTAGAACAACTTTTAAAACAAAAAAAAAAAAAGCATTCGTGATATTATAGCCTACAACTGTAACAACTGTAAATCTTACATCACAAATCTAGTAGTATACACACCCTTTCGACACAAATGAAACTAAACAGTGAATTCAAAAGGATGCCTTTTTATTTTAGTTTTTATTTTCGTTGAGCACCAAGGTATGCATTTAATTTTAGGCTATCACACTCTCACACAGAAATGCACGCGCGCGCATGCATGCGTAGGCTACATATGCTGCTATTAGCACAGCTGCTTGAGGCGTAGCCACCAAATCAGTGCCCTTAATCATCACTACAGTCTTTCAGGGTAGAGTAATGTCGTCCAGTGGTGTGCAGCTTTGCCAAACGAGAACCCCCCCCCCCCGCCGCCACCCCAACGAAATCTCCTCCCAACTCCTTATCTGAGACGGCCATTGGCCGGTCGGAGGCTCCTCGGCTGTCAAGGCCGTATAAACTGCGACTTGGCCATGCACGGAAAGGGCCGCATTTCCCGCACGCGGATGACTTTGCTGCGCGGAAAGGGAACTTTCCCTTAGCTGCACGGGACGTTGATCTGTCATATTTACGTACTACTTCTTTAATTACGACATTATGACAGCGATCCACTATACAATCAGACTTCCAAAGTAAATTAATTGTAATGCATGTATCTTTAAATGATATTTCGCAGAAGCAGCAACTGATGCCTTGGATAGGTACCCAATTTATTTGCTTTTGTATCTTAGTGTTTATATAAGGACAGTCGGAACCTTTAGAGGAAAACGGAGAATATTGAAGATACGGAAGACATTGAAGACTGGGGAAGACAATTATTCGGGCTTTTCTAAGTTTCGAAATGAATCTCATTGGGAGTTACCAGCATCACCATCTGATGCACGAGACGTTTCCCTTCGTGCAAAGGTGTCATCAAGATAACCCTTACTTCCAGAGCTGGGTGGTAAACCACGCAGAGGTACAGCCAGATTTCCAGATCCAGACCTCCTACACTTCAGAGTTCATGGCGTCGGGGCCTGCGCATGACACCCAGCTGGATTCACTGGCCGGGCGGATGGGGAAGAGACGAGCATCCGGACCGAAGAAGGAGAGACGCAGGACGGAGAGCATCAACACGGCCTTCGCCGAGCTGCGGGAATGCATCCCGAACGTGCCCGCGGACACAAAACTATCGAAAATAAAAACGTTAAGACTGGCAACGAGTTACATCGCATATTTAATGGACGTGCTGGCTAAAGATGCAGGTGAGACGGAAGGATTCAAGGCTGAAATCAAGAAATTTGACAATAGAGATTTGAAGAGGAAACGAGAAATGGTGAGTTGATATTAAGTTATTGAATATGTATTGCAACCAATTCTATGTAATTTTATATAGTTTGGTGCTATTAAATATAACTATCGCTACAAGTAAAGCAAGTAAACAAGAAACATAATAGTAAGTCATAAATACCCTTTTTCATATTTACAATATTTTTCAAGAGTGTCACATTTTCTATGTAATGTAGGGTAATATTAGTGTATCACTTATAAAGTCAAAATGAGAACGTATTGTGAACTTATTTTATATTTAAAACAAAACAATCGCTATACACGAAACAATAACGGGCAAATAATTAGTCAGAAAGCTGTACACTATGAATCATTTAACCCCGTTTAAGTCTTAAAAATATTTCTAATATCATTTAACAGTGCCACCGTATTAACGCAAGGACTTTGTAATTATTTGTAGTAAGTTTCGGGCTTTTAAACGAGTTAGATAAATATATAGGCCTATATATTTTTTTTCGCAGGCCTAAAACTACAAACGTTTAAGAATTTAAGAAAAAATGTTTACTATGTATTAGTTACGTTATGGTGTTCATAAACATGCCTTGAATTTGGTCAGTGTATTATTCAGGTAGTAAACATTAATGGTAGTACTGATTGGAGTGAAGTGTGAAATCGAAATTTTGTAAGAAACTTTAACAAGGCAGGGAATTTTGCATATTTATCTCATGTTGTAACTATTTTCTAATTTTGTCTTTCAGAGTGACGATCAGCAAGAATCACTAGGAAACGAGAAAAAATTTAAAGGACGGACAGGGTGGCCCCAGCAGGTTTGGGCCCTGGAACTCAGCCAGTGAAAGTCGCGTGTCTCGCAGACTCCGTATTTATCCGCGTGTCACCTGGAATACAAATGCTGGTACAGGCCTGCATCGACGTGCAAACGTAAGAGTTTTAAAAACCACAGGGAACACGCCGAGAGACTTTAAAGATAATTTAGGCCTACCAATTATTTTTTAACCTTCCTTAAACATGTGTTCGGTGTTTTTTTTTCCTACCAAATGACGACATTTAATTTAACTTCATATGCATAAAAACGCAAAATAACGGAAAAATGTTTTTTGTGTTTTGTGTTTTTAAATGGTGATCCCCCCCCGAAATTGTTACTGATATTGGTATTGACAAGTTAGCACTATTTTTCCTACTGAGGTGGTATTGACAAGCAACTATTGTATCTGTCGTACTGTATCCTGTATATGTATGTTTGAATCTACCTCAAAATAATGTCACTATTAGACTAAAATATAATAAATATAAATATCGAGTTTATTACATTTCTTAGCACGCGTTACACCTCAAAATGCCTGACTGATTTGTCGGATTTCTTTATTTTAATTTCTGTAACACAAAATAGGCTAGTAAAACGCCACCAAACTCTCCGTTAATTACATAGCTAATGGTATTCGATAGGACAGTAAATAAACATGTAGGCCTAACACGCCTAGCATCAAGTAAGCTTATTATGAAATCACTTCAGAAATATCACTGTTGGCTGTAATACGTTTCCTAAAAAAAATAAACAGCAATGCTCAGTTTTACGAAACACTAGGTCAGGTAATCCGAAATCAATGTATATTATACGCTCATGCTCACTAGGCTATGTACAAATTTACTTATTAAATTCGTATCCTTCTCGAATTTAAGTGCTCTCGCGTGCCGCAACACCTCAAAAATAATACTGTTGGTTGCAATAGGCTACGTTTGCTAGAAAACTGCATAGCAATGCCCATCGCACACAGCAGATGGAGTGCCCTGTATATTGGCCAGGGATGGATTCGAGGTGCGTGTTTGTTTTAAAATATCGCCTGTTTATTTACTCGTTCTTATCGCTCTGGTGTTGATGGGCCAACACGAAGGGGTTAATAAGCAGCGAGACGCGACGGAGCCGCATTAAATTCCCCTCGGACGGTGTATTCGCGAAGAAATGACGGGAACCGGCTCTGCTTTTCATGTTACGGGAGGGGTGAACGCGTGCTTCTAATTTGCAGCCATTTTATGCATAAGCCTATATTTAAATATCAGATGCATTCGTTTTAATCCTAATTACTAGCAATTAAATACACTGTCCCAGCAGACATACATACTGTACACCTCTATTTAAAAACAAACGATAAGTTTATGCATTATATTTAACTTCAGTTTAGGCCTATTATACTAGCAGTTTTGTTGTCAGTTGGATTTAGTCCTAAGAAAAAACGAACTATAAATAATTAGGGTAATTTTAATAAGAAAAAAATATCCTAAAAAGGAAAAAAAAATTAATAAAAGTCGACCGAAAGGTACCCCTCGCTGTTAACGGGAAAACCACGTTGAAACTCCACAGTAGCATTGGAGTTCGTCTATAAGGTACTCGATGAAATATAGATATTTTAATGTAGATTGTATTGTTAAATGATTCTAAACTCATTAATTGTATAGTTAGATCAAAGTCAATAAACTGGATATACACCTAACAACTAAACTCTGCAACGCAAGTGACAAAACACATTTCCACCGACGAACGCACGATTCGGTGGAGAGAAAGCTCAGTAATTTATATCCGGACCGAGTAATTCCTTTCTATTCTTTTTTGGGCCAAAAAGCTTCAATAATCAGTTGCCTTTTTTGTTCAATAAATAAATAAAAAAAACTACCTAAATTTTGCATAGCGCTACTGTCTAGACTGCCGTTATTTAACATATTACGTGTCACAGAATGGGCGTCATACCTGCCGTCGTATAAAATCGACGTGACAACTCCGTTGCATAGATATATAGAGGATGGAAGATTTCATACTGGTGAGTTAGCAAGTTTTCATTAAAAACGCAACATAACGATTGAGGCCTACTATTCCAATGCATTACAGCAGCGTTCCTGTAAAACTAACTTAAAAAGTGGCATTGTGCTGAGGTAGGCCATAGGTGCAGTTTTATAACAAACTAGGTCCCAGTTCGCGATGCTAATTGCAAGTCTAATAGCAATTCTGACCGGTTTTGTTTGAGTTAGTATTTAGGGTGCGGTTGGGAATCGCGTCTTGCATGAATTACTCGTTTCTTAGGCGAAAAACTCATTCCAACTATGTAATTTACGGCTGAACATGCAATTTGCATGTCTTCTCCAATGAGGGAGACATGAGACATAGACGTACAACTTATTTCCAAACGAAGCAGCAGGTGCATACGTCGGAGAGCCCGATCAGCTAGCCGCAAACACGGGCTACTCTAACCATGGGGATAACGGGCTAATGAGCGGCGACAAAACGGCGCTGGTCCCAAATAATGTGTTTGATACGTCACGCTAAGTGGTCGTCACGCATCGTCACTTTCATCAACGGTCTTTTGTCGTTTTCCCTTTATGGACACAGCTCTAGAAGACGGTGCGATGGACGCCAACATGTATAAAATGGCGCCACCCAGTGGTAGGACAATGCATATAACACTGCTTTGTACTACGCCACTGCATTGCACTGCCAGTGTAGTACAGTATCTGGCAGTACATGCTAATTGTACTGCCAGATATATATTCCGAAACTATAAAGCAAAAAGTCACAAATAAACTACTCCAAGATATTATTCGTATTAAATAGTAGTCAAATTATGGTATTTAATATCAAGAGTAGGCCTACATAACCAATGGATACTGTTACGGCGAGGAAGTTTCAGATTCGATATGACAGGATATACTTAATCTTCATCCTGATCGCAGTTACTTAAAAACCCTGGGCAACTGCAGGCCAACACATAAAATGAAGATTCTAGACTCCTCACTGCTGACGACACGAAATTCAGTGATACCTATATCCTTACTGCTCGAAACTGATGAATAGAGGCCATGGATCGCATGTAAACCATCTGCCAAAACCTGTCTTTCTGATGCTCTGGACTTCTGATCCACTTTCGTATATTAACGAAAAAAGAATGTGGGAATTATGTCTAGTTTGACTACATGGCATTAGTCGGTTAAAGTCAACCAAGAACCAAGCAAAAGTCTCAACTCTGTTGTCTGTGACGGCACTTTTATTAAATAAGCCACAAGAATATATGCATGTTTAACCTAAAACATCAACTATGTCAAAGCGAAAACATAAGAAAACTGATGTACTTACAAATATTTAAAAATGAGTATTGCACTAGTCTACTATAGTTCATATCTCATTTGAAAAAGAAAAAAAAAAATACACAAAACATATAGACATAGGTTTCAGCAAATAAGGCTTCTTAAATTTCAAGTGAATTAAGTTTCTGGACTGAAATAAAACTGTTGATTTAAAAAAAATCTAGTTTATGTGAAGTCCAAATTTATACCAGAACCAGATGAGGGGAAGGCATATGGTATAGAGGAAAACCTGATTTCTATGCCAGAGTTTATAATGAAATTGCTTAAAAACGCAGATTGCAGTGTAATTCAGTACATTTTTTGATTGCGAGTTCAAGTTGAAAGATCTCAAAAGCCTTCAGAGATAGAGATGACGTCAAAAGCAAGATAACGAGACGAACAATCGTTAAATAAAACATTAGTGACATCACACTGGCTCCTAATTCGGGTTCCTTGCAATTATCAGCAACACATTTCACGACTAGTAACATCCAGGATTATGTTGCTAGGCAACGAGTCCCAGCATGTAACCTGGAGTAACGAAGATAACCAGCACCATGTTGCAGTAAACTGCCTATTTTGATCCAGTGCAATATACCTGCTGTCTGACTGATTGCCGTAATATTCTGCAAAATGTTAAGCGCTTTCAAAGTGATTCTGCCATTTTAAGACTCTAGCAAAAAGAAGGTGGAGTATGCTGGTTCAGAAGGGACTGATCTTAGGATCCATTTCCCAGTAGGTTAGAAAAATCGTAAATAAATAACAGTGAAAAGCTGCAATACCGGAATCCTCACATGGATATGCGCTCCAGAAAACTGAAGGGTGTAGGCCTATACGATTCATTCAGTTCTCCAGCTGTCGTATGTAAGGCCGTGACCGAAGCGATGAAACATCGGCAATGGACTTACGCACGGCTCATGAAACGGCAAATCAGATACAGTAAAAAGTGATTTTTCACAGCAACACTGAATGGAAATCAAGTGGACATGGACACAGATAAACTAAAATAACGCACATTTTATAAAGTACTTACAGGTACTCTCTATGCTTAAATACATCCTAGTCAGATAAAAATGAGAGTACTGAAAATAACAAATAAAAACGTAACATTGTGGAATCTGATTGGGCAAACGAGACATGTGACCATGAAATACCCAGTCTAGGCACAGTGACCACCAACAGCGTTCAGTTTCACGACAGAGATCCCTGTTAAACTACAAAAACAGGTAACAGGAAATTTGATCCCAAGTTCCTTGCCTGGAGCCAAATCGTGGTCTCACGTTTCCGAAGCGTTTTTACTACCGTGCTGGCGCGCCCAAGCTCGATTTTTCACGCTGTACGTCTAACGAAAATGAAAAAATAAAAAATAAATGTAAGGCAGAAATACCTACAATACTCTCCTCCAGAAGCGTACTCTTTTTTTGTACAGTATATTCACAACACAGTTTTACCCCACCGCCTGCGTGCGTGCGGTCCTCGCGTCGGGACGGCTCAGACTCGCATGTCCGTTTTTATTACGATCCGCCACGGAGTGCGGGCCCATCAATCCAGCTGCTTGCCGCCGTCCGACTTCTGGTCCAGTCGGCTCTTGTTGCTCTTCACCATGTAGATGAAGTAGGTCAGGGTCTCCTTCTCGTTCACGGGGATGTTGCGGAAGTGACGGCTGACCGTCTGAAAACGTAAACAGACGAGTGGGTCAGCGATGGTGGAGAAGCGTGGAGGGAGCCTGTGTGTCCGTGATTACGGGATCCGCCGTAATTGCAGGGGAAAGTCGTGATTTTTCCCCCCTACAGTGGCCGTTTCCATGCACGTCACTTTTAACGTTAACAGACTGGAAGTCAGAGCAATGTATTGAAGCCTCTTTCACATTCTGGGCAATCAGAGAATAATAATGATATTATTATTATTATCATTATTATTATCATTATTATTAATAATAATAATGCATATGGAAAACAAACAAAAGGAGATTGAAAGTTTTCATCCAAAAGCTAGTTTCGGTGGCGTGATTCGGGGAGAGAGGTAATTGGACTGAATCGTTGACTTGAACTTTATTAACGGTGTGCAAGTCTCATTATAGAATGTCTGGACCTCTGCAGCCTAGGCAGACCTGGTCAGGTTAATTTATTTTCGCAACCACCCAACCCCCCCGCTCCCAAACAGGCTGGGAATGACACATTGAGAGGGTCGTTTCAGTAATTCTATGCCAGCTGCCACATCGGAATGAGTTCACCTGTTGATTTTTTTCCAGAAATGCTCAGTAATTACTAAGTGACCGCTAGCTCTCGAACCCGAATCGCTTTCACCACATAAATCACCGGCAAGGCATTGTGTGGCTTTCATTAATAAGATCAACGTCTTGAAAAGGGAACATTCCGTTTAATATTTCACATCTGAGGGCGTCACGCAAGCTGAGGCTGGAGAGCCAGCTCGGTACCGGTGAAAAAAAACACAAAGGCCTGTAGTTTATTTTTTAATCGGAGAGTGTTTTTGTTGCAGTCTGAGGGACGTGCTTTGTTTTTTTTTCCCCCTCGTTATGGACTGTTTAACGTTTTTCTCCATATAACAAGCTACTTGTCTCTCAATCAAGGCCGTCACGTCACCGCGAAAAATGATTTTGGGCAGAATGCATCGAAAGTCCAGCTGCCTGCAGTGAGATCAAAGATGCACCTGAGATAGACAAAGCGTCAACGTGAACTGCGGGATCGCAAATGACCGCAAAGCTTAAGGTCGCAGGAATGCATGAACGGAGAAAGGGGGGGTGGGGGGGGTTGGGGGGGTTTGCATGCAATGGAAAACAATGTTTGATATTCCTAAAGCTCTGCCTTCTGTCCTACTGACAACAAAGAGGAACCAGTTTGGCATCTCGGTATATTGATACTAAACAGGATTCCGGGCCGTTCGCTGAAACAGGCTTATTTTCACTGGAAATGAGTTTACATAAGGAACGCCCAAACCATTTTCTACCATCGAGTGCCCCTCTACACGCTACACCCTCCGTCCTTCCTAGAACCCCCGACTTCAGCGACCGCTGCAGCAGTTTGATGGCCTCTTGATGTTCCGGCGAGCAGCCCGTCCAAAGTGCCGAACTTTGTAGGCTGACTTTCCCTCATGTTACTTTTAGTTTTAAAAAGTCAACGTGTAACACTGCCTGAACAGAATGAGCCTCGGTACAGTAAGAAAAGACTACAAGACACACAGTAACATGCTCAGTTACAACACATACCTTGAAATGTTTATAGATCAAAGACATACACATTTAATCAAGGTACCTCACTGTTGTTTAAGCAGCAGATGTAAAGAAAAATATCCAGTTTCCCCATCTTCAAACAGCACAAAGCAACCTACGTTTCCTTTGCTGTTAATCTGTGACCCCCTTGTGTATTGATCATGGAATTTTCTTCTTTTTTTTTTTACATCACAAAAGACAAAGCAAATAGATCAAAGCCAAAGAGATGACTGTCCTTGGGTTCCTCCAAATCCAGTTATGAAACATGGGTGGAGAACCCCCCCCCCCACCTCCAATCAATAGCATATGTTGTTAAGCTAAAAACCAATAATCCATTCAAGTTCATTCATGAAATCACAGCTATTACTTTATGTTGACTTTCTCGAAGCTTCACAGCCCTGAATCAGCTGAAGATGGGATGTCAGGCTCTCGTTAATATTCTCCCTGGTAGTCTGTGTTTTAGACCCCCTCTCTCACTTTTAAAATGGCCTTTACATCAGCGGTTCTCAACCTTTACCATGTCAGCTCAGGTCTCGACCCTATATCAAGTATAGGTTTAAATGAACGCTATGATCAAGCACGCGGTGCATTGTGCAATTTACGCCAATCAATGCCTATCGCACAAATCTGATTGGATGTGCCAGTGAATTTTAAATTAAGCATCTGTGGTTTGGCTTCTTGGATTGGTTAAATATTCACTAGTTTTGCACTAAGCAGACCCAAGACCTGTTTATATAGGTTAGTCCTAGGATTGGGGCTGGGGAATCTGATCGTGGATCAGCATAAGGCTTGCTGGTTTTAAAACACTTACATTTCCAACTCTGCCTCACGACCCTTTCAGAACTTGCCGCGACCCAGATTTGGTTCGCGACCCACAGGTCGAGAATAGCTGCTTTAAAGTGTCATGCGTACAAGTCATTATTGGAAATGCACCAAAGGACCTCAGATCAATCCCACATATATGTGCAGTACCTGCCTTGTGACGGTGCATGACTGAGTGGGGAAGTCGTTAAATGGCAAAAACAAAACTACCAAAGCGTTGAATAAACACTTAAGGAATGACATAAGAGAAAGTGTAACTGAGAGAGACCGACAACGGAAGTTTTAGCAAAACCGAAGCTCAAAACTTAACGCAAACTGCAGTCATAAATATCCCCAAACCACGCCAACCGCGAAGGGAAAAAAAAAAAATGTTTTCTGACTTGGGTATGAAATGTAACTTTCCAGAAATGCTAAATCTATTACTAAAAACAAGAAATATAGCTACCTATAAGGTAACTAAACACGTTTGACAGGAAACAGATTTTCTTACCCCCCCCCATCCCCCCCCCACCCGTCCGTGCGGCAGCTGAACACCACGGACTGTTCCGGAAGGCCCGGCTTTGTCTGAAGATTCAGGAGAAATGTTATTAATAGAGTGTAAGGCTGAGGCTGACGCAGAGAGCAGGCAGATGACAGCGTGCAGCATGTGCGATTCAGAGTGCAGGGACGCTAAATAAGTTAGCATGCTAACTCAGACTGAAGGGTATGGAAACATAAGATTGTGATACTCCCTAGAGGCTTGAGTCTAGCTGCCAATTAAGCAGCTAGTTACACTGCTGGGGGAGGAGGGGGGGGGGGTTTAAAACAGTCATTTTAGTGCTGGTACTACATTTTTCTTCCTTAACTGTGACCTGAAACCCTCATGGTGCTCTGCAGACATCGCTGGTTTCGTCTCGGGATCTCGTATATTGGACCCCATCCCCTACTGCAAATATTTGTCTCAATGACGCGTCACGGCAACGCACTCCTGTAATGGTTTGCCGAGCTTCCTGCTAGCCTGTCCTCTTTCAGGTAGTCCATTTTGCAAAAAAAAAAAAACCCCAAAATGAATTAACAATACCATTTTCAGCAGGAAACATAATTAAGTAGCCAGAACAGGTAATTAAGAAGTGATGAAGCACTCTGACACTTCTAGCAAGGATGGGATTACTAGCGGAAACCTGAAATGGGCGACGGCTTACATCAGCGCCGCTAGTGAACATCATTCCAAAAAAAACACACAGATTAAATATCAATATCTTTCTGGGGACTCTCCATTTCTACAGGCATAACCCTAATCCCGACAAGGACAAACTTAACTCCTACTCAGCCCTAACCTTAACCTTAAGTAACCAAACTAAATACATTGCCATTTTTTGATTGCGTTCGCAAATTTCCAGATAAATGTCCCAAGGTCAAAATGGCATGTCGTGGGGACATTTGGTCCCTACAACGTAGTACGCAGAGGACCACAGACGCACAGAATGATTACCTCAGCCAGCTGTGCTTTGTTCAGACCCGGTCTCGTCTGCAGCTTGTAGTGTCGCTTGTAGCGCCTCAGCGTGTTTACCTGAAGTTGGAACAGGTCGACCTGCGGGCACACAAACAGCCATCGCCATCCTGCTCTCTGAGGTCACCTCCTGTAGCGTTACCATGGCAACCGCTTAACGTTAAGGCAGCTTAGTATCTTACAAGCTAACTCTGCCGTATTGTTTATTTAAAGGGGGGGAAACTTCAAACTAACAATGGATCTGTGTCAGCTCAGATTAACGCTACCTTAAAAATCCACATTTGGATAAAACAGCTGGATAAAAAATTCAACTCGACAAGCAGTTGGAGACGTGCACTGTCCCATGTTTAAAAACACCAGGAAACATTAAGTGTCAGGACCTGGTTTTACGCTAGGTCGTTAAAACGACCGATTAGATACGATCGCCAAAAAGTCACTGTAAGCACCTCCGGCACTTCTACGTCGTGGTCTGGGGATTCTCCGCCGTCGTCGCTCGTCTTCCTCTTCCGCTTGTTACGAACGCTCTGGATGAAGTTCTTATGGAAGTCGCAGATGTACAGGTGCCTGACCTGATGATAGAATCATTTCCCCTTCAGCAAAGGCTGGGCACTTGTCCAGCACAACTCACAGAAAAGCACGATTACAACAATACTCAATCTTTCCCTTTAAAATAGGGGCCAGCATGGAGCCAAATTCAAGGCAGCTCTCGCAGTGATGCGTCATGCCCATGGCCTGAGTATCCTTGGCAACGGCCATCTTTGAGTGGGAGGGGCTAAATCACGCTGGGATTGGATGTGTGGGCGGGGTTGTGGGGGAGGAGTTGGGGGCGTGGCAACACGGACTGACTGGTACTTTTTCCAGGACATGGCATCTGACCAATGCAGCCCTGCTGCGACAAACAACAGTCTGAAGGCCTCTAAGGACGTCCCCGGGAAGAGCAAGCTTGCTCACAAGGCTTAAACGCCACCCCGCAGGAACTAAACAGTTTTTACACAGCCAGAGTTGCGGAAACATCCACCATCTTAGCCAGCAGACGTGCACGTACGAGCAGGAACAGAATAAAAGGACAAACTCGGAAACTAAATCATATGTGCAGTCAGCTGAAGCGGTCAGTTTGTTTTTTTAATTTTGGAAAAACGTCCGTATTTGCTCGCATTCTATCAGTTAAAGGATTGTCTACTTGCAGCGGCTAAAGAGTGCGGCCAAAGTGAACACCCATGTGTCCCAACTTGCAAAGCACAGCCCTGGCATATAACAGCAAAATTAAGTTCATACGTACGCTCTTGTCAATATCCAGTTTGAGCTTCTTCTGCGAAATGCTCTTCTGGATGCGCTTGCTGAAGGAGGCGTTTCCAGCGGCCCTGCCGCAGCGCTCGCCGTCCTCGATGAGACAGCAGCTCTGGCCGTAAAACGGCGGCGCCGGGGGTCCGTCGTGGCTGTCCTCCTCCGTGCTGAAGCCGTTCATGGTGGACTCCTATGGATCGCCGTCACTCGTGTCCGCAGTTCCCCGTTTTGCGGGCCGGTGCGCGCACAACTACCGGCAAAGTAACCAGCAACTACCAGAAATAAGTGCCGGACTGCGTGTTTATGAAAAATTAATATTATTTAAAGATTCCAGATCGCGCGTTACAGCAAATCAAACGGGATGTCCCACGTAAAGTCGTCTGCAAATACCGCACTGCCAGGAAATTTTAAAAGATCATTTAAAAATAGCTGACTTTTACAAGTTGATGTTATTTGCAAAGGTTTTAGGGGACGATGCACTCAGTCGAAATGACGAGCGGGTTCTCCAGAGCAGCTACGACGCGTTTCGCTATCGGCCAGGACATCGACAGCGAGCACAGACAGACACGCTGGCTAACAGCTAGCTAATCCAAATAGCTGCGTCGACTTTGCCGTTGTGCCAAGACAGCCACGGGCAAAACGCAGCACTCCAGTCGGCTTTACCGTTTCCGTGCAGAAGTCTTTTTTAAAACATATATCCGTACTTCTGGCTCATTCGCCTACCCTAGCTAGAAACAACAATCACACGACTCTTCTGAACTGTCGGTACAATGAAACATGTTCGGCCCGTGAAGCGGAAGTGTTGTTTCTAAATCCACATTGGTCCGATTTCAGATGTAGGCGGGCGTTCGTGTAATAATGTTCTACCTCTGACCAATCAGCTTATTCGGTTCGCTTTCTTCCTGGTTCCCGATTCCCGCACAGTCTCTTTTCAGCAATACTTCATAGGCACTGGATGCGGGAAAGCGACCATATCTCTTACATGAAGTGTGTAATCTTTTACATATATTTATTTATATACCCGTTATATAACATATTTGTGAGTGGGCCTATTAAATTACTGTATTAAATAAGACACTATTCACATATGGTGAACGATCGGTTATAATTTAAGCGGAGGTTGATCGTTATTTAAAACATATTTGTTAATTTAGAATGAAACAAGAAGCAGGTGGAAAATGAGAAAGTACGACCACGATTTAAACATCACTAAAGCGTGTACATCCAACTGTTAACTTAATTTCATTTTAATACCCAAAATATTTTATTTCAGACTGAAATGGTTTTAATTTCAGTAAATCTCATTCCTTTCCCCCTCAATTACAGCACTTAATTGGGCACCCTGCCTAATTACCAGCACTAGAGGGAGCTACAGTTCGACATGCGAACGCACTCCAGAGCATAGCCTCTATGAATATTCCCAACTTGGAAATAGTGCAAGTAACTTATGTAGATCGCCAGACTATGCTTTCGAAGCTCACGTTCAGGGTGTTTATTATAAGCGGCTTCCTGTAACGGCTTCCATTTCTTTTCATATAAAACATAAATTAAACCACTTTTAATTTAAGGAAAGTCACACACAAGCAGAAAATTATTCAAATATAGATTTTTTTTTTAATTTCACATTTCAGCAAAAATATGATAGGATTCCAGTTTAGTTTTACAGTTCATTGTATATCTAAATATCTTTTTACTTCTGTGTCAGTACAAAAAAAAATACTGAATGAGATACAAAATGTACACAGATTCTCAAAACAAGACGTGTACGTAGTTTAGCATGAATCACGAACTGTAACAAACAAAAACAGTATTAAAAAGGAAACTGTCTTAGTATTCTATCCCCGACATGAGTTAATGAAAGAATATGCTCTGTATAAAATATCGAGTCCGTAATCGCTTCTAAAATTGTACAGTTCCAGATTACAGACTTCGTGAAACGGACAGTCTACAACAGAAAAAGGTACATTTACCTAAACCTTAAAGTCGTCAGCAGGTTAAATTCAAATTATGTTAAACTAACGTACATATTCCCAATCCACATGTTAACAAATTCTTAGTTTACAATAAAGTATTTTAATGAAATTAAAATAAAAAAAGTGGATCACAACTAAAGGGATGTCGATATCAAGGGCACACTCGCTCTTCGGATCATTCGCACAAATGGATCATTCAAATAAGCATCACTCGGCTACATTTAGGCCTACTTCTGTGGGATTTTTGTCACTCGCCAACGAAGACAGAACAGGTCAATGAATTACTCCCTATTGATTTTCTTTTCTCATCAGAATCTATTTAAAGCATTCGTTTGAACAGTTTACCGGTAGATCAAACTACTAAAGAAACATTTAAAGAACAAGAAATAGAGACAAGAACTGGAACACCACAGCTAAATGAAATTCGGTACGTCGCTGTTGAATGAACTTTGACCCCCGAGCTGCGGATTTCACGTAATCACAGATCTCTCTGAATCGTATGAGGTCATCGCTTAATGCCATTCGTCATCAGTATTACAGCTACCTCTCTTAGTAATATCAGTATTAACGAGAATATTGTTGAACAGCCAGGTCTGATTTGATTATGCTACCCTGATCTGCTGTACAGCCCCACGTCTAGGTTAATATTCGAGTCGCTCCACATTCATAACCAAAGCAATGCAGTGACACAGACTAGGTGCCCCCCGGTCAAAGTGCAGATGCGACATTAAGGTGCAAACTCCACTCCCAGCTCCTTTAAACTAAACATCTTCTTGTTCAGCGTATTTGGAATCTAGTTAGGTATGTGCATTTTTATGCTTCAAATACTACAATGTGGATTTTAAGATGTCTCATAAAAAAATGCACCACACTCCAGAAAAAAAAAACTAAAACCAGAAAAGAGGGGAAATAAAATATCCTCTAAAACAAACACAACGCTTAAATACTTAAATATAAGTGCACATTAATGCATTGTCCCGTTCAAATCGATCTGACCATCACCTGAAATGCAGTGAGCATTAATAGGCACGCAGACACCCCCCCCCCCCAGTCTTTAATGACATGCAGTATGAATCGGTTATGAACCTGAAACCATCCTATAACCACACAGAGGAAACACCACCCCCCCCCCCATTCACACCTGGGAAAACATCAGAAGGGCAATGACTGAATTAAAAGGCTCTGCCATCACTTCTTTACAAAGACTTTGCATGAAGTTCCAAATGTGGCTTTGCGGTGTGTAAGTTTTGCATCGCATGACAGCATGTGATGGAACGGCATGGGGTGGGATGGAGCATCATGGGATGGGACGGATCAGGATGGGACCGCATGGGATGGAATGGGATGGAACAGGACTGGACTGCATGGGGTGGGATGGGACTGCATGGGATTGCATTGGATGGGAGAACTGCATGGGATAGGATGGAATATAATGGGACTGGATGGAATGGGATGGAGCAAGATTGGACTGCATGGGGTGGGATGGGACTGCATGGGATTGCATTGGATGGGAGAACTGCATGGGATAGGATGGAATGGGATGGAGCAAGATTGGACTGCATGGGATGGGATAGGATGGGGTGGAACTGCATGGGATGGGATGGGATGTGAGGGCCATGTGTGGATGCCTGACCTGTTTTAACCCTTTATAACGTTTCATTGTTGGGCTCTTCAGGTGGGTATTCCTCTTCACTCCCAATAGAAACATACAGGAATAAATACAACCCATCAAAAGAAAGAGAGAGTCAATACCCAGGGGAAGAAAGACAGAAGGCATGATTTTCAGACCAAACAAGAGACGAGAGAAGCCGGCGTTTTGACCAGGCCACGCTTCTCTCTTCCGCCGCCCGACAAGGCACTGAGATTTCATTCAAGTTTAACGTTTAAAGTGCCCCCGTGTTACAGGAGTGTCACCTCGGCAGCTGCCCGAGGACCAGGCCAGTCCAGGGGTGACGTCATACAGCCATCCCAAGCAACACCCTGGGATCCCCTACTGAACTCTTTCCGGAAGCTCCTATGGCAACTGAAGATAAAGTTCCATGTCATCTACTGCACTATATGCACCGTAATGTTGACTCAGCTTATCAGAGGGCGTATAACTAAAAAAAAAAAAAAGTGTGTAATGCATTAATGGTATCCAAGCCCTTACTTCTAAAAGTGGGGACTGCCTCTTATACCATAATTTACACTCAAATAAGCCACACATCTGACATTAAAGAAAGAAAAAAAAAAACAAACAGCATTCTTCTATAGACATTTCTCCTGTTCCGATGCCACAGCATCCCATAGCATCAAGGGTACAGACTCCGCACAGAATCTCTACCATCTGCCAGCATCCACAATGATGCCCTAGGTTTTGCCGACTGAGAAGTCCCTCGGTGTCACAGATGGTGGACGTGCTGCTGCGTGTGTGTGTGTGTGTGGGGGGGGGGGTAGTAGGGACCGTGGGCGAGAGGCTGACGTCCGTAACGGGGACAGATGCACCAGAGGACACATCCGCGAGCTTCCTGGAAGCCTGGCTCGGCAGAAGGTAACCTGAACCAGACCAGTGTCCAGATCCTGAAGTACTTGCTGGCGCCCTCTCCTGGCCAAGGTAAGTTTCTCATCCCTTGCCTCCTCCCTCCAAACACGGCTGCATTTCAACCGGCCCAGTTGGTCTCTGTAGTGATTTCAATATGTACATAGTTACTGAAACTACTTCATCCCACGCCCCAACCAAACCCAACCCCACCGCAGAGCACATTCCTGAGTTGGTTTCTTCCTCGTCGGAAGGGAGCAGGTGGAAGAGGTCGCCGGAACTCAGATGTCGTTGCCGAACTGCTCCAGCACAGTGCTGTTGGTTTTCTCGAATATCCAGCGCTGGCTCGGAGAGCTGGAGTCACACGTGCTCATGAAGACCTTCTTCTCCGAGGTGCTGCCGTCCATGCAGCTGTTACTGACTGGGTGGTACAGACTCTTATCCTGCGTGGGGGGGGGCGGGGGCAAAGTTAAGGGCAAATAATTGGAGACGAAAAAGATGGGCAGGAGGATAGGAACCCAGAGTCGGGGGGGGGGGGGGGGGGACGGTGGCCACGGTTCAGCTCTGCCAAATTAAGGCCTCGTAACGCTCCGGTGACTCGTCGACTCGGCATATTTGATCTGGGAGTTTGCAGCTTCTCGCCGGTTTGAGCCAAAACGCTAACGAGGCCAATTGTGATTCTCAACGAGACGTCGTATCCGAAACGCAAGACCGAAAAGCACTTTTTTGGGACTGCAAACAAAGGACAGAAGACTAAAGTATGATCAGTTCAACTAATTAACTAGTTGACTAATTGAAACATCCTGGTGTTTTTTTTTTTATAATCGTACAAAAACACCGAAATGGTTACTCAGGTAGCTAGACCATTTAAATAGTGACACGCGGGCTCGTCCACGTCGACTGGAGCACAACGCAGATTCTATTTAGACAGTTTGGGAGGGGACTGGGGAGAGCAGAGAGGTCGGGGTGGGGCCTCGTACCTTCCTGTACTTCCACAGCTGATTCCCCCGCATGCCGTGGCAGTCGTATAGCGTAACGGGGCTGTTGGGCGAGATGGCATCAAAGCACACCTTCTTAGTGTGCAAGGGGTCACCCACTCGTATGTCCTCCCTCCAGCCGAACGTAAACACCTGACCGGGGGGGGGGGGGCGACAGAGAGGGGTCGTGGATCAGATACAGCTATGAAACTAATAATGACAGGTTTGGATTCTCTAATCAAGTGGGGGGGGGGGGGGTTACCCTGAAAAGGGACTATAGCTCTCAACACTAAATGCCTTTCAAATTTGCATGCATCCATCCTCCCTCTAATCACTTATCCTGCTCAGTGCTGTGCGACTTAACATACGCAAAAATTCAGCTACAGCTATATGATCTACAACACGAGAGAAATCCTAACTTATTGTTTAAGTGAACATTCTGGGACACCGTCAATGGAAATAACGGGCCCCGCCCTCACCCCTCACCCCTCACCTGTCCGTGGCTCCAGCCTGCCTCGCCCCGCCCCTTCTGGCACTTCTCCAGACGGATCGGCGACCCCGAGGCGAAGTGCTTGCTTTCGACGCACAGGCCGCCGCCCGAGTTGCGTAGCTGGAAGAGAAGCGCCCAATCACGTTCGAGCAGGGACCCTGACCCCTAACCCGAGTGGACGGCCGCACACCCTGTGTGTCCACTCGATGCAGGGCATGGCGAGCATTAAACCCACATATCCACTGTAAGATGGGTACTGTTTCAAAGAAGCATGTGGCGCCCCCTAGAGGTCGTTTCCTTAAAATGCAGCCAGTATCACTTGTTCGAAACTGAAAAAAATCTTCTACGAATCAGGGGGGAAAGGAAAGGCGAAACTAACGACTCAACGCGGGTACGACTAAGGAAAGGGTACATTAGCATTCAGGCCAATATTTTTGTTAGACAAACTGAACTGAGAATGTTATCTTTTTTTTTCTCTCCTTTTTACAATTCCCTTTGAAACGGCTGATGTGTTCCGGGGGAGAGTTCCGGCAAGTTGGGGAGAGTGTGGGAGGGTTAGGGTACAGCATGAACTGCCCCACCCCCCCCAGCTCTGCCCAGGAGGGTGGGGGCCGGAAGCCTACCTCTCCCCAGGCAGCGGCAGGCGGCTCCACTGGCGGGTAGTGTTTGGGCAGGTCCCAGGCCACCTCCGCCATGAACCACTTGAAGCTCTTGCAGCCCAGACTGCTCCGCAGCTCCTTCTGCGACGCTACGTCCCCGGCGGACAGGTGCCGGTACTCGGGCCGCCGCTGGTAGATGTACTCGGCGTACTCGTCCATCCACACCTCCGCCACACGCTTCAGGTTCTGCAACATCGGCATCACTCCTGTCAGAAGGGCCTGCCTCAAGGACCCCCCCCCCCCCCCCACTCGGCCATCTCTGACAAACGGGCTGGTTAGACTCACCACTGCCCTCAGGGGGGGGGGGAATAGCGACTTGTCTAAGATTAGCCAATCAAATGCTTTGAATCGCTGAGTGACAGGGGAGGGGGCACTCCGGAGGCCAATCAGCGTTCAACTGGGGCCGGTGCCCCTGTGGCTCCGCCCCTGGTGACCACTCAGGAAATGATGGGCAGTAGAGGACCTGACAAACACATCGACCCTACACGGCTTCCTGTCTCCGGCCCAAGGTCAGTATCTCCTTCAAGGATCCCAGCCTGGCAGCTGCACCGTGCTCCCGCCGTCGTCAAGGCCGGCTGTCCGAGACTTGGGATTTGGGAACGCCGCCCCCCCGATTGAAGACTTACCCACAGCTAAAACCTTAAGCTAAAGCCCACGGCCTTATGCCATCTGCAAAGGTTTCACAATTAATTAAGTCAATGCTCTAAATAATCCGAGATGGAAAATTAAAACAACCGGAACTAATTAAAAAAATAAGCACTGACCTCAACCAAATGAAACCTGGTCTCGGACATGGATTGGTTTATGTAAGCCATTTAATTTCCACGCAGGAATGCAGGGTGTGTTGTCTTGGTAAGAGATAACTCAGGGAAGGTGGGAAGCAGCTTCTGTATTATACGGTAATGATGAATTGATACGCTGCATCGCCAATCAGGGTCACTAATCCAGAGCGCCGCGAGCCAGAAGGAAATCGATACCTCGCAAGGACAAATCAGGACGGCGAACTTGCCAGCGTAGGGAGACCCGACCGCATGGCCGCATATTTCAGCCAGAGTTGGTTTAAATGCTTCTCGGTCTGTCAAGGAGTAACCAGAACTTTATTCGCAGCCGGGAAACTGGTTTCACTGGAGTCCCAGTTGTGGCCCGGTGGGACAGCAGCTCAGCGCTCACACATGCCGAAGTTCGGAGTCCACTGGCTCCAGATCGGAGAGAAACAGCTCGCCGTTCGAGGCCGGATATGGCGGACGGTTTAAAGTTTTAAGAGAGAAAAGCCGTGGGCAATGTTACCGTTGAGTTTCCGGCGATTAATCAGGAGCCCCGAAAGTTGCGGAGGACAGAGAGACGGGGGGGGACGCCGGACTCACCCTGGCCAGACTGACGCCGCCCGGGACCTTGTACGGGACGTACTTCCTGTAGATGTGGCCGACCCGGGAGCACGGAATGTCCTCCATTCGGCCGCCACACATCCAGACCTGTGGGAGGGGGGGGGGTTAATTGAGTGTCAGCTTCCAGAAAGTACGTAGCGTGGCTGAGGGCCGCACTGACAGGGGTGACATGGAGATATGGAGGGGGGGGGGGGGGGGTGCTGTCTTTGCGCCATAGGCTCGCAGTGGGGGCATATGATTGATGAAGGGCGGCGTTCGGGGCCATCTCTGTGCAGGCTGGCTATATGAGCTGGGAGATTTGCCCAGAAAACGAAGTGAACGCTCCGAAGAGCCGAGGACGTAGGCATTAAATAAACAAGGGGGTGTGAGGCAGCAGTGACAGGTACAGTGCAGGACGGCGAAGCCACCAGGGGTGAGCCGCGGGAGGTCGGAGTAGTACATGGGGGAAAAATCCCCCCTTCACCAGCAAAGTGGTACAGGCCATATGCTACTTCATTTCTATAGTGTTCAGTACCATTGTGCCAGGAATGGGGGAGATGCAGGGAGGGGCATCCCTTAGCAGTGCTGAACCAATCAGATGCTATGTCTGGGTGTGGGTGGGGCTTTATACAAATGCAAACTGAATGCTTCGGGTATTTGAGGCAAAGTCCGGCCCAGCTTCCGATGGGCCCAGAGGTTGCTTCATCAATGCGCTTCAGCTGCAAGAATATTTGATGGCAGCCGGGCCTGGAGAGGTGTGGGGGCGGGACACGCTGTGGAAGTGCGTGCGGCATGAATACATCACAAACGCACCCCCCCTGCAACAACCACACACAGTGTGCTTACAGATCAGAGTGAGGAGGGCTGGGTGATTTAGTACTGTAGCACAGTACCACAGCAGTATCAGACATGGCAGCGGGGGGAGACGGAGACCTGTAATGCGGTTATGGGGTTGTGGGGATACCCCCCCCCCCGTACCAGGAGATTCTTCCTCCTATCCTTCTCTGAATACAGTCCTGGAGTAAATTTACTGCCTAGTTTGAGTAATAGGTTCTAAATCCCCTTTTTCTGGTCTCAGATTCCCTTTCCGACCCCAGTGAGAGGCTTCTGCAAGCTCCTTGTGCATCTGGGGGCCGGTTTTCCTCAGAGAATCATTCTACATACATAAAAAAATTGCCTTCCTTGACCTATTATAATGGGTTGCAAACGATTTATAAAAGTATCCAAAAACGTCATGGCTGGATGTCTTTCTAGGTGTGAACTAGCGCTGTAAGAAAATATTGATACTTGAGTATCGTGATATGATGTCTTGAGATACTGCACCGATTCAAAAACACTATCAATTTTAATTCATAGTTTTAATCCATAAGATTACTGCCAAACGACGACTCATTTTATGTTGTGTTTGAACAGGCCTACTAGATAACAGCGCTGTAGTCTATCTTCATCCATTTGTCTCTTCCGCTCCAACGGAACAACGTAAACTCAGACAGAAACTAGAGCAAGTGCGTGCCACTAACATTAGCATTAGCAAACCTAGCTAACTAGAAATGCTACCACTGATAGCTGAATCCGAAAGATAAAAAGAGTTAACTTTTTTAAACTCAGATTTTGTGCATGAGGAGTGTTCTTTATACTGCAAGTTTTCCTAAAATTAGATAAAAATTAATAAACAAATAAAAAACGCAATATCGCCTTTCTTAGTGTAATATATTGTAAAATAACCTCTGTATCGTGACACGTATCGTATCGCCAGATTCTTGTCAATACACAACCCTAGTATCAGCTGTAGTGAAAGAGTCCCTTTGCTTGAGGGTTAGGGGGTAACTGGGGTTCTAATGTTCTCTCTATGGTGCCAGCTAGGGAACATCACTTCCTGTAAGACCTTGTTATGGTTAATCACCGGTTAACCAATGAGGGCCGTCATCTTGGATTCTGCTCGGTTATTCTCATTGACTCGAGGGACCAGCGAGTGGAAGGGGCTCTGCTCTGTGCCCACGGTGGGAGCGTGTGTGAGGAAGCCCTCCCATAGACATGGGTATGCCGCAATCTAACTGCCGGCCTAATCGTTTTGGGATATGATGGATACCGTTTGGGCCAGGCAAGTCAAGCGCTCCTCTTGTGAGGGATTGTTGTTCAGTGGAGCGCAGGCCATTATCTCTTAATAATAAGCGAGATCCTCTTCACCGCCTAATCGCCGCATGCATCATACCCCTAGATTCCCCTTACGGTGTTAAATTGGTCTCGTCGAACGGCTTTAAGACCAGCAACACGTTTAGCCGTCGGCAATCATTTATCCGATTCTCACACGATCAACAACACCCAGATCCTGCTAGCCCCCTTCCGGTTACATACCTTGAAGGAGATCTCATACTGCTCCCCTCCCCAGATCTCAAGCCCCGCGTCATATCCTCCGAGCTCCCAGAACCACTTCCTGTTGACGGCGAAGAGTCCTCCAGCCATGACGGGAGACCTGTAGGGTGGAGCACAAACCCAACGCTACAGTAATCGGCTTAGCTTAGCATAGCTAACTTCAGCTCTGCTTTGCTGTTACTCAATCAAAATCGAAGCATCTCATTGTCAACTTCAGATCCATGACGTGTGGAGTCGTACACGGGGGTGAAATATCGTCTGGATTTGTAATTTCTGGACTTGAAATTTCCACCTCTGAATATAAGGTCGACACTTTAACAAATTAAGACATCTTACAAAAAAGGTCCAAAATCCGACATGTTTCTCAGGGGATGACAAACAGGTGCCGAAAGGCAAAACAGAGGATATATTAACGGTAACTGATTTTAGCGTGTGTAGGTTTGAGGTGTCCAAGGAAGAGCCTTTACAAGCTAGCGGATCACAAAGTGACAAATTCCCAATAAAAGTCCAGGCCTGGAAAATGAATGTGTCTGTAAGCTACCATTGGATGAACAGACGGGAAAGAAAATAATGTTAATAATGAACAAAAAATGTAGAAAGAATACCGCGAGGACGCCCACACTCACTTAGGGGTCTGAGAGACGGGCCCAGTTTGCCAATGGGCTGGCAATAAATCACCGTCAGTGGTAATTACTATGGCTTGTACATGAAATTACAGCGACACGGGTGAGATTTCCGCCTGGATGGAACATCGGCCGGCAGTCGCAGCCCCGAGCCAAACATCACCGCCTGACAAGCGTCTTGTCATGGAAATCTCTCCCGGACTCATGCTGCCGGGCCGCGGAACAGCGAGAAACAATTAAATGGGCAGCGGATTTTAATGAGGCACCCGGCACAGAGCTATGGAACGACCCGACGCGGCGCCAGCGGAACGTTTGCTATCGGCTGCCATGGCAACGGAAATTTAAATCAAAAGGACAAGATGATATTCTTGGGGGGATAAAACACAGTTGGGGCAGCGTCTTGACTTCGCCATCGCAGTGAGAAGAGATCGGTTTTTCTTGCCTCTGTTTTACAGATCAATTAAAAGCAGGGAGGGGGCGGGTCAGGTAGTATGAATGCGCCGAGCCCCGGTGGGGGCCGTGAGTCACGCCGGTGTCGGCGATATCAGAGTTCTTCAAGGACACGCGATTTCAGGCGGGTGCGGGGTCTGACATCGACTTCCCGGGATATAAAGACAGGATCCGGAATTCAAGGGCTGTGAAGCCACTGGCTGCACGGCCAAGATAAGAGAGGTAAACGCAGAGGCAAGATGACACCTTATGTAAAAGACGTTCAATAACAAAAAAAAAAAAAAAAGTCTCTCACACACACGGTAATTCCTTCTGCGAATTCCTTCCCTCTCAACCAGATTCGAATCTCCCATCCTAAATAACTCCTGCCCTTACTAGGATTTTTGTGAAACCAACCATGAATAGAGTCCCTTTTTAATTAGAATTGCAAAGTAGCCCCCCTTTCCACTATATTGACCTCTATATTGACCTCTTGCTGCTAGCGGGGGGAAAAAAAAACAAAAACTCGCGGTAGATGAAAATCTTGTCACGTTTTGAATGGAAAACAGAATTTATTGCCCCCCTACCAATGCTGGAGTCACCAGAATACTAACCTAGGTGCTTCTGAAAGTGAATCTCTCACGCATGTGGAAACTCCTTTCTCAACTTGGCGTTCATATATTTTTGCTCCTCTAGTTACCGATTACGATGCCTGCTGCTGAACCTATAGTATTCACTCTAAAAGGGCAGGTGGGAAGCTGAAACGAAGTAAAACTTCCGTCTGGTAAATTCTGAGGGGGTGACCGCTTCCTTTTCCGTCGGGCACTCACTCGAACGGCTCGCTGGGGTCCTCCTTCTGCAGCTCTGCCGGGATGGGGATGCGCTTGTAGTACATCTCCCAGTCGAAGGCCCCCCGCATGGCATCGCCTGCCTGTGTCTCATAGCCGAAGTTGTCATGGTCGATGACGTCGATCATCGGGCAGACGATAGACTTGCGGTTCTGGGCGATCCGATCTAAGACGGGTGGCACACGGGATTACAAGTGACCTCTTGCGAGGGCCTACACTGGCAAGGACCCTGGCCAGCTCTTAATTCCAGCTAAGATAAAGGCCACCTTTAGTGGGTAACATCTGCACCCAGAACAGAATGTCCTCTCAGTTTTTCCCAACTCGGTCCCCAGGTATCCCCAAACAGTCCATGTTTTTGCTCCCTACCAGACAGTCTATTCTGCTCCCTTCCAGCTCCTAAGGAGCAAAAATGTGGGCTGTTTGGGGGTACCCAAAGATCAGTTTGGGAAACACTGCTCTATAGCAGTGTTTCTCAAACTTTTCCTCGGGGATCCCCGCACAGTCTTCTGGACTGTGCTCTTTCCACTGGATTGTCTGGCAGGGAGCTGAGAGAGCACAAAAAAATGGACAATATGGGGATCCCAGAAGACCAGGTTTGGAAACATTACCCTGTTAATTTCACATTTCACGTATTTTGCTGACGCTTTTATCCAAAGTGACATACGTCCCCTCCCAGGAGCAATTAGGATTATGGGCCTTGCTCAAAGGTACCAATGGCGATATCACTCTGCTGACCCTAGGATTTGAACCTGTGACCTTCTGATCACAGGCGCTGAAGGAGGAACATGTTGAGGCACCACTTACCCAACAGGGGGGGCAGCCAGTTCACGTTTGCCTCACAGTGGGAGTCCAGGAATGTGATGACCTCACCCCTGGCTGCAGAGGCTCCCAATAGCCTCGTCCTGATCAAGCCCTCTCTCTTCTTGGTGCGCAGGATCCGCACTTTGGGCATGCGAACCATGTACTCCTCCAAGGAGGCCTTCAGGTGCTCTGACAGGTGGAGAAAGATATGTGGTTAATTACAGCTGGCCCCCTCTGTTGGCCTGGAGGTATTATGGCAGTAATAGGTGGAGAGTCAGTCTACGGGCCACAGATATTTCACTGGTTGGACACGGACAGGAAAGCAGTGACGTCCGACCTTAAAAAAAAACCTTCAGAAAAGTGAGAAGTGCTGAGAGAGAGGGAGTTAAATGCTGAACGCAAACTTTAAGGAGTGGAAATTGGACAGTAGGATATAGACAGTAGGATGAGTCTTGTACACAACAGGGAGCTGCAAGAGCCGTAGGAGACTCAAGATGTATCCTCAGGCCAAGGAAGAACTCGGAGGAGGAACAGGAAAGCAGAAGGGTGTCAGGCAAGTGATGGACGACTCAAATGCCTTCTGGTTCAACCACCTGCCATATCTGCTTCCAGACCCAGGCATCAGGCGAGAAAAAATGAACCTTCTAAGTCGATTGCAGCGTGACTGGTCTTTAAGAACTACTGGCATCCTTGTTAGAAGGCGTGCTACAATTTTAAAGGCATTCTGATTGCTAAAAAAGGGTAGAACATGTTTTCAGAGGTAATCACATTATAAGGAAGATCACAGTTCTACAACTGCAAACATAAAGAATAGTTACGCATTTCTCAAGCTTTTAATTTCACGGGCCCAGAAGCAGTCAAATCTTGAGGAAGAGATAATCAAATTTACACAAATCAGTATAATCAGAGCATTCCACGCGGTGGAGATTTGCTGCCCGATAAGCTGTATATTTTAAAACCTGCATTAATTGTAGCAAAAATCCGAATGCCCTTCTCAGCTATCAGGACACATCTTGCTGGAATCGATCAACTTGAGCTGGGCGGTGGCGAAAGTGCCAGGTCACGGCCAAGGGGTCTGCTGCGGGCTGATTGCCATCGTCGCCATCGATGACAGACAGAAAGGGATTATGGGAAAGAGGACCCTTTTCGGTACCCGCCGCGACCTAGCTGTACAAGACAATGCATTTATCCGTCCGCAGGCAAGGAAACAGAAGGGCAGAGCCTCAGGGTATGAAATGTGCTTAAACACATTTGACTTATTTTAATTAATTGAGAACTTGTGATGCCCTGTTTAGCTCTCCTGTCGATCACATGCTTGGGCTTGCGGTCAATGTGTGTTTTTGGGGGGAACTGGAGCGGCCAGCCAGCAGGCGACATCACCAGCCCCTGTTGACTGCAGTAAATGCGAACGCGGTGAGCCAGCCGCCGCGAAGCAGGAGACGTCGTCCCTGGAGGAGGAGGCTGAGGTCCACGCCATTCATCACTCTAGCAGGTCTCTAATGGGGTGAGACCGACCCCCCACCCCGAAAAGCCGAAAGCAGCTGCTCAGACACCCCCGCCCCGAAGGAATCAGATCCGACAACGACTGAAAACCTCCAAGGAAGCGGCGACAAGACGTGGGCTCCCGGCAGACTCGCGCACACACACACACACACACACACACACACCTTCTCTATCGCTCTCTCTCTCTCTCACACACACCTTCTCTATCGCTCTCTCTCTCTCACACACACACCTTCTCTATCGCTCTCTCTCTCTCACACACACACCTTCTCTATCGCTCTCTCTCTCACACACACACCTTCTCTATCGCTCTCTCTCACACACACCTCTATCACTCTCTCTCTCACACACACACACACCTTCTTGATTGCTCTCTCTCTCACACACACACACCTTCTCTATCGCTCTCACACACCTCTCTCACTCACACACAGCTTCTCTCTCTCTGTCACACACACACACACAAGCTGTATTCCTATTATTGTGGTGACTCTCCATTCATTTCCATTTTCTATGGCCGTAACCTTATCATAACTAGGATAACCCTAACCCAGCCCTAACCATATGTAACCAAACAATTTTTTCGTATTTTGGATTGCATTCACAGGTATTTTACAATATAGAAGTTTAAATTGTGGAGACTAGAAAAGTGTCTCCACAAGCAAAAATGTAACAGGTTTTACCACAAAGAAAGAAAGAAAGAAAGAAAGAAAGAAAGAAAGAAAGAAAGAAAGAAAGAAAGAAAGAAAGAAAGAAAGAAAGAAAGAAAGAAAGAAAGAAAGAAAGAAAGAAAGAAAGAAAGAAAGAAAGAAAGAAAGAAAGAAAGAAAGAAAGAAAGAAAGAAAGAAAGAAAGAAAGAAAGAAAGAAAGAAAGAAAGAAAGAAAGAAAGAAAGAAAGAAAGAAAGAAAGAAAGAAAGACAGACAGACAGACAGACAGACAGAGACAGACAGAGAGACAGACAGAGAGACAGACAGACAGACAGACAGACAGACAGACAGACAGACAGACAGACAGACAGACAGACAGACAGACAGACAGACAGACAGACAGAGACAGACAGACAGACAAATTCAGGTATGACTCGCAGCCTCATGCCAATAAGCCACAGTGTTCCCATCCTGCCGTTTATCCGTGACATGGGACGTGTCGGGAACATTATTAAAAAAACAAAAACAAAACAACAACGCTTTAATTTCCATTGATAACTGGGGATGCTGGTGCTGCTGCTGGTGGTGGGGGGGCAACATAACAGGATTAAAGCTCTATCCCATCACGTCGTAATTATGTCAGTGCAAAGGGGCGTATTGACTGGATCAGAGGAGAAGAGATTTTCATCTACTGGAAGGTAATAGAAAATAATGAATAGCTGAAGCAGTGGGTTAATTTCAGTCGTCTTCTCCAATAAATAGATGAGCATAAAAACACACATCTTTCCTGGGGAAATGGAAGGAGCTCTCTGACAAGCGGACTCGGGATTAATGAAATACAGCAGCACCAAGATCCAAGCATCCAGGATAAGTTAAACCTCCCGAACTTTCAACCACAAATTAGGCAAGAGTATGGAAATTCCATCCTTTATGACCTTGGGAGGGGTGTAGGGCTGGGTGTTTGCTCACTGCAACCAATGCAGGAGTACAAGTTAAGTCTATTTGAGCGCCGGTCTTCCTTCCTGCAAGTTATCTTAATTAATCACGCGTGTGTGAAATTGATCGACTGATGGACAGATGGAAGCGCAAGTTAACCCGGGTAACCTGGCCCCAAGTCTAGATTTAATCCTTCATTTACATTTAAAATACGGCTAGGAGGGTTAGAATGCTGTCACCGGAAGGTCACCGGTTCCAATCCCAGGGTTGGCAGAGTGATGTCACTGTTGGGCCCCTGAACGAGGCCCTTAACCGGCAATTGCTCCGGGGACTGTCTGACCCCGACTTCCTCAAAACAAACAAAACAAACAAATCACTTTGGATAAAACTGTCTGCTACACAGTTAAAATGTTAATATTCAGATGACGGCCCCCATATGGAATTTTACAGTATTGCGCAAAATTAGGGCGCTCCCACTGAATGTCTGGGAGGACGAACAGGTGTGACGTGAATCCTGGCAAATGGGGGGGCCATTGTGACATTTGGAAACGTGGCGAACAACTTAGATTAAGCCCCCAGCATTTGTGAAAACACACAAGTTTAACCCCCCATCTAGTTCATCAGGATGGCCACATGGTACAGATACAGCCTTCTAACCCTAACCCCCCCCCCCCCCCCCCCGGGGACATTCAAAAAGCACTCAAAACAACTGCTGCATTCATTTTAAAGGCTCCTGGGACCCGAACTAACAAAATTATGGTCAATCCATGGCCTAGACTGATAAGCCACCTGTGGCATTTTCGTATTTTCAGGATGACAAATGTAGGTGACAAAACACCGTAATGAGATGACCAAACGGAGACTGTTTTTTGTTCCTCCGAACAGAAATACTTTGACAGGACCATAATATAACAGTCAGAACCATTATCCCCTCAGTGCAAATTCATATCACAAAGTGACAGGGAGAAAGGTTACCACGTCAAACTCAAATGGATTCATTTTGCATAAAAACTGATAACCAATTAAAAAAAAAAAAATGTAGAGTCCATTAATCACGAGTTCTATAAACGATCGTCTGCTGCAGAAACACATACGTTTTTATTAACGGGGAGGCTTCAGACACAGCTATTGAAATATCATCAACGGACCCATTTCTTGACTAAGATAAACATTCTTAAACGAGGATGTTTCCATCAAAGTCGCATTCATTTAAGGCAGTGTTGCCATGGAAATTACACAGACATTTCGATTCAAGAATCCTAATTGGACGGGATATTCCACGCGACGGCGTCTGATGAGTTGGGCCCCAGGTTTAACCACGACTTGGCGAAGGGGGTCTTTCCAACACGCCACCGTCTCGAACAATTTTCACACGTCCCAGGGACGGTTGACAAGAAGTTTCTTGTAATCGGAGGTGTGAAAAGAAAAAATAAAACTTCAAATTGACAGTGAACTTACCAAGTAAAAAAAACTCTGCATTCAGACAATTATCCTACAACTCAGAGATGGAAAAGCTGCACTCCCCAGAGCGGGAAGGCGTGCTGGTTTTTCCAACTGCTGAGCTCTTAATTCATTAGTCTTGACAGAGCTGTCGGCTTAATTTGCACTATTTAAGTCTAGCCAAACAGTTCTGCTGACAACCTAATAAAGTCACCTTTGTCACATTAAGACATGCCCCAGTTACCCAATTCTTCCTTAGAAACACACAAAAATTAGCATCCGATTCAATTTGGGTGAATTGTTTAGGGGCCAAGTGCAATCGATTAATGAATTGATCATTTAAAGGTACGGCACACATTTTTATGAAAAGGAAGGGCAGGCCTGCATTCTCGGGAAAAGCCTGCATTCTCCGGAAGGTTCCTGTTCATCTTGATCCCACCACATATCATCCCCCAGGCTTAAGTTGTTTGATTTGAATGACGGCTAATTTACCAAACAGCTTAATGAAAGCTAATTAATTAAAAGCTTAGCGGGAGCAAACGGCAGCAAACTCTGCCTAGGAGGCCTGGACGTGTCTATAAATAAGGCCATATAAAACATTCTACCCACAATAAATCATCCTGCATCACCACAAACTCAGGAACTCAGTCACTCTACTAGTGTCAGAGTATTGTAAATCAATACAATACCATAAACCTTCTAATATACTTCACACACGAAATTCATATGCACAAAACACCTGTGTTTATGGAACCTGTTCCAACCACAGAATGTTGCTATGACAATATGCTCATCCAGTGGTTTCCATATCCAGCATGCAAAATAAAAAAACACATGTTCCTGCATTTCAAGTGCATGCTACTTAACTCCATGATTCATTTTGCACTGCATAATTTCTTTGACATTTTATATGGCTGAATATATAAGGTAATTATGTCTAGTTTGCATATTAAAGTCCTTAAGCTCCGTTTTCCCTAAATAGCTACAGTAATATGAGTAATAAGTCATATATGGAATACTTAGGATGTAGTTGTGTGCCTGATGCCAGACCTGGCAATGCTGAAGTGAATAGTCATCACAGCTGTAAAAGGTGTGTGTGTGTGTGTGTGTGTGTTTGCAGTCAGGTTGACTGGTATCTCATACTGGCCCTTAGCGTGTATATGAACCCGCGTGTCCACTGATGGACCAGCGTCCTGTCCAGTTGCTTCTGGATTCCACTGCGTTTGAGAACCACACTGGACTCAAAACACGGGCTTCGTCCTCTGGGGACGAACGCGACATCTCTAAACGCCTCCAGACATGCACATCCGCTGAGATCTTTGAGAAACCTTCTGATGCGACTGCATGCTGTCCGGCTGTCGCCGCAGAGCCCGTGTTTAATAAAGATGCGAGACTGCCTTTTGCGCGATGGCTTGCGCATAACGGCACACAAGGGACGCTAATACCCTCTCCGATCCTGGGCCCCCCCCAGCGGCTAGACCGTAGCAGGAAGTGCCTCTCTCCTGGGCTAGACCTCACGCTCCCAAATCGCCCCCGTAATTCACCGTCGGATCCTCGTCGGGATGAATTCTCATGCTCCCGGCGGCTCTGCCTCATCTCTTAAAGGGATGACTCCATTACCCTGCAATCACCTGCAGCGCGAGACACGCTCAGCAGTCCGAGGGGCTGAATTCTATCCCGGACTCTTGGCGCAGAATCGCGACTCCTCCAGGACGCCTTGCAGCGAGATGGGCCAGGATTCGGGGAGAAACACAGACTATTGGAGGACCATTCACATTCAGCCTCATTCTAAAGCCAATCAAGAAGGGGGTTAGTAACACTGAAGTAACAACCTATAGTATTCTCCCCGCGCTTAACGAGCTTTGCCACATTTATACTTATGCAGTTTGCAGACGCTTTTACCGGAAGTGCGGCAAATGAAAAGGCCTAATGCTGAAGTCACTCATTCTGCTGTCCCTGGGATTTGAACCAGCAAGCTGCTGATCAGAGGCACGGAGTCCTACCCCACAGAGCCTCTAAGATCCCATATAGAAAGATGCTGTGCAAGGAAATTTATGCCCCCATTTTTACAGCTTTTAAAGCCGGAATTCCATTACAAGCCTAAATCCAGCAGTCCTGTATGTATTAAGGCTGATGTACTCCTGAAAAAAAACACCAAGCAACATGACTTACGGCCCTAATTTTGGCTTTAAATAAGAACCTGGAACTTTCTGGTAGTGCTTCATGGGCCAAGCGATGATGGGTCTGAAATCTACAATCGCCACGGCGACGATGTCAACAGTAATGAAGCTGAGAGAATAGAATTGCAGCTTCAAACGCATTTTGCTTGTTTTTTTTTTTTTTGTTGGATTTACTGATGATTTTGACAATAGACTCAGCCCATAGGTCACGGATTCCCGCCCACCCCCCCTCACCCAACCCCCCCTCATGACCGCAAACCTAGGCATGCAGGGCAGGTGCCGCCAAAAATCACTTAGTGCCTAATGGGCAGTGTGACGCCCTCCAGTGTGACGCCCTCCAGTGTGACGCCGAACTGCGTAATTAGCCCCGTGTGCGAGACACACAGCTGAGGAGCCGACGCCAGCTTCAGCCCTCAGAGCCTCTGCTGGTGCATTACGCGTTCGTCTCATCTGGTTAGCGGTTAGCAGCCAGCCCTTCATCCATGAAAACTGGAGGAGGAATGTGCCTTATAACGCATCCCCTTCGTACAGCCAGACACCGTCGGTGAACCTCCAACGCAACACACACACGGCGATCACCGGTAATGAATAACTATTGACTTGCACACAATCATAAACATGCATCTTTGATCAAGTCTGGAAAGCAGGTTTTGATTGGAGGATAAGAGGAGATGGATGATTGACAGACCAAATCGGCCAATCGCAGTGATGCAAAGTTCTACCGTACAAATGGATGCTGACTAACCTGTGTCGAAGTCTAATTTGCTCTCTGAGGGCAACTGAACAGCAGACAGACACATAAGGGGGGGGGGGGGCAACATTCTCACGCTTTATGTAATTACAGCCCTAAGTCTCCTTAGTGCTCTGATCGATCGGGAGCAGCCCAGCGGGGAAAGAGCAGGTGGGCTGGACAGGTTTACGGCGCAGCAACCTTGCCCCTCCCTGCCCCCCGTGGAAGGTTCCGGCAGGTCACAGGAGAATAATGGGGAGATGAGATTTGTCCTTCATACCCCAGTCGGTATGGATCTGAGCTCAAAGCTCCTTATTTTAACTCAATCTCCAGCCCCTCATCGACACGTACCCCACCTATAAAAGACCACCCGCCCCCAAACAGGGCCTTATCTTGCTGTAATTTCCCATTAAATGCAGCCCGACTGACAGACTCTGCTGGCAGCTCAAACACGCCCCGTCTGTTACCCAGGACGATATAAACACTGGTGGGCTTCCTCACTGAAGGAAAAGCCGGCATACAGGGTGGTTTAAAGACACTAACTGCTCACGTGGGCCAACCCACACAAGCACTCAAAGCCTCGGAGGGATTTTAGGGCGAGTGTGAAATGTCACAGAAAGTCTCCAAAACTGCGCTTCACCGCCCGAGGACCTGCGGACGACGAAGGGCAGCGTCGTTTTGGGGTGAGGCAGAGGCGGGGGGGGGGGGGTCCTGAACGTCCCAAAGACGCCCCCGGGAAACGTGACTCACGGACCTCATACAGCAAAGCCAATATAATCTCCAGTCATTAATGATTTAAAGACTGAGAGGTGTTTAAATTAATTGAAGTCTCCTGAGCACAGGGCTACACTTGTTAAAGCTAATGGAAATGAGTTTATCCCTTTTAGGAGACTGTAAGATGGGGGGGGGGGGTGATGTGAGGTGGGGAACTTGTCGTTCTCGACGTTCTCCTGATGCCAATAATATTAGAAAACAGAGGAACCTCCGTCTCTCTCTGCTCCTCAGTGTCCAGGCTATATCCGGACTCCAGTCCTCTTAAACCCTGTGAATACACCCCCCCCCCCCCCATTTGCTGAGCTGCCACATGCCCTCATAACACCCCAAAGAACCCACGGCCCCACCCACCAGGAGGACCCTCTCTCTGCCCTGATAGAAACCAACCTTAAGGAGAGACCTTGACGTGTATCTCCATGTGATGAAAATCCAACGTGGTGGAGACGACGTTATGGGATGGATGGATGGATGGATGGATGGATGGATGGAAAACTGCCACTGTCAAGACCCCAGAAAGGACCAGAGGTGGGGATGTCATCCATCGATCACCCATCCCCCCCCCCACCCACCCACCCCCAACTACTGAATTACAGGCAGATATATAACATCAAAGGAGTTTATCACAGGAAACAAGGAGCAGCAGGCTGGGCATGTAAAACACGCTAGCAGGTCCAGCTACGCGGGCAAAACCAGGGAGACCTTTAAAGGTCCGAATCGATGGGCGTGAGGAAACAGATTACAGGGGAGGTATTAAGGCGGGGGATTGGGGGGGGGGGGGAGCCACACTGTTTTTCCTTTGATGAGAGAAAAAAAAGAAAATCAATACTTTAATCTTTAATTTATATGTCAAAGATAAATTAAATTCACTGCGCACAATTTATTCAGCCTGCATGAATGATTTTATCATAATGTTGTCCTGACTGGTATCACACTAATTTTGACATGCTTTTGATAAGAATGCACATTTGTTACCATAGAAAAATGCTCTTTTAATTATGCCTGTTTCCCCCATACACAAATCAATTAATAACGGAGGCAGAGTCTGAGATTAATTCAGCCATCTCAGGGACACAGACCAGTCTGAGCTGAGCAGGGCCTGGGGCAGGACTGCCCCCAGCGGATAAGGGTGCGGTTCAAGTCCTGGGGGGGGGGGCAGGGTGTCTGACTGGTCACTGAGGTAAATAAACTGTAATGTCACATGTAAAGCCAAAAATCTGCATAACAGGCACTAAGAGCTCTCGCCAGAATTAAACACTGCATCGAGAAAATCCCTGGCGTCTGCGGCTTTTCTGCTTCTAAGGGGGAAATAATCCAAAGAAGTGACTTTTTATTTAAAAAAAAAAAAAAACTAAACGAAAAGCTCATAATTTCTTATCTGGGGAATGAAGGAGACTCATGAATCTGAGCGAAGATGAAGAGAATGAGATCGCAGACTTTTAGAGAAGGCGGTACGGGAGACGGGGAGACGGATGGAGGAGAGCGGGGGAGTCGGAGACGCGGAAATTAAAGCGGCAATGAAAGCAGAGCTGGGGTGCGACGCAGACGGGTCGGGACGATCGAGATCTTACGTCTGGTCATATGAATGTCTTCATGCGTGTAGCCCATCCATCCATCCATCCATCCATCCATCCATCCATCCCAGAGCCCTGGAGCCCATCCCAGACAAGTCCGAGGTCAGTGGTAGACTTAAACCAGCCATTTGGGGGGGGGCCCATGTTGGCTACAAATAGTCACTACACTAGGGGGGGTGGGAGTGGAATGTCTGAACTAGCACTAGCAAACCAGCCCCAGGTTGGGGGACACATTGGGTGGGATGTCAATCTACTACAGGGCACATATAACAGCACAGGATCTTTAGTGCTCATGAGACCATCTCACAAACCAATACCTTTTCAGAAAAGTGCAGACCCAGTATTCAGGCCCGCCGTTTTAAACACTGGTAATGATCCCGCATCCGTATCCATTAGCTACCACTTGCGACTTAAAGATGAATAACTGTACAAAAAAAAAAACCAAAACACACACAAAAGTGCAGTTCTGCCTTTACTCTCTGCTTATTTTCTGTTTCGGAAACTTAAAATAGCGACATGAGTATCATGAATATCAATGCCGATCTTCACAAGTGCGACATGTTGCTTATCAGAGACTTATGAGACTTATGGGTTTTTCCTGCGATGAATTACCCCTCGTTAAACGGCAGTGGATACAAGCAATTATTAATATCTATGGGTAGCTTGCAGCATTGTTTATGGAGCTACCAGGATGAATGAGGAGACGTCTAACAGTCATCGACTGATATTTAAAGATGTGAAAAACAAATCAGACCCAACTATATACTCCATGTGTACATGTAGAGACGCACAACCTCTGTCAGGATTTATGGACACTGATTTCAGTTGCGGGGGGGGGGTTCTGCCATCCTAATTCCCATTACCACAAAGACCACTTTCCTCCATTAAGGGGGTCTCCCTCCACAAAGAGGTGGTCTCCCTATGCATTTGGACTTTCAGAAGCAAAGCCGGACATTCAGGAAAACATCCAAGGTCACAGGCCTCAGATGTCTATGCCGCGTTCCACTTGGCCTCGGAACTCTGAAAATCTGAGTTCCAAGTCAGAAAAATCGACTTGCACTCCCCCCAGACTCTGAGTTCCGACTCCGTCGGAGGAACCTCTGCAGGCCAGACCTCAGAATTCAAGATGGCTGCACCCTTCATAGACAGAAGGAAGTGAGAGCTGTAGTTATATATTTAAGTAGTACTTACATCTTTACGTTTTGTTAAATCGGCTGTATACACACAGTACTGTCCGACCGCTATCTGTGGACTTGTTGTACGTAGTCTTTGCATGTGCAAAATACAATGAACCTGGCTAGGACTGGTACTGCTAAATGGCTTTCCGACTTCTTCTACTGGAACGCAGTTAACTCAGCTGTGACATCCTTCCCAGCTCCGACTTCCGACTTACGGGGCAACTGGAACGCAGCATTAGAAGCGGTTATCTTCTCAGTGCAGGTGAAGCCATCACGCATCTACTCGGTTATTAACTGATGGGAGATGGAAAGCCCAGGTGGGCGGGGTTTGGAGCTTACTGCCAATCATTGACTATTCGGCCTTAATTAATAAGCCTTTGTGGGCGGACACTAAGCAGGGATTGGACAGAATTTAGAGCTTACTGTGAATAACCAGGCATTCGGCCTAGACTTCATAATACCTTTATTAGCCATCGTGGGCGCACATTAAGCTGTGATTGGATGCCGCTCAGTGATCACATGTGCTTTGGGCTTAAGGAAATGATGTTCTAGGACAACTTTAGCTAACACCAAAAGTTATCAGATGAGCATGAATATAAACTTTCCCTACTTAGAGAAATGCAGAAAGCTGACTATATGATGTTCAATCGCACAAATGTTAGGAACCAGAGGTTGCAAAATTTCTGAAGGATAAGTGGGGAAAACAAAAACAGAAAAAAAATGGGAAAAAGCAGAACTGATTAACAGTCTTCTGAGCCCACAAACTCTCCACAGTGAACACTGAGCGAAAAGAGGCATCCGTCACTTTAAATATTGACATTACGCGTCAATCAAAATGGGGCAGCTCCAGCTTTTTAAAAGTGACCATGAGTCAATCCAAACTAAATCATGTACAAATATTCATCCACTCTGTGTCAACAAATCGGGAAATGTAACTGGTTAGCACCGTGACTGGATTTTTAAACAGGAGGGGCCTGGAAATTACAGGAGCTTTTTTGAAAACGGGGCTTTTGTCCATGTTAGTTGACGTGGGGGTGTAATATATGAATATACAGCCCCAAATGAACACCGCCAAACCATCACTATCCCAATGTGCTAGGGGGCCTCTGGTTCATTATATGGGGGTGCAGAAGGTGTCATTTCTTCCCAGAAAAGGGGGGAGGTGGCAGGGTAAACATCCCAATACAGACTGAACTCATCCATGTACCCTTCAGTCATAGGATCGAAGGCAAATTAACAACTCCATTCCCTCATCCTCTAACGAGCAGAAAAATTCATTAGTAATACAGACGGTAAACATCCTTCAATGTGAGACATGTCAGGGAGGTCTAATTAAAGTTTAATTAAGTATTTAGTCATAAAGCCTCGTTTTAACCATGTGGTGTTTGGCTGGACTGCGTGTCGACCTCACCATTCATCGATGGATAGGAGGGAACAAAAGCGGCATGTGAAGAGGTGTCAATGTGGGGGCGGGGCTACGTGTGGGGGTGTGGCCAAAAGGGGTGTGGCTACATCAGGGGCAGAGCTACTCGTGGGGGCGTGGCCACAAAGGGGTGTGGTTACACTAGGGGAGAGCTACTCATGGGGGTGTAGCTACACTAGGGCAGAGCTACTCATGGGGGTGTGGCTACACTAGGGCAGAGCTACTCGTGGGGGTGTGGCCATAAAGGGGTGTGGCCATATCAGGGGATGAGGCCACACAAGTGGGCAGATTCAGAGGGTGGGGTGGGGGGTGGTACCTTTATCGCTGAAATCATCAACCAGGATGATCTCGGCCACGAGCTCCGGGGGGGAGCGGTTCAGCACGCTGTGCACGGTGCGGAGCAGCGAGGACCAGCCCTCGTTGTGGAACGGGATGATGACGCTGGTGTTGGGAAGCTTCTCCGCATACAGCTTCCGCTTGCAGCTGCGACACAAGGAGACCGTCGCCTTAGCAACACGAAGGGTCGACCCCAACAGCCATTTCGATCGCTATTCACTCCCCATCTTAATGCTATGCTGGCTCATCAACATACAACAATGTTCTGAAGTCTTTGATCATTTTAGGGATGTTGACTGAAATGATAACATCATTTGCAGATTTAATGGGGGTTGGGACAGAGTGATGTCACGCATGGGTTATCGGAATGGTGACTAACTCGTCTGCTGTGGGGGTGGTTACTAACCCGACAAACTAGTAGGATGCAATGAGACTTTTCAGTTTCACAGGAAAAGACTGGATGGATTAAAATGGGCAGAGCCTCAATCCCCTGGAGATACAAGGAACTCTTCTGTTACTCTACCCAACTGTGCCTGTCAATCCTGCTATCAGTCTGTGTCCGACGCCTTTATTTTTCTTTTACTATAAATCCAATTTCTATTCAATTCACATTTCACAGTCCTGATGTTCTTGTTATGACTTTCACCCAGGACTGACTGATTTCATGCCAGGAAACACTGGCAGGGTACACACTAAGGGAGGGGGGGCTAGGGGAGGGGTTCAGGAGTGGTCTGCGCTTTAGGAAGAACCAGAACATGACCGGGTCTCTACCAGGGGCCAGAACCAGGAAAGGCAGTGCTGGGGGGGGGGGGGGGGGGGTGGAGAAAAGAGATGTCCCTGAATCTGGGGGGCAAGAATTGAGGGTTGCATGTGACTCAACGAGTCAGGGCACTGGGTCTGTGATCGGAATGTTGTGGGTTCCAATACCAGGGTCGGCAGAGTGACTTCACCGCAGGGCTCCTGAGCAAAGCCCCTAACCCCTAATTGCACCAGGGACTGGCTGACCCCGCCATCTCGAAGAAGTACCTCTCTTTGGATAAGAGCTAAATAAGATGTAGATATACTGCCCAGTCATAGGACTGCAGTCACACATGAATTAAATGTGCGCACATACACAAGCATATACCGGCGAATCAGCCTTCCTCTCTTTACTGGAACAGTCGGCATTCATCGGTTTTGACTTAGAGGAAAAGCTTATCAACATTTCTTGAGTTTGTGCAAAATTACCAAACGACAAATATTTCAGAATCAATGCTACCTGCACCATTACTTGCGAAATGTAATTAAAATCATTCGAATTTTAATGAAGATGGAACAAAAAAAGCAATTTTTTAAAATTCATGCATTGAAAAATAAACAGATGGGAAGAAATTATTAGCGAACTACTAGTTGGAGTGTTTTTTCCAGGGCTGGTAGCATTACATTCATATCGTGTGGGGGCAGTTATTACATGCATTACAGCTATATCATGCACATGTTTAATAATAATCGATACTTTATTGTCTTTACACCTCCCTCAACTTGCTCTTTGCAGAGTAAGTTGGCCGCGAAGGGCAGCCACCCGTACGGTTAAGGGTCTAAGCTCAAGGAGCTGCAGGCTGAGGTTTGAACCGACGACCTTCTGATTACAGGCACACGGGCTTAGCCCACTGAGCCACACGCTGCCCCCTTTGTCTTTGGGGGCAGTTCAGGATGGGGGGGGGGGGGGGGGGGGGGGGGGGAGTTGGGGAGTTGATTTACGGGAGAGGCCCAGGCAGAATTCAATTTAGGAAGACTTGATGAAACACTAAACATCTTTGGGGAGGAAGTCAAGACGTGCTTAAATTTGGGAAAGAAGTCATACCACCATATTAAAGCATCAAATTGTGCTAAGGTAGCTTTTTACAACAAATTGAAAAATAAGTGAAAAGGATTATGGGATTGAATTGGCCAACCTGCTCCTCTACCACGGTGGGGAGGTTTAGGGTTAATTACTGTGTCAAAAAGCACACGCACTTTTGGTGTCTGATGTCGGGCAGGGAGCGGTTGAGGGAGATCCGGTCGCTGACGTAGATGTTGAACCCGTTCTCCCTGTAAGCCTGATCCACGCGGTCGGCGTCCGTCAGTGGAAAGGGCTTGCCTTGCTCTCCATTGCCTAGAGGGAAGAAGAACACGTCAGCAATCCCATTATACCAGTTGCATATGATGCGCCTTTGTGCGTGTTGGCAGTGTGCGGCAGGATGGGGGCGCACCTGAGCGTGCCGTGTCCCTCCTGATGACCTCGTAGTCATGCCAGTCTCGTCTCCTCACGCCGTCCTGCCCCACCAGCGCCTCCTTCCGTGGCCTCGGGTTCAGCCACTGTTGAAACACACAGCGCCCAGAGAAGTTTCTCATGTGTGCTCTCCTCCAGCACAGCTCATGACGACATACCTTTTCACCCGCCCCCCCCCCCCACCCCGATTTAACGACAAATTAAGTGAAAAAAGCTAAAAAGTGGAGGGGGGGGGGGGGGGGGGAATGTTCCTGCGATTGTAGATTATAGACAAGACCTTGGAAAAGAAAAAGCATAAAAATTCACCAGGTCATTCTGATGTGTGAACAACTTAACAGACAGCCTTGAGGCGTTAAAAGCCAGCGGAAGCTTCGAGCCTCGACAACTGTGGATCTGCATCATACCATTTCCATTATTATGTCGATAAAAGTTCTACCTTTAAGAATCCTCCCAAGGATCCATCTATAAGCTGCTCAACACAGTGAATATAGAGCAGACTTTTGCATTATGCCGGGCCTTGCGCACTACGAACATTATTCCGCTGTATCGTTAATGACGTGTATCAGATGAGTAATCCGGACACTGAGGCAGAGAGCACTTTCAGCCACACGTAAACATCGGAACAGTAAAAGGTAGATATGTCAAGCGGGGGGGGGGGGGGGGGAACGAGGATGAGTTTGGCTGGAGGAGTGGAGATAAGGGTAACATCGACGGGCGGGGAAACGAACGAGAAACGGAGGAAAAACAAAACAGGAGACAAACTGCGGGAAGGACGGCAACAGAGGCAGGAATTAAGGTTTTGGGGGGGGGGGGGGGATTTTCCAAGCAAAACTGAACACGATCCTGGGGATCAGTAATAATTCACAGGAGATGCGATTGTCTGTGCTGGTCACATATTGGATTTTTAATTTTTTTTTTGCAGTATGTAAATTATTCCAAAAACTCCGTCTTTAGCACTGTAATGCCGTGTTTGTAAGATCCTGTGTAGCTCCTGCTCCCAAACGGATCACCCCTCAACCTGGGCATTCACTGGAAGCTCAGCCTAGTCGCCCTCAAACCCAGGCCACTCCTCGACGGCACATTCAGTGTGTCTGCATTGTGCCGTCTGCCTCGCCTGTACGTCACTATGCACAAAAGCACCTGCTGAATGAAAATGCGTCACAATGTTGCACGATGTCTGCATGGGTTCAGAAGGAACGTTATTTTGTTTCATTGTGTATTGTGCATGGCTGAGACATCAATAAAGCTTTATTGGACCGTGTGTGTCACCTGACTGCTAGTCTCCGCCCCTGGGTTGGCCACACCTCCCCCCGAACACGTTAAGCCACATCGGCGGTGAGTGGCTCAGTGGGCTAAGTCTCTGTGTCTGTGAACAGAAGATTACAGATTTGGGCCCCGGTCTTGGCAAAACAGTCACATGTCTGTAGGCCCTCGAGCAAAGGCCTTAGCCCCCAGGTCCAGAGACATGCTGCATATTGGCTGACCCTACACTGTGACACCCACCCAAGACGCGGTTGGCCCCCCTGCATTAATTCCACTATTTGCTAATGGTATTCCTTCTAAAAGCTTCTATGCCCTAGAACAGGGTTGTTCAACTCACGGTCCTCGAGGTCCGAGCACTGCTGGTTTTCCAGCCTTCCTTTACCTGAAAGTCAGGTGTGAAGCCTCTGACCAATCAGAATCAGTAATTATTAAACTAACTACCTGGGAGAACTGAAAACACGGCCTGGATTTGGAATCGAGGTCCAGAGTTGAAGAACCCTGCCCTAGAAGCTCCTGCTATAACCGTCTGATAACAATCCCTCAATCCATATTGAGCTTTTATTTTTAATAACGAATTACAAAGCAGCAGCAACATTATTTTACGTGCCTAATATTTCTTATTTGTTAAAGACAAACAGGGACGTGTGTAGCATAGACAAGGTAAGTGTTATTTTTACTGAATGACATAACATGAAGAAAATGTTCAGGATTAATGGCAAAAGAAGTGGATAGCAATGATTTAAAACAGCACTTTTTGGGATACTCTTTTGCCAAACCCTTTGAATAAATTCTTAAAGACACAGATGCTGTCTGAAAAATAATGTCATAAGAGAACAGCGGTGGAGCCAAATGAATATTAAAAAGTTACCAGCTTATATGTAAGAGTCAGATCCTGACACAGACAGTTGGCCCGTCTACCGGAATTACATAAAAGCACGGCGTTACACCAGGCTGAAGCGACTCGTCTAGCAGAAGCAGTCATTTATTAAAGTTACAGTCAAAAAAAATAGCCAGCTTCATAATTTTGTCAGAAGGGGAGCATCAATGTTTTATTAGTTCTTATCACCAAAGATGGGTTGGGGGCTTGTCCGTCAGAGAGGCCCTCTGTACTGGGCACACACCAGTCTCCGCTCAAGGCCCTTTCATGCCGTGTCTACCATCTATTTGAAGCTGCAGTTCAATCATCTCGCCAGTGTTAACATATGCTGCCTGAGACAAGGGAGCAACCCCCCCCCCCCCCCAACGGAGAGAAACACCCCAAGTCCTGAATTACGATGAGCCTCAGCCCAAAACGGCGAGGTGTGGGAGTGCATCTCCATGGGGGTCGAGTTACGGTACGAATTCATGGATCGGTCAGCGTCCGCTCACACGCCGTTAACGAACTTTAACTGAGGCTTTAACTAACCGAGCTGAAATCCATTCTGTTGCTGTTACTGAGGGAAACGACCAAGAAAGTTTCAGCAGGAGCGCTAAATGTGTTCCACGGTTACCAAGGAGACGGCATTACTACCAGAATCATATTAGCTAGCTGAGTAGGAGCGTGTTCCAATACGTGGGAAAATATTTACTTACGAATATGAGACGGAAAGCCCGCCATATTCAATAATTAAATATAGGTTTATAAATAGAAATTTAGAATTGGTAATTAAAATAAGCGGTGGCAGTTCTGAGGGGGGCGGGGCTGAACGCGAATTGAGATTTTGAGAGATTTTCTGTAAATGTCAGCAGAAGGCAGTGCTGTGGCAGCTGAGGGCCAAGAGCCTCTCTACGCCTTTGCAATATCAGCTGCACTGAAGACACTCAATAGATGTTTGAGCTGGAAAGAAAAAAAATGTGTGTGTGTGTTATATATATATATAAAAAATAAAAAGAGAAACAGAAGCACAGACAGGATATTGGTGGTGGGGGGGGGGGGATGTCTTCAGAAACCTCCTTCTTCTGCATCCACAGGAGATTTTAGGTGGCACCTCCACCCTTCTCAGACCAGTGGGGGGAGATGAATCTTGGACCCCACAGCGGACCAAAAAAAAAACCGCAGAAGATCCAGCCAGCAATGACGGCTAACGGCATCCGTCTTGTATTTCTATCCGTTTACGCGGCTTGGTGTGGTGCTTTGAGAGCGGCCCGAACCGCCTTAAGTAGTTACACCAGCCGAATCGTTGCAGACATACAACACAAGGAGAAAAATGACCAACTTCCTGTTACTAGCACTAAATTAAGAGGCACATCATCATTTCAAGAAGCCCTGTTACAGTGAGAATTAAAAACAAACAAAACAAACTTTTTTTGTCGTTAAAAAAAAAAAACAAAACACCTCACTCCATCACCATGGTCAAGCATTTCACACCTTTCTCTTATAATTTCTTTAGCTTGACCCCCGACAGCGTCTGCCAGATGACCATGTGAGGTCACACACGATGACAGGAAGCCTCAACCCACCTCCCTACCGCCTCGTAAAAACCTTTCAAAAAGACAATATGGTTCACAGCAGGAAGTCGACAGTCCAGGGCACAGCGAGTGGCCCGTTTTTGGGGCCACCGTCACGTTTACCGGCCGTAGAAGCGGCCTGTCAGCTTTTCCAGAGCTACACAAAGCTTTTTGGGTAAAAAAAACAAAAAGCAAATGCCCAACGATCCCATTCCTATTATATACTATTAAAGATACGGCTGCCTTTCAGCCATTGTTCTAACGGTAATTCCCATTTAAGGTAAAAATCGGTAGGACGACTGCGTTTCTGTGGCGGCGGGCAGCGAGAGACAATGACAAACCGGCGCCCTCGTCATTAGCATTCGGGACGCAACGCAAACATTTGAACAAGCTGGGAAGACAAAACCGTCCCTGTTTTTATTTCCTTTTTCTAAATGACGGTCGGTGGGAAGAATTAGACTAAAAGCAGGGACGGAAAAATGGGCAATTTCACGTGCCTGAGTGATTTTTAATTAACTTTAATGTACCTTTTAATGCGCGATTTACCAAAACGGCTGCTGGGAACAAACAGAGGGGGCAACTCGGCTCTGTTGAGGAAACCTATCGGGGCGGATTTTGGGGACCCTGATTCTGAAGCGGAGAAACAGGGCCCATCGAGGCGGAAAGAAGGGTTGTAAATCGGGCAACCTAAGATCGACACCACGGCGACGCGGCGTTTGGTGTCGAACGAAACCTCAGCTTAACAGTACAGGCTGCGAGAATCATTCCGAAATAAGCGGGACTTAGATTAGAGATTACTTCCAGCATATATTTTCTGACCACCTTTCGGGCAACTTGCTGCACATACAAAACCCTACCAGTACAAATTGACGCACAGAATAGAGTACAAAGATGGTGGTTTTAAGTTTTTTCTTAATCATAAAGAAAACTCCAGCCTACTACCTGTCCACAGCTTTGAATACATTTAATAGCAATGGGTTAAGAGATCATGGCTTCCTTAGGGCTCTAGTCATGTTCTTTTGGGTTATTATAAGAAATTAGGGCAAAAATGGGAATAACAGTTGATTGAAGAGTAAAAAGCTCTTTATTTTTGAGATGGGTCCTGATGTTATAGTGTTGGGTGATGAGAGCAGACTTCTTATTAGACAGAAGCCCTACCGGTGTTCATACAGATCTGCATTATATACAGCGCTCACAGAAAGTCTTGGGACACTCGCTTAATTCAGTAAAAAAGCTGCAAATATATCAGTTTCATAACAAAAGTCCATTGACAAGCAATGTTTAGCATATCTGTGCACATCCACAGATACATTTTCTTTTTACTATATATATTTTTTTTTTTTGACTGACTCATTTCTGTTCTTGCAATTTTGCTATTAATTGCAGTTGTAGTCATTGGCTCCCAAAGGGATACTAACACAAAAGTTTGGTGCATTGTTATTGCAAACGTGTTACCAATTAAAAAGCACCCAATGAGACTGCTTGGGAATGAACTTAACTCATAACAGCTCTTTTAGAACTACTTGAGATTAATTACTTAAAACTATTGGCTGTTTCTAATGTGATATTTTTATAAACAAACGAATGGAGTAATTTTTGTTATAAAACCAATGAACTTGCACAATTTTTACGGAATTAAGCAAGCGTCCCAAGACTCTGTGAACACTGCATGCTGTGAGCTGTAAGGGTCGCTACGATCTGGGAATTTCAGCAGGAGCGCTAAAAAAAAAGCAGAACTCACCCGATGCGGCTAGCCAACACGATAACGAGCTTAGCAAGCAGCTACGGTACAGCCGCACACGCTAGGCAGCTAATGGGTTTGCAAGAGCCGCAAGTGAGGCCTCATGAGATCCAGGGAAAGCTTCGGAGGGAAAAAAAAAATTAAAAAAAATTAAAAAAAACACGTGAACAGCCTCTTCTTCCAATAAAAACAGCAAAACCATCCCAGATGTCAAGCGCACTGAAGCGTACAAGAAACTCCGGCGCCAAGCGACGTCAAAATTATATCCAGCGAACAACAGCTGCAAACTTGCTTTTAAAATGTTTCCCATGCAGGTGGCAGAACCTGCAAGGATTATAGACAGGAGAGCAGTGGTGGCATCTTCTGCCGTATCTGCCTTGCATCACGAGAACTTCACCCAGCGGACTTAAGGTGACAGAGCGCTGTTTGAGCACATCAAGCTGGGTCTGGCCCAGGAACGTGGTCCCGCTGATCACCTTTGCAGAGATGTGACTCTGAAGAACGAGGTCTTTATCTGCACTAACAGCTAAACTAATGCCATCTCAGGCATCGCTGCCTCTTCAAAAAGACTCAGTCGCTCAGAAAGTCTATACACTGAGCAAGTCTCAGTGCGGATTGGAGCCAATTTTCAGTTGTGCATCCCTCTCCCAACACCTTACATGAAATGAAGGCCAAAATTCGATACAGGGAAGTCATTCAGGTAGATTATGCTGATTATGAACGTCACCCGTTAATTGCACAGCCAAACCTGATCTGCTCGATCTGAAATGGAGAGAGATATGAAAGAAAAAATGTGGGCGGGAAGAAAGTTTCAGAATCTCGGGCTAAGAATAGGCTCCACTGCGATGGATGCACCTAAACCTTGCCAGAAGGAAGGCATGTGATGAATGAGGCACTTCGGACGTCCCAACAAGAGACAGGTGGAGGAAGGAATGGCCTGGACAGGGTGGTTTTGCTTTTCACATTTTATGTAAAGCTTCTTGCAGTTCTCTCTATTTAGGTTAATAATTACCCCTGACAGAGAGGTACATTTGGCCCAGTAACTCTCAGATCATTCTTAGCAGCACAGCCATGAAGACAGAAGGGGCCAAGTCCACATTACTGCCTTCCTTTGTCAAATTACCATCAACAACGTTCACGTGGGCCATGCTTTTTCCACCAGGGCAATTTGCAGTCATTTGTTAATTTAATACATCCAGGAAATCTCTAGAACAGTTCAGGCCAATGCCCTACTCAAAGGGACCACAACAAGGCCGTCTCCCAGAAGGTGAAGCTGTGATGTCAATTTCCGTAATTGCTATATTACCTATTTCCAGGTGGGAATCAAATTTGCACCACGTATATACACATACACACACTTAACATGTCCATCTATGGTAGTGTTTTTCTATATACCCAGTTCTCAACTTACGTAAAATCCAGACATATGGGGGGGGGGGGAACTTCATAGTTTACAGAACCATTAACGGAAAAAGCTACACCATTAAGTAAATTTAACATTTACATTTAATTTATTTAATGTGTTCTTTGGTACGCATTACTAGAATCATTTTTGACTTGGGTCTTTTTTGCTATCGGGTGTTTTGAATGGCACGGGAAGGTAAACCCGACTCGCGTAAAATCTGACTTGCGTAATGGTTCGCGTAACAGTTTGCGTAACTGGTTGCCTACGTCAATCTAAAAGCATTGGCAAATGTAACAGTTTACTTCTTTGCAGTAATTTGTTGCTCCCACCCTTCTGCAGAGACACACCCAGAGAAGCACACAGAAGATTATTTATACAGAAACCTGCCCAGAAAGCAAAGAGGAGACGCAAAGGTGAATTTGCCTGGGGAAATGGGACATACGAGCACCTCGGGTTACAAACTAACGCTCAAAGCCCCAAGGCTGAGACAGTGAAGAAAATGGACCTTTAAATTCAACGTTATTCAGATGCGACACTCGGGGTTGAGCGAAGCCACTTGACTTGGTCGCCTCCAGTGTGCACTGATCTCCGGATAACACGTTACATTTTGAGGACAGAAGATAAGAATCAAGGATGTGACTCTGCAAAAGCTTCATCACAGATGAAGAAGAAGAAGAAGAAAAAAAGTTAGCTCTGAACCCCCTTGGAAAATCCATCTATTAACAACTGACACTTGATCACCAGGCCAAGCTTAGCGTCACAAAACGAAAATCCGCTCCAGGATATTAATGTAGCCCTGAAGATCCGAGACCTACTAAACCAGTCTCTTTGAGACTGCCTCACGGTCAAGTATCCCCACCCCCGGAATCTGCTTACTTGCTGGTTCACCCCCCCTCCCCCCCCTACTCCAATGTCGCCTGCTACTCTGTCGAAAGCCGGTAAGGACCCAGGAGGGCACGGAAGACAAACCCTGCCAGTTTTGGCGTCTGTTTCCCCTCCAGCTGGCACAACTTGTTTGTTAAAATTCACGTGGGTCTTTTCTCCTTGACTACAGTACTACCCACTTAACTGTCAAGCCTGTTGCGCTCACGAATTGTTGAAGTACAAAGAAATACTCTTAATTAGAAAGGATGTTAAGAGAGTGAGACTGCTAAAACACCTGGTTACTAAATACTATTAATAATATAATTAAAATGAAATTAAGCTTTATTTGCCAAGTATGAGAACAGGTACATAGGAATGTGTTTTTTTTTCCCCCTCCATATCGCGTTTTGCTCGCTCTATATAGAGGCGAGAGGGTTAGTTATGGTTTGAGCACAGGGTCAGCAATCTGTCCAGGAGCCCTGGAATATTTTTGGGGTTGTGAAAGGCGTTGCTCAAAGGCCCAATGGAGATAGCTACTCTGCCAAGCACGGGATTTGAACTGGCGACCTGCTGATTGCGGGTACAAAAGATAAACCCGCTGAGCCACTAGATCTGGGTGGGGGGTCCTGTTCCATGGAGGGCCAGTGTGGATGCGGGTTTTTGGGATGGACTCTCAACCAGCCAATAATAGCGGATCCCCAGGACTGGAGTTGATAACCACCGTTTCGTTAATGGCTGATTGAGAGGCCATGCCAAAAACCCACACCGGCCCTCCACGGAACGGGTTCCGAACCCCTGCACTAGACAAAAGCTTGGCGCTATAAGGTCATTCTGAGTCAAAGGTTGGGAAACTGTCATCCGGAGCTGTCACCAACACTTAATATCCGACTGGGCCACACTTACAGGACCCAAATGTGTCACATTTAAAGTGACCCCCAGCTTGATCATTTGGGGCCCATCGTCGGCCCGCCGAAATGCTCCCTGGAGACGCTCCGCTAAACTCGGCCTTGGGAAACACCTGCCTGCGACTCCAGGGCCCTGAGGAGAATATAGAGCAGGGGGGGGTACGGGCAGGCCTGGCGGGAGCGGGCTCCGGGGAAGAAGGCGCGCCTTGTCTGGGAGGGAGAAGACGGCTTTTCTCTGCCTAACGGTGAACAAACACCTCTTGTGTGCCTGTTTCTGTCTCTGATCCAGGGTAACAGAACAAAACTGAATGTATGATACTTTTTTTTGGGGTGTGTGTGTGTGTGTGTGTGTGCGCAAGACTTCAGTCTCATAGCATCCAACTCTGAAAGATTAACACATCAAACACTGAAATTACCCACAGGCCCCAACACACTGCGCTAATATTTATCTTTGTTAAATATAAGGCCTTTAATTATTTACTGGGGGAAAAAAAATGTCCTTCTGATTTGGACAAATGGATTCCAGGGGACAGAGAGGGAACAACACATGCAATAGCCGGTAAGATTTAATCGGCTTATAACTTAAACAGGCACTTTTTTTTTTGCTTGCAATCTCACTGTGCCAACATTAATGAGGAATTTTGGAAATCTATATTTTCTTTTGATGAAGGGGGTTCAGTGGAATATTTCACCTCCGTTTATTTGATCTGCCTTTTACGAACCCTGAGGAGTCTGATATTCATCGTATTAAGGTTCAGTCAGCAATGGGTGTATCAGGCCTGCCCCTTCTCTGTTCCCAAGGAAGTACATAAAATGTTCTTTGGGAAGATTAATAGCTTTGATAATCAGAGCAAATTAAAAACTGACCTATCGCACTACATTGTAAAAATAATTTAAAAATTTGCCCGGATATTCAGGAGGTGCCATTTGTTAACCGCAGCCCATATAAAACGTAAATAACCGCGTCTAATATTAGCATCCTGATAATTGTAAAGGAGGAGAAAATCACGGAAATGCAGGAATCCTAAATAACGATTTAAAAAAAAAAAATTATTTTGTTCATTGAGATTCAGGTCTTTTTCTGCAGTCACGCACATTTCAAACTATTTACATGCTTTGGGGTCCGTATTAAAACTTCATTAATTAGTTAGATTTTTACTTTAAACAAATGGCCAGTCCAATTAAATCGTTTTTTCAAGCTCAACCAGACCGTGATGCCACAGACAAACATAACAGCGCTAACCTAAAAACTCACATTAATAATCCCAACGAACAGGGGAAATTAATGCTTTTAAAGTGAAACCCGGGTTTAATCCCGCGGATCAAATTACACAGGGTCATCAAATTAAAAAGTACCACCCAACTGTTGCTTAATTTAATGCAACACACTTCAGCACATCTAAAAATATTAATATAAGCTTGATAAAATAAAAAAAAACCTGTACAATCGCAGTTTAGTACCGTCATATTCAGGAACATTTATTTGCTTTTGAAGCCAATAAATGTAAGAAAACGGATCACCGTTTTGCAACTAGTTGCATTTCAAAGGTGAATGCAAAGGGCCTATGCTGGGGCTCATTTAAAGTTAGGCTTAATCTTTCCGGGGGTCCCGCAGTTTATGAGGGGGTTTGCACGCCGACAGTCCGCCGGCTGACAGCACGCCTGGTCCGGCTACGGGAAGCACGGCAAGCCGGTGGGGGGGCTCCGCAATTCCACGACGGAACAGAAGATGAGCATGCCGGCTGCTGTAGTGGCGACTCCGGGCTCCTATCACGCCACGGAGCCGGAGCCCCGAGGGGGGACAGCCCGCAGGTTCGGCGAAGAGACGCCGCAAAAGTTTTTCGGCAAAGCGCCGACTTCCTGAAAGCGAGTCGGTCCTGCCGCAGGGTCGCGCTGGCCTCTTCGCCTCCCGCTCGGAAATACACGCACGATCAGACTCAACCATACGCAACAGATCGGACTTGGAGAGAGGGGGGAGAGGAGGGTTAGGGTTAAAAAGACGGGAAGACAGCAGGAGCGCCGCCGCCGCCACGCAGCGGCTCTACGCCGCAAAGGCGCCGGCCGAGCCCGTCTACCAGCGTACAGCTCCCCGCCGCCGGCTACCGTCCGCACCGCGGCGAGTCCTTCTAAACCAGGAAGCCGCATACATCGCTATGCACGGCGCGCACATCCACTCACTGTTCCCTTACCTGGATCTGCGCGATGCCGGCCGGCCCGTCTGCGATCCCCGGCGAGTTCTCAAACACCCGGTCCCGGTAGAGGGACCAGAGACCCACGTTGGGCAAAAAGAGCAGAGCCGCCAGCAGCAGCCCCGCCAACTGCAGCAGCCGCTTCTGTTTCCGTCGCATCGTCTCTCCGCCTTTCCTTCTTTCTCTCCCCTTCTTTTTCTCTCCCGCTCGCCGGACAGTAAAGCCCCAAGTCCGGCTCGATCCAGGTGGAGACAAGTTTCACTCCGAGGCGGCGCTGATCTGACTGCGCAGCGCTTCCGCTAGGGGGCGTTACCGCGGCCCTGATTGGGGAAGCGCGCGCCTACTTACCGGGGCAGCACATCATAAACATTTTTTTTTTGCTTTAGATTATATAAAATCTTTTCATGACGTGTTTATATTCCCGTTAGATTAATTCATGCAGCCCTTTGTGGCGTTAAGGCGCAGACACGCAGACGCAGACTGCAGCAGCCGTACATGTGCAGCGGGAGAAGTGACTGCAAGTCGCTCTTACGTTTTATTACGGGCGCAGGCTGTTGCTTGTGCACGTTAACTATTGAAGCACCAGAAAATTCAGTAAAAACGGTTGTAATTGAAATCTGGGCGGCTTTATTAGCTGAGGGCACAATCCGTCAGGCAAAATGAAATTACAAAAACGTGCCCGTATTGTGATATAATCGATTTATCGAATTAGTATGTCTATAAAATCTAGAAATTCCGCGAATAAAATGGTATGACATTGTTGGCATGCACTCCGCATCAGAGGAGTTTCTAGCTATTGACAAGGTCACGGGCTTGACGTTTTTTTTTGGCATCGGGGTTAAAATACTCGGGGCCCCGAGTGATATATAGGACCTAACGGCGCCCAAGCCCCGTATTATTATTTATAACCTAATGAGGAAAAGGTACGTCCGAATGAAAGAAAATGAAAAAATATGCAATGCGATTAGGCACTGTGTTAGCTTTAATTAATTGCATTTTTGTTTTTGGAATTACTTACAAACTTATTGTGCTGACTAATCTCCCAGGAGTATAGAAAGTTTACATACACACCTTAATGAAAAAATTGTGTAACATTGTTTTTGACAACGATTGACTAATTAGGCGAGTCATACTTGCAGACTAATATCTTTTATCAAGGCGTTGTTGCGGTTAAGTAGCCAAAGAAACGTGGTTTTCTGTATAATATCCGCCCCATCTTGGGTTAATTATGCTGTGCTTTGTGCCCATAGCATCTGGGATGGGCTCAGGACCCCCGCAGCCCTGAGTCATACAAGGAGGTATACAAAATGGATGGACAGGTGGATGGATGGATGGAGGTTCTTAATGAGTGTATAATAATTTAGGTGACTTTTTTTTATCCAAAGTGTGTTTTGAGTCTTGAAAAGATTTTACAATTACTGATTTGGTTACTCCATCCATCCATCCATCCCATAACAGTTTCTCCACCACATGGTCATTCTCATCACATGGAGAGAAACATAAAGGTCTATGTTATGTTTGGTTACTGCCAGGGAAGAGAGGGTCCTCGTGCTGGGGGAGAGGGATGTTATGAGGCCTGCTTATCCAGTAGAGGCTCTTGGAGACTTCTGGAGCCTGTTGTCCAAGAAGAAGACGACACAAGTCGGGGGGGAACTTTGTATGGGAGGATAATAAGACATCAGTTTCCTAATCTAAATCACATGGACTCTTACGTCGTTGGAATTGTCGGCCACTAATCACTGACCTTTTCCAAAGACGCGGGTTGAAAAAAAGGACAGGCACTCTCCTAAACGCAAGACGATGTGCCTTGATCCTCAGCATCCACACGATCTGCTCCTCTTCACCGCTCCTCCGCTCCTCTTCACTGCACGTCAGCGCTTAATTGGGTCGTTAACGTGATCCTTTGGTAGGGAGACATCGTACTTAGTGATTCAGGCGTCAAACAGGTGTTAATTAAAACATGCTACAAAATATCCTTAAGAACCAGAAAAGGGCTCTATCCTAAACCAAGATGAAGGGGCTGAAAATGGAATGACTAATGTTTCCATGGCGATGAATTATGGGATTATGGTCTGTTTCCTCAATTCATTTAGCTGTTATACGTAAATGAATAATGGAGTACAACATAGAGGTTTTAAACGTCTGTTACATTTATTCTAACAAATAATGGACAGTAATTCATATAAATGTATCTAATATAGAGCCTGAGGTTATTTTATCGACATTTGGCCCCTCGCCAAAGTCTTTCACAGCAAAAAGATGATGCGTGCTAATTGCTAGCCTGAAACACTCTCGGAATAGTCGTTCCAAAGATTTTAAGCTTTAATGGGCTTTAGGAAGGAGAGACTCAGCTGACATTAGATGCTAACATCCCACACGTGCTATAAATCACTTCGATATCGCAACCTTGCCCGGGACCAATCATAGAGGGAGGGGAAAGGTCAAAGGCAGCTCGGCCATTGGTCCGTGGCTCACCCAATCAAATGCCAGCTTGGCAGTGCTTAGCGAATATAAAAGAGCAGCCCATTATATGTCCAGAAGACCACATAAATATCCAGCTGCAGGGGGAAATCAGCACCAGTGTGCAGAATGTTAAGTCCTCCTTGGCGAGGTGCTAAATCAGAGGGGAATATTGCGACTCCATTTTAGGGTGACTGCAAGTTTTCCCGCTGTTAAATGGAAGTAAATAAGCGTGTGCATTTCCTAAAAAATTCCATATTTATCTTCTTTCCTACCATGTTTCAGTGTCTCAGACTTGACAGATGTTGCCCCAAATGACAGCTGAAGAGGATTCACTTAATTAGAAGGAACATCTGGCCTGGACACTGATCACAGGGCCTTGACATAATGTGTAACGAAAGTGAAGCGTGCATGAGGTCATATCCTGCGTGAGGTCATATCCTGCGTAGTCATCTGCCCAAGGGCATCTCAGCTGTGCTTTTATTTGCGTTCATAATTTTTTTTCATAAGTTCCTCAGTATATCCTGTCTAGAATTATCCTATATGGCAATGCTGTTCAGGAACGCCAGGTCCATTTGAGTAGGGAGCTCAACTCGTACTGGTTAATACTACCTCAATGGGTGTTGGGTTTATATGGATGCCGGGGAAGAGGGATTTGACTCACTTTCAGCGCCGCAACCTCTGCTGTGCAGTTGCTTGCCTAGTAAAATATTAACAAAATGACAAATGTAAGTCATACCTTAAAAGGTTTTGTAAAAATCGTTTTACATTTTTATTTATTTATCCAAAGCGATGTACATCTTTGAGAAAGCAGGGACTGACCCTGGAGCAACTGGGTGTTAAGGGCCTCATTCTGGGGCCCAGTGGAGAAATCGCTCTGACACTAGGATTTGAACTGGTGATATTCTATGAATACTCTATGAATCCCTCCATCATGTAAATGTTTATCCAGTACAGGGTCTTGGGGGTGTCGGGGGGGGGAGGGAGGGGGTGCCTTTCTCTGGTAACCTAGGGCCACAAGGAAGATGAACAGACCAGACCGGATGCCAGTCCTGAACCCTGCACCTGAACGTCACGAAGTGAAAGTGACTAGATATATATTTGTCGGCAGATCTCGCACAGATCCAGCGTTTTTTAATGCCGGCCCTTGCTTGTCATTTTTGGTGACCAAGTAACATAAATTTGTCCGGAGATATAGTAAAATATCACTGGAGAACATTTTCCCCCAGTTTGGGTGAATTGAAGTCAATGTGGATATAGCACACGCATGAGAGAGCCAGGTGTTATTTTCTGGGCATTCTGTGTATATTCAGCACAGAATAATGCTGGTCTTTCCTGTTTTCTCACGCCTGTTTGACACAGTACAGTTCCCTGCGGCTCGAGGTTAAGATCTTTTGTTTGGACAGTCGTGGACGCGCTGCGACTCCCTCGGTCACGGATAGATGTTTCAAATTGCAGGCCTCAGGCCGTCCGCGGCCCCTGAGGGGGGGTGTGATTGCGGGCGGTGTTTCTGCTCTCTGGACTGTTGCGCGGTATTCCGCCGTTGCTATGCCGTCAGTCCTACGGGGAGCTTTAATGGAGCGATGCTGTTGTTGTCGCCGGGGCGCGATTCTGCTCTCTCCTCCTCTTGATCTCTCACCGAGCTCGCGAGGCGTGCCGTTTAGGGGTGAGTCAGAGGTCACCCTTCCTGCCTCCAGAACTCGGCGCGTCCCAGAGCAGCCACGTGAAGTTAATAAGATTCCGCATGGTTCCCCACCTGCTGTGGTACCAAAACTCTATTTTAAACAACACCGACGGCCGCGTCTCGCCTTTTATTCACACCTGCTGTTGCCGTCGGCGTCACTCCTGTCGTTCTTTGTCCGCATAACTGCGATGCCTCAATGGTACCAGTCTATCTGAGTCATCAAACTAAGAAGGGGCGTGGCTTCAAGGGGCGGGGCAAAGTCAGGTGACAATCTTATCCAGTCAACTACTTTCCTGATTTCCTGGAACTTTGCACTGAAACTGTTTATTGCTATCTATCTATCTATCTGTCTATCTATCTGTCTATCTATCTATCATTTATTTGTATTATTTTGCTCCCTGATCCCATTGCTCGACCAAGGCAGAAGATGATGTGCACCTTGGCCAGAAAGTCGTTTACGTGTCGCTGGTGCACAGGACCGCCCTTGAGAATCAAGCTGCTGTTGATGGAGATCCGGCTCCTCGCCTAGGGGGGTGGGGGTGGAACAGGGTCAGGGATGGGCTCCGTGACTTTCCCCCATCTTGTCTGGCTCGTAAACCATTTAATATTCCACACGGCGGAGGTCCCCCCCCCCCCACCACCAATATTGACATCCATTGTTTTACTTCATGTGAAATCGATACCTGTTGTCATGTTTACTTGAAGGATCAGTCCCGGGGGGAAGGGGGGGGGGGGCATAATTTCATTGAGCTGACCCCTCCGCACGTTATTGATGACACTTCGTTCCCTTTCTTCAGTGCCTCAGTGCCGGTGGTTAAATATCTATTTATGACCCGAGATGACATTTCTCCTGAAAGTGCTGCTGCGAAGTAGCGATGGGCTGGGAAATGGTGGCCCTAGAGACTACAGGGGTATGATAGCATGATGTACCGGCACCGCTGGGCTTGCGATAGCATGATGTACCGGCACCGCTGGGCTTGTGATAGCATGATGTACCGCCACCGCTGGACTTGCGATAGCATGATGTACCGGCACCGCTGGGCTTGCGATAGCATGATGTACCGGCACCGCTGGGCTTGCGATAGCATGATGTACCGGCACCGCTGGGCTTGCGATAGCATGATGTACCGGCACCGCTGGGCTTGCGATAGCATGATGTACCGGCACCGCTGGGCTTGCGATAGCATGATGTACCGGCACCGCTGGGTTTGCGATAGCATGATGTACCGGCACCGCTGGGCTTGCGATAGCATGATGTACTGGCACCGCTGGGCTTGTGATAGCATGATGTACCGGCACCGCTGGGCTTGTGATAGCATGATATACCGGCACCGCTGGGCTTGTGATAGCATGATGTACCGGCACCGCTGGGCTTGTGATAGCATGATATACCGGTGCCGGTTATTTATGTTACTCGCCTTCAGCAAGCGATCATCAGTTTGATCACATGGGGTGAGTTATTTAGCTCGGTAGGTTGGGACTCAGTGTTATCAGAAGGTTGTTGGTTCAAATCTCAGAGCCTGCAAAGTTACTTCATTGTTGGGCCCTTAACAAGACCAAGTGCTCCACGGACTTAAAACAGTACGCTAGACACTGTAGACTTTCCAGGAGCTTTGATGCTGCACAAGAGCCTTTTGTCCCCAAAACTTGCTAACGTCTTTTCCTCTCTGGCCCAAGCAGATGTCCTATCGTACTCGGTGCCGTAGTTGTGGGCATTTCAGCTGATTCCAGCAGCAGGAACGAAAAGCATCTTGCCTAGACGTACACTAGTGGGGAAGGTTGCGGTGGCTGATTGGTGCGTGAGACTGTGACGATCCTCCTCACGCTGTCCGGCCCGAACGGCTCTTGGGCCATGGTGACAGGCCGCTGTGCCCTGAAACGGAGCCGAACGAGGCTGCTTTATCTGATAATCCCTCAGAAGGAAAGCATTTCCTGAAGGAAGTTACTGTTGTTGTTACTGTTTGTTCCTGATGGGTTCATCATTCAAGCATTCATGCATCCATCCATCCATCCATCCACCACCTTCTAGATGCCAATTCAGGATAGGGGGGACTGGAGTCTGTGCCCAGCAGCACAGAGTACAAGGCAAGGGACACTCTGAATGGGATGCCAGTCCATCATAGGGCTCACCCTTAACGTGCTTACAGTTTAATGCAGTGTTTCTCAATCCGGTCCGCAGGGACCCTCAGATAGTCCACAGTTTTGCTCCCTCCCGCACACTGAGTACCTGGTACTGGTGTGTTGAAAGCTGGGAGGGAGCAAAAATGTGGACTGTCTGGGTGTCCCTGCGGACCGGATTGGGAAACACTGTTTACTGCATTGCTGCCCAAGTTTGCACATGGCACCTATTTTGATGACGGCTGTAGTTTTCAGCAGAACATAAGTGTATGCAGTTCATCTGCATTGCAATGTAACACGCCCGAAAATAGGATTGAGATTCTGTCGCGGGTCCAAAAATAACACAGAAACGAGTGAGAATCGGGTCCCTGCCAGCGTCCGCCCCGCCGATGTTTCCTCCCCCCGTCTTCATCCCTCCCTCTCGCTCTCTCGCATTTCCGCAGGGCGAGAAATGACAATGCGAGACTCTCGGCACTGAGATGTGCACCGGCGCACTTAGCGCTGATAGCGGACGAGCTGTTCTCGGATCCCACTCTGTCGTCGGGTCCCCCAGAGAGATGGGGGGGGGGGGGGGTGTCAGCGTTCAGGATCGCAGCGCCTAGCGAGGTGCGGTAAACGTTACGGTAAATGTATCAGCGGCAGAGGAAGAGCAGAGAATGAGCTGTAAATGCCTGTGTCATTCAGCTGAAAAAGAGCATCCTTTCTTGGAAACCAAGAGGAAGCATAAGAGACCATAAGGCAGATAACAAGGGCTTGGTGCAGAAGGTTGTTGGTTCGAATCCCGGGGTCGGCTGAGTACCCCAGAGCCCATGAGCATGGCCATTAACCTCTAATTGCTCCATGGACTGTCTGTCCTGCTTTCTTGATTGTATGTCAGTTTGGTTAAAAGCCTCTACTAAATAAAAAATGTAAAATCTAAGCATATGTCCAAACTCACACTCTCACGGGGGGAGGGTCGGCACCCGTCCTGCAGGAAAACCGCTGGACAGTCAGAGAATGTGCAGCGTCAGGGAGCCTGATTCATATTCACGCCAGCATGCTTGCGTGTTGCTGTGGGTGACAGAGGCGTCTGATGTTGACGGAGCCACAGAAGCGAATCGTTCCTCCACTTGAAAGGAAAAAAATGTCAAATCAGACATCAGGGACAGGTTGTTCCATTGTGGCCGTAGCAGATGGAGGGGATTGAACATAGATGAATTAGTGTATCATATTACAACTGCACAGGTCGGTCTGAGTCAAGGGGGGTTTGATCCGCACCTTTTCATTTAATTCAACCGTAATTTTATATTTAAAAAAAAATACGTCTGATCTTGCACCCTTTCCCAAGACTCGACAGCCAGGGAGCGATTCTACATTTTAAGGTGGAGAGCATAAGAGTGAGCCAACCTTATCATGAGCTAATGATATGTTTTGTGTTGGTGAGTGACAGATGAGGGGATGCCCCGAGAACCAATCAGATTTCAGCTGAAGCCAGTGTCCATGTGGTCCCGCCCCTGAATTTGCCCCAGTCGACACCTGTCCATTTCAAAGTCAAAGGTCAAAAGTCAAAGTATCTTTATTATCATCTTCAGCTATATCATCCATGGAACATGTGTTCAGATGAAACTTCAATCTTCTTGTTCATAGTGCAAGAAACAGTGATAAACAGAATATAATATGAAAGACATTTAAACAAGACGTATTGAGACATGAACATAAGACAGGCAGAAAAATAGTTTTAAATTTCAAGTTTCTTCTTTTGTCTTTTGTTTTGTTCATCGTTCTCCTATACCTTCCTCCCATGTCAGGATCCCTCCCCGAGCGACTCTCACAGCCAGACACCGGGCAGGATGATTAAACGATCCCTGACCAGACACCAGGCAGGATGGTTAAACGATCCCTGACCAGACACCGGGCAGGATGATTAAACGATCCCTGACCAGTCACCGGGCAGGATGGTTAAACGATCCCTGACCAGACACCGGGCAGGATGATTAAACGATCCCTGACCAGTCACCGGGCAGGATGGTTAAACGATCCCTGACCAGTCACCGGGCAGGATGGTTAAACGATCCCTGACCAGACACCGGGCAGGATGATTAAACGATCCCTGACCAGTCACCGGGCAGGATGGTTAAACGATCCCTGACCAGACACCGGGCAGGATGATTAAACGATCCCTGACCAGACACCGGGCAGGATGGTTAAACGATCCCTGACCAGACACCGGGCAGGATGATTAAACGATCCCTGACCAGTCACCGGGCAGGATGGTTAAACGATCCCTGACCAGACACCGGGCAGGATGGTTAAACGATCCCTGACCAGACACCGGGCAGGATGGTTAAACGATCCCTGACCAGTCACCGGGCTGGATGATTAAACGATCCCTGAAGCCGTACACCTGCCAACTGTTGGCATGATTTTGTTTCACCACTTGAGTGCTAAGGTCACCCAAATTACCCTGTCTTCCACCTTTCTACTGTATCCTAACCATAACTCCATCTCTCTGCTGTACTCTAACCTCTCTCCTATACCCTAACCCTTCTTTACCATACCCTAACCTCTCTCCTGTACCCTAACCCCAGCCCTACTCTGCTGTATCCTAACCTCTCTCCTGTACCCTAACCCTAACCCTTCTCTACTGTACCCTAACTTCTTTTCTGTACCCTAAACCATCTCTGGTATACCCTAACCTCTCACCTGAAACCCTAACCCTTCTTTGCTTTACCCCCCCCCTCCCTCAAAAGTTTCAGACAAATCATAGTGAACCACAAATGTGCAGGAGCAGGATCAGGAACATCTGAGTGGGTTATAGGCTGCTGCTGTTGTACCATTAATGCTCATCCATGTCTTTTCCTGTATAATATCATTCTCTCTTTGTAGCCGAGCCAGTAACACAGGGATTATACCCATCACTGGTTCCTTTCTGTGAACGACTGGCCATTTTAGCTATGAGTGCGGTACTTAACCCACATTGCTCCAGTTAAACCTCTGTATGAAGGCGCCAGCTAAGCAATTAAATAACAGTAATGTCACTTTTTTCTCTCTCCTTGGAATAAAAACCTGCAGCTTTGACCTTCATGGTTTAATTGAGACCGATATCAAAAATTAGGCTCCGTCACGCCAGAGTAGAAATCCCAGGAGGCGCTGGTGGATATGCAACAGCGTCGGTGGTGTGCTGCTGGGTCGACGGGGGGGCAGCGGAGACGGGGGCGGGTGGGGGGGGGGGTTGGCGCTGCTGAAATATGCATGAGCCAGAGGAGCGGAGACAGTCGGCCGTGTTTTGGGGGAAGGTCGGCGAGGACAATTATGAGAGCCACGGTAAGGCGCTGGTAGCTTTGGGGAGAAAAAATTAAAACGGGAATTAATTAGATATCTGCTAACGAGTGGCTATTCTGCTGTGAGTGTTTAAAAGAGGAGAAAGAACTCAAAAAGCAAAATGAATGATGAGCCCTGTCTGAGGTCTCTTTTTGTTCATTTTACCAGCACTGGCTAATTGACAGGGTTAAAAGGAATGGACCAATCAAAGCCTTAAGTGGCCGAGAGATAAAAGGAATGGACCAATCAAAGCCTTAAGTGGCCGAGAAATAAAAGGAATGGACCAATCAGAGCTTTAATTGATCATAGATCATAGGTAGGGTACCAGTCAGAAGTCTGGCAACATCTGCTTTTAATGCATATGTCTCTATTTTAGCTATGACATTCACCTTATAGTAAATGACCTTGAGGCAATGACGTAATACATATGAAATACTGCAACGACCAAGAGAAGTGTTCAACATCTCAAAATCTTCTCAAATGTTACACTGTTCAAAATAGCCCCCTTTGGCTGTGATGACAGCATTGCAGATAGAGCCACCTAGGATTCTTCTCCAACAGCCCTAAAGGAGCTTCCACAAGTACTGGGCACAAGTTGGCTACCTTGCTCTTACTCTTCGATCCAACTCATCCCAAACCAGTTATGTAGGGTTTAGGTCAGGGGGGATTTTGGGGGGGCACTCCATCTCTTTCCTTGTTCATAAGATAATACAGTACATACATAACCTCGAGGTGTGCTTAAGGTGGTTATTTTGTTGAAAAACAAAAGATTTCCATTAGGTGTGTCCAGACTTTTGACGGTCACAGTATATGTCATGGAGAGAGGGATGCGTCTGAACCTGGGGGCCGGGGATAATTTCTTTGCCAGGCATGCAACATTAAATATACAGCCTAAACAGTTGATTGATAGATCTCAATTTATAACACTCACTGTGTATCCAATATCATTTGCCTTACCTAAAAATAATGTTTTTGATATAATTCAGGCTTCGATTAATACAGTAACCCCGCTAATAATCAAAATCAGCCAATACAGCCCCAGGACCCCCTTAAATGGGTGGAGAGCTCAACCGCTCCTAATGCTTAACCCAAAGTTATGCCCTTGAATGGGACACGTGGTTTGCATGGTGTTTTGGTTTCTCCACTATAGGTATTGGCACTGATGTCATCAGAGAGTCGAGTCATCACCTTCAAAGTCTTTTACCCCCCAGCAAAATCATAAACCACACCGATTGGGGACAGTAAGCTTCTAGCTTTTATTTATGTAATGTGGTGTTAAATGTAAAAAAAAAAAAAATCTCCGGTCTTGTTCAGTGTGTCATCATGAATGAATGACTCCCAATTGCAACTGGTTTATGAATGACTTCCAGTTACAGCCAGAGGATGAATGACTCCCAGTTAGTCAGAGGATGAATGACTGCCAGTTATAATCAGTGGATGAATGACTCCCAGTTACAATCTGTGAATGAATGACTCCCAGTTACAACCAATTAATGGATGACTCCCAGTTACAATCTGTGAATGAATGACTCCCAGTTACAACCAATTAATGAATGGCTCCCAGTTACAATCTGTGAATGAATGATTCCTATTTACGGTCAATGAATAAATTCGTCTGAATTACAGTGAACTTGAAATGAAGAAGGGGCTTCGATATATCACAGACTTCTATTAGATTACAGGAAATGTGGGGGCACTAGGGGAATATGGCAGTCTGGCCCCAGCTTCCCCCATCTGCTACTGGAAGCTCTTGTCTCTCAGCCACTGTTAGTCAAATGCAGAAAATCAGAAAGTGCGGTGGGATATGGCGGCCATCTCGATGTCCGGGCGATCCTGCTATTCACGTCTCGTCACCGAGAATCAATGAACGGGCCTCTCGTTTGAGGGAAAAAACCATCAGGAGGTTTGGTCCCTGGTTAACTGGGCACTCTAATGCAATCCTGAGATGTAATGACAGCCGCATTAATCAATGACTCGCTCTCTCACAGGTGAGAGCGACAAAGGAGAGGGAGTTTGAGACTCCAGGGCTGGAAAGGCAATAAAAGGATGTTTCACAGATGATTCCATCTAGTTTCTTCTTATTGATCTTTATTTCAGTGGCATTGGGCTCAGGCTGGGCTGGGATTTTCAGAAGGTTATTAAACATCCTAAACTGTACTGGGGAAAAAACACGGCAAGCACACGCGCGTGTGATTTACGCACCAGAAAGAACAATCCTGAGCACAAGGCCGTCGCAACACAGGAGTGGTTAGAAAACAAAAACGTGAATGTTCTGTAATGACCAAGACAGAGTCCAGATCTGAGTCATATGGAGAACCTGTGGCTTTCTCTGCAATCTGGAGTCGACAAGCGACGTCCGAACACCCTGTGTCACGACTTTAAGCATGGAGGAGACAGGAGCAGACAAAAAGGGGTTTATTCACATGAGCGATCACTGACAGGAACCAAACTCCACCTCGATGGGTCCAAAATAAGGGAAGAAACAGCAGGCAGGGAAACAACATACAAGACAACAACCTCCATGCCAGACCGAGACACTGGACTAGGAAATACTCGAATACCAGACTAATAAGGGAAAAAACAGGAGGCAGCTGGAGTGAGCCACAAGAGTGCTGGAACAAGAGGTACTACAGCTGAACAACAGGCATGGCTAGTTCATAGCCAAACCAGGGGAGAAAACTAGCAGGTCCAGTCGGGCAAGACATAGCACTGGACAGCTACTTCCATCAAAACTCTTAGAGCTGTTATTTCAACAAGAAGTTGCTCTACCAAACACTGTGTGTGGGAGCTGAATACTTTGCTTATTTTTCAGTTTTTGATTTTCCTTAAAGGTTTGCAGGTGAATGCTTATTTTGGACTTTACTGTGAGAGACTATGAATGCACAATAAAAATAACGCCAGGAAGAATATCTGTATGTTCGTCCATCTGTCCTCTGTGGCTGTTTGTCCTGTGCAGAGCCTATCCTAGAAGCTAAAGGAGCAAAACAGAGAATGTTTCTCAATACCGAATACATCCAAAGATCATACTTGTGGTCTTGCCAAGACCGGTCTTGCTAACTTGCCTTCCAAGAGTGAACCTGGGGGGGACAATGAATCATTGGATTGGTCTTGTTCAGTGAGGATGCAACCAATGTATCCTTGATATTTGGGGCGGAGCAAGACCAACATCCGGGGAATTTTCCCGTCCTCTGTAAAATCTGAGAATTTTAAAGGGGGGAGTTGGGTGCTTCTGCAGTCCACTTCAAGATCCCATCACAAGACCTTTTTGAAAATGTGGCTCAGTCATGATAGATAGCAGAACATCCCCCAGGCCTCTAGCACGCTTGGCACGCTCCAAAGAGGCTCCTGGCTCTCCTCAATAAAGGACACAGCCATTGCGGATGGTCGAGTCGGGCAGGACTCTGGGCAGCTCCTGAGGGTCCTTCAAAAGGTGTTTCTGTTTGACTGACAACCTGCTCACCTGTGGGGACTGCAGGTTTCCGTCAGTTTTATTGCCCATCGGGAGAAATGGGTGGTTCGTCGTTGCCACTTTTCTGTTTGTCCGCTTTTCATTTCCTCCAGGAACTCATTAATAAAGGTGTTTTGTACAAATGTTAGCGATTTAGCAGCATCGATTAAACATTATCGAGAGTTAGCGTCTGGCTGAGCCTGTGGGGTCCTGATGAGCGTGGACAGACATGCCCTAAACATATCTGCTGGGACAAGGTGTCATCACACAGCTGCAAGCGTGTGTGATAAAAGGCTGTCATTATGCCAGAGGGCATAATATCTCACTGCCGCAGAAGGAGCCGTCCGTGCGGCCTGTCAGTGGATGTGACAGGAGGATGCCAGGCCTTTTGCAGGACAAAATCGTAATGAGCTTCGTAGATCAGGAATAGGACGGCAGAACTTTTTAGTCTCACGCGTTAACCGTGAGATACATGGATTTCAGCCATTTCACTCGCTCACACGTCACTCCTTGTGTTTCTCACGCTGAGAGGCGAAGGGTAACGCCCACCAAGGTGTCCTGTTGTATGGAATTAATGGCGTTTGTATTTCTGGTTAAATTCCAAAATAAGTTACATGTAATCTTGTTGCAAGCAGGTTATTACATGGATGTACACATACATGGAGTACAGACAAGGTGGGATTGGAAGAGCATGATCTGATGAATGCGGTTGGCCGGCCTCTAAGGTGTCTCGCACTGATAGGCTGTGCCCCTATCCGATGTAATCTCACTCCAAACTTTCGGTGGAACTGGAGAGCCCTGGGATAGTGAAGTGGCAGATAAACTATCTGCTTGAAACTATAGAGAAATTCCATCCATCCATCCATCCATCCATCCATCCATCCATCCACCCATCCATAAATCCATCCATCTTCAAACCACTTATCCTAGTGAAGGTCACAAGTGATACTCAAGGAATAAAAGGGAGGAGATATAGAAGAGAAAGGAGATCAGAGATGGTCCATGGGAGACTTTTCTGAAGTAATCAGGATCAGCAAGACAATGAGTTTCCCGAATTGGCCCCCGAGGCAATCGACACATGTCGCCACTTTCCTGTTTACTGCCTTTACTGAGTGGCTTAAAAAACAGATTCAGATTTAGTTGTCTAGCTGGTGCTTTTATTCAGAGTGCCTGTTTTATATAGCAGAATACTTTACTAAAGTAATTTCAGTGCTGTGATCAAAGCTGGACCTCGATTGCGAATAGAGAAATCTTCAGGAAGTCTATGACACCATTAAATATTGAAGGAGCGTCGCTGTGAATGGTGCGATCATGGGTGTGGTTGACGGAGGAGGGGAGGGTTGGACAATGATGATCCTGAAATGGAACAGTGAACCCAGTCTGCCCTTGGACTTTGAGAACAAAGCCGAAAGTGTCTCATAACTGGTTTATCTGACATGATATTTATTCTAAATGTTCAATTTATATTCAGTGACCTTCTGATGTGGCGTCTGACCCTGGAGGGAAAAGGGCAGAGTGGATGGTAGGCTGGCAGTGTGTGATGCGCTCACACACCGACCTTCTCTTACACACCGCTGGGGATTGAAAGCGACCGGCAAGGCATGCGTAGGTTGAGCCATGGGACATCAAGCTCTCTGACCCCCCAGCTTCAGGTGGCTAATTGGGTTTATTTTTATATAAAACTCTTAACAACATGTTTCTCCCCTAGAGGAGCTCAGACAGACCATAGCAACAATATCAAAAATAGACTATTAGTGTAGCTACAAAGTGCAGCCTTCATTGGGATTAGTGGTGGAAAATGATGAAGATGTGATAAAGATGATGATGCTGACGACAGTGTTGGTGATGATGATGATGTTGGTGAGGATGATGATGATTATAATGATAATGATGATGACAGTGATGATGATGATGATGATGATGATTATGACCATGGTGATGAAGGTGCTGATGATAATGATGATGGTGATGAAGGTGATGGTGAGGATGATGATGATTATGATAAGGGTGATGATCTGATGGTGATGATTCTGATGATAATGATGACGGTGATGATGATGGTGTTGGTGATGAAGATGATGATGATGGTGATGATTATGATAATGCTGATGGTGATCATGTTTACGGTAATGATTATGATGATGATTATTATTATGATGATGTAATCATAGATGATGATGATTATTATTATAATGATGACGGTGATGATGACGTAACCACAATACATACTATAAAGGCAGATTGTTACTAATTAGGCCTATTCCCTTAACCAGGAACATTTTCTTATTCTCATTTTTAAACTCTTTGTTTTTTAATCCAGCTTTTATTGCTGTTTTTTTTCGAAAGCTGTCATCTATCACATTAAATGTGTGATATGTGGGGAACACTTCGTTCCAAATCAGCACTGGAGAGAAAAACTGGCAGAGATTAATAAAAGGTGATTTTGGCCAAAATATCTTGTGGTGTTTATGGTTATGATGGAAATAATCCTCAGACTTGTTTGCTTAAAGGCATTTGCTGTTCAGCACTATGCACTATATTTAGCTGAATATTAACATAAAATTTAAAATAAAGATTGAAAAAGAATTCTGGGGTATCTGATAAATGTTTAATGCACGGATTAATGCATTCATAAATCATTACTATGTTAATGTTCTGCAATTCACATTAATGGCACCTTACACCAAAATGTCTAAACAGGCTAGTTTTCCTCCAGTAAGATTCGGTTCGTAGAAACACTTGCTTTTAATTTGTTCTAACAGACAGTCATGAATGCAGAATATTAATGTGTCATCCAATTTGGCACCGTCATGGCAATCAAGGCTTGGGGTTCTGATGTTCTGACATCATCCAAGTAGAGCCTGGGAGATATGACTGCATTTTTCGGGGTGAATGTCAATGTGGCAGCCAGAGGGGTCGTAAGCGTCACCTACCCTGTCACATTTGCCCTGAAGGCATCCGTGGAGGGCTTTACAACTGACACACCGCACGCCTAAACGGAAACACTCATTTTGCAAATGCGCGAGTTTTTGTTAAACAGATTATAAGAGCGCTGATCTGAGAGCATAGTTAGAATGCAAGTGTTGTCTACTATTTAAACACGGCAGGTTGGCGGTGAAGCGTTTGCAAAGCGTTCTGACTTTTCCTTTGACGCCTGAGACTGTTACGGTCATCACCCTCTGTAAACATCGGTTCACGAGTGCTAATTAAGTCTGGCACTGCAGAAGAGGCGTAAATATCACTCCACTGCCTCCCAGCTCCAATACTCCCACCTGTCTGTCTCCTAGAAGGAAGAAAAAGTATAAATATTTCAAATCAAATAGAAAGTGTTTTAAATTGTGCTTCAATCTATTATTCATCAAAGCTGAGAGAGCAGAAAAGCCCACCTCTCACAATCCCCAGCATCTCCAGTGCCAAGCTCTGGGACACCGAGAGCGTATGGGCACAGACTGCTACTTCAAAGTCTTCTGCAACTTTTTTTTTTTTTTCTCCCCGTTATTTTTTTTCTTCCCCCAGAATCCTCAGCTAAAAACGAAGCAGTTCTTCCCTTTTGTCTGCCCGTCCTCATAATTGCACCTCCGCTGGACGCCCTCGCCAACTGAACTGCATTTGTCAAAAGTACATCGCGGGCGCAGATTGATCACGTTCAGCGGGAAACGGGGAAGGCTCAAGCAGAAGGAGAAATGGAGTCAAACTCGCTGGGTAGGTATTAGCCTGAAGGACGCTTCAGACATCATTTTGTATTTAATAAGGACTGGGGCCTTCTGTGACTATATCCATATGTAGCCCATTTTACTGAAGGGTGTCTGCTAACGTTTGTTGATGTGTTGTCTTGAGGTTATTATTGGATGTGTGTAACCAAGCATGCTGGAAAATGTCAGTGTTTTTGTCTGCGGTCTTCACTCAGGAGAGGATAACCTATCCATTGTTCTGAAAAAAGGTTAGAGTGCTGTACATGCAGAGGCATGGGGATGTACAGATTATTATTAATAAATAAGTATTTTAATTATTTAACATGTGCTTTTATGCAAAGTGCTGTATGTTTTTTTGAAAAGGCAGGGTCAGGCAGCCCCTGGAGCAATTTTGGGGGGGGGCAGCGGGGATTAAGGGCCTTGCTCGGGGGCCCAAGGGTAACATCACCCTGTCGATGCTGGGATTTGAACCAACAACCTTCTGATCACAGGCACAGCCTGTCTGCTAAGCCACACATCGCCCCCCCAAGGATAAATAAACCAGCATAAATTATGGATTCAGCCCCTTTAAAACTTCAAGCCAGAGCTGCATGCAAACATACAGTTGAAACTACGCTGGCGTTCTTCCTCACTCTTATCTCCCTTTTTCATCTAAGCTGACTCATTTATTACAGTCTGAACCAACTGAGTTCAAGAGCTGACGAGTGTCACCAACAGAGAGCATTGAGTGCAATACTGGAAGTGATGAGGACTCATCATCACAAGAAACGCAGCACAATGCCCTCTACCCTGCTGTACATGTCTGCTCTGTATGAGGATGCGGAGCTGTGAGATATTTAACCAGCAAAGTTCTCCTTTATTGTTCAGCTTCCCATAGATATCGTCATAGTAACGCACCAGCTGTGTTCCACGCTCTGCCGCATCCTGGAGATTCCATAGCTTTTGCTGAAAGTGTGTGAAAAATCATTTTTAAGCAATTTCCCCGCATAAAATCACTGCCAAGGTCGAACTGCTCAGTGCGTTCTCTAATGCTTTGTAGCTAATAGATGCTTGCCTAATAATAGCTTACATTTCCATCAGCCGTCTAATGGTTTATCCCGGTCTGGGGTACCTCCAGCAGAAACTAAACAGAAGTACAAATCAGTATACTTTAAAGTCCTGTGGAATCTTTGTGAAACATTTTTCATTTTCTGTATTGAAGTTTTCTGTTATAATGTGTCACACTCAGTTTGCAAACAGTGCAGTGACCTTTCCGGAGAAGCGTTTGAGGAACCGGCCTTCTGACTCCGAGGGTCACATGTGACACACTTTGAATGACAGTGCTAATGGGGCTCGATGCCTCGTGCTTATTTTAATCTCACGCATCCTCATTGGCTGATTCATGTACACAACCCACGCATCATTGGATGTTTTTTTCCGACTCTAAATGAAAAAACATCCGACATTTGCATTTTCCAGAGTGATAAGTGGATATGAAAAGTCAGTGATGGTCTTCAGGAGAGCAGTTTGAATTCTGTATTGGGAAATGTAGGAAATGCAAATGTCATGAAAAATTTGATTATTTTAGGGATGTTTAAACTCCAGTTATTAAAGTATTATTTTATGGTGCTGTGGTATCTTTTTTGTGACCTGTCATGTCTAACACAAAGAAATATTTTAATATATCGGAATTACTGTAAAATCCTTTTATTTGCCAAACAGAAAAAGTACAAAGGGTTTGTTTCCATGCAGATGGTGGCATGCATTTAAACATACTGTGAAGACAAAAAAAAAATACATACTGTAGAATAAAAATGGATAGAAGAAAAAGAGATTGAAGAAATCAGAATGTGCTTCTAATAGATAAAGATGTAGAGGTATAAATACAGGACAGATGGACAGTTTAGGTCCAGAAAGTACAAATCCAGACCAAGGTTTTGTTTGAACCAACCACTTGCGTATAAAGAGTCACAGTCACAGAATATTCAACTGGTTGGTTGAAACAAAACCTTGGTCTGGATTTGTACATTCTGGACCTGAATTTTCCCACCTATATACATGAGGATTCTGGAACTGGAGTAGGACACTAACGGTCATGTTAACAGAGATGCTGACAGTGCAGACCTGGTGCGCCACAGCCAGACCTCCCTCTACACCCCCAAAATGATACTCTCAGGAGCTGAGAGCTCTAACAAGTGTTATGGGTTTTGAATGGGCCTTGATACAAAAGATCACAGGCCAAGCGCATGAGCGACTGAGGCTAACACATGCTAACATGCTAACCTGCACATCCATCGTTCTGTAAGAGATCACAGCACACTGTGTAAGGCATTGATCGTACTCATTTCCTTGTTCTGTTATAGCAGGGCATGAAGGAAGGGGCGATCCACTAAGCAGGTCAGAGACGTGGGGTTTTATTGGAACTGACAAACTATCAAGAAACAATGGGACTGCAAAGAGTCAAAACAAAGACAGGATTTTTTTTTTTAACTGAACAGGCTAAACTAAACACAGAGGAAAAACACCAAAGAGCTACGGGAATCACAGGCATGAAATGTACAAGACCAAATGTAGCACGTAGAAGGAACACAGAGGAATCGAACACACAACACTTAAAGCAAACAGAGCTAATGCAATGACCAACTGGGGAACAAGGGAAGGGCAAGCAGGCACTTAAATGCACAAATAATGAGGGCTTGAACAAGGGACAGGTGTGGGCTATTACTAAATCAACCAGAACACAAGGGACTGTGATAAACATGAAACAGATACGTGTAACCAATAACCACTACAGACTCAATCACTAGGAGAGAGTAGAATCAAAGGTACAGAGCATTACTACAAGACTAGATACAAGTAAGGATGACCATGAACAAAGGCACAAAGCAACCAATACAGAAATAGATGAACAACGTACGCAACAAGGGGAAAACCAAAATCCAAAAATGTCCAGCAAATATCCAATGTCCCCAAGACAGTAGTGGGGAGCTCAGTTCTCAGCCGCATGATCACTCCATTCAGCCACATGGTGGCCTGAGTAGCAGGGAAACACACTAGGGACTGTGAAAGATACTAAGCAAGAGAGGAATGAGATGGCCAGCAACTCCTGCTGGCCAAACGGGGAAATGCAGACAGCAGGGACTGATTCTGACATGTTTATCTGATTGTGTTATTCAAGGCTGCCTTGGAATTTACACTCGTTTATGAAGCTGAATGTTTAACTAGATCCACTTGAATTGCCCCAAAGGCTCTCTACAGGCTATAAAACTCCCCCCCTCCCAACCAGCCAACCACCTCACCAAGCTTCTTCAGACCACAGGTGACTTGACCACAATATAGCTTCTTGAGCCTACCTTAGTGATTTCCCAGCATTCAACCCAGACCATGCGTCTATATAGTGGAAATTGAAGAAGAAAAATCCAAAATTCACTCAGTTGACAGGATACATTTTCAAGAAATTTTCTGTTGAAATTTAACGAAAGTTCTTTGTTGGATTCCCAACACACTGTAACATATGATGAACAAGTCTGACTTTAAGTCATTGGTGGTCTCATCACAAAAAAATAAATGTAAATTAATAAAAGACTTTCAATTATTTTTTCAAGATGTTCAATTATTGATTATACCCCAGTAACATCCAATTCAACATTAGGTTATTACACGTTGAAATATTGCAGGGAATATTTCTTGAAATGCAATAACTTCAGTACTATATATTACTGCGCTCTATACACATGTGAATGAGCATTTGAACAAAAATAATCAAAGATTATCTTGGAATTGAATTATCCCCTGAAAATGTCTGCATGCTTTTGACAGGGAAAATGTATCGCCGGGAGATGAAATTAATCTTTTTTGGGGCGCTGTGGATAGGATCCTGTCTGTGTGTAACAGATGTGGTTTGATATGCAATTTTCTACAGTTCTGCCAATACTGCTGTTAATCTTCCGGGTAAGTAGATTCTCGGCTGAACGTTTACTGGTCCCGCGTAAATTATGCTGCATTGTGAAAACCGCGGAATGGAATGTTCTCCTGGTCGGTCCGAGCTGTAATGGGACGGCATTGTATATGTGACTTGATACTTTTTTCGGACAAATTCAGGGGGTATTTTTTGCTGGGGGAACAAGGAGCAACATGTAACTTCATACGTCCCGTCCCACCTTTGGCATGATTTCAGGGAGGCGGGGGGGGGGGGGGGGGGACCAAGCTGGCTAGGTTTCAGTGGTTTAGGATAACACAGTATACCGTGGTATTTTAATAAAAAAATATCCCCAACCCCGCATCCTCAGGAAATTTTATTGGCTAATACGGGAATAATTTGGAGGTGGTAGTAAAGTTGGCCGACTGGGTGGGGCGGGAGTTTTGGTGGTAAATCTTCTTTTTACCACAGCTGAATAGTGGAAAGGCAGATTCCCGGGCCGTTGTGCATCGTTTGCGGGTGTCAGGGAGCCTCTGACACTTTGCGGGAGCCTTCCTGAACTTCCGGGATCTGTGAGATGTCTGCGATTTTTAATGCACATCTGCATTGCGGACTTACGTGCAACAGAGGAGAAATTCCCGTCTGCTTGTGTGGAGGCCGCTACCGTGTTTTGCGTAACTGCGCTATTCTTGTAGAAAAACTGATGCTTAATTCAATTCAATTCAATTCAATTTTATTTATATAGCGCATTATCACAACATTACATTGTCTCGATGCGCTTTACATTTCTGCCTCCTAAGGACCCCCCAGTGAGTAAGCCAAAGGCAACGGTGGCAAGGAAAAACTCCCTAAGAGGAAGAAACCTTGGGAGGAACCAGACCCAAAGGGGGAGCCCATCCTCCAGGGGCCGGCAGATGAGTCAAACAAAATGTGTCTTCTGTTATTTTACTGAGGAGCATTAACGCACACAGATGCCAGAGCAGGTCTTAATCCCACTGGTTTCAGCTCTAAGAGCAGAAGCAGGGAGGAACGTCCCCTCCTCCCAGCTGCACCATCAGCTCAGTGTCCCTCCAGACGGCCAGAGTTAAAACAGGAGTTTCATTACGACAAAGTCAAGCCTTCAAAAGACTTTCTCTCTCTGGGCCGACACACGGCCCGAGACGACGGCTTCCAGAAATTTCCCGATCGGCTCCCCTTTTCATGCCTTCTCCCTTTCTTCGGCAAATCCATTCTGGCGACAGACGCGTTGTGCCAGAGAAAAGAATTCAAGTCCGTAATGGTTCCAGTACACATGCCTGAAAAGGCCCTGCCTATTTACCCAACTGTATAGATAGATAGTTTGCGCTGTGACATTCCTGAAAGGATTCATTTGCGAGAGACTGTCCCATTAAGACCTCAAATGAAACTTTGATTAAACACTAAAGCCCACATTGGTTATCTCTGCGAGCCAGAATATGAATCTTTAATAGAGTTTCATGGATACCGTTTGTGGAAACTAATGCCCTCTACATGAAATCCAATAAATATGTATGAGGGACAAGCATGTCACCCCAGGTGACAGTGTGGCCTTGGTCCACCATGGTCACAGTGGAAGACATAGGGGCGGGTGAAGAAGCCTTTTAGTTGATCTGTATTCATTAGCATGGTGTTACCATGTCAGGAATTACCAACCTACCCAATAGTGTCACTTATCTATGACTAAAGCCCTCCCCCCTTATTTATTACATTTATGACACCCTTGCATATACCTCCCAATGTGTCTTGTACCTATACATTGTATATACTGTGTTTTTATATTGTTCTTATATCTTGTACTGACACTTTCTTGCATCTTTGTGGTCTTGCCAGCTAATTTCGTTGTCCGGGCAACTGTACAATGACAATAAAAAGTCTTGAAGTCTTGAAGTGATGCGTGATTCTGGCCTTACAAACTGGCGTCTCATTCGTCCACCCTTCTTCACCCCCGTTGAAATTTTAAATTTGATATTTGAAACGTCTCCTTGACTCTGAAGGGGGTCGGAGGGGGCATGGATACTCTGTTAGACAAGGGGCCCAGCACTGTATATGGCCCCCAAAATGCAAATGCAACATCGCCCCACCCCCCAGTTGGCAAAATCTGCCAAAGTGGACCCCCACCGATTGGGAAAAATCCACTGAGGGCCCCAAGGTAAGACTTTGTCAGAGGGCTGGGAATTTTACGCTATGCCTTGTGCTTGTAATAGATAAAAGTTTGAAGACGGAAAGATGGGCGTTATGGGTGTTGGAGAACGACTGTCACGTGAAACTGAAGAGGTATGTAGTTACTGTTCACACGGTGTATGTCATGATTTACTATGTGCTATTTCATTTATTTATTTTCATTCATTTGCATTATGAAACCATTCGGTTTAGCTGTTCTATGTTACCTTTTCATGTAGGAGGTCATGAGATATCGGGAATGCATCAATCAATTTTTCTTCAGATATTCCATGTGCAGAACACCAGTATTTTTTTCATTCTGTTGGGTATGGTTCGGTTCTTGGTGACAGTGGAAAAGTGCCATAAGGCGGCCGGGGGATGGGTGACGTTTATGATTGGGTGGAACAAGCCTATGACAGGGTGGGCTAAGCTTTTGGTTGGTTGGGCCAAGCCTATGACAAGGTAGGCTAAGCTGTTGATTGGTTGGGTCAGGTTCACAATGGGCCCTCCTTGGAGGTTACTGCTATAAGAACAAGAATGAAGATAGAAAGGGACAGGAAATATGGAGGAAAGTGGATGGCAGAATAATCGGATAATCTGCTACCGCAGCGACCAGCAGAGCTATCGTCCTGTAAGCTGGAATGGACTTATGGTAGGAGACATTTATCTAGACCAGTGTTTCTCAACCCAGTCCTCAGCGAACCCCAGCCAGTCCACGTTTTTGCTCCCTCCCAGCTCCCAGCCAATCAGGAACACCGAATAGCTGGTACAGGTGCGCTGGGAGCTGGGAGGGAGCAAAAACTTGGACTGGCTGGGGTTCGCTGAGGACTGGGTTGAGAAACACTGATCTAGACCAAGAAAAAATAACATATTTCCAGTGAGTCGAAGAAAAATAGTTTGAAGATAGGTGAGCACAGGTAAACAAATCCACAGCTGCAGAGGTGTCTCTTCTTACTGGGTGATTATTAGAAGGGAAGGAAAATTGTGCATTATTTATTTTCATTTGCATCAGCTGAAGCAATCGGGGGTCTTTTCCCGTTTAGCTGGCTGGATCTTTACATCCCGTTGAAACGGCACCAGGGGTCATCACGGCTGAATGCTGATCCCCCCCACTCTGGCTTAACTTATTACTCATTAACTTATGATGTAAGCTCATTATAATGGCTTCAAATCTGCTTGCAACATCCTCGCTAAATGTGTTCTTAAGCACTTTTCATACAGGGGGAAGATGCCGCTTAGGAAAATGAATCAAGCTGACTTATGTTTCTGTCACCCTGGGAGACTAAAAACTCGCGGTGCCAAAGTCAGCAATGCAGGGTTGCTCTTGCATCATCCTGGGGGAGAGATTTCCCTATATGCTTTGCTCTGGGTGGTGATGTGAGGAGAAGCATGTGACCCAGATGGAAGGAAGGAAAGGGTGTGGGGGGAACTAAATGAAAGAGTGTGGAGGAATGAAATCATCAGTCCAGTCAACACAGAAGACAGGCTGCAGCTACAGTAATATAGCACAAGTACAGGAATAAAACATTTTACTTTTAGATGCTTTTATCCAAAGCGACATACATTTTTGAGAACTGAGGGTTGGGGGCCGCACTCAGGGGTCCGGCAAGGAAATCACTCTGCTGACGCTGGGATTTAAACCAGTGATGTTTCGGTCACACTCACCACTGACCCCCAAAAAACATCCACCCCCCCCATAATTTGGTGGCTTATGTATTACTCTGGTGTCATAGAAACAAAATGTAATATTTAATTTCTGCATACATTAATAACGTACTAGGTCAGCTACTGAATGAGCCACAAACCCATCCTGTTGGTCACACAATTAATTTCCTGCTGTGTCCATAAACCTTGTATTTTTAACGATATTTTTGCAACAGTCAATGTTTTTATAGTAAAGCGGATGAATGATGGTGAATCATCAGCTATCATGTCCCTCTGCGACTGCCTGATCTTGGGTGGGAGGTGTGCTGTCTCTTCTGGGCTGCTGTGATGCTTACGTAACGCATTTAGATACTTCAAACAAAGACCAAAACACACACAACAGAAAGACTAAAAACAGACCTGGCTCTCTGTGTGGAAGCCAGCCAACCTGCCCAGCTCTTAGGGCGTAATCTCACATCTGGCTCCTGTAACCATCCTCGTGGTGTGTGGATGTGCCTGGTCCCACATGTCAAAACCCGGTGGTACTTTCCACCAGGGGGTGTACATCGCTTCTGCCAGGTGGATGTGCCCCCTAAACCAGGTTGGGTCCGATCCCGCTGTACATCTGCATCCAGTAACTAGCTAAAAAAAATTTGCGTTAGCAAAAAAAATGATTAACATTTGGCTAACGCTCAGCTCTGGGCAGCAGGAGTTGGATCTGGGCTGCAAATTATTAAGAATATTTTCTCCCAGGAGGAGTACATTGCTTCAGCCTGGAGGACGTGACCCCCAAAGCCAGGCCAAGCCTGATCCTGCTGTACTTATGCTTCCAGTTACTAGCTAAAAAATAATTAGCGTTAGCGATTAGCAGTTAGCATTTGGCTTTAGCTCAACACCAGCAGCAGGAATTGGGTCTGGGCTCCGAACTACCAAGGACATTTTGTCTAGTGACAAGCAGAGGGAATGAGAAACACTGCAAGTTAGGATGATTCTGAGGGCCCCTGAGTAATAGGGGTCCTAAAAATATTGGAATGTAATTGGATTGGTCTGGGTTGGGGGCTCAATATTATATGATTTCATGGGGGCCAAATACTCTAGCGCCACCTCTGTTTGTGACAAGTAAATGCTACAGTCAAGGGTACAGGAGAGAGTTTGATATTGGGGAGAACACACTTTTCTAATTTAAATAGAAAGTTCTTTTCTGTGTGTGTGTGTGTATGGGCGGTGGGGGTGGGGGGGAATGAAGGCAAATTAAATATTGGGGAACGCACGTCCTTCCCAGTTCCTACGCCCTTGGCTACATCTAATTGCCTTACACTGGGTCAATTTCTGCAAAATATAATAATAATGTTTTAGGTCGATAATTAAAAAGAATTTGTGAGTTAATAGAGTTACAGTGGTGAAATTTATGTTTGTTGGGATGGATGATGATTTTGTGTGATTAAAATGTAGAATATTTAGGACATTCGAGGAGAGAATGGGAACAGAGGGACGCTAATCTAGACGTGAAAACAGCCGTGTTTGTTTACGGTCTGGTTTAATGAGTCTGTATATTTCCGCGGGTTTCCCATACTTATTTAGTGTCGCGTCGCTAGCAATTTGGTGCTGAGTAGGTGTTTGTTCGCTGTTAAAGTATGTCACAGTCCCAGGAGCGCCGCGCCCGCGTCGTGAACGCGCATAAACCATCTGCACAAACATCTGCTTGCCCCCCGAACCTTGGACCTGCCCCCTACCCCTCCCAGATATCTGCGGCTTGTTATCCTGGCTGTTCTCAGCTTATCAGGATGCAGGTGCCTGTTTGCGATACAGCCCAGTAATACTCACATCCATGCATAAACCAGTTAGGAGTTAAAATGTTTGTTTCTCGGCTTTCTTTCCCCACAGTTTATGCATTCAGAAACAAAGCCGGCAAATTAGGTTTTTGCCCATTTCAGATTAATAAACACGCATTTGCTGCCTATCTGCCGCTTTCAGTTATCAGCACGCCGACACGCGCTGTCCGAGATACGCGAGCGCATCAAGCAGCAGAACCATCAAATTAAAAGCTGCGCTGGCGGTGAAATTTCCCCGAATGCTGTTAAGGAAACGACAAGGTGACGTAAAATATATTGCAAGAAGTTGCGCTAATGGAGACGCTGATCCGTTAATTGTCCCACCACCACAGAATGCGAATTAGAAGCAGGTATAAATTGGGATATGAATACATTATCTATGAAACAAGGTAACTCTTTACTTGACGGGGTACAAATAATGTAGTATAATACTATTACGTATGTTTTGATTAACCACATACATACTGATCTCATGTTAATTCATCATTAATGAATCGTGACGCATGTTTTATCTCAAGCAGTTACTATATCTGTGCATTCTGTAAACCTTTGTGAACTACTGAAGGACCAAGTCATGAATAACACAAGTTAAATACTGAGCTCATATTTGTCGATCATTAATGAATCGTGACGCATGTTTTTTCTGAAGTAGCTGCTATATCTGTTCATGATTTGTACTTCAGTAGCAATTAAGTTATTACAAAGTATCTGTACCCCGTCAAGTACAATGTTACCAAAAAAAATCTTTTAGTAACAAAGCTGACTTCTTTGACGCAAAGAGGTGGTCAGCCTATAACGAAAAAAAGTTTCTTGTTATAATTAGCAACAATAAACAACTTATTTAAAGCTCTAACATACTGTTTGTATCCCTTTAACTGGGTGAATGGATGTGGTATTTTTAAAGGAATTTCAAAAACAATAATTGCCCAACTGTCCAACAGTAAGTTCTCATAATCAGGACTGGAGTGAGATGCACGTGGATGGATGTGCCGGGAATAACAAAAACCCAGTCTGATTGGTTATCTCTCTGAACCAATCATTTTCCCCTCTGCCCTCAGAACATTTTTTTCGTGAGTAAAGCTCCCAGGAGCTCCCTGTTATGGGTGGAAATGGGATGTGAAAGGCTTTGCTGTGCATGCTGGGCTGATCCCAGCCGGACATTACACTGTTTTAATCTGCGATCCGCTTCGGCGTTGTTGATAACAATGGCTGGAACATAGCGGTGGGAGTGAAACCATCCCTTACTAGCTGCATTTTCCATTAGACACTTTATCTTTCTTTATATAACAATGTTTCAATTATACCCCAACATAGTTGGGAGATGATTACCCTTCAGGTCTGTGCGCTTGAATTTTATCTTTCGCAGACAGTGCCTTTGTTACATTATAGAATGCTGCCTCACCAACACAATCATAAAGACTATGATTATTTTTCTGTTTAGTCACTGTATTGAATTGAATATATTACATGACTGTATTTACGTTCTGCAAAATCTTCTGAAAGTACTGAGTAAAGTTGCCCTTGTGCACAATTATCGTTTCCTTATGAGGTAAGCAAAGTGGAACGTTTAGAGAGCAAATACGAGCTTAAATTATAGCTTGTCTCCATCCGTTTTTTCTCTCCATTGTAAAAAAAAAAATGAAAGCAAAAATACTTTGTTGTCAAGTTTATTGCAGTGTCTGCATATGTGTGAAAAACCATTGTAACAAGGCACCATAAACAGAGAAATATTCAGGCATTTAACACAGTAGAAAAGGGATTTTGTGTGAATAGATTTTGTGTGAAGAGTCATGTCATGTTCATTTGTGTGAATAGTTATGCTGTGTTCATTATTTACAAATTCAGTTATGTTGTCATATATCGGATATGTTTTGTGATAGATTATCACCATATTCGGAGTGCATGCCAGCTCTGTGCCTTATGCTACTAATTTAGGCCATAGGTTGACCTTTGACCCTGTGGAGGAAGAGAGTTATATGGATGGATGGATGGATATGGTATTATACAAAAGTCTTAGGCAAAGAAAATGTTTAAGGCTATTGGGGTATTGTATATTTGGTCAGAAAAAAAATGCAATTTAACACTAGAACGTGTACAAATTAAGAGAGATACAATAAAAAAATGAACAAGCTTTTCTTCTGTTCTCCGAAAGGTTATGGATGGATAGATGAACACAGCTTCAGGTCCCAAACCTCTCCTCATGGGCTCCCCAGCCATGTACCCACCACCGGCACAATTAATTACTTGACTTAATTAGTTAAATAAACTCAAGGAAGTGTGATTAGCCAAAGAAGGTGTGTGGGGGGGGGGGGTATTGAATAGGTTGGTTGCTGCAAATGTAAATGTGATGACTTTAAGAGAGGTTTAGAAATGGCTAAACAGACACAGTTTGACCGGCATTATACAATCATTTTACACCAACATGAAGATCATTTAAGCATCATTTTCACATTTGTCAAGGGGGGAGCAAAGCCGGCAAGGTACACTAACATCAGGGCGAGTCTCCTGCATTCAGCCCAAGCGTGGGGGCTGAGGGTGGATCTGAAGAGAAGGTTCCAGGCCCTGGATGTCATCCACACAACCTTATGGCCTGATGCAGTCCTGTTCTCCACCGAAGGGGAAAAGATCATCCTAGTGGAGCTCACTGTGCCATGTGAGGGGGCGTGTGAAGAGGCATTGGAGAGGAAATCCGAGCGCCATAGAGATCTGGTGCAGGACTGCAGGGACAAAGGATGGCGGACATGGTTGTGCCCGATTGAGGTCGGGTGCAGAGGCTTCCCAGCCCAATGAGCCTGGAAGCTGCTGACAGCGGTGGGACTGACAGGAAGCGAGAGGAAGAAGGCGGCACGAAGACTGGGGGAGGCGGCAGAGAGAACCTCCTGGTGGATATGGAGCAGGAGGGAGGAGGCAAGCTGGCAGCCAGGAGGGTGTTATGGTTAAGGGTCGAAACACCCAGTGAGTGCTGGTAACTATCTGACGACACAACCTCCTGGCTAAAGGCTGCAGTCATTACGGAATGACGAAGAAGTGAAGCATCACAAGATATACGTAGACACTCTTTGACTGCCTAAGACTTTTGCACAGTATTGTGTATGTGTTATATTTTTTTGTGTGACAAGAACTTCCTGTAATATCTGAAAGACTATAAATACATTACGTGGAAACTGACTAGAAAATGCATCACCTCTTCCTGTTGAAAATGACACTGAAGTGTATTAAGTAACAATACTCATGTTTGAGAGTATAACATGAGAGGTGAGTGGAGTACTGTGGTGCAGATACAGGAAATTGTGTTTCGGCTACATGGAAAAAAAGATACGCAGGCCTGCGTGCATGAAAGCACAAAGATGGCTTTTCTGCTTTTTATATGTAGCCTGATCTTTGACAGATCAGCCCCGCCTTTCCTGCAGAATCACAAACACTGTCAGCCGGGTGCCCAGAGTAACCGTGAAGTATGGCGTTGAGTATTAATTGCCCCCTTAGAACGATCTCTTCTTTATCTCCCGCCGGCCCGGGGCAGCCTCTGTCTGATACGCTGGCGGCGAGGATGGAAGCGCCGTCTAGAGCCGCTGTCGGGATGCTCTGACCTACATCACCCAGGAATTAGATGGGGGGGGGGGGCAGGAGGGGCTGGCGGGCGCTTACATAAAACGGTGACAGATTGAAAAAGAAAAAATAAGACAACAAACAGAAGGGTTACTAGCGGCTCCGCTGGTGATGATGCCCTTGGGTCGCATGGACCGCGTTTTGGGACTGGGGGGGGGGGGCTCATCTGCTGCCTGTTCCGCACCAGCAGAGCAGAGCTGGCACCAGATCGACACATGAGAGGGGGGGGGGGGGTGTAAGCCGGCTGGGGTAAGCACCCCATGAGGCCGGAGCACCAGCGCCCCCTGCAGGCCTTTCAGGTGATCGCATGTTGTTGATTGCCACCAGTGAATAATGCGCCTGCAGTTGGTACGTCAAACTTCTTGCTGGGAGAGCATAAACTGGGAATGCCTCCGTCATATTATCTTTGTGTCCTAAAAGAATATTCTGTAAAATCAACAGGTTTAAAAGACATAGAAAATCTACTTTCTCCAAAGTGCTATGCAGTTTATGTCCTGACAATCAGATTGTATCAGTAGCCTAGGCCTTTTCTAGAAGCATCCACCAGTGTCCTCACAGCGCCCCCCCCCCCTCCCCCCCGCCATGTGCGTTGCTATGCAAACCCACCTGACCATTTTTAAGTATCTCACACCAGCACCTGTTGATTTTTTCCAGCGACCAGAAGGCATTTTTCTCCTGAGCGCCTGCATTTAAGCATCGCCCGCATCGATTCTTTAAAAAAATGCATAACTATTACCAGTGTTCATTATGATGCGCAGTGATGACTCAGAGGTCATGCTTTGAGCATATTTACCTGATTTTCGTAACTTCTGTTTAAGCATTAGACAACTTTGAACGCGCCTTCCTATTATACTAATCAAATAAATTGTCCACTTGGGCAATTCTTGTGTGAAAATTGTACTTTATAATTAGCATAATATAGATGGCTGCAGCAGATATTTCTCGATTCCTGAGGCAAACCGAGATTTAAAGCGAACTGTGGTCGACCTCATTGTAAGTGAGAAATGATTGGATGACCTCAGACACCTGCTGACATCTTGACCCTGCATTGAAGCTTCTGGAGGAATCCAAACCCTTATCACGCTGATGTTTTGTCTTGAGCGTTTAATCAGTGGAAATGTACCATTGAGACTACAGCATATCTACAGTTTTCTTCAGTAAAAAGTGATCTGTGCTTTACGAAATGCCTAAAATAATACAATTTAACAGGAATATCACCTACAGAAGAATCTCCTTTATTAGAAGGAATCTGCTTAGGTGTGGATAGTTTGTAGCTACAGTTTGCACTACATGTGGACTGTCTACAGTTCATCTCGAGTCTTTGCACTGTGTTTGTGTCTGTGGACTTCATATCCCTATGCCGCTGCATGCAGACAAATTTCCTCCTGGGATCAATACAGTATATCTTATCTATACAGTGTTATGATCGCAGAGGCGGCTTTTATGATAATGGGCTGTCCAGAAAAGGCCACTTATTATGTTTATCAACAACGGAGCCAGAAATCATAGCGTGTGTGTGTGCTGGCAGGAAATCAGATGGGCCAGCCCTGTAACGATTCGCTTGGCAACAAAATGCACACTGCAGACTCAATTACATATTTTTATTTTTTATCAGTTTTTAAATAGCCAGTGGCATTACTAAGACCAAATTAATAAAGAGAAAGAAAAATCTATTTTCCTCCCAACAGAACATTTTGTCCAATTGATCTGACCAGGCACATAAAGGCGTGTCAGACACATTCGTTTTATCGTACTACATCGCTCGCTGTGAACGCTGAATGTGCTGCAGTGTCACGACTGCAATGAATTCTTGAGTGGGGTCCCAGAAACCTGCCAAAGACTTTGCAGTCAGCATTTCGAACAGAAAAGTCCAGTTTGTTGATAAGGTTATCAAGCATTGTGTTTTTGTTTTTCATCTCCCTGCAGGCTGGGATAGATTTGCACATCAATGCTTGGATTTATGTTTACAATGTTTTGAATAACAAGACGCCCCCCCCCGAACAGGAACACACAGTACTGATACCTACAACATGCTGTGAAAGAGCATATTTAACCTTGCTGCAGTGAAACGTTTGTATTGGCACTTCTTACACACATTGTAATATTAGCAATTTGTTAGAAAAAAATCTAGAACAGAAAGACCTTGTCTCCAAGGAGATCTTGAACGAAAGAAAAACAGTTGTTTGTAGGATTCCCTGCAGACATATCTTCTGATTTTATGCTGTGCTTGTGTGGTTTGCCTAGAATAATCATAGACGAATAACACATTCTTATTGTTGTTCAATTGTCAGTCCAGAATTATGTTTTTTATGTTTACGGTTGATAGACAATTGAGGCTTTTTCACATAAACATCCCTTCTGAACAAATGGTTTTTTGCTTTTATTGTCACAAATGCCAAACCTCGTAATCGTATTCTACTTTTCCTTACTAAGATGTTCCAAATACATTGTATCAAAATTCATAATATCATTCTGAATTGCTGTATCACAAACTTTAATGGCTGATGGGATCACCTTCAGTTCATGAGCCACATAACAATTCTCATGGGCTGCTTGTAATTGTCCACTCAGTTTTTGTAAGGTGGTCGACGCACCATGAAATCCGAAGGGTATGTGTTGATATCAATACAGTCAATTTAAGGCTACAAAGACAATTCTTTAAACTGATTCCGGGTGAGGCAAAACAGAAGATCTTGGAAGATCCCAGCGGTCAAATGAACAGTGCTTTCTTTGCTCTATAAGTGTATCTAGCCCATTTGAAATACATTTTATTCAATCTCTTGAATCATTACAAAATCCAGTATTGCTAGATAATACACTTTGTATTATGCAATGCACAGTAGATTTCTTCTTGTGCTGGCATAGGGTGCTTGCTCTATTTTCACTGTATAAAAAAAAATGCAAATATTACATTGTTGAACAAAATTTCAAGAAATTTGCAGAGACGCAAACATAATTGAGGGAGAGAAATGTTATCGTGACATATACCGGTGGCACTTTTCAGAAACACCACATTCAACCACTATGTACAGTAACAATACAGTAAAATCCTGTTATAACGGACTTCAAGGGATCTGGCAAAACAGTCCATTATATCCAGAGTTGCCCAGTTTGCCCAGAGCACAACAACAGGACACCATTTACTCATGTCACACCCCAGCAGACACACTTGTGGTGTAGATTATTATATTGTACATGTAGTAATCCAACTTTACCTGACCAGATGCGTGATTATTAATAATCCCGACTCCGTATCTGCGCTGGATATCGCCGGCACGCCACACGCCTTGTAGGTGGAGCTGCATGTCCGTTATAGCCGAACAAAACTACAGCTAAAAGCCGCCCAAATTGTTTGTCCATTATAAGCAAAATTCCGTTATATGCGAGTCCACTATATCCGATGCTTTTTCTGCATGTTCTTAAAGGCGCACGGCCAGGACCAGCGGACCTTGTCCGTTACAAACGATATATAAGCGAGTCCACTATAACGGGATTTTACTGTATGCTAAAAGTCAGCAACAACGGGGACAGTGATAAAAGCGGTAAGTGCATGTGTGCTACAAGAAACCGCGGCGTTTTATTTTTGCCTTATTGTAAAGCTAAGTTAAAAATTTAGCATTTATATCTATGCAGATAGTCTATTTGAAGGTTTAGTGAATTTGACTGCTGAATTTTGCACTTGTGTGTGAGGTTGATTGCTCTTCAAGAGAAACATGTTGCACTAATAAATTGAACCTTGGTGTGAGAGATAGTTGGTCTTTTTGTGCCTACTACACAAGAATGAGTTTTGATATAAATCTTATACTTAGTGGGTCGACGTTTTTTTGTCTTGAATTTGCTCACAGTCTGGTAATTCATTTCGATCTAATTTGCTCCTGGAAGCATCTATGTGGACACGTTTCTCCTTCCCGTACAGACGTAACAAACTCCCGAGCTGCTGTCCTGGTGGGGAGAAGCTGACGGGGTTTTTACTCGTCAGCAGATAATGCACGGCTCCCGCGTTGGAGAGTCTCATATCCTGGACATTTTCGGGGTCTAAATTGTTCCATTATACCACATGAATTTTACATTATTTTGGTGAAACAGACTTTGCGCTGCTGATTTCCTCAGCATTCCGAGCTTTCTGCTGCTCAATACTGCATGAGCACCAGTCAGAGTTCCCCCTATCTGGATCTGTCCATACCTCTATCTAGTTAGCTTCTCATTTGGTGCCTCATTAAACACCACTTTCTCCCAGCCCGATCGCCGCAGCCAGTGCACGTGTTTCCCAGACTTCCCAGCATGCTCTGGGACAGCCCCCATGCCGCTATTGACTCTCCCTTGATTCCTCGTCGGACCCACCCCCCCCCCCCCCAATGTCTCTTAGCTCATCTCCCCTTTCAGCTTCTACGCCACGGCTAGCGAGGTGACCATCGCACGCTTTTGTAGTCAATCGTCATCCTCTGGCCCGGATTGATCTGCAGGCTTTTCGAAAACTGCCCCATTACGGGCAACAGATACTTGGAATCCCACAGCTAAATGGGACGCCTCCCTCAGGGTTTCCGATATACGTTCAGCTCCCCGTCTGCTAGCAGAGAGGGTAACCTTGTCGTGCTTTATAACATGACTTTTCGGACATCTAAAATTGCTCTGTCAAATGTCTTTAGCATCGAGCGGATTGCATTTCAAATCTCCAGGCTGGATGTCTTTACATAATGTCCTCCAAACTATAACCCTGTATTTTTTTATCTGACTTTCTATAATGGATCATTATGGCTTTCTTGATGTTTTCAGGAACGCCGGTAAGTTGCGAGATGTAAGTGCTCATGCATTTTACGCCCGCTTTCCCGTTTAATACATCACAAGGCCCTCTGGTTATTCCAGTTTACCCACTATGGTCCCATCTAGAAGATGCCAGTCTCATTTTATAATATTAAACCTTAACACTTTTGAAGCATTTACCTGGGTCAAACGAACAAACAAATTTTCCACTACCCTTTGCCTACATCCAAAACAACGTTATAAGTGTTACTATTAGAGTATTTTGTGATTATAAAAATCAGTCTCAGTTATCAGGGGTAAAAGATAATCATTGTTCCTTGCAGATGCCTTTCAAGTATATGGAGGAAAATAGGCAAGAAGTGTTTTTGTTGATTGTAGTGTTAGCCAGGATAAAGCATCGCAATAGTCTCTGCCCGCAAACTCTACTTAATGAAGCCTAACTGGCTGTGACCGAACCAATTAACTTGGGGAGATTTTAAAAGGGGTCAAATGGGTGCATGGATGTTGGGAGAATTTGTCAGTAATGCAGTGCAGATAGGGTTAGGGCTACGTTGGCCATTTGAATAATAGAGCCCTTTTGATTGGTTGAATCTGCTGTCCTTCACCTCTGCCCCGGCCTATTGGCCCTCGTCCTCTCCGGCACCTGCCACTAGCCCATTTAAGTTTGACCAGCTGTTTTTTTTTTTTAATGACAAAATAGTTCTTCAGTCATTGAACTACTGGGGGGGGGGGGGGGGGTGAGGAAATAAATTACTGAAGCACAGCACACATAAAAGGCCCTGATTTCTCTTAAAAGACCCATAAACCCCCTTTTTTTGTCAACTATAACTGAATCTTCATCATTAACTGTGAGCAGGTTCAACCATCGATTTGCCATTCATCAGTTCACCAATCAATTCATTCATCCACTCATTCATGCATTCAATCATTCATCTATCCATCCTCTGAACCGCTGTAGCAAATGCTCAGGACTAGGTAAAACGATGCCCGCAGCAGTAATTCACAGCTCCTCCATGAAGATTTTAGGCTGCTTGCGGGTCAGCTGTCAGATGAAAAATCCCCCACCGACTCCCCATCCCGCACAGCTAAAAGCCTGCCGAGCGATTTAGCCAATTACAGGCAACCCGACCAGAGCAGGCGTGCACAAGGTGCCCCGTGATTCCCGAGACAGGCGTCACCTCGCCCTCTTCTCCATAAAAGGTTTATGGAAGGTGGATGGATTGAGTAACATAGGATGAGATAAGATCAACTTTATTGATCCTGGGGGTAAATGCTTGGCCGTTCAGCAGCATGGCATGTGCAGCACAGATTGAATGTACATAAATGGCAAAACAGACCCAGTGCAGAGACAATAGATGCAGTTCAGACAACTTAGAAATACACGGTATACAAATAGAACACCCTGAAAACAGAATATGAAATAAACAAACAAACAAGTAATTTACTAGTAACTATTACTACTAATAGTAATAATAATGATAATAATAATAACAATAGTGATGATAATGATAATAATAATAATGATTATTATTATAGCAGTAGTAAATTAATATAAATGAATGTCATTAATACCCGAAACAAGATCAGTCTATACCGTGTCTATGCCTGGTATACGAGTATACCTCCATTGGTAGTGGTGATGTGAATAAAATTACCTGTAAAACTGCACCAAGCATTTGCAGTGTGTGAAAATGTAGGCCACACTGCCTATATGGGCCGCCAGTGCCCGCAGTGGTGAGGTGTGTATGTTTAATTAATAACCTGCCTCTCTGTGAAGTTGGTTTTATGCCTGCCTTCAGGTGATGTGGCAGATGTAGTAATGAAGATAGCCTTCGGGCAGTAAGGATGGAGTCTGCATGTTGCCTGAAAGCCGTCTATTTTTTTTTTATAGCCCTAATCATATAATCCTGAATGTCACGGACAGCCTTACTAAGATGAGTAGCCTCAAATTTGAAATCCAGTGCTATATTTATGGATGCTGACAGCCACAGTATGTCAGTCCGCCTGCTTGTGAAGTCTCCCGTCTCTCACTTACACCTTTACTACTCATTACCTATAACGATTATTTAAAATGAGTTTTGGCTAATGATGCCTTTATCACTCTTCTCTGCCGCCATCCGCTGTACGTGTGCAGGTGTGACCATCTCAGAATATATGTTTAAAATCTTCCCAATTCATCTATCCATCTATCCATCGCCCTGCAGCCTGGCTCTCTTCCCCCGAGTTGTAGAGCTCTCTCACGTTGCACTTGGTGGACGCAAGCGAGTCTCCATGCCTGGATCCTACGTCTGCAGACATCTCAGCACTGATGGAGTGGTGGAAGAACCATTTCATGTCAGGCATATTTTGTACTGTATACACCATTTATACACCGTTAACATAGAATGTTGCTCTGTCAAGATAAATCCTGACTAACGCACTGAACTATACAGACTCACCAACATTATAAATTTTACTATACATTTTTCTATACAAATAAATAAAGAGTAATGTGCATGTCAATACAATATTGATTTCTGGTTAGGTAATTCTAAGAATAACATTCATCCTATACCAGTTTGTCAACCGTTTAGTTGCAGAGCTAGAGATTTCAGGTCTAGAGAGTACAAATCCAGACCAGGATTTTGTTTGAACCAACCAGTTGAGTACTCTGTGACTGTGACTCTTAATACTCAACTGGTTGGTTGAAACAAAATCCTGGTCTGGATTTGTACTCTCTGGACTTGAAATCTCCACCTCTGTTTAGTTGACACGTTAGTCTCAATCTAGCAATAAGGGTTTATTTTACTATGCTGTTTGCTCAGCATTGCTATTTTGATTACAGCAGTAAGGATGTCAACACAGAGTAAACAACACAGTTAGGGCTTAGAACGGGTCAGCGAAACTAGCAGAGCAAGTCCGCACACGCATTTATATGCGTTCGGCGCCGAATTTCACTTTATCTCGCGCACTTCTGGATGATGGTGGGGGGGGGCGTTTGTGGGGATGGCGACGGTGGCTCCATAATGACGCACTTGGGACCCAGAAGAGAGGCATTTTTAAAATACTACTATTGTTTGTCGTGAATAACGAATTGGAATCGATAATCTAAACACAATTACCAGTTAGGCCTATGTCGAAAGCCCACAAATGCAGGGAACAAGTCGGATGAGAAACTTAGGTGGAGGAAATGTACCGTAGAATTTCCTGAATTACTTTCTCAATAATGTCCTCCACACTATCGGACCTGTCTAACGTGAATTATACATTTCATTTGCATAATTCTTTTATGCATGGATTTCCGTTGGAGTTCTCATTGCCTGTAATATTCCGTTAAATTCCACGAAGGGCTCAGTACGTACCTTTTGTTTTACAAAAGCCCTTTTTACAAAAGCGGTTAAGTTAACATTCTACAATAGTTAGATCACGCTGATTCGGCTTTTTATAATCATTAATTGCCGAGCTTAACGGACCATTTCATCAGAAGGGACTTACATCGTTCACGCTTTGTTTGTTCTCTTGATGGATTAATACACATAGATACAAATCCATTTCCCAAATCGCCTGATTTGCTTTAGCGAACCCACCCAGGCTTATAAATATGTAAAAGTGTGTTTAAAATGCTTAAAAATATATCTGCTCAGTGGATAAATTGTAATAATTTGCGGAAAGCCGTGAGGCAATGTCTAATTAGAGAGGTTAAAAACAAGTTTAATAAAAGAGTATGGAGTAAATCAGAGCTGCGTGACTAAGAGCAAACCGCTTAGACCCCGCAATCAGCCATCACCGCATTTGCTTTGTAATTGAGCGACGACGCGTCTCTGCGGTAATCAAACCAGCAGCGTGAAAGAAACGATGTCCCACCATCACAGGCTTGAATTCATTAACATTATGTTTGAGATTGCAGTGCTGTAGTTGAGCTGCCCTCATCAGCCTCAGACTCGGCGCTTCCTTTTGCGGGGGAGATGAATGCTGCATTAATCACGCCATCCATCATCTTCTATGCGGTGTATAATGGGGAAAGTTCTTTATGGTGCATTTTAAAAATAAAAACAAATACCCCTGTGCGACATGTTACGGTAAACAAGAATATGCAATTGTTAGGGTATTCTTCTTCCAGCCCTGATACGGGCTGGTATTCTGCGTTTTTTTTTTTGTGGAAATTGATAATTCAGAGAGGAGGAATTAGGTACTTTGGCTTTGGCGCTCCAGGGAAGTATGTTCCATGCTAGTGGCGTTAACGTTGTTAAGAAAAGAGGGTCGGGAACCAGCCGAGGACTGGAGACTGAGCCGCCTCGTCTGCAGAAAGTGCCGAGCGACGTGGCAGGTGTCAGCCCCGTGTCAGCGCGGCTCAGTCTGCCACGCACTGACTTATTCAGCTTGACGGAAGGGATTCCTCCATATTTGGTGCAGTAGATGAAAAAAAGAGAAAAACCCCGTCTATTTTTTTAACTGAAAACTATGGTCCATCGGCGATCAGGCATGCGCACCATTTGCCCGATAACCTACCATCAGGCAAACTTTCCCAGTGGGGAAATTATACCACAAGCCACGCTTCATTGTCCGTGAAAACTTCTGACTAGGGCACTGTGGACGATGGTCTGACCTCACAGATTAACCTGCTTTTTACATCTCCAGTCATTAGCTTTCTCCTGTTTATCCCCTATTCTCTCCTAGTTGTTGAATATCTCCCTCCGGTCCTTCAGGAGTAACGTGTCGTGTTTTGGCCACAAGACCGTCTGCTATATCTGTTCTGCCTCTGATCTACCAATCAGTCACAGTGTCCATTCTCTACGTTTATCCCTGCCATTCTTTCTTCCGGCCATGGGGAAGATTTCCTCTATCCCTGAAAGTCATTTTCCACAGCAGCGAAGCTATGAATTCCTGCAGAATCCGTCCCTGACGGTTCCCGCTGCCCCACATCCTTGCCGCAGTTGAGTTTAGAGGCGCCGTGTGCTTTGCATCATCTAAGAATTGCGGAGGAGAAACTTCAGGGCTGGGTAGAAGAGGCAGAAGATGTGGACACCAGTTAAAGCACAAGACAGTCATTTTCTGGTGTTTTAGTCTGGTTTTCCCAATGGAGCGGGTTACGTGACCATTGTAAGTAGCTTTCAGAAGCACCGGAGCTGGGATGATCCCCAGTGGTTTGGCTGGAGATGGCTGTCCTCTGTTGCCAGGGGCAGCATGAGCTGCTATCCTGGGATTTTTTTTTCCGTCTGCAACTCCTTTATCTGGCTAGCATGGCCAGGAGCTGCACGACTTTGGAGATGTCCATAAAACCGGTTGTCTTTGGACGTTCTTGCAAAATGCTTACAGCTATTATGTATGACCCTTGTATGAAGTTACATCATAGTACTGGCCAATCAGAGGCGGTGTTTACCACCACTCAAATCACACATTTGCGTGGGGCCCCCGAGGTTTTGGAGCCCCCTGGTGGCCACAGGCAGTCAGTACACTAGGGGCCATTAATATAATTCATTAATGGTTAATTGAGCCTATGTACTGTTACCTTAGTCTTTACAACACCCTCCCCCTAGAAATGACAGCCTTGGCCACACCCCCCTTCGCGTTCATTTGAGTCATATTCCACCCCACAAACAAAAAGGAAAATCCAAAGTTCAGTTTATGCTTATTTAGTGAAAGGAAACAATGGAAGGAGGCTGAATGTGAAGCTTTTTATTCTACTGGGGAAAAAAAACATACACACAGTTCCCCAAGGCCAGGATTATAAAGCTCTCACCTAAAACTCCTCATTATTTAAAAAGTCTCTCCAGCGGAGGATCATTTCGCGACTTTTCTGCCTGTAACCCTCTACGCTGAATAAAACCGGACTGATCTCCTTTGGATTTTTATTTTCAATTTAACATCCATCTGTTTTCGGTTGTTGGATGTATAGGGAGATGAATGCATTTGAAAAATGACATTCTGGTCCCGGAGGGTAAAATATGGGTTTAAATCTCATCATCCTCAGTACAGGGTCCTTGCCAGTTGCAGATTTGGGATTTGCTGTTTAAAGTCAGCCTTGGCAGTTTTCCTGAGCCTGAGATCAGCCTGTTCTCAGCCCCTGGGCTGCGGTACTCTGTACGGATCCACGTTCCCCACACACTACGGCCACGCAGCGTGCTTCGCACACAACCGGGTGCGTATTTTATAACTTAAACTTCCAGTTGAGACTCACTCATCTCCCCCCAAATATGAATCTTTGAACGGATCAGGACAACGCCCACCTTCCTATAGTGGCGATTTATGTATTTGATTTAATTTCTAGGCACTAGGACTTTTTTGTTTTTGTAGCTGCGAGGTTGCGTCTCGGTTGTGCAATCCGCTTCTTTCATCTCTGGCACCGAACAGGGGAAGCAGGCGGATCCAAGGTTAAAAGGGAATTGAAAGCAGTCTGAGTGGGACCGGAGTGCGGAGTGAGGCTCTGCATGGCCTGGCAGCAGGTTTTGTCAGTTTCTGCCGCACCGTGTGTGGAGAGAGGGAGCAGGTCTGCGCTGATTCTGGGGCCCTGTGGTGATGCTGGTGAGGTCTGTTGACGGTAATGCCGACCAGAGATGGAGTAGTGTTAGGCACCTGTATCTGGAAGGTTGTGGGATCGAATCCCATAACCAGTGGTGTAACCATATCCAGTACTGGTTGAAGGCCACGTGGCCCCTAGGCACGCTTTGCTGTCTGACCAAAACTGACTTGCTAAATCTGTACTCCTCAGAGGAGGCAACCCAGAAAGGTGTCAGTGTAACCTACTGGGTTGGCTGGCACTGATCATATGATCAACGTCCTTAACTCCTATTGCTCTAGGGGGCGCTAGATGGTAGCAGGGTTTGTGCTTTAATTACAAGCTTGCAGTCTTCTGTATATATGTGTGTGTCCATGTCTCTCGTGGAGAAGGGATTTGCAAAGACTAACGAGTTTCTCCATGGGGATGAATGAAGTACTGCTATTCAATTCTTTCTTTTTGGACCTCGACTTAATGTACTGACGTGTTTATCGAGCAGTACTCTCCAGTTCACCCAGAAGTCCATGGGGGAGTCAGAGTCTTATTTATTTGTGTTTTCCACTTTCTCTGCAAAACTTTATTCTCTATTTTTATTTTAAATAAATGTGTTTTTCTACTTTGAGTGCAGATCAGCAGTTTCTCAAACACTCCGGGTGAAACATTCCCAGCTCTCATCAACACACACTCAAAGTTTCATTTTTCAAAATATCCATGTCTGACTAATAACTTATATTTTTTCCCCCCACAGTTTTGACTGGTACTAATTATCTGGTATTTCACACTGAGTGTATGTCTCGTAATTTACATTTAAATTTGGTTATGTCAACGCTTTGCTAATTATTCATTAACATTAAGTGTCATAGAATGCAATAAACAAAATCTGCCTCATTTATTAGAATGATGGGCTGTAAATAGTATGTTAAAAGCCTGAAATAACCTTTTCTTTATAAGAATTGTGGTCTGAAACATAATTACCTCATTGGGGGATGGATATAAATATGTTAGTTCCAGGCAGCTGAATAATAAGCTGGGAACCCAGACTAATCGCTGGGATTTGGTTGTGTTGTACAGCTCAGTGGGTTAGGATGCTGTGATTGTGATCAGAAGGTTGCTGGCTCAAATCCCAGGGTCAACAGAGTGATGTCACCATTGGCCCTTATGCTGCGTTCCATTTACCACAAATGTTGGAAGTTGGAACTGAGAATGACATCACATTCGTGTTAGCCATGTTCCAGTACAAGAACTCGAAAAGCCATTTAGCAATACCAGGGACCTGTTTCAAACTGCGGGGTTTCTTGGTAATCCAAATAACTTGTCGGATTTAAGGTATCCTAGTTTAAATGGCCTTAAATCCGACAAGTTATTTGGATTACCAACAAACCCCTTAAATCTGACAAGTTATCTGGCTAAGTAAGAAATCCTGCTTTCTGAAACCGGCCCCAGTTCGTGGCAGGTTCATTGTTAGCCATTGTTAGCAACTCAACGCCACAACAATGCATTACAGGTATTTTGCACATAAAAGCACCATAGCTACATGCCCATAGATAGCGGTCAGACAGTATTGTATGTACGACCGATTTAATGAGCTACAAATAAGAAGTAAGTGCTATTGAACAGTATATAACCACAGCTTTAACTTCTGTTGATGAAGGGTGCCGCCATCTTGAATTCTTAGGTCAGTGTTGCGGAGGTTCTTCTGGAACTCCAACCTCAGGGAGTATTCCCGCTGCAATTCCGACTTCCAAGTTCAAACGGAACCCAGCATTAGTCCCGTGTTACTCCAGGGATTGTGTGACCTTGCTTTCCCACTTGTTTGTCACTTTGTGAAAAGCATGTGCTAAATAAATAAAATGTGCTCTGTTGCAGAGCGAGAGGCAAGTCATATTTTATTTTTACAGGTTTGCCTTGAAGTTTGTTTTAAAGTTGGCATCAAACTTGACTGTCTGTGTCCTAGCAGCTTGCTCAGCAGCCGAGATCTTGTAACCGAAAATTAATACACGACTAAGCCATTACCGATAGAACTGCTGTACGCACCGGCTTGTGAATTACAATGCGGGCGGCCTTTCGTATCGCTCCGTGATAAATGCCGCGGGAGTGATGCGTAAACAGAGAAGCTAATTATGCTTTTTTTTTAAATTTTTTACAGAGACAGCATTGTTATAAATTGTCTTGCAGTTTTTGTTTGTTAATTATTCAACTGCAATGATAATTGCCACGATCATGACTGAGTTTTCAGAACTTTTACTTGATTCATTATTTTGATGTTCCAGAGCAGCGGCTCTGTTTAGTAATAATATCTTGACATTCCTGCAGCCTTTTTTTGCACAGTTCCCTGTAAATATTTGATTAACTTCTACTGTGAGTCACTCTATTGGGGTGGGTTGGGTATTAACCTGAATGGACGTGAACCGCTTAGACACATCCCCAGAACAGTCATCTGTTCGCTGTGCAGTACTATTTATGTCTGAATCATTACTACTGAATTCTGTTCAATGCTTTTCGTGACATTCTTTGCACTGCTGCAGCTTATTACCATGTAAATGTCTTTCTTAACTGTCTAAATGTATGTGCTGTGCTACAGTAAACCTGCAAGTCTGCTAGATCCATAAAAAGTAGATGTGAAAGGATGTGAGCTGTAGGGATGTGGATCCTGTTAAGCTTCTTGAGGACGTCTGAGATGGGATTGGCCAATACACATGGCTTTTAAGAGTGGTTACCCGAAACAGGGTCTCCCTCCCATCTTCAGCCGAGTTGACCCACGCTTCCAGCATCCCTTAACTCGATTGTAGCCAGCTGGGCAGTGTGGAGATGGAGGGGTCACGTGAGGTGAACTGGCTGGCTGTCACCGATGACCACAGCGTCCTCCATCTACCGCTCGCTGGCTCGCAATCTGGCCCCACGCGTCAGGGTGCAGCTCGTACACTGTGAAACTGCGAAATGGCCGCGGCCCGAGGAAAAGCCGCCAAAAATATTCAACAACGCAGAACGCCCACAGATAAAGGCACGCAGCTCAGGGGTGCGGATTAAAGCCAGACTCTGCTCTACCTTGCGCTTTCAGATGTGAATCTCGGGTTTTACTTGACATCGAAGGAGTATTTTTTTTTAAATTTCAGTGACTGAAAGGTCAACAAGGGGGATGCAATTTAAAATTTTTGGTAACATTGGAGATAGCACCCCCACCCCCCCCACAAAATCGCCTACTGCTTATAGTTATGGCAGCCTTGTGTGGTCGTTTAAAGATAATAAAAAAAAGTGAACTGGTTTTTCTCTGTTCTGATTGGTCACTTCTCTGAAGCTCCTCATTGGACACACACTTGGTCACGCCCCCTGCATCATCTCTGATTATATATGTGGCCACACCCCCTGATCCATTTTATGCACGGAAGGTAACACCCCATAAGCCTCTTTATATATGTGGGCCACACCCCCAAACTTACACACACAATCCTTGCAATACAACGAAAAGGGACCTGCTCATCAGACATGGGAGCAAAACGGTGGATAAAATTCAAACTCAGCATTTCTGAGCTCCTGCTTGCCCCTTAGGACCATCCTTTTGATAATGATGGAGAGATGTTCTGCCTTAAATGAGTTCCGACTTTGGCCATAAGTGCTATGGAAGATGATATGCAGAGATCCCACAAGACTGTCTGAAGAACAAAGACTCCCTGCTATAGCTTCTCCAGCTCTATATGGAATATATTCTGCAGTCTTGGGTATAGGGTTGCAAAGGAATGGAAAAATTCTGGCAAATATCCATAAACTTTCCACAAACTTTTGATGGGAAGTAGGGTTGCAAAGGGATGGAAGGTTTCCAGGAAACTTCCCGAATTTTGCAACCCTAGTCTTGAATGGTGTCTTTTCAGACACCTGTTTATTGTCATTGTATAATTAGCCTTTCAGTGGGTAGCACTATTGCTTGTGGGTTCGAATCCCTCCCCTGTCTGTATGTGTGGAGTTGGCATGCTCTCCCTGTGTGTGTGGATCTCCTCTCGGCGCACTGGATTCCAACTGCAGTCCAAAGTCATTTGGTTAACTTGTGGGCAGGGAAAGGGGACAGTTCGTCAGAATAGGAGATGGACGAGAACGTGGGCTGGAACATGGTGAACCTGGATGAGCAGCAGCAGCATGACATGAGTCTTCCGGACAAGGTGTACTCATGGCCACTAGGGGGCGCAGTGTGTGATGTGGTCTGTCATCCCAGACGGTGTTCCCCAGTTTTGTTCACCTTTATGTCTGCGATAGGCTGCAGCCCCCACCCCATCATCCTGTAAAAGATGGAAGGATGGATAACCTTTATGTGCATGAACGCCCATAACAGCACATCTTAACAGATTTTTCTGTGATGCAAAATTTTGCCCTTAAAGGAAATGAATAAAAAACACAGAGAAATACCCAAGCTGTGAAATTCCTACCTACGACCCAAGTCACGGTCAAGCGCTAAAAAAGGTCTTGGTTTAATAAAAGCACTTCTCTAAGTGCGATCGATCAATGGCATCTGGGGAAAGGGGGGGGGGGGGCATCTTTTTTTGGCAAGATGGATAATATAGAATTATGAATGGGGTTTCTGAAGCACGCTGCCATCTGTCTGCAGGAGATGGATGCGCGGCGTGGACGTGGGGCCACAGCGAGCCATTAGCCGTGATTACGCCCCTCTCTCGGTGAACACTAGGAGCAGTGGCTGCCTCTCTGATGCTGGGGGGAGAGAGGGGTTATATGGGGGCTGTAATTATAATTGTAACTATAATTGTAATTGTAATTGTAATTGCAGCAGTGTCAGAGACATGGGTAGCCAGAAGCCTGAGATTATAAGGTACCGTAGGCCAGAGTATTTTTAATTAATGAGCAAGCTAATGCGGTCGATTCTTCTTTATTTCATGACCCATCACTGTTCTGTGCTGCTGTAAAGTTGAAACAGCCCCCCCCCCCGCAGTTCATAGCCCCCCTGCCACCCCAGTCAACAGTGAAACATGCTCGTTCAACTTCCCTGCAGGAATAACAAATTGCGCTTGTCAAGAAGCCATAATGCTAACGCTTAGAGGTCAATTATCTCTCCGGAGGGACGTTAGTGGGTCTGGAGATCCACCGTTTCGGTATTACGGCGCCCTCGCCGACGGAAACGGCACATGCGGCCGACGGAATCCCCTGCCAAGTCGGAAGTGGGGGCGGCACCACCCGAACCACAGGGCCGCCTGGATCGGGCCTCTTGAAATGTATCTTTAAGGATGCTTGTTATCCAATGGGATTTCATTTTTAATGGCATAATGACTGCTGGTCACGGTAAAACAAAACGAAATAAAAATAGCTACTTATGTTTGGTTGGGAGAGGCTATCTGGGTGTGGTTCTGTACTGTGCGGGTGGGGGCAGGTCTCCAAAAGTGGACTCATGCAGGACTGACGGGGGCCTTTTGTTTTTTGTGTGTCATGGCTTGAGGTTATTTCTGAGGCACTTTCAAAACCATTCGAAGAATTTAGTCCTTCACAGAAACACCAGATTTCCATTCCATCGGGGGAGGCGGTCTTTAAAGAAGCCTCGGAAGTCGCTGGGAGGGTTTAATAGAATCCTTCTCCTTCGATGGTGCCTCAGTTTCCGGTGGAGCGAAATCAAAACGCTACGTTGTGGCCCCAGCAGCATGTCTCCGTGGGACCCCCCGGTGCTGACCGGCGCTGTAACTGTGCTCCGCCTATAGGGGGCGTGGCGGTGAGGCACTCGGCTCTGACGCTCCATGAGCTGCCACCAAGTGTCTGCACACATGTGACCTGGTGGGGAAAATCTGCATAGAGGGGGATGTTTTCACCTCGTGCCCCACGAGCCAGCAGCTTGGGGAGGCCATGAAAAAATTTTGACTTGTGCTTCCCCCTCCCCCACCTGCCCAAAGTACACAGCTATTATACCTTTTGACCACGGTAAAATACAAACACTGTATTTCAGCATTCAGCTGATTACATGGAGAAACTCGTTCTATATAGTCATGACAGCGTCTGCTAAGTTCTCCTGAGACCAAATCAACAGTCTTTACTCATACAGTCTTTATTTATAACCTTTATATATAGATTTAATTTATTCCTAAACATCTGCCACCACGGATGGCAGTGCAGTACAGATGCTAAAAACACTGATTTCCAGTTAATGAGGTCTGGGACCAAACGAGGCCATACGTCCACCACCAGGGGGCAGTGTCTTAAATTGCAAATCCCAGTCACAATTGTGCGTGATATTGCCTGTGGGGCAACGCAGGGCTGTTGCCTTGGCAATCAGTGGCTCTGACTAACAGAGCATCTGTGAATCCAGAGGAGACGAGTGTTTCTTTGACAGACACGGGGGGGGCAGTGACTCAGCTGGAACCTATTAGAGCAAGTCTGACACTGACAGATTTTAGCTGTGCTGCTCTTATCGAGACGCCCATGTCAAATTCTCACACGACGTGTATAATCTGGCAACCCATGAAAGACAAAAAAATGAGCCCCGTTTTGGAGGAAATCGATTGTTTTTCACTACTGTGCACTAATTCAACTCACCTCTCCCATCGATCACTCCTACCTTAAATCCTGTGCTCCACATTGTATCGCTCATTTGATGATGCCTCTCTGTCCCTCTTCTGAGCTGACCTGGCATCAGGGTGATTCCCATGTCTTGTGGGGGGGACGGGGGGATGGGGGGGGGGGTTACACAGGGTTTTTAAATGAAGACTCACAGGATGGGAGTGGGGGAGGTCACATGACATCCCTCCAGTCTCAATACTAACATGACAAAAACTAAAGTTCTAATAACTACAATCATAAATAAATATTCAAATCAGGAAATCTTTTTATTTCCTGGGAATCTACCCAGGCATCTGTTTTTACATTGTTAAAAGTCTCACGCTGAAAAGGAACATTCAAGTCCAACAACGATTAATCCTCTGTGGCACCTTGATTCTAATGATTTTGGGATTAATGAATTATGCCGTCGTTTTAATTAATGAAACGCCAATTGCGCTCACTCAGTTGGATGCACTTAATTTCCAAGTGCTTTGGCGTGCGCAGTCGGAGGACAAGCCGGAGACCAGCAGCTCTGTGGAGACCCAGAGCGGTTACAGTTTGCTTAAGCTGCTGTCCCTTTGGTTTTTATTTAGTATAAAATGTCTGGGATCAGCGCAGTCAGGCCGGACAAACAGGGAATGTGCATTTCGAAACTAAGCAGTGGCAGTATGTTAGATATAGATAGATTGATTAGATAAAGATTAGATAGATAGATAGATAGATAGATAGGTGGATGGATGGATGGATGTAGGGGCCAGCAATGTCCAAGATATCCACCAATCCATTCATCTGTATTCCTTAACCGCTTATCCAGTTCAGGGTACAGGGAGGGCAAGACATAAGGCAGATAGACAGACAGACAGACAGACAGACAGACAGAGAGACCAAACTTGTATTTGGTTCTGCTCTGTTCCATCATGAGGACCCAGTTCCTTCTGATGGAAGCTGCAGTTCCATACGGTTTGTGAGTCAGCATGCTGGGATACGGCTGTGCTGATTTATTGCTGAACTGTAGTTTTCTTTCCATGTCCCTGACCAGGAAAAGCTGTTAGGATATGCATAGATGGATTGATGGATGGATGAATGGATGGTGGGATGGATGGATGGACAGACATCGGAGCTGTGATTAGCCGTATCCACCCCCTTACTGCAGAATCAAAGGTGATGTCATGAACATTTTCACAGTTACGTGGCACCTTACTGGAGGGACATTGTGTTTTACTTCTCCTCAAAGTTATTCCTAAACCTCCGCCAGCCCCCACAAGCGAGATCCTCCATACACCCCCCCCCCCCATCATCTCCTGCGTCCTGTCAGCTCGGATGAGGGAATGTTGTCAGTGACGCTCTCCAGTCCCCTTCCCCGCCTCCCCGGGTAATTCGTACCCCACGTCCGCCATCTGCCAAACACGCTCGTCTCCAATAAGGCAGAAAAACAGTCAGTGGCGATTCCTCTCTGGGTGTCCCCAAAGGCGTCCGCATCCTCAGATAAATGAAATACAGTGAGGTGTCCGTGGAAAAGCAGAAGATCCATATAATTAATAAAGGGCAGATACTCACTTTTGACAAAACCCCCTGGAAAAATCAGAATCTTTGCCACATGACCGAGGCTGACGGAAATTTTTGTTGCCGCAGCATGAAACGGTTGATGACACAATGAAAAGAGGCATAAAGCAGCCAGAGAATAAATACAAGACATGAGATATACATCAGAGGGGCGTAAATGCAAGATATGCAAATTCAAGCAGTGCAATGCAGGAAGGTGACACAGGCACAATACAGACAACATACATCAATACATCCATGCATACAACACAAGAGTCTTAGGCAGTAAAATAAAATGACGTTTAAATGTTCTTCCTATTGGACTATGATTTCTCTCTGTAAGTGTATTTCAAAACCTCCTCAAAAGTCAGCCCAGTATTGGATACCGGACCGACATGGATAACAGACTCATTGATAGACTTCGTCTTCATTCTTGATCCCAGCCAGGGGGGGAGGGGGGGGGTGCAGCCAGGTGACCTCAGACCCCCAGAGGTTTTTTTTCTCCCTACTTGTGAGTTTTTGGTCCCTCTCCTCCGTTGTCTTCTGACTTTCTTTATTCAATTCCTTTCCTTCATTTTTCCCTTCTGTATCTCTCTCTAATTATGTTTTATGTATCACAACACAGCCCTGTAACGCGCTTTGGGATAACTTTGTTGTGAAAGGCGCTATATAAAAAATAAATGTACTGTATTGCAAAGTATTTGCGGCAGATAAATAGCTATAGACATTTTCTTTCACTGACTAAAAGTTATGCACTGTTCTGTATTGTGCATGGCGTCCATGGCACATGTGATTGTGCGACCAGATTGTCATGGGTGTGTGGTGATGTAAACAAACAGGTAGCTCTTAATGTCGATAAGATGCACTGTATCTTGGACCTCATAAGAGCAGCCCTGCCTTCTGTATGCACTGTGTGTTTGACTCGCCCCCGATAACCATCTCCACGCAGGAAATAACACACCTGCATCTTTTACTTGCGCTGTGCAACACCGATTGGCAACCAAGTTTGGTCCGGAAACAATCTTCCCGCAGACCTTTTCCCCACTACGTTTTGACACTTCAGGCACCTAATCCACTTCAGAAATAAAATACGTGACTTGTGATGTTATTGACTTATCGCCGGGAGCAAATCTCCCCCACCGCCCGATGGAGCGACAGAACTAGAAGCCGTTCTGTATTCTGCCCTTTATGAAACATTTAATAGCTGCTTGGATCCGCCCCCTCTACAATCTGATTGGTAATCTCTGCGAACCAATCACTTTTCCTTCTGCCCTCAGAACATTTTTGTGTAAGTAACACTCCCACAAGCCCTTCTAATCAGTCTAGCTTACTTGTGTTACATTCTGAAAGGCTAAGGAGAAAAATGGCTCACAAAAAAAGACAAAAAATAATTTTGTAATCAGAAATGTGTAAGGATCATAAAGGCAGGTGCATGTATAGTCAGATAAGCCAGGGTTAGTAACTCTCATTCAAAATGCAATCCCTTCATCCCTCAACTGCAAAGGGTTTGAGAGTGTTCCAGACAAATAAACAACAGGGCATATCATGTATGCAGGAAAATGGAATTATCTAAATTGGGGTATGATAATCTAAAGGACTCACTTTCAGATCTTAATAGACTAAACATCTATTTCCCCCTGAAACAGTTATCTACCGCGGGGTCACAGTAAACCTGGAGCCCATCCCAGAATGCACTGAGGCAGGGTATGCCACGGTTCGTTGCCACTCGTTGGGAAGATAACGTCCAGACATACTAGTTGGCTTGAACCCTAGGTCTTCTGGCTTGCTCTATCTCATCACTGATCTGGCTTGCCAGGTCACCGCTGAACTGATTCCTGGGAAACCTTTAAGCCATTTTTTTTACAGTAAGCAGCTCCACGGTAAGAGCGAGTGAGCGGCGGTAGCGGCAAGAGGAGTGCCACTCGAGCCGACTTGACGGCTTGCATTCGGGTTTCCATCTGCCCGGCCATCTGCTGCAGATTCATTTCCTCTTGCATTTTAGGGTCGACGTGCCGCATCAGTGCAGTTGTGTTTTGTTTGTTTATTTATTTATTTTTAAGCGAGACGGGTTTTCACACAGACGGCCGCGCCTCATGCCCACGCATCCTCCCCGAGGAGGGATCCTTTACATTTTTGAAGCAGTATCAAGAGCTATGCGGTAGACAGCAGGTGGCGCTGTCAACGCCCACCTGCAGGGTTGGGGTTCAAATCCCAGCCGCACTCTGTTTGTGTTCCCCCTGCGTTGTGCAGATGTCCTCCCACGGTCCAAAGACATGAAATGAACCCATATTTGCTGGTTGTACAAGTATGAAAAGAGACACACCGGAATGTATTTTTTCACACATCCCATTTTGCTCTTCTTTTTTTTAAAAAAAAAAAACCATATATACAGGTGAGAGACAAGCTTGGAATTTTAGCGCAGGGTCAGCCATCCATTGAGCATTCCTGGAGCATTTTTTTCAGGGGGGGGGGGCTGTAAAGGACCTGTTTAAGGGCAAAATAGAGATATGGCTACTCTGCTGAGCATGGGATTTGAACCAACAACCTTCTGCTGAGCCATACACCGCTTCCTGCATGCAGTTGGGGGGATTGTTGTTTTGAAATTGGCCATAGTTTGTCAGTGTGTGTGACTGTTCTGGGCGCCCCCTACCTTGTGCCCCATGCTGTTTGCGATGTCCCAGGCTTGCGGTGACCCTAGGTAAGTGACTGGTCGGGTGGATATTACTTCAAGTCTCTGTCGTGTTTGAAAACAGAAGAAACATTCGGTTTTGCATTTTCATTTTGACGAACAGCCAGCATTCTGCCTAGTTTACAGCATCTTCCGTGTTCGATTTGCATTCATCGTCTCCTCGACGAGAGCGTCAGTCCCGAAGGGGTGTCGGATTCTGGGCAGAGGAAACGCATTTCTGAAGATCAAAGACAAACGAGTGACACGCTTTGTTCTAGCAGATTCCGAGCAATGCCCCGGGCGGGCAATCACAAACTTCCCTTCCCGCGTTCTTCTCGAAGAACATCTCGGTGAGGACAGGAGGTGATTGTTTTCTGAAATGCTTTGACAGACTCTGCACACTTCACAAAGCACAAGCCGCCCAGTCTTCAAACAAAGAGGATTTGTACATTACTGCAGTAATAAATATTTCAGCGGTCTCAAACAGAACATAATCCCAACAGATCTATGAAGGCTATTTCAAGCTTTTACATTACAATAACATTAACTTTTAATTCACTGCTTCATATCATGAACCTGCTTTAAAACAGGACAGTGGCTCATATGTTGGGAAGGTTTTCAAAATTGTAGTTTGATGGTTATTGGTTACAATCCCAGGAAGGAGCGTAATATTTTATACTTGAGAAGAGGATTGAATGTGAATACTTCCAGTAAAATATTCAGCTGGGTAAATGCGGACCGTTTGATAAAAATTATTTCTTTCTCATGCCGTTGCGTGAAGATTTTTACGGTGTTGTTTTTGTTAGTCCCACTTTTATTGGCCGCAGAAAGCACTAAAATCTTTGAAATACTTCTTCACTCGTTCTGAAGAGATCTTCACCACAGATGTTGTTTAGCTTATTAGGTAGGCTCATCAGTACATAAAATCCTCTTGGATACACTACCGTAGTAAGGTAGGGAGGGGTGCTTTGATACGGCTCGACCGCCGACACCAGCACAACCTTCACATACACAAGCAATCAGCCCGGTGAGGAAATTTTTTACATTTATTTATTTACATTTTATTCATTCAACTCGTGCTTTTATCCAGGGCAATGTGCATTTTTGAGAAAGCAGAGTCGATTGGGGTTAAGGGCCTTGCACAGGGGCCCGATGGTAAAATCACTCTGCCGATGCTGGGCTTTAAACCGGCGACCTTCCGGTCACAACCATAGCGACTTTAGCGTGCTGAGCCGCACACTGCCCCCTGCAGGTCAGTCTCAGTGAGGAAAAGTGGTGCGGGGAGCCCTGCAGTCATTCCACCGTTTATCCTCCATTCTCTGCATGGAAGGCGTGAGACTTCGGAGGAGTGCACACACGTCATCGCTTTGTCTTTCATCCAGCAGGGAGGATCGTCGAACAGACTCAGACATCCCTGTTTTCTGGGGGGACTGTTGCCCTTGGCAACGACAGACACCCTGACTTTTTCAGAACAGAGCATCACGTCTCCCCCGTGGTGCTGCTTGGGTTTGCACACTCGTTCGTCATGTGTTGTCTCAGAGGGCATTTTGCTGTTGCCTCTATATTATTCATGAGCTCAAACCTTGAGGGCAGCAGGGGGCGTAGTGGTTAAGGTTCTCGGTTAAAGTCATAGGTAAATCTTGTTGTACTTCCCCTAAGCAACCTGATATATCTCAGTTGCTGCAGTAAAGTACCTCCGTGTAGCTTCATTAAAAGTGTAGGGTAAGAAACATGTTTTTTTTTCCAGTTCCTTTGAATTTGTGATTTCTCGGTTTCTAACCCGAATGTATGAGATTAACAAGCAGCCGGAGGCCTGGTACCAAGATGCCATCCTAGAGTGGGCTTTTGGGTCAGCACCAGTGTTTGGATTGTGCCATAGGTCTTAGGCGGTAACTGCATTATTAAATCACGAATTATTCAGGGGGGAGGGGGCTATCCATTTCGGTGGCACGGCCCAGCCCCTGGCCACTCATGACCACGCCTTTGCCTGAGTCACATCCTACCATTGGTGGATCATCTGATCAGACGATTTCGCCTCCCCAGGACAAGTGTGGTAAGAATGACCAGGGCTATCGGTGGTTCATAAATACCCTGGGAGGTTCAAGGTGCCCAGAATACATTGAATTATATGGACAACTGGGCATGGGGGGCAAAACCAATTCTTTTCCAACTTTTTTCAGGCCCCAGGCACCCAAGGATCTTTGGAATTGTCTTAATCCCCCCCCCCGGCACCCCTGGGCCAAAGCGACATTTTGTCAGGGGGCCCAGAATTCCTAGGTTCGATGCTGAAATACGTCTTGCCATTGCTATGCAGTCTTTGGAGAGTTATGAATACAGTGGCGACGGGGAATTTGCGGTGGCCCACCCTAGATTTCCCAGCATGCATCACATCCCGCTCTCCCCAGCCCAAAGATCTTGATGGATTCACAATCATGGTCAGACAACCCCCCCCCCGTCCCCCCCCACCCACCCGTCCCAGACCGACTGAACGTCTAATTAGGCAGCAGATTTAAGGCCATGTGCGTTCACCAGGCATCGTGAATACATTTACATAATGCTTACCATTTAGCATTTTATGACGGTTGATTTCCAGAACTGCAGTTCATATGGCTTTCCTATCTGCAAAATCCATATCAACATCCCGTTAAACTCAAGGCCTAATTAAGAGCAATCAAAATCGCCATGGGTTTCTAATTAGCTTTAAATTTAGCACGGGGGGTCAAGCACATTTTAAAAAGAACCTGGACATTATGTACTTTAAGTATGATTTCCTGGCTGAAGCGTATTGACATGAGACAACAGCGTCTCCCCAAGCTGCCACACTTGAACACAATCATTCTGAGTTATATTCATAAGCATCCTTCTTTGTCAAAGCCGATTCCTGTCACATTAGATTTAAACCCCTTTTGAAATATGCAGTAGGTAGTAATTTCGACCTGAAAAGCCGCTCATCCATTCAAATCCCTGGTCAGCGTCAAAGACCGGCAGAAACAAACCCCATTACCTTCGGCAAACCTTAGCCGCCATTACTCTGCAGGATAATTTCATTAGATGCAGTGGTGAATGGGGATACATTTCATATTCAATAAAAAGGAAAATAACAGTAAACAGAGGAATGTCTTATCAGAAAGGCAATCCTGATGTTTGGTAAGTTTCAGTAATGATGAGGGAATCAATGAGCATTCAAGCAGTCGGGGATTGATTGGCAGAGGGAGGATCCTGCTTTTTCCCTTCGCCCAATCACAGTGTTCGGTGTTTTTGATCCCCCTTTATCTGATTGGTTGAAAAAAAAATGTCTTGGAGACTATATTTGATGAGTCCTCTGTCTTAAGACAGTGACAGAAAGCTTGAAGCAGGATTATTTCCAAATGAAACCTTAAGTAGAATTAACGAAGAATTTGGGAAGCGATCACCGTCCCGACCTGTGCTTGTCCAGTGAAGTTTCTTGGTTAGTGCTTAATCACATGCCAGTTCATTCATTGGCATCCATGTGAAGACCTCTTTCTTTTCTTTGGTACACATCAGTTGTTGGAAAATTCTAAAAATTTGTTCTGCACAATACAAGCAGTAAAGATTTTTATGCCGAGTGATAGTTTTCTTTGTAACATCCTCTACCCTGAGATCCACTGTGAAATGTCAAAGCAAAGGCTTTACCTGCTGCAGGGTTGCAACATCGCATGGCTGCATGAAATGCATGTGTGTCTATAGCCAGATTTGTACCACCATAAAACTATCTATCTATCTATCTATCTATCTATCTATCTATCTATCTATCTATCTATCTATCTATCTATCTATCTATCTATCTATCTACCTACCTATCTATCAATCAATCAAGTGTAGGGTACAATTTACGTCTCATTATACAATTGGCTAGCATTCCAGTTCTGAGTTATCAGGAATGCATCAATATATCGTGATACTACTAATAATGAATTTTATATATATAATATACCCCTTTTCCCTTCATATGATTCATGCATATTGATGCAGATCACCGGTATCTGCGTGGATTTCAACCAATCAGATGGTGGCGATATAACCAGCTTGGTTTGGTCACACTTTTGGCCCTGTCAGCATGGTTAGGGTTCGGGTACGGCTTGCATACTTTGCAATGGAAAATCGTTTCTTCACGCTTTGGCTAAGGTATGGTTCAGTTCCTGGTGGAGAAGCACCATAATTCATCTTACTGTAACTTACTTCATCTAGAGTATAACAGCCGAGACCCGCAGATCTCATGGGATACAGCCATGTTTGTACTCATCCCTCCTCCTCGTCTTCAAAAAAATATTTAGATATAACTCTCAAATAAAAACAAGACATTTGGTACATCATAGTGTTAGCTTCACTTTTCAAAATGAGTCTATCTATGATAAAATTAAGCAGCAATCAAGAATGTTAATCCATAAGATAATTGTATTTTTTTTTTAATAGCTGCCTGTAAAAAATTCTAATACTTTAAATTATTTATGAGGATTAGACAAATTAAAACATTTAACTAACATAGTGCTAGTTTAAATAAGAGCATATCACAAGGGAAGTAATATTTCGAGATCGTTAATGAAATACATTTCTAATTAAAAGTTACACCCATGCAGAAGAGAAAAGGGAGAGTGGGCTTTTAATTTGGCACAATCATTACATAAGGCTCTCAGTTCCTTAGTAATACATGATCACAATAACTGCAGTTTTTGGGTTCAACCTTGAAGCTACTTTTTACTTCCTGTTAAATCGCATGATATTATTTTCAGTAAGCCTAGTAATGAGCAGGGGAATGGAGAACTAAAAACGTAGAAGTTAGGTAAACCTGTCAAAGAATCTAGGCTGACTTATCATTGAGCAACTTAACTGGAATTAAAGTAATTCTGTATCCAGCTTTTTGAAAGTGTCAAGGGTTTAATTCTCTGTAAGATATTTGCTGAAGAACTTCTTCGAAATTCCTGTGTAAGTGCAGCCTGCCTATGGAAGAACCGCAAGAGGCATTCAGCCATTTTTAGATGTCTCAGAAATATCTTGAGTATACTCCATTTTGTATTCAGCCATTAAGTAAATGACAATAATTACTGGGTTTTATATTCAAGAGGATGAAAAAGGGAGTTCAGCAACCCTGAAGAACCATCAGGGACTAAATGAAGGGATCTGTATTCGGCTCCTGAGCAGAGCCACAAAAACTCCTTGAGGAACTTCCTAGAACCCTTGTCCAGCATCAACAATACATAAATATACATAAAAATACTGGTTTTATCAACAGAATACAAAACAAGTTACTTATTACTATAGCCATTTATGTAATATATTACCCACTTACTTTTGCAGCGTATTTGTTGCTTGCAAGAATTGAAGAAAAGCACTGAAATGTGTTAGCTTCCCTGCTAACTGATATGTAGCATTAAAATCGAATCTGTTAAAGTAGGGGGCTCCTGACTTTTGTAGAAGGGCTTGTTAATTCCCAAAAAAATCACATTCACATTTTCAGTTTTTTATGACCTCTCACGTTCATGTGTTCCGTTCTCCTCTGAAAAATGGAAATGATCTAACCCATGATTCGTTTATTCGCTAGTAACCCCAGGCCGTTTCACAGGTCAGTGAATTGCTTGTAGAATGTAAAAAGGCCCACGGATATCAAAAAAGTTGGGTACCCCTATGTTAAAAGACAGTATATGTAGAACGGCAGGACTCCACAGAAGAGGTAATTGGGTTTGTCTAGGAAATCCACACATTTACATAATTGCTGTCCTCGGTGACAAGGGGACCCCCTCAACATTGTGCTAGATGCACAACAATTGAAATAAAGTGCAGTGGTCCAGAATTAGATATTTTTGATGGAGCTGGGATGGGGAGGAAGATTTCTGATCCTGAAAGTCCTTCTACCAGACCCCTGAGGGAAAACATCTGGTAGTGATTTAGATCATTGTAGATCTGATCAATGGATGACATCTCATTCCTCAGATCTTCTGGTCTGACCTCACAATCCTGTAATGCTTTCCAGAGCTGTGGCTCCACCATACCAAAGTAATTCAACTTGTTTTTATATAGCACCTTTCACGACATAGTTCAGTGCCCCAAGGCACTTGACAGGAGTGTGTGGCAATCCATTACATCATCATCTATACAAAATTGAGTTTTACTTACGCAACAAAATTCTGAGGGCAGAAGGAGAAATGATTGATTCAGAGAGATAACCAATCAGATTGTAGAGGAGGTGGGTCCAAGCAATTAGAGGAGGCAGGACCGACCAATCAGACATCTTGGTCCCATCTTCTGTAGTTGCTTGTACCCACCTCCTCTACAATCTGATTGGTTGTTTCTCTAAACCAATCATTTTTTATTTCGCCTTCAGAACATTTTTGTGCACGTAAAACACCCACAAGCACGTATTTCAGTAACACCATTGGCGAGGACTTTCCATGGTATTGCCGTAGAAGTGGGTATAGGAGGTCCCGGCCCACTTCAGGAGCAGATGGCGCTGACAGGATCTTGTGAGGATTCATCCCGTGTTTCTCTGCCCACCTCAGCCTTTCTGAGGTCCGGAGGGTGAGAAGGTTGAAGCTTCTGACGTGCTCCACTGGAGAGCCATCACTGGTGATTGGTGTGTGACTCGTAACATGAACACCGAGGGCCCAGTTGGGGTTTGTGGGAGGGGGGATGGAAGTCTCTCTGGAATATAAAGCATCGCCTCTCCTTAGAGGACATCAGGATGCTGCTTCTCCGATCAGGATTACTGGGTGCTGCATTTACTTTGAGGGTTTTTAGGATGCGGCAGAATCTCCCGACGGCCAAATGCGGCTATAGGACACATCTGGCTCCCCTGTCATACGGTAACAAAGAGTGATTTCTACGACTTACGTCAGTGACAGGCTGCGTTATGAGATTAATTAAATTGCAGTCATAGTGAGTTTTTTTTTTTTTTAGTTCGGTTCCATTAAATCTCAAGTCAGTAGAAGTCTGCTCAATTTGTACCTTTGCTTGTCACTGGGGCTGTACCCTTAGGAGTCCGCCAATTGTACCTTAGCTGTAGGAACTTGTACCTTTTAAGGTACAGAAATGGACTCTGAAGAACATTTTTGTATCAATCGGGGTACATTAATGCTGTTTGTACCTCGGGGATGTTCCTCAGAGTCCATTTCTATACCTTAAAAGGTACAATTACATACAGCTAAGGGTACAATTGGCAGACCCTTGAGGTACAGACCAAGTGACAAGCAAAGGTTCAAACTGGCTAGGAGATTTTTTCTGGATGTCTGTGACCGTGTGAGACAAATGCAGAACCCAATATTGGACGTTCAGAAGACGTCATAAAAAAACATGAATATTTTCATTCTGGCTCCTCACAGGTCCTCTTTTCAACATCCAACAAGATGTTGAAAAGACATATCTTTAATGTATCTTTGCTCAATATGTATTATTTCACAACAACCACAAGAAGAGAAAGTGTCTGAAATGGCAATCGATAAGCCTTTTAATCTGCTTGCAGGTAAACCAGCATCAGCCAATGAAACATAAAATACCCATTTAATAAAATTGTATCACTGGTACCGGCTCATAAAATGCATTTTAAAAACAAAATCCAATTGTACCCGACTGCTAAGAATCAATAGAGGTGGTTTGGGCAGAATTAATAAGCTAAAACAACAGGACTTTTGAAATCTCTCATTTTCAGAAGCATATGAAATGTTCTTAGGATATAAGAGCAAAAACAAACAGCAGAAAAATGGCCTTAATCTTCTTATACAGCTCAAGCAAAGTTAAATTATTATAAGAAAATTAAAGCTTTAATTAATGTTTAAATAAGTAGCTTCGGACAAATAAGTAGTTTTAGGACAAATTGGGGCACATAAGGACACCTAGGGGGTAACGGTGGCTCATTATAGCGCACTGAGGCTGCACACCAGTAGGGCTATGGGTTCAAATCCCTCCCCTGTTGTACATGTGAGCCCCTCCTGAGTTGTAAGTGTTCTCTATAGAGACACTTTCGTGTGTGTGTGTGTGTCCATTTGCAGAAGTACAGGTACATTGGAATTCTTCTCTTTGCCTACCCAATCTTGCTCTCCATAGCTTGGGGGGGGGGGGGGTCACAGCACAGGGTCATCCAATGTGTATTGCCCCTAGAGCTGGGGGTTAAGAACCTTGCTCAAGGGCCCACAGACATGTGACCTTTCTGCTTTGGTCCAAACTGGCAATTTTCCAATCACAGGGACGGACAGTTAGCCCACTGTTAAAGGGAGAGAGAGAAAGAAAAATTTATTGTGTTTTGTACTAACAGGCTCATCAACACTTAAATCAAATCTTACATGATTGGTGATACTGGAGAAGTGAAGGAATGGGCTTGTCACATGATCGCACCCGCCCCAGGTCATCCAACCCCCCAAATCTTACATCTGCTGTAATGCACATCTCTAAGAACCCAAGATATTGCTCATTATTGCTCCTAGATCAATATATGTAACATTTTAGTATCGAACCTTTGAATTATAATTTTACACAAACCTAAATCACCCCGTCGCACTTCGTTCCTGGAGACTCCAGCTGTTTCAGCCACTTGTCTACACGCGTCAGGATTTAAACAATTAACAATTAACATAATTGTCAGAGGAAATAACTAAAAACAGTCGCTGAACTGTGCTCACATGTCTGTAAAAATTAACTAATTATTATGATTATTTTCCTGACAGACAGTTGACAAGAAGATCTACGGGTGGAGCGGAATACAGCCGCTTTTACTTGGACGCCGAAGGGACGCCGCGGATTCGTGCTCCCGGGACGCCCGCAAAATACACCTCTCGTCTCTCGCCGTGTTTTTTCCCCGCCGCTTGGCGGCGCTCTATCGCGGGCCTCCTTCAATAAAGCCCTTTTCACCAATGAATTGCGCACTCTTTCGGGTGGGGGGAGGGGCAGTCCGCCATCCAGCATCAGTAAACAGCCCCCCCCTCGTCCTCACCACCACCCCACTTTCATGTTCTACGCGCTCTTTGATGTCTGCATCCAGTGGGCTGAGAAGAAATAAAAAGGGTTGTTTTCAACTGGTTGAGATAATTATTTCTGGAACGCAACCAACCCCAACGCTCCCTACAAGCAGAGAATTAAAATAACGAACCGTTAGCTAGAAATGTGCAGGCGGGTTTTTTTTTGTAATTATAAACAATGCCGCAGAAATTCTCACATGAAACAGAAAGGCTTTTCGCTGGCATTGTTTATAATTAAATCGAATTAATTAATCCGTTTAATTAAGGTTACAGTCTAAACGTCAGGGCCTTTAATTTCTGTTACGTTACTTGATGTATCTGAGCTGAAAAGCATTGTGTTTTGAAGGTTGTTTAATTAGCAGTTTTACATAGCAATCAACTTAAAAGTGGTAGCGGTGCCCCCGCCAGTATTTTATCAGTAATAATACCCTGTTTTTCGATGTGATATGTTATTGTTGTAAATAGTGTTAGCAGGATGCAAACAAACTACTGCTGGCTTCGTATAGTGGGTTAAGGTTATAGGACTTTCTGCTGATATTCTTATATGTCTTGCTAACAGACAACTGCTTGAAAATGTATTTGCATAATGTCACAAATGGATTGGGAGAACAAGAGACAATCAAGGAAGCGGGGAAGTAAACTTTACCATGAATAAAATATACAAGAAACAAATGGACCACATGGGGTCAAAACAAAGGTAGGTAGGGCGATGAAGCGCGAAAGAGCCTGCTAATCTAAACAAAGGGTTAAGTAGGGCGAGCAGGAACGAAGAAACACTAACAGGGATAACAAATTCACTACCAGCAGAACCTAACACAGCACTCGCATCTATAATAACCAACAAAGGAACAAGGCAGGGATAGACACATATATACTCCAATAATGAGGGCTACATGAGGGACAGGTGTGAACAATCAACCGATTACCCACTCATAAGGACTGGGAATAAGGAAGAAAACGGAATGACCAGTGACATCTGCTGGCCAAACAGGGACATGACAAACATCGTAGGAATAGATTCTGACACATGGTGTACATGGGCAAGAAAACATATACTACTCAAATGCCTTCAAAGTTTTTTCACTTTTTGACAAGGGCAGTGAGTGAAAGCTACATTCTATCTATCTATCTATCTATCTATCTATCTATCTATCTATCTATCTATCTAATCTATCTATCTGTGCCTTATGTCCTGCGCTCCCTGTACCCTGTGCTGCATAAGAGGTTCAGGAATACAGAAGGATTGCTGGATATCTAGAACACTGCTGGCCCCTACCTCAGACTCTGTGACTGACATCTTGATAGCTGAATCTGTCACGGTATCTTTGGGTCTCACAGTTTGGTCACATTCACACTGTGCCTGATGTCTCCGTCAATCACTAAAGGTATCCTGGTTCGTCGTATAGAATAAAAATGAGCTCAGGTAACCAAATTAGACCCCGATTCTCTTTCTTTCTCTTAAGTGATGTGCTTACATCGTCATCTGTCCATCTTCTATGACCAATTATCCAGTACAAAGTCACAGTAAACCTCAATTCTATCGCAGGAGCAGGTAATCAACATTCTGCATGGGATGCAAGTTCTTCCCAAGGTACTTACTCGCATTATGGGCAATTTGGAGATGCCAGCTTGCCTAACAGCGTATTTTGGACTGTGACAGAAAACCAGACTAGCAGGCGAAATCCCAGGTAGCACCCACCTTTACTTGAAAGCCAAGTTCTCTAATAAATTCCTCATGCTACTTACAGCACCACTATGCATTAAAGGGGTTGTTCTAATCCAAAGCGCAAATCCAGTTACTATCAGTAATTGGAGTGCTTTGATTAGTGTGAGTTGTACCTCTAGCTACTTGGTTTTAAAAAAATCATCCCATTTGGCACAGTGCTTGTTTGTTTACATTCTAAATTAAATTAATTAATTACCAGAATCCCCATCGGCCTTTATATATAAACTCAGCCCTTAAATAAATCAATATTTTGTCTAAAGATTAATCTCTGCCAGCCCCTTTTAAAAAAAGAATTAAAATTCACATTTTGTATGTTTGCTTTATATAGCGAGAGCACAGTGCAATCAATGCAGATGACAGTACGCTAATGACACGGTGCATTAGTTAATTAGCGAGCACCGTCAGGGCCGCTCCGAGTGTCTAACCCAACAGCTGATAGTGTGTTATACGTGGTCTGAATGTAACGTTCTACGGGGGGCTGTTCTAAAATGGAGGAGGCTTCCATCCTGAGAGTGGTGAGCTGAATCAGTCTCTGCTCAGGGCATTGATGTCACGCCCTGCATTCCTGCCCGCTTGTTCTGTCCCCGGTGTGACTCTAACGAGCCATGCCTGTTGCTAATTTGTCCTACCTCTCATTTCACCCCGTGCGCCTCACTCCAGCTGCCCCTTGTCTGCTCCCTCATTAGTGCTGTATAAGAGTGCCTCCCAGTGCTGTGCTCCCCAGTCCAGTCACTGATGTCATCTCAGTGTATGCTTCACTGCCTATCCTTTGGCTGGTTGTGCCTTTTGTTTGACCCCATGTGATCTGTTTAGTTTGCCCTGCTCCCTTTCAATAAACCCCTTATCGTTTGCCCTTATGTCCACTCCTGCTTCCTTTGTGTTTGACACGTGACAACAGAGCCTGACGATACTCTCATTCTTGAATTTCAACCATCTCGCATTGTCGCATTGTCATGTTACTCCTAAAATGACCCCCCTGTTCTGTGCAAGTGCCAGGGGAGGATTAATTTATCCGTGGGCCCTAGGCTGACATCAGCACGGCCACTAAAGTGTTGCTGATTTAACTTTCTTTTTTTTTTTTTCTCTCGAGGCAGAGCCCGATATTTGCCAGGCCCCTAGGGTATAGCCTAGGGCAGCTTCTGCTTTAATCGGCCATTTTCGGAATAGCAATAGCAGTTTGAAACTATACGGCTTGTCGGTGCCGATTTGACCTAATTAAGATTCTTCAGTGAGGGGCTGCATTTCATACCGCAGTGATTCCTAAGCATTCTCGTTAATACCGTAGTTGTTTTAGTAGCGCTTATTCGGGCAACACAGACAGAATACAGGAGCGATGAGAACTCGGAAACGAAAGCCGTCGGAAGCGGCACATTTTCGTCTGCGAACGATCCGCTTTTGTCAGCTCCGGGACAAAATAACGGTTTCGGTTTTTGCGAGTGTCATCTTGCCGGTGGGTTTTGGAATGCGATCTGTCATCACCTCCCGCCATTTCTTCTGCCTGGAAGAAGCTAATCATCACGCTGCGTCGTTAGCGCACCTTGCAGGCCTTTGAAGGCACTGTGGGCCGCGCGCCGCCTGCGTTCCAGGACTCTGATCAGGAGGAACCGCGACCCACACACTCATCCGCCTTCCTCCCCGCTGTGTTTTGATCTCCGCCTCCTTTTCTCCCCTGATCCCCGATGCTCAAATTATTTAAAGCTCAGGGCCTAAACGAGATGGTTTCGTTTGGTGATTTGCTGCATTGTATTATGTGCTGGAGGAAGGGATACAGAGAGTGAAGAAAAGAAGCATTTTCGACTGACTGCTGCTGATCCGGTGCTTTCTGACTCACTATGACAGTATAGAGAACCCCCGTGCTGTTAGCTGGGGGGGGGTAGGGCAGCCTCAGGGGCTGAAACTCAAACTTTTATACATTGTGAATCTTCTCTCACCAACCCAACCATGCCCTGATTTTCAGCACATTCTACAGAATACGAAGGAGAATGTGTAATTTTTATTACGGTCATTTTTGACTATTATTGACAGATCTAGATATCTGCGGTACCTTCACCATGCTTGTGTTTATATATTTATCTAGCAAAGAAACGCGAGCAGCTAAAGAAGGTGGTGTGTGGCGCAGTAGGTTAAGATACAGTGCTTGTAATCAGAAGGACAAATCCCACCATCAGGAAAGTGGCTTCTACAAATGGGCCAAGGGACTGTCTGTCCCTGCTTTCTCAAGAATGTATGTCGCTTTGGATAAGAGCATCTGCTAGTTAATAAAAGTATATAAAATATATGTAAAAACAACTCTAGTGGACAGATTTCTGTAATAAGGGTTGGGGAATTAACTTAATTGGGGATAGTAGTTCTCTTATTAAGGTTTCTAGGGAGTCTGTACTGCGGCAGGATCACACCTATACAGAGGCGAAACACAAACCCTGAAATGAAGCGCGTGTGTGAAAATATGCTGTACGTGGCGGAACCGGCCCGGGCCAGAATCAGAGTCTGGCTGTGTTCACCACGGCAGATAAACGAAACGCAAAGAATTATCACTTCACTGACAAATAGAGACAGATGGATAGAATCGACCAGAACAGTGGCAGTCAGGTGACATTTGGCTGCCACCCCCCAGAAATAAGCAGCAAGAGCATCCAAGCCACCTGCTCAAAGGTACAGGAAGGGGGCAGGCTGCAGATGTGTGGGGCCAAATAATTATTTTAATAAACATTTAGTCAATCCCTGGCCAGGCATCTCACCATATGGCTGGAACTGCCTGTTTGTCCCCATTTCGAGGTGTCAAAATCCAAAATTCAGCCAAAATATCTGGGTCAGGGTGAGACATTCCTGTTAGTGTGGCTCCCTTCTCCTTAGCAAACTCAAATCAAGTAAAGTTGGCTTCTTCGTCATGCTGTCCATATACAAATTCAAGTTTTATTTGTCACAAACACAGTCATATGCTGTATATCTCTGTAGTGAAACGCTTTTCCCACCTGCTTCCAGGATTGTGACTGTGAAAATGATCCAATAACCAATCAGATTGTAGAAGAGGTAGATCCAAGCAGCTAGAGGAGATGGGACCAAACAATCAAGTCTGCCCCCGCTAGTCACTTGGACCCACTTCTTCAACACCTCTTTGACAATCTGATTGGTTTGTCTCTCCGAACCAATCATTTTTCATTCTGCCCTCAGACCATTTTTGTGTAAGTAAAACTTCGATGAGCTGATTTTCGAATGAGTTATTCCTAGGGTTAGAACATTACTAGATTGAGTTTAAATATTATAAATATTATAAAGCTACAGGACTGTTCTGTGGAATTTATTAATAGCAATTGGTGCATCTTTCTGGTTCCGGCACTTTCTACATAGAAACTGGGCAAAGCAATTAATCTCAGTTCATGAATGAGATGCCCTGGATGGAAACAGCCAGTCAGGTGTCTTGAGCTCCTGTCGGACACCTTGGTGATTAAGCTAAGAAAATGCAGATGACAGCTTCTTCCGTGATTCTTCTTTACTGTGAAATTCTTTAAAACCGCAACCCCATTACCATAGTATAATAAGCAATGGTGTGACTTTCCTGAACAATTCGTTCTTGGGAAACGAGTCCCTTACGGGGACTATACACACACGTTCACTTCCCTGCGCAGATTCGTTCTTTTCGTTAGTTTCGCTTGTCCTCAGAAATTTTACATGAATTGCTGTAAGCGAGCATATGATTGGCTGGAATCTAAACGTATAAGCTTACAGTGAACAAACGACCGAAGCTGTGTCCGAATTCAGTGGCTGCATCATTTGAAGGACATGGTCTATGTAGCCTTTGTGGATGTTACTTGAAGGTTAATGCAATGGTTCTTGGGATATGTTGGGCTGTGAAGGATCCGACGGGTGAATCCTTCGCAACTTCGTAAAAGGAGGACGCATTTCTAGACGGCATTTGAAGGAGCCCTTGAAATTGGGACAGTCTTATGTTACTGTGATGCATTCAGTCTTTAAATGCAGCCTTAGAAGCATGCAGCCCTGAATTTGGACACGATCCAAGAGTCTCTCGTTCACCTACTCACCACCTCTTTCATTCATGCTGAACGAGAGACCGGAAAGAGTGGAGTTGGTTACACCATCTACTAGTGTAGTATATAGCTTACATGTGTAGAGACTCCTCATATGCTGCAAATTGATGTTAGAGATGCAACATTTTCATGATTTAAAGCAATTTTAACCAAAGTTTGTTAGCATTTGGTCTAATTAGCTGACTGTGATGAGCCGTAACATATTATTTTTCTCATATGACTTATTGGTGGTATTTATAGCTTAATCATTGGCACTATTTAACCCTATCTAACCCTAAATAATAGGCTTCTTTGACAAACCAAACACAATTATTTCAAATCAATTTTATGCGAACAGGAATAACCACTGAAATAGTTGGTAAACGAATTGGAATTAATCTTTTAGGTGAACTGGATCTAACGAACTGTCTCCCTCCCCCCAAAAAGTTAATTTCACCCTGGGTGGGGTGGGGGGTCCCCTATAGGCGACTCAGGAGGCCCTGGCCAGTTAACCTACTTTCTACAATTGGGGCTTAATTAAAGATAATAAATTATTTAACCAGATCAATACGCGTACTTTTCTTCAACGAATTCAGAAGCTAGAAGAACTGGTCTCTCTGCAGTTGCCTGCCATGCCTGCATGACCGCCAGGGGGCGCCATCCGTACGCGGCGATGTCAAGGAACAGCCTTTACGCAGGAAACGTCCCAGTTGTTCCACGTTGAACTTTAAGAACGTGACGCTTCATTAAGGGTCCAAAGCACGTAGTGCAATGGACCCTTATTTTCTTAGGATTATTATTTCCATTGAAATGTCATTCTTTGTAATTGCTTTTTTTTTTTTGATCATTCGGTTTTTCAGAATTAGCATAGTGCTCACATCCCTCGTTAAAATACTTTTTGTTAATCTGAAAAAGGAACTTTAAAGGGAATTTGCAATGAGGGTCAGATCTGAAAAGAGCTTTGTCTACATCCATATAATGTAGGTGTTGAAAAACTAGATGCATGTGGACACGTGTTACTTTGCACAAAAGTCATATAGTAGTTCAATTGTAGCCTTCATACTTTTAGCAAAAAAGTGTTTACACACCATATGTGTATCATAAAAGCACAAGATCTGTAAAAATAAAATCACCTGGCGGAAAGGACATCCTCTAAGGCGATTAATTAAATCTTGATTTTATTCCACCGTGTGTCTTCTTCACAGTTCACGGTAACAAACTTCTAAAAATATTCTTATTTGACTAATAAATACGTACTCCATCTGCAAAAGACACTCAAGAGCACCGTGGGTATTAAAAAGTGTCCAAACATTGTTTTCAGTAAAGCTTAAACACAGGAGCCATAAATGAAAGAAAATCAAGGGGAAAAGAATCACACATTTAGCCAATCTTCGGAAACGTGCAAGACAACAAGGCTTACAATTAAGGTGGGCTTCTCTCAATTTAATTAATCTTACAAGATTTGCAATTGATTTACAATTGTTTCATGCCCTAATTTTTTAAAAGAGAGAAAAAAAAACATGGCGTCTTTTAGGGTTGTTATTTTTATAGAAGCAAACACAAACACACTCAGCCCTCTCTTTGTGGGAACTTAATCATTTAAAAAGCACTTAATTATCAACTGAAGCAGAACAAAGTTCAAAAGCAGATTAAATAACATTTACCACTGAGTCCACCCTGGTGATTATTATGGCTGGTCCCACAGACTCCATACCAACCTATAAAAGCAGAAACTTGAATACGCAAGTTACTGTTAAACCTCTCAAGCGAACACAAAACGCCCCAAAGCCCAGATGAGGCAAATGCACTTGCAGCGTAAATCGGATACGTCACGGATGATAAAGCGAAACGATAGAAAAAAAAAACAAATGCACAAGAGTAACTATTGTGTCATTTTACGGCACATCTTTGACACAATATAGTTCAACACACGCAGGGGACTCGGGTGAAACTGCCCGCTGAAATCAGATTGCCTTCCTGGGAAATGACAGCAGCACGTACTGTATAGATGTCGATGTATGTCTGACTCTCCGTCTTAGAAATCGCCTTTATATAAGTGATCAGAATAAATCCACACTCAACGAAGCGGCCACTTCGGGCTTAGTAGTGTTTTCCTTACATTTGAGGGGTAAGGGTTGGCGAAATCCCATAGATCCCACCTGGTAAATACGTCCCACAAGCAAATTTTCGTTTTACAAGATAGTTCAGGGCAACTCATTAATTTTCATGATAGAGCGGTACCTGATTGGCCGATGAAAGGCCCCATCTACATGTGCCACCTGTTTTTGCTGTCAAAGGTTTGGATGATGGCGGAAAGGTAGATTATGTAGAGTGGCGTTACTATTAAATTGCGTCATGTAGTCTTTCTGCCAATACAGGTTATGTCCTTAAATAGACACGTCGAATGTAGTAACAACTTAACCAAATTAGCTATTAACATGGCTATTAATGAGCGCTACTGGCCAACCAGGTGGCACATCTCTCATGAATATTAATAGATTTTCCCGAACCACCCTGCAAAACGAAAATTCGCCTCCAGCACACGAAGCAAGTAGCAAGTCAGCAGAAGAGACCGGAGGGGGAGGGAGAGGGGGGGAGGTCGCTGGACAGGGACGGGCAGACAAACACTCACCCTCCACGAATCAATTCACAGTTTGTTTTACGCTCAATGACATTCGATCACCGCGGCATAAGGGAATGAAAGAAAGCCCAGAATTCAATTCCCCGGCTTTGTAGTTTAACCTCAGCTCTCAATAGCAGATTTTAGGAGGACTCTCACGTTTTTCCTCCCCCGTTCCTGAAGCTTTTTGTTCCTTTCAGGCTGAATTGTTACCATACACGCCGAACCGAATGGAAAAAGGAACTCGCAGTTATTATACAAAATAAAAGTGTAAAAAATAACAAATATATTTTTATGTATAGAAAATGGACATCAAGGACTCTTTTGTAAACGAATCATCACCATCAACTGAAATGACGATTTCTAAAATTGTTAGCACCAAGCAAAAAAATATGCATCGCTCTGTTTGTTGGAAGGAAAAAAAAACTATTTCCATCTTATCTTAAAATGACACGTTATTAGTCAAATAATAATGGAACGGATGCAAAGCCTGCAGTGGAGCTCCAGCCCAACACATCAGACCAGGAGTCCAAAAACCAGAAACATATCAGTTTTGAGTCACGGTGCTCATGCAGAAATCGAATTTTCACAGAATCCAAATACAAATATATACATTTCATTACGAGTAATATATAGAAAAGTCCATTCACCTTAGACATTAAAAACATCAAATTATTAAAATTAAGAATGAGAAATTAGGTATTTGTCCTTCAGCTCATGGCACCATGGAACATTACTGGGCAGAAAAAAATAAAGTTCTCACACATAATTACAGTATTACAAAGCAGGGTGTGGCTGTTGGTGAACTATTTGTTTGTGTAATATATTGTTATGATCATGCCATTGTTTCTTTCTGCAGTTCCTATAGTAACACTGAGGACAATTAACTGAAACATTGTTACAGTTGTACTTGGTCTATGTTTGGAAATGCAGTTCCATGCCGTGTAGGAGGAAAGTACCACAAACGGACAAATGTGAATTCGTGACTGGACAAAACTCTTCTGGACGAAAGTTAATCCCATCATAGTATTCATCTCTCGTGAGGTTTTGGTTACTTTCTACAGAACAGCAGCGTCCTATGCTGAACCCAACGGGCATTTAAAGGCAAGGGAGAGTGCATAAATTACAACGGCCAGAATGGTTAATTAATCTCCATTTCCTGCAATGACATTTTGTAAAGTATCCCATGGCAACGATTTATTTCCAAATAACTTGATGCAATAACAACCCAACAGTCTTTTAAGATCATAGTATTGGTATTGCATTCCCATTCACACACATTCCTGCTCCTACCGGTGGTATTGCTATGATAAATACGGCTGTAACACCCTCTGTACATTACTGGAGAGGGCTGATGAGGCCAAACCCAAATTCCACCTTCCAGCACCACGTAAACTCAATGAACTCTGGTGGTGGCTGGAACTCGACACCGATGCTATTTCCGAAGAGAAATCAGCACATTTCACAGTCTGTGATTGGCTGACAACACTGATATTGGGCACGTATAAATGAAGTAGCTCTGAATGTAGGGCACCTCTACTCTGTGTTCAATTCCTACGTAGATTATGCCCTTAAGCTTTATTACAGACTCTTATGGGAGGTTTGAGGAAGATAAAGAGATTTGAACGTGTGAGCAGAAACTTGACGGGAGACATTCTCTGATCCCTGAAAAATGTGACATCGCATTTACTTTGGGCATCACAATGACATACTTTGGGAAAGACACTTTAAAGCAAATGAAAATGAAAAAATGAAGCGTAGTACTATAGAAAACATTCTATAATATTCTATATATGTGCAAATCACAGAGCTCAACCGCTAAGCTATTCATAGCTTTTATTTGCCAAGGGCTCCATCTGTTGGGGCCCTTAAGTTACTGCCCCAGTCTGTTTCATTTCAGGGAATATTAACAGCAAATCATTTGGGCAAGGGGAAAGTTAGTGAGTAAAGAATACATGAAAAGCCCTGGTCTCTCCGCTTGTGTCACATAAGTCTGGCCGAGCTGACAGTGATGTCATAATGGCTTTGACGTGACATCACAAAAGTTTCTTATTGAAAAGACCGAATTTGGGGAAACTAAGGACTACTGACTGCTACAGACAATCAGCCATATTCACACATTATGGGGGCAACCTACGTCCAGCACAACCTATTTAGGGTTCACCAATAGGGGCAACTTAATTTTAAAGGGTCATAGTCAGCTGTTACTTACTATAACCACTGATCCTTCAATGTGATCCATGAAGGTCACCGTAATATTACCCACTTATAAATCACCCAATATAGTACACCATTCATAGAAAGAAATCTAGCACCAGAGAAGGGAAACTTGATGACTAAGTTCAAGCTAAGAAGACCTCACCTCCAAAACATTTACTGAAATACAACATGAGAACTTTTAAAGAATTCTTCAATAAAACCTTCCAAGATACTGTGTCTTGTAATTTCCTCTTCATTCACCACGTTTAGGAAATACCATTCATTAATATGATCGACAAAATCTATAAACAAAGACAATATGTACAGAATAATTAGATGGCCCCTGTTCCTGTACTACGAAGTTTGATTACCAGAGATCTTTCCCGAGGTCATGCAGACCTGCTGGTTTATATATGACTTTCATAAATGACACACTTGGTGCCTTTGGTCCCCAAAATGGAAACGCAGATGGCAACTTCTTCCAGGCTTTTCTCAGGAGGACCCGGGTTAGTGCCTTTGGGGTTTTCGGCACTCTCCTCGCACCCCACCTCTGCGTCCCTCCTACTCGGGTTCTCCTCAATGGCCTGTCGACACCTCAGGTCAGCACAGGCCGGGTCAAAGCCACCTGGCTGGACCACTTCAAACATCTCACCCACGAAGGTCCGGCAGTTCAGGATGAGCGGTGGAAGAGGCACACTGCGAGCCAACTCCTCGATGTGACGAGCCAACTCCAGAGTCTTGAACTGCGTCACCTTGGCCAACTCCAGAGTCTTGGCCGAGGTGATGATGGGGATGCGCTTGGCGATCTCGAAGGCCTTCTGCAGCTTCTCGGCGCCCTCCGTGCGGAAGAACTCGTTGATGGCCTTCTCGGTCTTGCGCAGGTGGCTGCTCACCATGCAGAGGCGCGTGATGTTGAGGATCATGGTGATAGTGAAGGACACCAGGCACACCAGGACGTAGTACAGACCAAGCCCACTGTGGATGTAAGCCACCCGCAGGGTCACAGTGTAGTTCGAGCTTTCAGCCGAGCTGAACGCTATACATGTATACCTCCCTCTGTCTTCAAAGGTGACAGCTGTGATGTTCAAGATTCCTCTGTCCGATATCAGCCATTTTCCTCCTACAGATATAGGCATGTACGCAAATAATGGTGAAACACATATCGTTGTGGTCTTTTTAACATTAGTAAATATATTAATTCAAAATAAAGTACCTTGATACCAATATGGAATCTTACTTACCACCCTCTTCCTGATCAAGTACGTGTCCCTTGGAGTTGTACCACAAAATGTCATCCCTCGTGCCATTCACGTTGCATTCAATTGACGTGCTGGAGCCCTCCTTCACCACCAGTTCCTGGGAAGCGGGCAATTCCGCGAGCCGGTGCATGGGAATGTGAGTCCTGTTGTGGCCGAAGATTTCCAGAGCAGTTCCCGGACTAACATCGACCAGCAGGCTCGCGAAGAATGCGAGGACTATTCGACGCCAAACGCTGCGTCTGCGTTTTAGCAACATGATGGCTTTCGACAATTACACTTTGCACCTTGATTAGGCGTCATGTAGCTAAAGGGAAAAAACACTCCGTTTAGGTCATTCCTACAGTTTATTTTTGAAACATATAGAAATCCAACCTGTTCTATACCGATACAATCACAATATACAAAAAGCCGTTTATCAAGCTAAATTTGATCATTTCAACTACAGATCATTGTAATGAAAATAATATGAAAGGACAACTGTCAGTATAAAACCCACAATATTTTTTAATACCATAATTGTGCTCTTGTCCACCTGCTACAGCATTTCTCAATCTTCGCCTATCTACTTCCTGATTTCTGAGGGCGTGGCTTACCCTTAAGATAAACAGGAACCGGAAGTTTTCCCAGTTACGAAATATCCGGTTCTGAAGGGAAAAATTCGACCAAAACATAAGGAGCGAAAGTGACGTGGCTGTCAGGGTGAGATCTGCTGCGTTGTTTTAAGATCCGAAATCACTCAAGGACAAAAACAGGTTTGTTAAGGGTGTTTTGGCCGGACGTCTGGGCTCTAAGAATCTGGAAAAAGTGGGTCTAGTGAAGTAAAGAAACGTTTTAGCTATCTGTTTATGTGCCTGTTACGAGACTCCACAGAAATCAGTTTTTTTTATATTAGTTATTATTTCTGTAGAGCTCTTGGGTTTACGTATAAAATTAAAAAGCAATATTTCTCAAATGGGCATTCACTATGGTCATTTCGTTATTGTATCCTTACTTTAATTAGAATATCCTATTACACCTTGAAGATGCACTGAAATATCTATTATCTTTTTATGGTTAATTAATTTTTGTTTAGACCTCAAAAAGGATTTTTTTAAATTCTTTGCACCTGTTTTAACCGAGATTATCTGACTAATTGATTTAGATTGCATACATTGGTTATGGAAAGAAAACATTTATCAGATTGGAGTCTGTCATTGCAAGTGGAAAGGGCAGTTATGGATTAACTAGGGAGTATCATAAATGCAGCAAATCATATGTAACCTCGGTTTGTATTGAAATGTTCCTGTGTGTCTCGTAGAGGCAGGAATGTGTTAAGATGTCGGACACTGAGAGCCAAACGGATGCCGAAAAGAAGGAAGGGGCCTCTAATGCGGATTCCCTGGGGCGACCACCCTCTACGGCAGACAGTGCTGCTGCAGAGACTCAAGGAGAGAATGACGGGAATGCGGCACCAGCCTGGAAGACCCGCAGGAGACCCGAGAACAGATCTCCCACTGAGCCGGAAGCTGAATCGCCGAAATCTGCGGAGCACCGCCCAGCAGTTAGTTCTGTTGCATCTCTTTTTGTTCAAATGATCAAACTCAGAATTCCAGGTGGTTCTGCTGAAATTTTAGGTTAAATACACACTGTTGGGCACGTAAGCGAGGTCCTTAAACCTGAGTTGCTCCGAGTTGTCTGATCCCGCGTCCACAGAAATACACGTTGCTCGGGAGAAAAGTGTCAGATAAAGAAACGTAGAAATCAAACATTGTGATCAGATATTTTGCACGAGTACACATCATTTATGAAGATGGCATTACCTTTAAATGCACAATTGATGAATGTGTCATATGTCTGTCTCCCCTGCAGGAGCCTGTTAAGACAGTGTCTGAGGAGGGGTGGGGCTACTGGGGGAGCTGGGGCAAGTCCATCATCTCCACGGCCTCGGCCACAGTGGCCAGCGTAGGTGAGCAGCGATCTGGCACAGGGGTGCTGTAGGCAAGCTTGGTGGAGGATCGGTGGAGACGGTGACTTGTTACTCTTACACCGAAGGGCTCTGACTGTACAAGATCAGGGAATAAGTCAAACTTGGCGTTTGTAAAAATTGTATTAACGTGACCACTGTAATCTCAGGTCACATTCCAATGCAAATTTGTCCTTTAAGGTCAAGGGATTTCTCAAGTGATTGAAAAAGCAGAGACGTCACTTGGCGTACCCAGCCCCACAGAACTCTCTGCACAGCTACACGAGGAGGAAGCCACAGCAGCTGCAGCAGCGGAAGGTAATGACCGACCTCGTGTATTTTGTTGTGTGGGGGAGCAGGGTCTTGTTTGATGATGAATAAGTTCTGCATTATAGAGTGGAGTAGTGGTTTGTGTCATGTTAAATGTGTTTTGTTGCGCAGGTGAAGCTGACCACGGAGAAGAGGATGAAAGTGGCTCCTTCGTAATGGGCGGAGCCATGGGAATGTTGTCATCGCTCTCAAGCGTGGTTCAGAGCACCGTAAGTGACATCACCGGTTTTTATGTAGGTAGTGGTGGAGAGCAGTGTTTGTCAACCCAGTCCTCAGACAATCCACATTTTTGCTTGCTCGAAGCACACCTCTAATAGATATTCGGTGTCTGTGATCGCTTGATTGCTTGGTTACAGATGTTCTGGGAGCTGGGAGGGAGAAAAATGTGGACTGGCTGGGGGTTCATGAGGACTGGGTTGAGAAACACTGGAGTAAAGGTTAAGTAGCTAGTAGGGTTGCACAAGAGTTGGAAATTTTTCTGAAACTCTCCATTCCATGGGAAGTTAAGCTGGGGAATTTTGGAAATATTTCAAGTTGGAAACTTTCCATGGGAAGTTAATGGGATAATTCCCAGAATTTTGCAGCCCTACTGGTTATTAATACTGCTTTAACTTGGTCTGAGGTTTGCTGGGTTCCCCCGACAGTTGGCGGTCAGGTGACAATGTAAGCCTGGGTCGGGATTCTGTGTCCTACTGTCTCCATTCTTCACTTTATCATCATGTTTTACTGTGAATACATAGGCGGCGGGCTGACAGTGAGTGCCGTTTTTTCTAGGGAAAAACGGTGATAACTGGCGGTCTGGATGCTTTGGAGTTCATTGGGAAGAAAACCATGGACGTCATCGCAGAAGGGGATCCGGGATTTAAAAGAACCAAGGGCCTGATGAACAGGACGTCCACACTGTCCCAGGTGAATTGCTTAAATGCGGCAAACGGGTCTTGAAATCAAACCTGAAGCCTAAGAATTAGTTGCGATGTGTAGTCATTTAAGTTAATTATAAAAGGAGAAAAAACTTGGTATATAACAGGCAAAATGGCTATGATGAAATATTCTAACGTGAAAGGTAACATACTGTGCTGCTTACCTGTTAAGTTCTGTGTTTCCGGTAGGTTCTAAGGGAAGCCAAGGAGAGGGAAGAGATGGAAACATCAGAAGAGGTTTCCACGGACATGGATAAGAAGGCCCATTACGGAATGTTGTTTGACGAATTCCAGGGTCTGTCTCACTTGGAGGCTCTAGAAATCCTCTCTAGAGAGAGTGAAACCAAGGTTGATTTCTTTTTAAAATTACTATTCTTTTTTTTCCCCTTTTACTTCTTTAAACCCCAGGAAAATGTTATCCTTAAATCCAAGCAACTGGACCATTAGTCTGATTAGGTCCCTCCTGCTGCAGGTCAAGTCTGTGCTGTCCACCCTCTCCGGTCAGGAGCTGGTGCAGCTAAAGGAGGACCTGCAGCTCATCAGTGCTCCTTTCTCACTGGTCGATTTTGATGAAGAGGAGCTCGATGACAGGATAGGTGTGTAGGCCAGCGTCCCATGGGGTATCTCTCCTTTGGAATAGAGGAACTTCAAAACCAAGAAGTCGCAAGATAGCTTTGTGGTTGAGTAGTGGTATAATGAAAATGCTAAGATTGTGGTTTCTGGATGGCTGTCATTGGTCCTGATCTCTGTGTGTTTCTCTTTAAGACGATGACGGTTCTGAGTTCGTAACGGAGCTGACGGACGCCCTGGCTGAGCTGCAGATAGCCGTGTCTGTGGACAAACTCAGCAAGGTATTTGGAGCATTTTCAGCTGTTGGTGCACGACAATACGCCTGGGAAACGGTTCGGATAAGCGGTGGCAGTGTGATGGAGAGCAGTATGTGGGACAGACTCATTACGTTACATACACGGTACTGAACTTCTTAAGTCTGATATGACATCTGCCATGGCCTGGCCTGAAGGGGGCGTGCTGTCTCATTTAAGGCCAGCAGGAACGCATGTGAGCGCATCGCCGAGGCAACCGGAAGCTTGTCACGGGAGGAAGGAGGGAATGGGGAGGAGGAGCCTTGTGAGAAAGGAGATGGAGTGCCATCGTGCACTGTGGAGGTTTGTCTACCTCTCTCTCTCTCTGCATGTCTGTTTGTCCCTGTCTCTTCCTGTCTCTGTCTCCTGCTCTCTCTGTTGCTCTCTATGCCCATCTCTCTCTTTCACTGTCTGCCTGTCACCTGACTTTGTCTCTGTCTTTTACTCTGTCTGTCTGTGTGTGTGTGTGTGTGTGTGTGTGTGTGTTAGAAGGCTTTTCATGTTGATCAGCCGAAGTGCTTTAATCACCTTCCCAGTATTGTCTGTATCTTGTCTTCTGTCCTTTTTCAGGACATCCACTCGTCAGCCATCAGGACTCTGGCCGAGCTGACGGCCCGCTCCATCGAGCACTTCCACAAGGTGGCGGAGCTGGTCCTGCACTGCGACAGCCCCGGGTCGAGCGCCGTGGGCCAGGCCCGCACCCTCTCCCAGTAAGTGCCCCCCCCCCCACCGTGACTCATGTCCAGGCACCATATCGTATGTCTCAGTACTGGCGTGTGCCTATTCCAGCTCAGAATGTATGATTTTCTTCTTCTGCAGAATCACTATCATATTGTGCAAGGAGATCTCCCTGTTGTCCAAGAAGTTCACATCGTGTTTGACTACTGTTGGGGTACGTTTTTATTAAGAAGTATTTTTTATGCATTTTGATGTGTCACAGTAAGGCTATTCTACAGCAGATCAGACTCTTGGTATGGACACTTTGACATTTTTCATATTTCTTTCTTGCTTTATTTTATCATTCTTATTTAATTTATTTGTCCTTAACCTTTACTTATTAATTTACTATAACTCGTATCATTTCATTGCCTGCTGCTGCTCTGTTGCGCCTTCTCATCTCTGATTTGATTTGTAAAGGTTGTTTGTTTTATTTTGCAGTCAAATGAAAAAGGGGAGATCTTGAATCCACTGATAACATGTGTTTTTCTGGAGGTCAGTACAGTTTTATTGTCTCATTTACTTGGCTGGTGACTAGTTAACACACAGGGAATGTGACCCCTCATTCCGGACGGCGTGTGTACAGTGCGCACGCGTGTGTCATGTGACATGCGATGACGCCGAGCTGCTTTCTCGCCGTCTTCAGGCCTCCAACAGCGCCTCATACGTCCAGGACGCTTTTCAGCTGCTGCTGCCCATACTGCAGATGTCACACATCCAGAAGAGCGTGGGCTCCTCTCGGCACTGACTGGCTGTCGCGTTTCCACCTGCGGGATTATGACAGAGGGCCGTCCGTCTGCTCTGTCCTTGCGGCACTAGAACAGCTTAAGAATTCAGCTTAAGAATTTTTCGCAGTCGTGTGGGACGGAAATTGTAAATTTTTCTTCAAGAGGGAGTTTATAGTTTATACATTTTTTATGTATAGTTGATGACGAACCACTTCAAGCAAACAGTCCCATTTCACTAATTTTAAAATTGTTATAGAATCGATAAATGTGCTTCCTTTTATTGTAATTTGTCCAATTTGTAACATTTGCAATGTAACGTTTATAACATGAAGCGGTTAAGATGTCATACACCCTCTACGTTTGTGTCTGTGTACCGTGTGAAAGGACTGGCATGTGTTACTGGGCAGTGGTTCTCAACGGGTGGGTTGTGACCTTAACGTGGATCACAGAACAGTTGCCAGTCACAGATACTGTGGTTAAAAATACATATTTTGGAAATATTGTGGCTGCAAGGGACATGCAGTGTTTTCGTGGTAAATTATTGTTTTATTGCCAGCACCCCCTCCCTTCACCCCCATGTAATAAATAAATATGAACATGAAATATGAAATGACTGAGCAATAATGTACATCCTGAGGCTAAACCAGTTGAGAACCACTGCAAAAAGGTGTTAGAGAGCCCTCTGGAGGAGAGTGTATAAATTGCTATGTCAGGTTGCTGTGATATGCTCATGATTAGCGCCATTCGTGGCATTAGTTGTAAATTGACATGTGATGGAGTGGACCAATCGCGTTAGCGCTCGTGTGCAGCACGTCACGAACCTTATGATTTGATCACTGTTCAGTGACTGTAAACCACAGGGACACTGTTGGCTATTCAGAGTTACAGCGCAACTGATGGATTCAAATCCAGTGCTTTTTTAAATACCTTTTGTAAAAATTCAAAGAAAAACATTTGCACGGCCGGACACGTCGACCGGATCGAGGAACATGACTTGAATTTAAGGACAGGAGGTGACCTACAGGCTATCAGACCTTGGGGGTGGTCTCGCATTGGACCCCTACCAAAGGTGGTGACTGCTGTTGTACCGTTTAACCCCCAGCTGAGGTACGGGAGGGGCAGCAGTTGAACCTGATGCCACAGTAAGCTTCCCCTGGTGCTGCGCTCCTGTGGCCCCTAGCAGGAGATTGGGGCCCCTCGGTCGCCAGTGTACCCAGTGGAAATGCCCACTTAGCCTCCCATCTCTGCATACTTCACCCTCTGGCCTTTTGTTGAATTGGCATGTTTTTTCTCCCCCCATTTTGCTGGCCAGTTTCCTTCAATGACTGACAATGAATTACAAGGGGGGGGGGGACATATATTAAATTCTATTAAGTAAAACAGGTACAATTGCTCAGTTTTCGGGAAATGTTTCAGCATCCGGTGCCGACCGTGAAGTTGACATTTTGCAAACTTACGCCAGACTAAGCGTCTTGGGATCACCGCTTTGGGACTGATGTGCTTCCGGTTTCTCAGGTGCGATCCCAGTGAAAATATTTCACTGTCCCAGTTTAAACTTTACCCAAGACGTGGTGTGAATTACTCCAATATAATACCAAACATTTCTATAGGCGTAAAACAGAAGCTGCTGCTGGTGAATTGGTATAAAAATCGGACTCTCATGCACATGGATGACGTTCCCCCCCAGGGGTAGGGGGGGGCCCCAGGCTGGCAGCCCCTCCATCTACAATTTTATTCTGCTCATACTAAACATAGATATGTCATCATAATAAAAAAAAGGACAGTTAGACATTATTGGTCTGCGTCATAAGAGCAGAGCATTGCTGGTAGTCCGCTAAGGCATTCTGGGAGGCTTTGGGGTAAACAGCAGGTCCGTGTTTGCGTAGCAGCTGGAGTGCTTGGTCTGTCAGCTGGGGAGGGACAGTGTGGAGAGTCCTGGCCATGTACAGGAGAACAAGGCAGCATTCGACGACCTCGGGGAAGGGAATATTCTGAAAGGGGGGGGGGGGGAGGAAAAAGAGACTCCAGTCACTGACCTCTCTCACCCTCCCATCAAGATTAGAACAGAGGCTCCAGACCGACACGACTCACTTTCAGGTGGTCAGGCAGAGCGGCCAGCTCCTTGCGGTGCTCCGACACCCGGGCGATCAAGGCCGGCAGGGACTCCGAGCTGTTAACCAGAACCCAAGGGGTAAGAAACCATTTCAGTCCCTAGCAGGATAAGGGCACAGTGTGGCCACATAAGAGCTGCAGAAAGGATTAACGGTAACAAGCTGAAGGCAAAGGGAGACAGGAACGCTGCAGGTCACTGGCAGCTCTAGTACTTTTTAAATGCTAATTAGATGCTAATTGCTAATTTTAAGCTAATCGCTAATTTGATGCTAAATGCTAATGTTAAGCTAATCGCTAATTTTCTGAACCAGGCACAGCACCTCTGCTCTGGGGCTTCTCCGCACTCAGAGTCCCCGGCGGTGGCCTGGGACTTCTGGGTCTGGGTGTGCTGCTGGACCATGCTGGACAGCCTCCGCTGAACCTCAGCTATAGCTCTCTGCGTGGCTTGGAAGGAGGCATGGGGCTCCGATAGCAGGGTCTGGCAGAAGTCCAGGCCGGGTCCCACTTCTGAACCGGATTCCACATCCGGACCTCCCTCCAGCCTGTTCTCCAGAAGAGAACCAGCAGAGGTCTCAGTGGTACCGCTGCTGGCCCACCACACTGCATACAGTTGCACGTAGCTCAGGAAGGCCTCCAGGCCCCTCGCGACGGCCGCGCCCTGCTCATCACTGGGATCCAGCTTGGCTTTGTACTGGGAGATGGATTCGATGCCTGAAAACCAGTACATTTATACACGTCAGTCAGCGGACGGGCTAAACAGACCAATCCTCTCAGGACGTCAGGCTGCTCTCTCTATTACCCTCCTAAGTACCTCATCAGTCACGGTTACCCTCACGGGAGTTTTGGTGCTGCGAAGTTCCTGAAGTCATCTGCATTATTTATATGCCCCCTAGATCTAGTGATTGTTCAAAGTCTGATTAAAGGGAAGCAGCCTGTACCACTGTCTCACACCTCCAGGGTTGGAGGTTCGAATCCAGCCTCCGCTGCATGTGTGTGTGGGTGTTTGCATAGACCATATTTGGGGGGTAAAACCCGAAGCCTCCTTACTTTCAGACATTCGTGAATGAGGTTTTTCCTGTAGAAATGAATGAAAGATCCCCATTTAGATAGGTATGCCAATATGTATGTGTGTGTATGTGTGTTCACGTGTCCCGTGGACTGGCAAGTGTACCCCCGCCCCAAGATGCCAGGGATAAGCTCACCTTGGGGAAAGAGCAGCCGACAGACATCAGACATCAGGCAGAAGCTCCCCACGTCCCCACTTCTGGCCACTGCCCCCAGCAGCTCCTCCAGCCCCGCCCCCCAGTCTCCCAGCAACCAGCTCAGCACGCAGTGTGTCATGTCCAGGGACACGTGGAACAGCAGCTTGGGGGGCAAAAGAAGAGGGTACAAACAGTCACAAAGTGCAATCAATACTCTACTTGCCATCTTCTACACCGACATCAAGTTACTAATGCCGCCATAATAAAAGTCCTGCATCGGATGACTAATGTCACCATAATAAAAGTCCTTCAGGCTTCTGTACCGCATCCCGTTTCAGCTTCTTAAACTTCCAACATGCAGGCTTACCTGCTTCATGGTGACACTACTGGCCACAGAGGGATTCTCTAATGCCTTAAGCTGGCTGTGGACTGCACGCATTTTCTCCATTTCGTCAGGCGAGACACCAAACTCCTGTTCCCACACGTCCTTCACATTTTCAAGGAAGCTCTGGGCATGAGGCACCGACCAGCTGTGGGTGGGGCTGGAGCTTGGACCGATCCCATTGGTTCCAGCCAGCCTGACGAGAAGTAGCTCATTGGTGCAGAACAATAACTGGTGTCCCTGTGGATCAGGATTGGCTTATTGGTAGAGGAGTTTACATGAAAAGTTCCTTTAAATTGCAAAATTTCTGCCTGTATATTAAAAAAAAAATGTCAAGATAAGTGGTACCGACGTCCTGTTATGGGTGTGGCAAGACAATGGTACTGACCAATAAGCTGTCTTGGCTTCTCAGCACTTCCTGGGCCCCCAGCCAATCCTGAGCTGCCAGCAGCTCTTTGGCGCACCTCAGGGCGAGGGAATGCGCCAGCTCCTTCTCCCCCACGATCCTCGCCAGCTCGGCGGCGGTCTTCATCGAGGCGATGTCCCCCTTCTTGGCAATGACCTTCGCCGCCTCGAAGGGGCAGTCTGCCGCGAGGTAGCTACGACATCAAAGCTCATGAGGTTCCAAGGAACTTAACCGGTAAAAATAAAGATTGATAGTCATGGGAATACGGCTGAGAAGTTTTGAGGTGGACCAGCCTTCCGTCACGTACCACTTGGCAGCGGTGGAGTAATGGCCGTCCTTCTCGAGCACAGCTGCCCAGGTAGTGTAGAGGTCTTTGAGCACGTGGTCATCAGGCTGCAGTCTGGCTTTAGCCAATGCTATGGCCTCCCTGAAAGCAGGTGTGCAAGGGTTAGTCTATGGTCTCTCCCACACTGACTAGAAGGTTTAATGTATATGCGCTCCCTTGTGGTCCTTCTAGATTTCTGCTACTTGCTACATGATGTTGTAGTTGTTAGTGCTCCACCTATCATTCACCTGTAAAGGCTGTGAGACTTGAGAAGGTTGATGGCCTCGTAAACTCTGTTGATGGAAAGGAGATACGAGGCGGCCTTCACGAACTGCTCCTGGAAGCTCAGCTGCTTGGCGAAGGCCTCCACCGTCCTGGACCACACCTGGTAACCAGCTAAGAGGAGAAGAGGTGGGAGTCTGGTTCGTCTGCTCACGAAAGACCGGTTCACCGGAAAATGAGATATGTTCTTCCCAGATTATGGAAGCCAAGAATCGGATGTTTTGAATGACCTCTAGCCATTGGTGTCCCCTACCTATGGGAGCCATGGAGACCAGATGGTCAGTGAGTTCTCCTCTGTCGGTAGCCAGCTGCAGTGCCCCCGTGATGTCCCCCTTCCACAGCAGCAGGTAGATGGCAGAGTCATAGTGACCTCCCTCTACGTGACTCTGCCCTGTCCAATTGAAAGAGAGTCATCCATAAGTGATCAAAACAGCTTCTTGCAACCCTTATCACAGAAGTCTTCCTCACCTTCTTCCTGGAACATCCTGTAGAGCGCTTGCCTGTCCGCAAACAGGCCCAGATGCAGATGCTCTCCCGATCCGGGTAGGCATTGACTGGGCACTGCTAGGGAAGACAGTAGGTGGTTATCTACAGGCAATGGGCATGGCCACCCCAGAGGGGACCTCGACGGAGAGACTCAGCTTGGCTCAGGAGCTGGTCTGACCTTCCGAGTGCCTGACGGCAGCCAGCGTCAAGCAGTCCTCTTGGAGCTCCTCCTTGGGCCGGTGGTCCATGGAGGTGCTCAGGGGAAGGATGGAGCGTCCCTTTCTCTTCTTCAGGAGGGTCTCTGCGGACAGCAGTTAGAGGGAAAAGTTCACCGCTCACCACAAAGCCACCATCAGTCTGTACGACTAATCAAAACACAGCAGTGAAGAGCTGATTCAACTAACTTAAGCTTTTAAAGCGGTACAGGATTTTCTGACCCTCTCGTTTTAGTTTCTGACACCAGATGTGACTCTGGAGACTCGCACCAGGGGACGAACCTGGTCTCTCTCGTCTTTTGTCATCCCTGCTCTCCTTCTTGGCGAAGGGGGGAGGCTTCCCTCCATTCTGCAGTTTCTCCGGGACGCCTCTGTCTGCCAGGCCATTGGGCTCCTTCACTGCTGGAGGGGGCGGACAGGAGAGCGTTGGGTGGATTACACTGAATGCACAGTGTAATTCAACTATAATTACTTATTAAGCAAACGTTTCTATCCTCGTACAATTGCAAGTGGGGTCAGCCAGTCCTGTGGGTTTAAGGGCCTTGTTCGGGGGCTCAGAAGTGAAATCACGGCTCTGACCCTGGGATTTGAACCAGCAACCTTCCGACCACAAGCACAAATGATCACCCCCCAATAAATTCAGACTTATGTTCATGAAACTCTGTCATATAGAAAGTGAGGTGGCTTTAGGAAACATGAATTATTACTATCATCTCCGCAAGGGACAACTTAACCTTGCAGAACGTTTCAGAGTTGAGGGGCAGAGCTGTGCTAGAGGCAGACGGCTCCATACCCGAGAGGGCTAGCTTGTCGACGGCCTCACATTCAGCCTCGTCGTTGTCCGACGGCCTCTCTCCTCCAGCTCTCTCTTCTTGCCCGTTCGGGGTTTCCGCTTCCTCCGTCCTGGCCGGCCCCTTATCTGCAGGCTTCTTCTTCTTGGTTTTGCTTTTGGGCTGCAGTGCCCTCTTCTTCTCCAGCTCCATGCCTTTTTTACCTGGGAGGGCCATTTAGAGTGATCGGCGGTGACTTCCTGCATGTCGCCTGGGCAACGGGCTCGTCAACCAATGGGAGTGGGTGATGCTGATGACATCATCTTAATAGGTCGAACAAACCTGGCCTTAAGAGCTGGGATCAGCGCGAACAGCATGCACAGAAATGAAAAAACTGCAAAAGTAAACCCCGTTTCCAGCAATTTCTGTGGCAAATATGCCAAGCGTCGCTAGCAGAGTATGAGGATTGAGCCAAAAGGTCTCAAACACAGTCTAGAGCAGTGTTTCTCAACCCAGTCCTCAGCGAACCCCAGCCAGTCCACGTTTTTGCTCCCTCCCAGCTCCCAGCCAATCAGGAACACCGAATAGCTGGTACAGGTGCGCTGGGAGCTGAGAGGAAGCAAAAACGTGGACTGGCTGGGGTTCGCTGAGAACTGGGTTGAGAAACACTGGTCTAGAGCGAGTGTTTCGCCTTAATGGCCACTGATACAAACAAACAGGCCATTTCTGGAGTTAAATACTTCTCCTCTGCCCTCTACTTAATATCACGCTCCCCTCTGGTGGTTCTGGGGGTGTGCTGGTATTAGCATTAGCATAAACGGCGCACACCGCTAATTAGTCCCAGTGGGCTGGGGGGTGTTCCGCCTTCAGGCACATCGGGCCAAGGTCGCGTCCCTTGAGACGCGACCTTGAGCGCACCAGTGGCTCACCTCGGGGGGGTCGGGTGTGCTCCTGCTTGGACACGGCCCACTCCTGCACGGTGAAGTCGTCGCCACCGGTCCAGACCACGTCTGGGTCCACCGGGGACCACTGCACACACAGGAGGCGGCCATGGTGGCCCCTGTAGTTGCGCACGGGCTCCTCGCCCAGAACGTCCCACACCTGTGTGACAAACCGGGTTTACATTTACGTTTGTTACCTAAGCCGATGTACAACTGAGAAAGCGGGTCAGCCAGTACCTGCAGCCATTGGGGGTTAAGGGCCTTGCTGAGGGGCCCAATGGCAAAATCTCTATGCCGGGATTTGGACCAGCGAGTCCTGACCCGCGGAGCCACACACTGCCTCGTTCACACGCACTCTATTATTTTTTATTAAACTTATTGACTACAGCAAGAGGCACATGAGCTCCGTCGTTCGGTGTGATGCGGCCCCCAGGTCGACGTGCCTTTCTCCAGCTCCCCAGGGCAAAAATCAGCCCTCCCCGGTCACACATACGCATGTCCAGAAAAAGAAAGGCGGCATGTTTCCGTGGGGAATTCTGAGACATGGATAAATGGCACCGAGGGGTCCAGTAAAAGCCTGGGCAACGGGCGGGAATGAGCCCCCGCCAGGGGTTGCCCCCCCCGCCCCCCGGTGGTGACTGACCTGGGCAGTGCCGTCATAGCAGACAGTCACCAGACGCCCGCTGTGGTGGGGGCTCCAGGCCAGGCCAGTGATCTTCGCGGTGTGTCCTGTCAGGCTGCGGAAGGCCTCCGTGATCAGGACGGGGCTCTCGGGGGGGGACTCTGAGCAGAGTGTGGGGGGGGGGGGGGGGGGGTAAGAGGCAGCAGCGACAGGGGAAGCCTGGGGCGGGGACGTTTAAGAGGCAGCAGTGGGAGAGAGTCTGGACGCTCACCAACGACGGCCTGCAGGTCGTGCACGTAGACCACGGCGTTGCTGGAGCCCGACGCCAGCAGGTGCCCCACGCCAGGCTGGCCGGCGTGCTCGTGGTGCCAACGCAGCACGTTAATGATCTTGTGGTGCTGCTGCACGCTGCAGAGGAGCCGCAGAGCTGGGGCCTGGTACACGTCTACGGACCTGAGGGGCGCGGAGAGGGCGTCACCATGGAAACACGGTGGGGGGTGGGGGCGCGGGACACGGCATCACTACGCACCCATCCTCGTTCCCGATCGCCAGTACTTTGCCGTCTGGCTTCCAGCTGAGATCCGTGTGGGGGGACAGCTTGTGCTGCACAGTAAACACAGTAAACACCATTGCAACACCCACCCACCTTTGACGAAAAAATAAACGTCGTATTGTGGACAGGTTCCAAGGCCTGAATGTATGAAGGTACAAAGTGAGACATAATTAACATATTTATGTTGTACATTGGGGTTAAGGGCCTCAATGGTGAAATCACTCTGCCGACCCGGGGATTTGAACCAACGACCTTCTGCTCATGTCCAAACCCACTGAGCCCCACACCACCACAGACTCCTACGCGCAGTTACCTTGATGTTGTTGGTTCTGCGGATGATCCCGTCGATGTCGACGGCCTCGTCCGCCAACCTCCAGGGGTTGTGCTGGAAGATGATGCCCTCCCCAGCACAGCTGTACAGGCTGAAGGGGGGCTCGTCCGGCCCTGGGACAGACAGAGAAAGCTGCTCGTAAAAAAGTGCCACCCACCCAGTCCAGGTCTCAGCGGCCCCCGCTAGAATGACATTTACCGTCAGAGCCAGCAGGATAGGAGCAAATTTCAATTGCAAGATTTGGGGGATGGGGGTGTTTTGGTATGATGCTTTTAAATTATTTACCAGGCAGAAGGGGGACAGGGGGACCCCATGCCAACGTGTACACGGTCTTGCGATGGTAAGTGCTGGATATCTGTGGTGGTCTGCAAAAGTACTGCGCGTTAGTGTCTTCAAACAAGCCACACGGGTAGAAAAGTCACGACGACAGACGCTGGATGCACTACCAACGCAAGAAAAAAATAAACGAACACAGAAAAGTATGAAAACGTAGGCGAGGTCAATATGCATTCTCGAAAAAACAACAAACAAAAATAAATGAACACAGGAAAGTATGAAAACGTAGGCGAGGTCAATATGCATTCTCGAAAAAACAACAAACAAAAATACCGTTACAAAAACATTAAGTTAGTCAGCTTTATTGTCAAATGCACAACAAAAGGAGGTCGCTGGCTCTCTTAGTGTAAACATCACACAGAGCAACAGTATTGAGGCTCCCCGTTTTACGACGGTGCCATTGCGACGCACGTTCAACGGCATACGGTATTTTCTACTGATGCCAGGCGACAGTGGCATCCATGCTTACGGTCTCTGTAGCAATTGCAAGCGTAAACATCTCATAAGGCGTTTAGCGACATATCGTGAAGTACTTAAATAGACAATAGAATAGAATGTAACAATAAATAATATGATTCATAAATAAAATGCGAGTTGAGGCGAGTTGCATACTTCCCCCGTGGGAAATATCGATCTTGAATAGAAATAACCTACTTGTTTGAGAAAACGTCGTAAATGCCAACTTTGCCGTCATCGGTCCCGAACGCCAACGATCCTTCTTTTGCTGGGTGCCAAGACAACTGTGTGGGGAGGAGTCGAGGAAAGGGCGGGGTTAATGTGAGATTCTCACGGCACTTTATGGCGTCGTTGAGGAGCGACCTCCAGACACTCACGGCAGTAACTTTGGACTTGACGCCCTGCCAGAAGGTCTTCGTGTCGTACTTGTTGGTGACGGAGAGCGTGTTCCACACGCGGATCATACTGTCCCCCACCCCCATGGCCAGGCAGCCCGTGCCCACCGGGGAGAAGGTCAGCGTGTACACGAAGCCCCCTAGGGTGGGCAACGTCCAGCAGCACTCCATGGTTTCCAGGTCCCAGCATTTAATCTGAGGAGCAATTTTCCCAATTAAAAAAAAACACAAAAAAAAAAACTATGCATTACCACCAGAGGGCAGCAAAGCGCTTATTAGCTAGCTAGGTTGATTCTTAACGCCATGGCAGCAACTAGACCTATATTCACGGCGAGAGTATATGGACATTAATACAGACTGAATAACCAAAATGGAAAAACTTTTATCCAATTAATTATCTAATTATTATTTAATTATCTAAATAAAATAGCTAAGATTAGCACGATAAGACATATAACAGAAAAAGCCACTGGCTTGACTTTATTAAATTAGTCTTCTGAAGAGTCAGTAAAATGGTAACCAAACCTGAGGGAGTTCAAAGGACAAAACAAAAAAATGTGCTTAAGAGTTAAAGGAGTTTTACACGTAGGACACACGTACGGATCTTCACTTGAATCCGCCTAGTACTGCCCATGTGACACATCGCACAGACGACTCGGTCCCGTTGATTTTTAAAGGTAACTTTTACCATCTGTTCAGTAATTGGACTGATTTCTAAAAAGTTGATTATTAACGTCGTGTAGCGCTTATGCTGTGGATGTGACCGGAACGTTCATCCGCCAAGTGCTTCCCGGTCCCAGCTTCTCACCTCCCTGTCCATGGAGGTGCTGAGCAGGAGTCGGTGCTCCCCCAGGCACACGGAGCTCATGTTGAAGACGATGCGACTGTGCGCCTGGTTGTCGGCCGCCGCCCCCAGGAGGCTCCACTTCTGCTTGCCCGATTTGGCGAGATCCCAAATCACCAGCTCGCCCCTAAAAGTGCAACGATCAAGGGATGGGAGGAAAAAAAAAACCCAACCTGAGGACCAAGAGGAACTCAAAAGTGACCTGAAGCAGCTGGAAAAAAAAAAAAGCCAAGTTACGCCTGATCAAGTTGCGTCCAATCGCATTTATGTCCAAAGTCCACATTAAGTAATATACACAGAATGTTTGTGGTTCTATTACTTAGTGCAAGGGTGGGCAATGTTATTCAGAAAGGGCCTTTGCGTATGTGGGTTTTCGCTGAAGCTCCCTAATTAGATTACTAATTAGAGGACTGACAGGTCCTCTACACCTGGGTTTGAACAGCTGACCTAAATGTTATTGCCCACCCAGGCTTAGTGTAACAGGTGCATGAGAATGGGCCATCAACCGTTCAATGGCCCACTGTCCATATCGAGCATATAACTCAGTAAGCATACAGTAATGTATACGTGATGGACAGCTATCGAGGCCCGAACTGACTTGTGTCCGGTGATCCCAGTCCCAAATGCGAACGCGAGCGGACAGATGGACGTACTGTGTTCTTTGTTGGGGCTTCTTTTGAAATTTTGGCTGGAGCAGTAAGAGTTACTAGTGCAACTCATTAGGGCCAAGGGTTAAAAAAATAAATAAAAATTCTTAAAATAGTTTCTGGGAATTTCCTCAAATAAAGCAGATTCTAATTCCGAAAAAACCTGGACGTTTTCCAGCCGAGTCAGACCATCACCGGACGTTTAATATGTAGCTGCTTTCAAATCAAAGCGGACGCCGAATAAACCGTATATGTAGCAGCCAAGCGTGAGCAGATTTGCTTTAGAATTAATGGATCGCATCTGAATGACTGTTGTAAAACACTGGCTGCAGTTTTACCCGAAGCAGCTGGAGACGACATGCGTCGGCCTCCCCTTGGGCCAGTGCACCGTCAGCCAGAGTCTCTCCTTGACTCCTGGGTCGACTCCGACGCCCCTGCGTTTCAGGGAGGGCAGCTTAAGGGTCATCACACCTGTCGGGGGACAGACAACACGCCTAACCCAATAATATTCAAAGTAGCACAGTAGCACTGCTAGTACGTGCAGACTTGAAGCTCCGGATCTATATAAAAATGTCACTTTGATTTTTTTAAAATTTTATTTTACCTTTCCCCCTTGCGGTGCTCCAGATCCGGACGGTCTGGTCCTTACTCCCCGAAGCCAGATAGCAGCCTGTCTCAACACCAGTTGACACCTCACTGCTTGCCTCTGGAGACCAAGCCAGAAGTTAAAAATCGCCTCACTGCAACTATTCAGCCCAAAGCTTTTATCGCACCCTGTGTGCTTCACCGCGTCACTCAGAAAGACGCAAAGCCCTGAAGACTCTCGAACCTGGGCTCTCCCCAAGGCGACTGTACAGCAGTTCCTCGCCGGGCTGAGGGCTCCAGGAGAGGCCGTGAACTTCGTCATCATGGCCTCTTAAGCGATGGACCACCTCGTTTTTCCTACTGATGTCCATGACTATGATCATCCCATCTTTGTAGCTTTAAAATAAAAATCACTATCAGAACATCTCAAGGTCCACTTGACCGCACTCGTGTTGTCGCGTACACATTTTTTGTCATATTTCATTGCCGGAGACCAGTTCCAATACTCAGAAGGCGGCAAACATCCCAGATATCGTTAGAGCCCCGCCCCAAATATCAAGGATACATTGGCTGCATCCTTGCCAAATGAGATCAAACCCAAATTCGTTCTTGAGAGGCAACTTAGCAAGACCGATCTTGCCAAAAGCACAAGTACGATCTTTGCGTTCTTGGAACTGAGAAACAGCCAAGATCTGCATACTTTCAAATCAAGGCTAAGATTACAGTGATGTGTCAAATAACCACTGGAGATATCAATGATGGAATTTTCTGTGGTCGTCATGACAATGATTCCACAGGTGGCACCACACATGGGGGTTTCCCCCAGAATCAGAGCTTACCCCACTGCAATGTGATTTTCATTATGAGGAGAGCAAGACAGGCAGAAGATGTTTCTGGGCTCTGGAAAGAAGCTGAGAGTCTCATTCCTGTTGTGCCAGTAGCAGATGATGATGCCCTTTTCATCACCAGAAACCACCAAGTCCTTCTGGACTGGAGACCAGTGGAGGGCTGTGATTGTGCTCTGAAGGAAAAACAGACTGGCATCATATTGGCTCATTCTTTTTACAAGTAGAAGGAACAGTATCCATTAGGTACCGGGAGTTAAGAGGCAACAGGCAAGATTCTCAGTTTTTATTTTTATGTGTGTTTGAACAATGGCAGTTTGAAAGCCGTTACCTGGTGAGCTTTATGGTCTTTCAGTGAAACCTTTTGCTCGATGTCCCAGATTTTAACCGTTCCGTCGTCAGAGGCACTTGCACATACATTTTCTTGACCGGGATGGTGGCAGAACGTAAAGCCCGATACTCTCTCTCTGTGGCCTGCCAATTCACCTGAGAGCAAAGAAAGGATCCATTATCAAGAAAGAACTATTGCGCGTACTAATGTAACATCATTTCAAAAATTTAAAATGTTTTAAAACTTATATACCTTATACTGGATAAAAAAAAAAAGCATGGATGATGTGCGTACTGCATAGATGTAACATGCTCTCTAACTACTACAGTGGAGCTGGGTAAAGAAAGCAATAAAACATTAAGAGGAAAAACACTGTGCTTACCCACTACTGCAGTCGAGGATTCGGTTACACTGATTAAATATATAGTGTTTTTAGCAGCAAAGCCAAAAACTCCTTTGCTATTTATGTCACTGGACCGGGAGCAATACCAGTTTGGAGAAGCTGGAAGAAGTCGCTCATGCATTCTGACACTAATATCCAAAAATGCCACGCCAAGAAAATCATTCACGACTGTGTAACAGTTATCAAATCGTCAACGAGCACCACTGCCACTCTCACGCATTTCAAGGCTTATCACGCCGCATAGCAAAAGTACCGAAAACCGATACCTTTTACAGCGTCGCAAAAACTACGGTGTCCTTTAAAGGACAATGGATATATAATCAATGGCATCATTTAACTGTAAATGGGGAAACGGATATTGAACTATATATTATTCAGTACTTTTCTTTTACACGGTACATGTCCATTTTCATTTGCACTTTTAATACTGCGTATGAGTATTGTTATATCTCTCTTACTGAACTTTACCGTAAAGTGATTTGTGTCAAAAGATGTAACATGGCGACCTCCAGTGTGGCAGGAGTGGGTACGGCCAATATAATTTTTTAAAGAATAATTCTGCATACAATGTTACATTTTTACTGCGATTAAACTTACAGTTTCTTTATTATTCTAGGGTTCTCTCTCATTGGAAACTTTGCGCGACAGATCCATTCAAGGTAAAGAGAAGTTAATTAACTGGCTAGTGTTCGTGACCTGTGATAGGTGGCAATAGGAAAAATGAAAGACAGCATATTTGTTTTTCAGTTCAGAGTTGTAAAATGTAACCATCTTGTATATATGGCATGGTTTTACAGGTTTTTCCTGTGGTCATTATGTCTTTTGGATTCCGTTACTTGGTAGTCTGATCCAGCTCCTGCATTGCTTTTCAGGTTACTCGCTTCATTCAGCAATCTCCATCATGCAAACTTCCACACAACCGCAACGGTAGATGCCAAAAACTGGGAGAGAAAGAATCGTATAGTTTATCCTCCCCAATTACCAGGAGAGCCACGCAGACCAGCCGTGAGTTTTGAGCACTGTATTACCATCGTCTGGGTAATCGTTGTAAAGTAAACGTACGATCATCGATTGTTCACAAGTTTGCCTTGTGTCGTCTAAATGCCCAAGCTTGCAAGATCAGTTTACTAATTACACGTATTTGTTTATTTAGGAGATACATCATTGCAGATACCAAATAAAGTATAGTAAGGATAAGATGTGGTATCTAGCAAAATTGGTAAGTACATTTTTTCTTTCGTCCAAGGTAATTTGTATACCATTTAGCTTTACTGTATAGTGAAATTAAATTTTAATGTAAGTTGTATATTTGTGCATTCTGTTCACATATAATAATAAATATTTTGGGTAATATTGTTTTGTTGTATAGATAAGAGGGATGACTATAGACCAGGCCCTCGGACAGCTTGAGTTCAGTGATAAAAAGGGGGCCAAGATAATCAAGGAGGTACGTGATTTGTAACTATCTATGCTTTAACATTTCTTACGTATTCAGTTGAATTCATTTCCACCAGTTTGGCTGCTGCACCTACTTTCCCCCACTTTCCCCCTGAAGCTGAGTGGTACATCCAATTTGCATTAATTAGCCATCGTATTTATACAAACATCTCTTTTTCAATTTTAGGTCCTATTAGAGGCCCAAGAAATGGCTGTTAAAAACCACAATGTAGAGTACAGATCCAATTTATATGTCGGTAAGTGTATTGGGGGTTTACACATTTTACCATTGCTAAACACCCCCCCCCCCACCACCACCACCACCACCACCACCACCACCACCACCACCACCCTTAAAAGCATTCTTATGGTATGATTTGAGAGTTTAGAGATTTAAGACTTTGGGTGGAACTGAAAATGGTAGAAATGTTTATTGCAGAATTATGGAGGGAACCATCATCCTGAATCTCTGGAGACTGACAAAATTTCCTTTACAAATGTCTGACAGGCAAAAAACATCCTGCATAGATTTATATAGAACGATTGGATTGGATTGTTCACATAAATAATGTGTCTGAATTATTGATTCCCAGGTAGTTTTTCCTCATTGATATACTCTGATTTACTGAGCAGTTCAATGTGCCGTTTGAATACAAATGTATAGTGTTTAAGTCAATGTCTGTCTGCTTGGCAGCTGAGTCCTTCTCTGGGAAGGGGATGTATCTGAAACGCATCAGGATTCATGGCAGGGGCCGGTTTGGGATCATGGACAAAGTACACTGCCACTATTTTGTGAAGCTGGTAGAGGGGCTGCCCCCGAAGGTGGAGCAGAAGACCAACTTCGACCAGGCCAAGGAGTACGTCCAGCAGCTGAGGAACCGCACCATTATTCACTCGCTGTAGATGGGCCGAGACCCCACACCCTACTGGTTACACAAGGGAGTGAAAACTTGCAAATGTAAAGACCACTCCTGGCACTTTCCCGGTATTCCCTTTAGGTGGATAATCGATAAAGGCTGTATTGTTAAATTAAAGAATTTGTTATGTCATTTTTGTGAGTGTGCTGTTTTTTTCACAAGGGGGAATTGAACGAAAGGTGTAAACATTTTAAAATACATTGACCTGAATGATGTGAAAATGATATATTTTGGGATTGCAATGTAGGTGTCAATCTAAAATGTGTTTGGCAGTATAAAGGCATTTCTGGGGGATGATATTTGCACACTAGGTGGCTGAGTTGCACAGTATAATATGGGCTTATGTGAATTGGCATTTCTGAGTTATGCACAACATTTGAATGTCTTCGTGCACTGCGATGCATTAGCATCTTGCCTATAGTCCCGTGCTCTGTTTTTCCTGAGATCGACTCCAGACACCACAACCCCGGACTGGATTAGCACTCAGGGAAGATGCATTGCATATAAACACCACAGGCAGTGTTTTATCGTTCTAATTATAATAATAATCGCTTGAATCATGATATCTGTCCGCGCATAAGAATTCACATTAATAGCAAAGTTAGTTCGTAAGTCAGTGGAGAGGTTACATATTAGTACAAATGCAACACTACGCAGGGAAAACTCAATAAATATTATCCCGAAAATCTTAGATTAATCAAATGATTTATCGTGATGCTCCGAATACCCGGAAGAAACGCTTCTTAAAAATAAACTGAAACGTGAAAAACTGGCGCGCTTTTAATAAAGCGATTAAGTGCAGCATCCATCTAATAAAGCTCATCAAGCACGTGACCTCGACCGGGAGCTAAGAGAGGATCTACCCCCCTGCCGCTAATTACCTTTAATGATATACAGGTAAATGGTAAGTGAATATCTTTTTATATGCACAGATTATACGTTAGTCCAGGTGTCATTTTTTAATTGTTCCCATAATATAGGACCTCAGGCAAAGCGCGTGACCAGGAAATTATCACCTTGTTACGGAAAATATATAGATGCCGTTTTATCGCGTCTCTCTTTCTATTTTCCCGCTTCGCCTTTTTCCTGTTTTTCCGTCATTTTGACAGCAAGCCCCCTCATTGGTGCTGCAGGGAACCTACCTGCTATTTGCGAATGTTAATTGCTTACTATTTTTTGCATTCCCCCCGTCGCTCAGCTACCTCTATTAAAAGTACAAAAATAAAAAATCAAGCTTTCAACTCTTACATGTCTGTTTCTTGAAACCGTGTATGGTATATGAATTGAAGATATAGATTATAGTTACTGGTTTCCTGAAAACGATTTAACATATTTTTTATTATTATTATTATTATTATTATTATTGTTTTTGTTGTTGTTATGCAATTTCTTTTATCTCAGGATGATAACGTTGTTTTATGGAGTATTGATTATTCATATATTCAAATTTCTAATAAACAAACAAATTCACTCAACAGTTACCCAAATATTTAGTATTTAAACATTTTTGTTAATTAAAGGAAATTATGTGCATGTATTTATTCGCGGTTACAATTATTCATACGCTAAATATTCATAGGCAGGCTGATACCAAAACTAAATGCCTAGCGGCAAATTTCAATCAAGTTTAATTATACTGTATTGACATGATTGTATGACTATCAGTATCGTCAAAGTAAAATTTTCCAAGTTATACACATACACCATTAATAAACAGTTGCAAAAGCTAGCGGGAAATGTGCATGTAGGCCTTTATATAACCTAAGTAGATAATTACATTTTAAACATACACATTCACGCCAAGAATTGCAAATAGATATACATGTTCTAATGCATATTTGCAATTTGTTACATTTATTTTGTCCATCGGATTGTGGCTGGAGCTGCGTTGTCTATTTATAGCGCTGAATTTGTTGTAATGTCCGCTGTCTCACTGCAGGCGTCACTGTTGTTACGCATAACATTTTATAGGCCTCTATTTCATTTATATAAAATCATGACTCCACTTGGACCCGTTTTCCGAGCTTATGCATAAATAAGCGGAATATTGTGTTCTTTCGACTTTTTATGTTTGAAATAAATAGCTCTGTAATGCTATATTTTGAACTAGTTATTTTATTAACAAGATGCAATCTATAGGCCTATAACACGTAATGTAGTAGACCTGTACTTTGGTATTAGTCACCTGGTTGATGCAGATATTGTTAGTGGGAGTGTTAAAATCCGAGTAACTGCAGTCCCCATAAACGCGTTGCGATTCCAAATACACCGTATCCACTACATTACATATGAGAAAGACTTTTTAAAAAACGTCACTCATAAAACCTTCAATTTTAGAATCATGTGCTTTCCATGACACAATCCAAAACATCCCGTCTTGTTGTTGGTACCATAGACGTCGTATTTCACATCGCAACATTACCTTAGGCCACATCCACACGAGCGCTCGCTGCGCGGCCACGGAGCATTAACGCCATAAAGAGAAGGGCTCAAGACCCGTTAGATCCAGTGGAGACACTTTCGCCATTAAACCGGGAATAACAGTTTTTTATTCTTCTTTCTATCCCGTTAATGAAATATTGATTTTGAAATGTAGTGAAAACCTGGAAGCTTTTAAAGTGTTTAGTGGTTTGTACCAAATTACTCAACCCCTGTTTCTACGACTTTAAACTGATAGTGGAGAAACGATATTAATTGAATCGTTACTTTAATGAGTGGTGTTGGTCTATAAGGAGGTGGAAGTATCCAATCCTTTGCACCTTACATGAAAAATGCACCCCATGCATGATATTTAGGGCAGTCTTTAGTCCGCGCAGCACGGAAGATTTCATCAAGAACGATCAGAACAAAGCGTCTGGTGTTTACATAATTTTTCAGCGCTTACTGAGAAATAATTGTGTGCACCGGCGTGCTATTTGCTTTTGTATAATCCGGACTCGTTCAGTGACGCTCGTCTGCAGGCAGATCGGTATGTCCCCCTGTCTGCGCTCTTTCCGACTTTGCTCTCGCATCCTGCTCTTGTGAGAGATCATTCTCCGCTGCGGAAAGACATAGAGAGGCGACTGAGAGCAAGCGTGGCCAGTGAGGGGCTGACAGGACGGGTCAGGCTGCATGATCATCGACATATCGAGGTGGGATGATAAAGGAGGATGAACGAGCTGTTACTGAATTCTTAAAAAGTCTGGCTCAAAATGTTAAGTAAGATATCGTAAAATGTGTAGAGATCCAAAAAATATAATTTTATTTAAATAACCAATTCTTAATCAATATTTTTGAAATATTTACCTTCCTCTCTTTCAGTAAGATAAGTGATTGGCTGTGTGATAGTCAGGTAAACGCACACATTCACACATTGCCATATTTAACAAAAAATTACTTTCCTGTGAATTGAGTGGTTTCAAATATAATGAAAAGTTCAATGTCTAATCTCATGCAAATTCAGTTGTTTTAATGCCACCCCCCCCCCAAATGTGGCGCCCTAGGCAAGCATCAACGTCAGCGCCCCCCAGCCCGAGGCAAAGTGAAGGTTTTGCGCCCGAGGCAGCCGCCTATGTCGCCTATATGATTGACCGGCCCCGCCTCCCACAGATAATATCCTCAGACCAAAACGGCAGCACGTGGACTAACGCGATAGTAGGCCTAACACAAAATGCGATAAAAACAAGATAGCGGGACACAAAGACGACATAAATTTGCTCCTTGCCTCTTATCCGAGGCATTGGCGACGAAAATCAGCCCCCCCCCTCCCCGTTTATGTGACAGAACAAATGTTATTGGCTGCCCGAAGTTCATCTGATTCATAAATAATGAAGACCGCCATCGTGATCAGGGCTACTAATCTCCGCGGAAATCTAACTTAATTTAAAGATTAAGCGCACTGTTTCATTTCACGTCACCGAATGAATCATTAGACCCTTTTACTGTGAGAGCAGCATTTTTCATCGTCTTAAATTCATCGCTTAGTGGTGCAGCTTTTAGATTACACTAATTAAACCCTTAATTGGAAAAACTGTACTACCGTTTTTGAGGGTTTGAGTTGGACAATTTAAATATATCTCTTATAATTTAATTAATACTTTATGAATGAGGTCTCCTATCTTAACACCGTTTAAGCACATTTTTAACACTTACGTAACACATTTTTTTTCTAGATTCATTCATAATATTAAGTTTCTCATAACCCACAGCCTGACCCTACATAAAATCCCCCTTAAATTGTGTAGCAGACATGCATTCATGCTTGACCCCATAAAAGCCACCGTCTAAAATGCCACAGTTTGAGGGATCGGATTTATAAGTCCAAATGCTCCCATTTCTCGTATTGTCAGAATCTTGTGACCTCTGTGCTTCATTGCCTGTTGGATTTTATTGCCAGTAGGACCAAGGATATTTCCCATTTTTGACACAAGTGTCAGGCACTCTGAAAGAGTCATCCCGCTTTTAATGGGTTGGCTCATCTCTGCTTGTTAATTGACTTCTTCTACATGACACAGTTTAAATGGGACATTTGAGGATCTACGCTTTGCATCGTGGGTAAGTGGCGGTGAAACCGAGGTGGCAGAACACTCGACGCTGGAGTCCGCCTCCTCCCAATCATTTATATAACCTTCCATCCCCCCCAGTCTAGACATAAGTAGCCCGGCTCGGCTAGCCTGCGCTAATTAACTGGTGACCCCCTATGCACTTGACCCATGCATACGTGTTGATGCTAATTTGTCTGCTCTGGCCTTGGTCCTCGAGATGGGTCCTGTGGGGGAATGGGGTGGGGGTCCGTGGTGAACAAAAAAAAAGACGCATCTAGTTCATTCTTACCCCCATAGCTCTATTGCTAATGGTTCCTTTAGGACAGAAAGGAGAACAAATGAGTTTTTTTTTTTTGGGGGGGGGGGGGGGGGAGCGGTTGGGGAAAGTGGAACAAACGAACACAAGGAGCAAACGGCTGTGGGGGAGGTGATGGGTGTGTGTATGTGTGTGTGGAGTATGTTTATATTACATTGTGGGGACAAAATGTCCCCCACAATGTAATAAAAACCTGTTATTTGGATGTGGTGGGGAGCATTTTTCAGGTCCCCACAAAGATCTATGAATGCAAAAAAAGTATAAATGGCAAAAGTCTCGAATTTTGTTTAGCTACTTATGGATAAGTTTAGGGCTGGATGGGGGTTAAGGTCGTCATGTTGGGACTACAGTTTTTCACATAGAAATGAATGGAGAGTCCCCACAAAGATATAATTACAAACCTGTGTGTATGTGTGTGTGTGTGTTGGGGACAGGGCTGCACATTTGGAGGGAAAAGGGGAGAACTTTTAGTGGGCCAGACACCAGGGAGCGGTAATGAGTGTGTGAGGGCAGTAGAATTTTCAATTCAATTCAATTCAATTCAATTCAATTCAATTCAATTCAATTCAATTTTATTTATATAGCGTATTTTCACAACATTACATTGTCTCAAAGCACTTTACATGAACCCTGCTAAAAGCCCCCAGTGAGAAAGCCAGAGGCGACAGTGACAAGGAAAAACTCCGTAGAAGGGAGAAACCTTGGGTGGAACCAGACTCAAAGGGGGAGCCCATCCTCCAGGGGCTGGCAGGGAGAGTCAAATGAACAAGATGGAAAAATCCCAGTTCACACTGTCCTAACTTTAACGTTTGAGGCTCAAAGTGGGGGGCAGGCGGTGCTGATGCTGCTTTAGATGGAAGGACGAACAGTGGTACAGCAGCAGGGCATGAAGGAGAGACGTCACAGGCAGAAGGGCGAGCAGGCAGCAGGGGAGGCAGATAACACCACAGGAAGGGTAGAGTTTTTCAGGTGCTCAGCCATGTCTTTGTGTGGCCCTGGTTGGTACTGGTTGTGGTTGGGGAGAGGAGAAAGGAGAAACCAGTATACCATCCTGAATTGAACAGAGAAGCACTGGGAGCTCTGGTTTCTGTTTTGACACTCCCACACAAGTTCGTCTTCAGACCAGAAAGGTCCAGGAATGCAGCTAAAGAATCACCATTGACTAATGAATCCTAAGTCACATCTTACGTTTCATGCAACAAATATATGAGGCAGACATGTGCAATGCCCCCCCCCAGTGGGAGTGTGTGTGCAGGGTGGGATCGATCCTCTTTTTTTAATACCTTAATAAATAAAATGTAATTCGAGTCGAATTCAGCGAACAGCCTGTCTTATTTTTGACCAAATGAATGCAGAAAGTCAGAGCCGCACTGGATATGCACGGCACACAGATTTACACGAGCAGGTGTCCCACGCCCACCGTTCGTCTGCACGTCAATAAATAAAAAAACTGTTTTTTGTTCACGTGTCTTCGCCATTGTTGTTGCGACATCCTGGAAACAAACAGCCCTGGGTCTGGCGAGGACGATTCCTGCTTTAACGTCCTTTGGGGTCTCATTCGCCTTTGGCCAATTCCCCCCCCCCCCCCCACTTTCCTCACCTGGCTGCCCTATTGATTGAGTGTGTCACTCCAGATCGTATTACTGAGAATAGCCTTCCGACGAAAATTCCTATAGACGACAAGGAAAACATTTCGCGTGTCTAATATTTTACAAGGTGCGGAGGGTATAGTTGTATAGATTCATGACCGGCTTCTTACTGTCCTGCAACAATATATCCTCGACTTTCACGGACTCAGCGGAAATACCTGTAACGTGTTATTCTCATGAAAAACTGTCACCATAACCATGTTTTACAAAGGAGTCCGGGCTTTAGCTAGACTTGGGGAGCCAGCAGCAGGCTTCCTGAAATTGTGCTTTATTTTCCATTTAGAAATACACCAGAACTGCTTTCACATATCCCATTTTACTAACTTTTTGAGACATACATACACATTTATACAGGTAAGAGCAAAGTTTATGGTCTGAGCACTGGGTCAGTCATTTATCTGGTACTCCTGACATATTTTGGGCAGTTAAGGGCCTCTCTCAAGGGCCCAATGGATATGTGGCTATTCTGCCAAGGATGGGATTCGAACAGGCAACCTGATGATGGGCACAGAGGCCTACCCCGTGTCACTGCCAGTAGCTCATCATTTACCCACTCAACACCTAGCAAAGGAGGCTTAGCACTGCTCCTTCCTGAGACCCTGTCACTCTTCTGGAACCCGGTGCCCTACCGTGTCATGACAACACTAATTGAGCGCTAATGCGCGTTGGGTAACAGGTCAGGCGTCTGCCGGAGTGTAGGTCAGACATTGCGTCGCAGCCCCGACTGAATTTATTGGAATGAAACAGAATTATGAGACTGCGTAAATAATTACAGCCACTTTGAATATTATACAATCAGGCTGAAAAACACTATTACTGAGGACTGGAAATTATATTTATACATAACTAGGCTATTAAAACTACAGTAAATATTGTAACAGTAATATAACACTTAGAAATTAATATATTGAGTAAAATGAGAGTAATTAATCTTGCTAATGCACTTGCACGTTTCCCACCAAATAAGTTCATCACACGGACTTTCAGAAAGTGAATTAAAGTGAACTCGCGCATGCATACACAATCGATGATGCAGAATTAGTTTCCCTGGGCTCCTGTGCGAAATAAAACATTTATTGCGCAATTTATGTAGCCTGTTGCCCAGGAAAGCACAAGATAACTTTTCCATCGATTTTTCCGGACTGGACCATTTTAGGGCACCCTGTTTTGGACCCCATGAAGAACCGAGATGGTACGGTCCAGTCTATGATCCAGGATTAAAGAGTACCTTTCATAGCGGGCTTGTAAGTGCGTGCATGTGTGTCTGCATACTTTTACAACCCTATGGTGCAGAAGGTCAGCTTTATCACTGTTGTAATCGAGTTCTTTTAAAGTAACGGCTTTTAGAACGACAGCTAAAACAAGAGGCAGAGGGAGGATTTGTCTACCTAAAAAATCACTTTCCCTACTTTGGCGAATGGGAATATTGATTATTATCTTTGCTTTTCATAACAGTGGCGGCCTTTTAAAAAAATGAACATGAACAGAGGCATGTATAGAGGCTGGGCCACAGAGGCACCACCTCCAGCTGATTGGCCCCCAAGTTCCCCCTCCCCTGTCACTCACCAAGTCAAAACATATCACTGGCTAATGATAAGGTTGCCCCCTCTCTGTGAAGAATATCCCCTTTTACTCCTCCCACCTTAAAAATCCTAGAATCGCCCCTGATCCTGAATCATGTGACTGACCAGCACAGACACATATCATGTATTTCTGACAGAAGTCTGGCGTCATTAAAGCAGGCACAAATATACATTTAAATTACATTCAACATTACGCTATTATTGGAATTTTTATGTCAGGCTCTCTCGCACCTCGGAGGCAATCAACAGTCATCATCTGTGGCTATATTCGTCTAAGTATAGAACCGTCAATCATAAAAGTTCTTTACAGTGAAGCTTCTTGGCGGAGAGGTGTGGCTGCTCAGCTGACAGTGTGACATTTTGGATTTCCAGTTGTGTTCCTCACACCGTAGAAGCTTTCTGAGGATACACTTTCACATCTAGAGAACTTACACTATCTATGATTTAGCGTTGCCTCCAGACTGAGCCTTCTAGGTACGAATCTATCTCTACGGATTTGATTTTAAAGTCACAAGCCTATAATCTGCAGTTCTTAGCCGCCATGTCTGAATCACTATTCTTCTGCCGTTATCCGTACACAAGGCGTGCGGTTTATCTGCTCTGTGTCGCGCTAATTAGCTAATAAATAATTCCTCAGCAGTGATTGGACCAGTGGGTCTCCTTTCCCAGTCTCAGTTTGGTCATGGGGGCACGTACCATGTACCGCGCCCTTCCCCATTCGTGAACTGCTGGGTTTGGCGTCTTGGGGATGGTGGTGGGGGGGGGGGCTGAGAGGACCCTGGGGTGCAGATTTTATAGGTGGATGTAAATCTAAGACTGTATAACCACATTGGGGCTGACATAGTGCATATGTGTATATATATATATATGAAATACCAGAACTAATGAAACACAGACTCTGTATATCCTGTCTTCAGTTTTACACTGTCCAGTTTCAGATGTCAGATAAATTATTTATTCATCAGAAGCTTTTGTCCAAAAGTTACCTTAAGCTTTAAGTCATGATTGTCCAATAGGAATGCTCTATACCTAAACTCTTATTGGACGATCATAACTGCTAGCTTAAGCTGACCCAGCCAACTAAGAAATCCTGCTTTGTGGAACAGCCCACCTAGCCAACCAGCAATCCTGGATTAGTTGGGGATGTGTAAGAGCCCTATAGAGATGTAATTACTTGCTTGGCTGGGGGATTGAAACCCATGACCTGCTGGATGTTGCCATAGGTCTCTAACCAACAGAGCTACAGAAAATCCCCATAAGCGTCAGCTCCCACGTAAGTTAGATTTTTAATGTGACACTTAACTTTTCTAAAACTCAACAATGCGTGTAATTATTTCAGAGGCGTAATTATGACCAGCTGTGCATCCAATGGGGGCCAATATTTTTGAACACATCGGAAGCAGCCGGATGTTATTCCCACAATGGGTTTGTGACACGCCTTGCTGCTGCACACTGATCATAAGCAGCCCAACTGTGTTTTAATGCTGTGTAGATACTGGGGTGTTAATATAAAGGAATTACAAAAGCGCAAAATAAATGTAACTTTAACGTTCAAAATGCACATCAACAAACTGACACCCCACGCCACGGGCACATGTGGTGTCCAGCCTTTCAGCTTTTCTGACTTTCTTTTAGACAAGTTGGTCACTGAGGACAAAGTAGTGACAGGGATGGGATTGCTGACTGCGAAGGTACAGACACGAGGTGGCTAGATAGGACTGTAGGAACAAAACATTAACAGCTGAGGATGAGATCAGAGAGTCAGAGCATTAGAGAGTCAGAGCATCAGAGAGTTAAGAGAGTCAGAGTGTCAGAGAGTGCATGTATCAGATAGTCAGCGTCAAAGGGTCAGAGTCAGAGAGTCAGAGCATCGAGCATCAGAGAGTGAATGAGTCTGAGCATCAGAGCATCAGAGTCAGAGCTTCACAGTGTCAGAGAATCAGAGCATCGAAGAGTCAGAACATCAGACAGTCAGAGCATCAAATGGTCAGAGAGTCAGAACAGGACTGAGGGAAGAACAAACAGGATCTATCATCCAACTGCTTATCCTGGTTAGAGAGAATAAGGTACGAGATGGGGGTGTACCCTGTATTAAGTACACACTATTGAATAAGCAAACACGTACAGTGTTCTCGCTGCAATCCCGATTCAAACAAGGATACAAAATTATACCTGAAAATATTCGACACCAGAGCTGAAGGCAACGGAACCGAACAATCATTCCGTTTTATGAGGGCAGCTCACGAAACGATCGGAATTCAAGTACCTTTTCCAGTTAAGGGTTATCGTTTTTTCCCAAGGTGACGGCGGTTAATTATGCGGCGTCCTCAGAAATAATTTATGTAAACAAACACACGATGGCTATTAAAACGGGGCCGTATTAAAAAAAAAGGCGTTAATCACCGGAACAGTCGTGCAGAACAAAGCGGTCTTACTGAGGCTGGGGAGAATCTCGCCTTCGGAACGGTGATCGCATTTCGCACTCAGTTCCTCAGACTCAAGGTTACCCTCCTATCTAAGTTTGTTGTTTCATAAATCAAGGGATAATTCAGCCGCCAGAGATCCAGGCATGGAGACTATTAATTTGCCCCCTTCTACCAGCGGCACTTAAGATGGCGTTATTAACACTTCAAATGTATTATCTCAATCAGTCGACTTTCTGGAGCTACCATTTCACGGAGAGTGGAATAAATAAACTCCGTGCAAGGGCTCTACATTTTCCGATGAGTTCTTCAACTACAGCCGAGTTAAAATGAGATTAATTTCTTTTGTTTTCTGGGAGCGCAATAAACTATTTTCCTTGGGGTGGGTGGGATGAACTATTGAACATAAACTGTGGTAATGTACATGTCATCTTCAGAACCAAATCACTTTCCCAGCTGCATCATTAATCACCCCGCTGAGAAAAGCAACTATATATTGCGAAAAGGTAATATTTCATCTGCATCATAATGTTGGGATATAATCTTTGCTCCCGAGCAGTGTAAATTATTCCATCGGAGTACACCACCCACTTTTGCCATTCATTGTTATAAGTTTCAGGAGCGATACAGCAATATGAACAGTAGAGGAAAGGCAGGAAGTGCGGGTTTTAAAAATACTTTTAATGTTCTATGCTTAGTTGTTACCTGGATACCTGAGAAATACATATAAAAAAAATTAGAACGATTCAAAATGGAAGGTTTCGGGAAAAAAGGAGCAGATTTCGATGGGTTGGCTTTTAGCGTCCGGCCGTCTTGACCGTGCGCGTGAATGATGTCAGCATGTTCCCTGTGATACGAGATTCCATCTGCACTAATCCTAATGGACTCCACTTGTAAAACAAGACTTTTTTTTTATTTTAGAGCGGTGAATACTGGCTGCTCAGCGTCTAAAATTACTGTTTGCAGGTGGCCTGTTCCCAAACACCAGTAAATCCGATTAGGAAAAGAGTAGGCAATGCTTTCTGCACAGATACTGAGACACAGATAAGACCACATGATCACCAAGACCCCCCACAAATTTCAGCATGTACTTGAAGAAGATGCATTTCCTAGGATGACTGGTTTGTGACACGTCTTCCGAAGCATCCCAGATTCCCAGAGCCGGCTTTTCAATTCCCGGACCGGAACCCTGCAGATTGGACTGAATGAACTGTAATGAATACATACATGTAACGATATTCATGCGATTCAGTGGGCGCCCAAGATCATTTCAGGTTCTCCAAAAGAACATAGCAATGTCACAGCCATAATTGAAAGTAAGGGAGGTGTTATTGTAGGTAATAAAGATTTATGGTTGCTGGGACAGACCGCTGAAGCGAGGTGTCTATGCTACTTTATGGTGTGATTTGATTGGTCTCCAACTGGCCCTGTAAATAATAATCCCATCCAGTCAGATTGGAGGATCTAGCGCAATGGGCCGGGTGCTTAAAGGCCCGTCCTCGTGCGATCATGGGGCCTTTGACTCTGGAGAGGGCAGCCGTAAATCTGATTCCTTGCCGGGAATGTGACCCCTATGCACCCCCCCACCGTGGAGACTGGGGGACTAGGGGATGCACTTCATCACCACCTAACTGTGTCGCAGCCGTTCTCCTGCGCTAAGATAAATAGAGAAGTCGCTGATGACAACCTTGGCCCCTCCGGAAGTGGTGAGGCATAAATCCTAGGAAGCTTTCACATCTGGGCGATCCTGCACAGCTTCCAGTGTGGTTGGGGGCTGGGGGGAGGGGGGCAAGGGTTGCCTGTACCAACTGAACCAGATTCAGAGATGGCGTTGGTTTGAACTTGCGCAATTAATCTGAAAAAAAAAAAAAATTCCAGACATTACTAATCGCTCCATGACATGGTAACATTCCTCCATGGAAACATCTTCCTTAGGGAAACTATGAATTTAAGACAAAAAAAATATTGCATAATAAATCCAGATTCAGAGATGGCCTAGGTTTGAACTTGCTGCCCTAGTTCAATAAATCTGAAATAAAAAATCCAGACATTACTAATCTCTCTGTTTAAGTCACGGTAACATTCCTCCCTAAAAATCTCATGGGAGTTTTACCTACACAAAAATGTTCTGAGGGCAAAATGAAAGATGTTTGGTTCAGAGAGATAACCAGATTGTAGAGCAGGTGGATCCAAGCAACTAGAGCAGGCGGGACCAACCAATCAGATGTCCTGGTCCTGCCTTCTCTACAATCTGATTGGTTATCTCTCTGAACCAATGATTTTTCTTTCTGCCCTCAGGACGTTTTTTTGTGAAAGTGAAACTCAAACAAGCCTTTAAAAACATCTTTTGTAGAGAAACTGAATTTAAAAAAGCAACATTTTACTTCCTCTCTTGAAAGCACAATGTATTTTTAGAGTAGCACCACAATACAGCTGGGTATATCACCTTATGAAGCCTGTGAAACCGTCAGAGGCGCTTGTAAGATAATGAAGTAGCATAAACTTTTTTTATACTTATTCTTAACCATGGAAAACTGTAAGACAGAGGAATTTTTTTTTAAATCCTTTACGTTTTGACCTAAACTACCTGACATACGTCATACAAACGACCACTTTCTCATAACTGGTTAGTTTAATCACTTGCCAATTAGCATTTAAGGTGAACAAGGCTAAAAGAAATTATAAAATCTATCTATCCATCCATCCATCCATCCTTCTCCTGTACCCACTTGTCCTATTCAGGGTTGCGGGGGTCTGGAGTCTATCCCAGAAGCTACTGGCACAAGGCTGGGAATAACCCAGGATGGGGCGCCAACCCATCGCTGGGCACACTCACACACACTCACACACCATTCACAGCTACAGGCAATTTGGTAGCTTCAATTAAATTCATGTTTTTGGACTGGGGGGGAAACCCCAGGACCCAGAGGAAACCCCACGACGACACGGGGAGATCATGCAAACTCCACCCACATTGGAGCCATGGCGGAGACTCGAACCCTGGTCCCAGAGGTGCAATGCAATAGTGCCAAATACCCAAATTATAAAATATTTTTTCAAAATAAAATTGACTAGAAATACAATATTTGGCCAAAGAATAATTTGAATGCTGATTGACATGGCTAAACTCATATGAGCCATCGTTGTGATGCAGATGTGATCATCTGAGCATGATGTTGATAAATGTTGATAATTTTGTTGTTTTTATGCACAGGAGTGGACATTGTTGGCAGTACTCATTTTTTTTTTTTTTTACTTTTTACCCTCAAATCTTCACACATGACAATATCAGAAGTACATCCTAGCTATGCGAAAAGCCCCTATTTCTTGAAAATGCCAGCCAAAGAATGTCTGCATTGATATTATTTCAGTAGAAGGGTTTTTAAAAAGTATTTCAGACAGTGTCAAGAGGTCATGTGACCTGGCATGTTTGACCAAAACGAACCGGTGACAAAGAACAGCTTACACGGTCGCTGCTAATTGGCAGACTAGAGGTGGGGGGGGGGACTGCTGAGCCATGTGAAGTGGGGGCAGAAGGTTCCGGAAATCTACCGCCAAGGCACCGTTGCTGGGCATCCGAGATGGCCTGATTAACTTGACTGGCATGTCTGCCGAGAAAGAGGGCTGGGAGACGGGGAAAGGTTATGTCACTTTCCTCCTCCAGCAAACACAACCGGGACATCACGAAGCAACAAGCCCCGGAAGGTAACTGAGCTGTCAAGGACACGTTTGCTGGAGCTCAGATGTGTGGAATAGTGCAGTAAATAAATAACAGTGTCACTCTGATATGGTGTGGTTTCTACAAATTGAATTAGCCGCACATTTAGCTCCACAAATTGGTTCACTTATGCGCTTTAACACAATTTTACAGGGGCGGGGCCACAGGGGCACTGACCCCAGCTGAAAGCTGATTGGACCCCGGAGTGCCTCCTCACCTGTCACTCACCGATTCGAAGCATATGATTGGCTAATGGTAAGGTTGTCCCCACTGTGTGAATTATGGCCCCTCTTATCCCCTCCCCCCCTTAAAAAATCCTAGAATCGCCACTAGGAACAATTTACTCTGCAAACTCAGTTTTTTTTGTCTTCTAATCCTCTACTAATTAATTCTTATAATACTGGGGTTTGAGGACGGAAACACGTTGGTGACGTCAACTGGCCGAGCACGAGCCCCGGAGATGTGGATTTGGGGCAGTGGGCGAATCCCGAGCTGCAGTAGGTGCTGGGCCTGCAGCTTCCGAATCCAGCATCGTTATACTGTGCCAGACCCGCACCCCCACCACGGACAGAGAAAAAAAAGAAGAGAAAACAAGGGAGAAGAGGAAATGAGGAAGAAAACGGCGGTGAGCTTTAAGCGGCCGGTGGGTTGGGGCGGTGACTACGGCCAGAGGTCCAGCCGGTAATTACCTACGTGACTCACTCGGCATTTGCCGCTTTTAATGGGAGCTCTGGGCGATGGGAGTGTGGCGGCGGCAGCGGGGGTCATTAGCCGTCTCCCGGTCTTCTACAGCTGGGGTGTGACCACATGATTGTGTGCTCTACGGGCGTCCAGAATACTGCCGGTCCTGAAATTCCGGTAACGAAGGTCAGGGGCGTCTTCAGAGATTTTTGAAAAGGGGGGCTAAGCCTTTACTGGGGGGGAGGGGGGCTGATTGTAATGAAGGCGAATGAGAACACAGTATTTAAACTAATCCGTGTACTTTTATTTGGGGGGGAGGGGTTTAAAACCCCTGGCTACAGGGTAGGGTCAACCGTCCACCATTCAAGTCCTAGATGTGCTATCATGACGAGGAATTTGTATGTCTTCAATATGTGCAAGTATTGAGTGTAACCATGACCAAGTGCCCCTGAGTGACAGGGGCCCCGAAAAACATGATTGTATTGGTCTGGGTTGGGGACCTGAAATTTGGACCATAATTGTATTGGCCTGGATTGGGGGCCTGAAATTTGGACCATAATTGTATTGGCCTGGATTGGGGGCCCGAAATTTGGAACATGATTGTATTGGTCTGGGTTGGGAGCCCAAAATTTGGAACATGATTGTATTGGTCTGGGTTGGGGGCCTGAAATTTGGAACATGATTGTATTGGTCTGGGTTGGGGGCCCGAAATTTGGAACATGATTGTTTTGGTCTGGGTTGGGGGCCCGAAATTTGGAACATGATTGTATTGGTCTGGGTTGGGGGCCCGAAATTTGGAACATGATTGTATTGGTCTGGGTTGGGAGCCCGAAATTTGGAACATGATTGTATTGGTGTGGGTTGGGGGCCCGAAATTTGGAACATGATTGTATTGGTCTGGGTTGGGAGCCCGAAATTTGGAACATGATTGTATTATTCTGGGTTGGGAGCCTGAAATTTGGAACATGATTGTATTGGTCTGGGTTGGGAGCCTGAAATTTGGAACATGATTGTATTGGTCTGGGTTGGGGGCCCGAAATTTGGAACATGATTGTATTGGTCTGGGTTGGGGGCCTGATATGATATGCTTTCACGGGGCCCAAAATCTCTAGCGACATCTCAGACAACGGGTTGCGAAGTGAATATTTAGGCGGAATATTGATTTGCTCTTGAACATGCTGCCTTTCTAGATCATCCTAACACACACTAAGTGTGTATGATAATGCCCTTTTACTGAAATCTCTGGGGTCTTTCCATATGCGCCGCTCTTGGCCTTTAAGCGCCCAGGCTTGTTGGGGAAATACTTCAGATTTGCTCTGACTTCATCTCCCGGACTGTTTGCTGAAGAATGCTGTCAAGGGCCAAGCAGATTTCACACATTAAAATAAGACATCACACTCAGAGACATGGAATGATCAATGGCGCATTATTCATTGTGACAATGACTACGGTGAGCCTTCTGAAATTTTAAACAGCCCCCTGCAATTGGGAGCACAATCAAGTCAAATGTTCCTGCCAAGCTTAAAATTTGAAAACATGCCTTGGAAGTCTGAAAGGAGGGCAATTATTTTTGATGCATCCCCCCCCCCAAAAAGAAAAGACTGGATCTGGTTTGAATTCCTGGTCAGTTCCCTCAGACTCTGCAGACTTCAGACCTTGAATGCTGATGTGGGTTGAACTCGTACCGTGATTCGTCAGAGAACGAACCGCAATGAGCATTCTGGGTAGCCGCTTTAGCTCCCACCACGACATGAAAGCCTGGCAGGTGAGCTGATCTTTTCCAGGAGGGACGCGAGTCAGATGCTCTTCTATCACCTGCTGTACGTCAGCTGATATCAAATCAAAAACCTTAATAGTGCTTATCAAGCTTGTTTCTCTTTTGCTATGGTGTACTACCTAGCCAATAAATTCAAGAAATGAGGGAAGGTGGTTTAAAGAAATTGGAAAAACATAGTCTAGGATGTACATTGTTATTAGAATCCAAGAGTGATTTACAGTTTCGACTGTGGAAGTAGCTGACGCAGGATCTGTCTAGGAGAAAATTGTATATTTAGTTGATCCCTGCTCTCCTACCCATAATCCATCACAATCTGCTCTGGATTGCAGTTTTCCAGGTCCTATCCTGGGAAGGAGGTGGAGCGAGCTTTGGTTGCTTCGGGATTTCGTTTCATATGGAAGAATGAGGAAAATTAGGGGTGATCTGACGTGGTCAAAGGAAGAGACGACGTAGACATGACGTTCACAAGGGCTTAGGGCTGCATTCGAACCTGCAGGATGAAAGTGGAGACCAGGACTCGGTGTCTGGTGATACCTTCACAACCCACTTGCTTACTGAAATATCAGCAGGAAAAATAGATTTTAAAATTAATTTCACAATAAACAACTGCATTTTATTTATGGACATCTAATAAAAATCAGTCTCACATTGGCTGTTCCTCGACATTTAATGTGCATTCATCCATTCATTTTCCATGCTCGCTTGACCTACGCAGGGACGGGGGGGGGGGGAGCCATTCCCCAAAATAACTCAGGGTGGGGCGCCCACCCATCGCAAGGCACATACAACATTCACACACCTGCAGGAAACTTGGCAACTGCAAATGTTTTTGGCCTATGGGGGAAACTAGAGAGAAGTTATTTATTGCCCCAGAAAACATCATACAGCTGTTTACAGATTAACAACGTAAGTATACTCATCATATAAATTAAGACATTAACAATAGACATCTGATTGGTTGGTCCCACCTCCTCTAGTTGCTTGGACCCACCTCCTCTACAATCTGATTGGTTATCTATCTACACCAATCATTGCTCTTTCTGCCCTCAGAAAGAACATTTTTGTGTAAGTAAAACTCCCATGAGCGTAGATCTTGCTCAGTGTACCATTTGCACTAATTCCCTGAGCAGAGCTGCCTGTGCTGCCCTACTTTCTCTGTACACAATCTATGGCCATCTTCCATAACATCTATAATTCCCATAATTCTTAGGGGCTTAATCATGTAGTTTTAAGGGGGCGAGAGGGTCACCTAGATGCATTATACTTTGAAAACCTGGCTACACAGGTTAACAATTATCCCCGAATAAAATCTCACACAAACCAACTAATAACAGAAATAAATTAGGCTGGCAAGCTTAATTTATTTACATAAAAGGGGCATTTGCAGCTATTAAGGAACAAATTCAATTAATTTGAACCACTGGAATTCTGTTGCAGTCTTGAGGGGGGGGGGGGGGGGCCTTCACTGCGCACCGACACGTTTACTTATCGCTCATTTTGAGACAAAGAGGACACATGTGCATCATTTCGGACCCTGAGGAGAGCCTGATGGCGCGCGACAACCGACACTGAGAGGTTAATGATGATGTTACCACAGTCGGAGCAGATCGGAGGCCGTTTTTATAGCGGGGGCGCGAATTGCAGTGGGAGGCGTCCGCATCGTCTCCACTGCGGGGCGGCTTTTCCGGAACAGAGCGGCGTGTGGCTTTTTTGGTAAATAAATAAATAAAGTTAAATAAATAGGCACTGCAGCAGAAGGTAACAGTGCACTGGAATTTATCACAATAAACATTCAAGGGAACATTTCTCGAGCTTCCAAGTTGCTGCTTATTCTTCTCCTGTAAATCAGGACTAAGCTGTTTCTGATTGTGGGCAAGGGTGAGTTTGTTGTTTCACGCTCAAAAAGTCACCTTGGCCCCCCGCCCCTCCCCCCCCGACATAGTCACTCCATGTGGTCAAGAAGAGGCCCCCAAATCTCGTGCACCCCCAGCAATGGGGATCCTACACAACACGATATCGCAAGATGATGTGCAATCATGCATAGCTGCATGCGCTAACAGGCTAACACACACACCAGCGCACAATGACACAAGCGCCAGCGATTGTGCACGTGCATTTATCTCTCTCACACACATGTAACTCCTTTTCTCTCTTACTGACATTATGCTGGCGGGAGAATAGTCGCAAGAGGTCCTCCCGACACAACTTTACAAGATTTTTAAAAAAATGTATGATAGAACATGACAGGAAGACTCCTTCTGGGACTGTCAGCTTACAAACCTATGCTGTTAACTACAGCGCCTCCTTGTGGTAATTAGGTACACCTTCCCAATCCTCTGAACATCCAGGAGCATGAAAATGTGGTGTTTTACAAACATCATTGACCAATAGAAGCCAAGGTTCATCTACCTTTACGTTGATTTTATTTTGCAGATACTTTCGTCCAAAGAACCTCAAAGTGAAGTAAGTAGCTCATTACAAGCACATGTGCTGCTGTAGAGTCGACTCGGCATAAGTGCAGCAAGGCTGCGCTTCCAATGAATGCCCACATACAGGTAAGCAGTTTTGGAGCAAGAGCTACACAACATCTCCCAAACAAATCAAAAACCTAATAAGAGAACGATGCAACCAGCAGAAACTGGAGCATTTAGGGAGCGCGGAGTCATATTAGGTTAGCCGAACTGTTCAGCTGTGCAAAAGCACTTCATCATAAATAACTCTTTTTTCCTGAGTATATGTGTTGTGTGTGCGAGAAAGTTTACATTGGGTTGGTCTGTGGGGATATTTCTCGTCAGGTGACTTTGAGACCGACAATAATATGTGGAATTAAAAATGCGACGTGTATTAATGCAGCCTGACACGTCACAGTTCTCGGGATTCTTAAAAGTAATTGCCCTTAAAAAATTTAATACTCTGCTTTAGTTACGAGAAATCAAAAACAGAGTGGGAGACAAGGGAATCGTCAGATATAAGGAATATTTGCATGTATTCCATTGATTGGTGTGCTATGAAAAAAAATCTGGCAGTATTTCTTATGTGTTTTTATGGTCAACTGACCAATTGCCGAGCAGCAAGTCCTGGATTTTGGAACCTAGCCTGCTGACATATTTACCGTGACTCTCTAGAGATCTAATCATGGCACTGACCACTGTACAGGGACAGCAGGTTTAATGAGGCTTTGTTGAGCATTGGAACACAACAGTACACCAGAATAAACAATATCTTTCTTCCAGCCGAATGGTGGCACACAATGAGATGCGTGTGCTCAGTGACCAGTTTATTGGGTACATGCCTGTCCACTAAAGCAAACAGGCTACTCCTCCAAACAGCCAATCATGTGGCAGCGAGAGAACACATTCAGCAGGCAGACAGTGACTGTGTAGATAATCATCCAAAGGCTAAGATGGCCGAACGTGATTATTGCTACCACACATGGAGGTCCCAGCATCTCAGAAATAGGCTCCCTCCTGAGATTTTCCAACACTACAGTGTGTAGAGTTTACAGAGAATGGCGTGACAAACAGAGAGTGTTGACTAAGCCCCCGTTCAGTAGTGAGGGCCGTGTGTGGCTCGGCGAGCTACGGCGCTATGCTTGTGATCGGAAGGTTGCTAGTTCAAGCCTGACCTCAGTGTTCCGGCATGTTCTTTAGCAGGCCCCTTTACTGACAACTCCCTAGGTGCCACAGCAAGTGGTTGCCTTTCACAGCCAAACTTGCTCTCATGGAGAGCAAGATTGGGGTGGTAAAAACAGAATTTCCCCATGGGGATCTATACGATTATTATCAAGCACCTTGCTAATTAGAAATGTTAGAGGATAATGGCTAGAATTGTTAATGGTGCAATTCACCCCAAAACTGAAATAGATATATTTTAGAAGGGCTTTAGTACTATCTATCCATCTAGGTTGTTCTGCTGGGAGTTGCCTAGTTTTGGAGATACTGGCCGTAGAAATGTCAGCATCTCTGAAATACAATGCGAGTGAATGGCATTCTTCTTGTGGTAATTAAAACGCCAGAAAATACATTTGAAAAATATGATTGGTGTGTGGAGTCTAGCTTTGCGGAGATCTGCCCCGTTAAAGCTTTAGAACTAGCAGAAAGACCACACGTGTGTGTCGATACTCTATATCGGAAAATGTATTGGGACCCACCTCCATAACTGCTTAATCCCAACTGTGGTCACAGGAGCCTATCCTGGGAACAATGGGCACCAACCCTGGGCAGTTGCCAACACACCACAGGGCAGATTTAGACTCACCAATCAACCTGCCCTGCACACTTTTGGACTGTGGGAGGAAACCAGAGCCTCTGGCAGAAACGCACAGAAACACAGGGAGAGCGTGTGAACATCACACAGAAAAGACCTGGGACCGAACCCAGGACCTTCTCACTGTGAAGCAGCAGCACCAACCACCCTGGACACGCCTCTTAATCATTGAATTCAGGTGTTTCATTCAGACCCATCGCCACAGGCATATAAAATCAAGCACCCAGCCATGCAGTCAGGTTTACAAACATTTGTGACAGAATGGGTCATTCGGAGGAGCTCAGTGAATTCAAGCGTGGTGCAGTCATGGGATGCTACCTTTGCATTAAGCCAGTCTGTGAAATTTCTTTCCTGTTGGATATTCCACGGTCAACTGTAAGTGGTATTATTGCAAAGTGGAAGCGTTTACGAACAACAGAAACTCAGCAATGAAGTGGCGGACCATGTAAATTGACAGAGCGGGGTCTCTGAGTGCTGAGGTGCATAGTGCGTAAATGTCGCCAGCGCTCTGTTGACTCAGTAACTGCAGACTTCTAAACTTCCTCTGGCATTAACTGCAGCAGAATAACTGTGTGCCGGGAGCTTCATGGAATGGGCTTCCATGGCCGAGCAGCTGCATGCAAGCCTCACATCACCAATGGCAAGCGTCAGATGCAGTGATGTAAAGCACGGTGCCACTGGACTCTGGAGCAGTAGAAACGTGTTCTATGGAGTGACGAATCACGCTTCTCTGTCTGGCAGTCTGATGGTCGAGTCTAACTGTAAAGTTTGGTGGAGGAGGGATAATGGTATGGGGGTGTTTTTCAGGGGTTGAACTGGGCCCCATAGTTCCAGTGAATGGAACTCAATGCTTCAGCATACCAAGACATTTTGGACAATTCTATGCTTCCAACTTCGTGGTAACAGTTTGGGGAAGAGGCCCTTTCTGTACCAGCATGACTGTACCCAGTGCACAAAGCAAGGTCCATAAATGCATGGTTGGGTGAGTCTGGTGTGGATAAAGTTCACTGAACCACAAAGACCCCTGTTTCAACCAACCAGTTGAGTATAAATAGTCACAGTCACCAAGTACTCATCTGTTTGGTTGAAACAAAATCTTGGTCTGGATTTTTACTCTCTGGACCTGACATCTCCGCCTCTGCTTTGTCCAGACACAGATTGTCCGGCTCACTTGTATCTTCTTCTATGGTGAAGATTCACACCTCATGTTTGTTCCAGCATCTCCCCATTGTTTTTATTGGACTCACCGTGGGGGGGTGTATCTGTCACTCGAGGGTGGAATGGCAGAGTGGGGGTGAGTTGGGCCCGTCGCCCTGTTGATTAAGAGACGTAGCAGGTGGCAGGCAGTGGTCCAGTTGAGCCGTCATTGAGGAATCCTCGCCGGCCGCTACGGACCTGAAGCATGTCATCAAGCGGTGAAGAGCACCTCCTTCAGAGTCTCCCCTTGACAGATTTTCACTGGGTATCAACCGGGTTAATTGACTACGTTCCAACCACCATTACCAAACGACGTCAAGCTACATGCTATTCCATTTATACCGAGGGGTGAGCTGCCAGGGGCTTAATTAATGTATCAGGTCTGTCCCACACACGGCGTTTTGGTCCATGTGTCGATGGTCACCCACGATTGACTGCAAAATTTACCGGTCCTGAGCTTGATATATAGCCTTCTTATATAATTCAAAGTTATGTCTTACAATAAAGAGCTTGCAGAACAAATTTGCCTCTGTGCATTCTGTCCACAGACAGTATAACTCACACTTTATTCACTTTATCCAGTGACTGCCATGTCAAACCTAAATACTATTATACGACTTATAATTCATTCTTACTTCCCTGACAGAGGTCTTGCACTGGAGGTGACTTCATTACACTATAGGTTATTGGCTCATATATCAAACCAGCGTGGCCCCAATTTTAAATCTGCTCTCTCCCTTACTGTGAAATTGACTGCTTTCTATCAGAAACTAATTAAATTAGACTTCCCTTTATATACGAAACAAATCCATAACTTTCCCCAGATTGTTTGATATTTGATAAAATAAACAAAGATAAATAATATATTTGGCTATCCCTGTTGAAACAGCATTCACATTAAAAAAACAACCTTTACATGAGGAATCCAAAGTGGCAAAATTAAATTTGCTTAGCTTATTCATAAATCCGCCATTTTTAAGTACCCTAAAATACGTTCAGTGCGCTTCACGCAGCTTGTGGGACTAACCTTGTTGCGTCCTTCTCTCAGCAGTTTGCTACAGTAATTTCTGTCTTATTTGTCATGCAAATGATTGATTATCTGCTGGAAAAGGTTCAGATTCCAAGTAGCAAATGATTGCTTTGATATTGTTCTGTTGAGTGATCCAGATTAGTGTCTTAGCCAACTGAGCTTCAGGCAGATATTTTTAACTCAGGCAGTAGATGGTACAACAGCCAAGCACATTGTTGAATATGTTAGTAATCGATATCTTGGATGTTAGTATGTGTAATTTATATGACAGGTGTTTTTAGCTGTATTCTTTTCCTTGAGAAAGCAGGGCCAGACAATCCCTGGAGAAATTGTAGACTAAGAGCCTTGCTCAGGGGCCCAGTGGTGGAGTCACCCTACCAATGCTGGGATTTGAACCAACAACCTTCTGATTATAGCATCCTAACCTCCTGAGCCCCACACTGTCCCCTGTTGATTTCTGACTTGTAGAGCTGCTTATAAAGATCGACAGGCACCTGACTCCGTGTCAGCCAGGGACCGCTAACTTGAGGAGATCTTGCGTCGTGGTCTTCATGCGTAACCTGTTGATGGCAGAGTGACTCCAAGGTGACGGATGGCGAAGCCGGTAATGGAGATGCGGCATTGTCAGTTGTCATACGGGGTTTCGGCATCTTCAGCAAGATCTCCTCTCATTTCTCTTTGATGGCCTAGACACCTGTACATCTGCTGCTCCTTGTCAATAGCTTCCTAGCCACAATTATAGCTAATAATAGCTCCCATTCTAGATCCCAGCATCTTCATGCTGCCTTTCAGTCCCTAGAGATCAGATTCCAGCCCTTTCCATTACAAGTAAGCAGAAAGGTCAGGACTGGTCAGGCGTGAAACCTTTGTTATCTAATGGGGTCTAAAGGAGAACAAATAGAACAGAGACTTACTGTGAAATGTGTACAGCATTGAGAACCATGTGAAATATAGGTGTGGGGATGTTACTGAAGCCTGTGTTTGAGGTAAATATGTTTAATATGTTAGTCTTGTACCTTTCCTGCTCTCCTTGAAAGAGATAAAGTTGACTGGGGAGTGATCTGTCGCCGCCCGAAGCAGATTCGGCTCGGCACTTTTAACATAATGAGTCTTTCCCGGAGTTCGTTGTCATAATTTTCAGGAAGTGCACCGCAGACGAGCAAATATTGTACCCGGTAATGATTTATCAGTTTGTCTGTGAGGGTGATTTTTGTTGTTGTTGTTTTGGGAAATGCACAGGGGTAGTTTTATGCAAAGACCGGCTGCTGCATTTAGCATTGTGACATTTGTGGAGAATGGCTGGATGCGTTTCCAGGATTTTCCCTGTAATTTATTGTGCCCATTGTGATACGTGGCTGCTGCACCCATCGTTTCCTTTTGTTTAACGAGTGTGGGAAGTTGCAGGAGAATCCCTACCACTAGGCCGCCAGACAAACTGACCCAGCCTCTGAACGTCTTTACCTCCTTACACGGAAATGTGCTTCGCCTTGCTTTCTCTCTATCGCTCTCATTTATCACCACGGCAGTAAACGATTCCCCACACTGGAGCACAAACGGCCGTCATCGCTTCAAAAGCCCCAACTTGATGCTTGTTTGTGTCAACGGCTGCACCAACAGATCAAAACAAACGACTGGCACCGGTGCGTAAAGATAAAACAAAACAGAACACACCTGCACTTTTGTTACTGTGATACTGAACAAAACATAGCAAGGATGAGAATAAAACTAAACTGAGACTAAGATCAGACTAATGCTAATCTTATCATGCGTTTTTATAAAACAGATTAAAACGGAAGGATGAAATGAAGACTTCACAGCATAACAGTTTTTCCCTGTTGCTTTTCCACAGTGATGGTAACGGTAATCACATTCTCTTAACGATCAACAAAAGCTGTGAAACAATGACATGTTCGACAAAAGTCTTCGTTTTCACTGCAAAACTCAGTCCTTCATTCTGAACAATAAATATATGCTGCAAAACTGCATAATTCACTGACACAGTCACGCGAGGCATTACAACAGTAACACATCCAAGCGTTCACTGGAAATTCACAAGCAAAACACCAACCAATCATCTTACTGAGGCAGAGAAACCATGGTAGGTATTATAGCATAATATTTATTTTAACCCATCATAATCATTACCGACTAAACACGAGTACGCATAGCGGTCCAACACAGTGAAATGCGAAAAAGAGAAGATGCCTATTTACTGGAATTAAATTTTAAATGTATTGGGCAATATACTGGTAGGATCAAACTCAAACCTGATCCTGAGCAAAAAAATCTAAGATTTACAAATATATTATACAGTTAGGGTGCAATAAGAAGTACCTTTAGGTTGAGAATCAAAATCAAAGTCTACAACTTTGCCTGATCAATACTGACCTTGGTCAGCATCACATAAAATAGTGTCTTTGGCAATGTAACGTGATAAATACCTTTACGGCACAGCTGATCCTATCCGGGCACTCAGATGCTGTGATTGCCCTGCTAGTCTCAGTCATATAGCATCCAGCAGCGGCGTTGGGCTGTAAGGACAGTGGTCATAAAAACTCCATCTACAGGGAGAAAAAAAAACTTCTCAATAGGATTGAGAAACAGTGAATATGGAGGAATGAAGTCAACGGACATGCTTGGATGTGCCCTAAACCAGTATTTCCCAACCCAGCCCTTGGGGAACCCCGGACAGTCTACGTTGTTGCTGAGAGGAAGCAAAAACGTGGACTGTCCGGGGGTTCCCTGAGGACTGCGTTGGGAAACACTGCCTAAACCACTGCATCACTGCAGACGAGTGATGGAAAGGGACATTGCCACATTGCCCCTTATGACTACATAATATACACCATTGAGCCCGGCATCCTGTCTCCTTTCCTTGTATAGCTTAGTTCATTCCTATTCCGCTACAAAAGACTCAGCTCAAGAGCTGTGTTGTAATTAGCACAAGGAGTTGAATCAGGTGTGTTAAAGAGGGTAAACCAAAAACTGTGCAGTGGACTGGACTGGCGCTGGACTGGAGTTTCACACCCCTGGTTTAGAGGCATGATTCGCAGCAAGTGTGTCTTCAATTGCAGGACTAGGCCAATTTGAGTCAGTTTTTTGAGAGAGAGCCTTAGCAACCGCGGAGATTTTCTTGTTGTTAGCTTGGCCTGGGACTTTCACGCGATTTCGGTGCTATCAGATGATCACTGCGTCTAATGGTTTGCAAAAAAGCCCATTAGCACTGGTAACTGACGCACATGCGACGGGAAATAGTTCTGCCGTTCTGCTCGCATGTCTTTAGAGCTGACAAAATGCATGAAAAAAAATCTTATAAGAAACAAAGAGAAACTGTAATTGTGATCCGTGTATGTCTTCGCTGTGGTACTTCTGTGGTTGTATATGTCCACTAAATAGGCAGCAGGGTGACAGTGTCTTGATGCTTGTTCCGTGTCAATGGCTGCCCCAGCTGATCAAAACAAATGACTGGCACTTGCGAGTAATGACCCCTGACGTCTCTCCTAGCTCAGCTCCAGTGTGTCTCCTGACAGGCCATGGCTTTACTTACTCCAGCTTTTCTTGGATTACATTACGACGGCACATTAGCGCAGACTATCTTATTAGCGAAACTGGCAAATTGCAATAATGTCTCAATCCTTACGTGACACTGTAGTTACTTTATGATATACAATTGCTTTGATCTATTCGGATCGAGGCAACAGATGTAAGCTGTTTATCAATTAGAGCGAGATGAGGGAAAATTACTTTGGTTTCTCTTTGATTAAAGCAATCAGACTGTTTATCGTTAAATTGGGTAGCTGTTAGAATGATTCATCTACAATTATGCTACTGTTTATTATAATATTTTTGAGATAATAACAAAAACTTTTATCTTTTAAATTAAACTAATGAATGGCATCATTTATTTATAAATATCAAATACTTTTACTCTTTGCTTTCATGCTTTAAAGGAATGAAGAATACTTTTATGTATGGATTTCATTATACTGGTAGTTCATTCAGGGTGTTCTATTTGCATATATGTGTATGTATCCATGTGTTTATGAATGGATGGATGGATGGATATGTAGCTATGAAAAACTTTATTTAAAATTCTTACAGTTATTGATTAATGCAGACTGTAAGTTTTCAAATAGCAATTTAATAGCCGCCGCCCAAAAGATCGCATTTACCACAGCAATTAAAGGAAAGACCAATTTAATGGGCAACTAATCTAATCTCAACTGGCTCACACGGAATTCAACATGATAAATATTAGATATTACCACAAAAAAAAAAAAGAAAAATCTCGCCACACTGCAATTTAAACATGACCTTAAATAACAGGCCCATGAAGAAAAAAGGTGCAATTAATTACGTAGAGACGAGCTCCCCAGCAAGGTCACATTTCACGGCGAAAACTTCAGAGATTTCCGTTACGAATGACGCTGGATCTGAAGAGGCTTAGAACAAAACAAACGGGTGACAGGATCACCGACGAGGACGGAACCAGCTAACGACGGATCCGCACCGAGATGCCAGGAGAACAGAGCACCCGGGCAGAGTGTCTTCAGAGGCTTCAAAGACCTGCTTAGTGCCTTTTTAGGTTTCCTCTCAAGTGGGAATCGTCAGACTTCCCCCACAATGTTCTGGATATGAAAGTGCCCAGTATTTACAGACAGGGGTGCCGTAAATGGGGGGGGGGGGGGGGGGATGCAGTGAGTTAGGGGGATTCCAAGGGCTCGAAAAATTTGGAATGTAATATGATTAGTCTGGGTTGGGGGCCCAAAATGATATGCTTTCAACGGCACCCCAGGGGTTGATGGTTAATATTAAAGACCCCCCGCTACCATACTCCCTGTACTACGAATACTGAATAAAAATGAAACAATAGTACAGAATTCATCATTTATGTTTCCATCAATCTCATTATATTACATTTCTGCGTTTATACAAAGTATCTTTTTTGTTACTGTTATCTATCATAGTTATACTATCATGTTCATTTTATTTACACGGCTATAAATCACATTATACTGCCTCGTTCATCTTTTATTTTATTATCTATCACATTTACATGAGCATAATACGCATTACTTTGTATCATACTGTAATCGCTTGTGTTCTCTCCCGCCTATGCAATCCATTATCGTTTATTTATCACATTTACCGTATTATTACAATTATACAATCTAACACCATTTATCTTACTTTGTATCACATTAATACTTTGTTCCCAATATAAAAACCGTAATGAGGTGCAATTAAAAATCAAACGCACCCATTGCTAGTCGGATTGTTGCAATAAATTTGTTTTAGTTCCTTTAATATTCACAATCTGATTACCTCACCCCCTCTGACACTCTGATATATGTATTTATATATTTTTTGCTATGTGTCAGGATCACCCCCTGCCTGACCAGCAGGTGTCACTGCTTGCCCCTTTCCTAGTGTCTGAGCCCTTCAGGATTATCACCATCGCCTCTGTCTCGTTTTTCCCAGACCTACAGTTTGGTTGATTGTAACTGGCCCACACCTGTCCCTCGTTATCTGTGTATATATGTGCCTGCCGTTGCCCTTGTTCCTCAGTTGATCTTTGTGTGTTTGCTGCTGTTGTTGCCCTGTGTTTGTTGCTGTTGTTGCCCTGTGTTTGTTGCTGTTCCCCTGCAGTAGTCTCTGTGTTGCCCCCTGCTTTATTTATTTTTTTTATTGTCTTTTAGCTGGTTTATTTTTGACCCCTTGTAGTCCTTTTGCTTCTTGTGTTCTTTCTTTGAGTAATTAAAGTCCCTTTTTGTGAGCCACAATGTGGATCGCCTATCCTTCACCATGCCCATCTGCAACAATATGATGTACACTGAAGTCTACCTAATAAGATGAGTATTACCTTTAATTTATATCAGTTTTTAAAGAAAGTACCGCTGTTGAGCGGAACCCTGAGAAGATGAAATGATGCTTTTATTTTCCATTTACACGAGTACATTGGAATTCTATCAGTTTCATATACCCCATCATGTTCTCCTTTTTAAGGCACCCCCATGTATTAATGTTTGAGTGCAGGATCAGCCATTTATCTGGTGCTCAGGGAGCATTTTGGGGGGATTAAGAGCCTTGTTCAAGGGCCCAACAAAAATGGAACTATTCTGCAGAGGATGGGATTCAAACCCACAGCCATCTGTCCACAGACACAGTGACTTAACCCACCGGGGCACACACCAGCCCAGGGGTGAATTGCTCTGCCAGCTGGGTGTATTGCTTACAAATTTGGCCTAATGAGGCGATCATCCACCCCAATGCACACTTCATTCACAGCCCGGAGTTTACACATCACTAGGTACATAGTTTATCTTCAGGTGGCTGACGTGACCGACTGTTAATGTACCTTGCCGGCAATTATGATGAATCGTGGTAATTAACAGTAACCCATAAAAACCCTGTAATTGATAGTGATGGCATGTATATCATAATGGAAGAGGAGTAGAAATGATCTCATCTGTATATGCACTAAAGCTATTCTAGTAGTCCATTGTGTTTAAATAATGTACTCTGAAAGACAATAGTCCTAGAAGTTAATGGAAATAAGGGGACAATCAAAGACCACAAGATTCTCATACACTGGGATAACTGTCTAATAAAGTCTAGCTTAACAGGGGATGCATTCTGTTTTCTCTCTATGTTCACAGTGTGCCTGGATATGAATACACTAACACTGTATGTCTTCATCAAAGATCCTTCCAGAAAGTGTGAGTTCCTTCAATACTTGATTTTACGGATGGATCCCAGGCCAGATCACTGGGCACAATTAACAGAGAGACAAGTTTGGAGTTCGGCATAGGTTTATAGGGGCATTTACCATTTTTGTCTACACTGCATTATGGGAAAATGGTGCTACATGGGTTGCAGTCCAGCAGCGGGTTGTTTTCTTAGAGTCCTGGGGTTGCTGGTTGCAATAACCTTTTGTTTGTATGCCGCTCTTCTTACCGAGCAATACAATTTACTATAAAGTGTTTTGGTGCATTTGTATGAATCTGCCACTCTTACTGCTCTCGTCAACACCATGGGACAGAAGAACCTGTCATACGGATAACCCACTGTTACGCCCTGCCCAGCTGATCCTCATGCCTCCCTAACGTGGCCCCGATGAGCCACACCTGTTGCTTGTTACCCCTCATTAGTCTTTGTATTTAAGTATCTGTCTGTCTCATCTGCTGCAGTCTGATCATTTCCTATGTCCTTCTCTGTACTTGCCTTCTTGTTTTGATACCTTGTGGCCTTGTTTGTTTCCCTATTCCCGTTCAACGAACCATTTTTGTTCGCCAAGCACCTGCCTTCACGTCCTTCATCACGCATGTCAGAACACAACCCCCTCGTACTTTATCTTTAGGCTTGTGCATCCTGGGATAGGATCTCAGTTGACGTGATGCCGACTGGTTTGGAGGATGCTGAGAATGGATGGGTGGACATTACACTGGCCTCACTTCCCCCGACAGAGGAAAGACCCAGGGTTTATAACACTGCGGCACAGGATATGAGTTTCACAAGTTCCCGATACATAAAGGATGCAGTAATTGAGTCTGCTGTTTTAGTGTCCAGCACCGCTCATACATTATTCAAAAGGAAATCATATTTTTTTTTTTCCGAGAGATCAGTCCAATTGTAGACAGTACTGAAATAATGTAATGGAGGGGGGCAGAGTTTTGCAAGAACGGGAGGATGAAAATATACTTTTAACTCTCAGAATTACAGCCAGCAGGGGGTGGGGAGAGAGGTGGGTCAAGCCTTGGCTTCTGCCGGCAAAGCAGTATGTTCAAAGCTCATTACAAAGCAGTAAATGAACAATACACAAAAGTTCTCCAGTGACTGGAGACAAAAGGCAATTTCTCCTCATTGTTTTTCCTGATCTTTGCTGGGAACCACCCAGGATGCCACACAGAAAAGTAAGTAAGCAAATAAATGAATTGCAAACAAACAAACAAATAAATAAACATATGTGTGTGTTTAATTATTTGTATATAGATAAGAAAAGATGGTGGAGATTTTGGTACAGTTTTTCCTTGACCCACTTTACAGAACCATGGAATATTCTAACCTTGTCTCTCTTCCACGTGTGACGGACATAACCTTAGTCAAAACTGTCAGGTGGAGCAGAAAAGGTGAAGATTAAAATACCCAGAGGAAAGAAAAAAGGATGAGAAGATCTTTTATGTTAGTCCTACTTCTGTTCCATAAACATAATGCCTACAATATAAAAATGCTTGTCTCTTATATCTCACATATTTTTTAATCATCGTCATCACAGCACCTCTCTTGGTGATGGTTACAGTGACAGCACGTCAAGAAGATCAAAGCCACAGATTGTAGGTCCTTCAGATGCTCCCAGGCCAGCTGGGAGATTTTATCCCTACGATGTGTTCTGACCCTGGTCCAGGGCCTTCATCCAGTGACCCATGCCCAAAATACCTCCCTTGGGAGTTGACCATGTGACATCCTATTGAGATACCCCTACCAACACTTCTTTGAGGGTGCAGCAGCTGGCTTGAGGTTCTTCTGGATTCCCTATTGAATATAATCATCGATAAACTCTTATAAGTTCCAGATGGATCTAAAAATTAAATCCCTGTGTGGTCTTGGAGCAGTTTCCATGTTGCTCTATCTGATTACATCTTAAAATATATAATTATACCTTCTCCTAATACAAGAAATAGATTTAAAAATAGATAAAATGTTAGTTATTCTTCACATAATATCTGATTATAAATCTAAATAATGTTGTTTAAATGGAAACCTTTGGAGAAATAATTTATACAGCACACATATCGCTCTGAGCTGTACGAAGTACCTGAAATTTCTTCTGAGACATGAGATAGATACGAGCCACTCTACTGCTAGTCACCCTTAGCATATATAAATTAATCATTCACCTCATTAACATTTCAAGGAATTCTACATGCTTCTTTGTACCCAGATATGTTTCCATTTATGACACCAAGAGTGATGAAACAAAATGGAAACACCCCGATTTATTTTCTTATTGGATACATAACAGCGCACATATTTTATGACATCACTGCCCCCTCCCCCCGACTCAGAATATGCTAATGAATTTTGGACCTTCGTTAAAGATACAAAAGGTGAAATACAAAATGAGATAAGAGATGAAATAGTAGCAGTTGGCTCCTCACTCGCTTTGCTGCTTGTATCCCCAGCTATTAATGTTAGCATGCAACAATAAAGCCTAAATACAAAGCACAAAACAGAAAATACCTGCATTTTTATTACACTGAGACTGAATGAAACATTACCAAAAGTAAGAACGAAACAGAAAATACCTGCATTTTTGTTACAGTGAGACTGAATGAAACATTACCAAAAGTAAGAACAAAACAGGAAATACCTGCATTTTTATTACACTGAGACTGAATGAAACATTACCAAAAGTAAGAACGAAAGAGAAAATACCTGCATTTTTATTACACTGAGACTGAATGAAACATTACCAAAAGTAAGTACGAAACAGAAAATACCGGCATTTTTATTACACTGAGACTGAATGAAACATTACCAAAAGTAAGAACAAAACGGAAAATACCTGCATTTTTATTACACTGAGACTGAATGAAACATTACCAAAAGTAAGAACGAAACACAACATACCTGCATTTTTGTTACAGTGAGATTGAACGAAACATCAGCAAAATCGAGAATAAAACAGACCATGCCTGCATTTTCGTTACAGTGGTACTGAATGAAACATTAGCAAGGATGAGAGTGAAACTAAAGACTGATGCTAATTTTATGATTGTGTTTTAATGAAAGCGAGATTAACACTGATAAAACTGAGCAGACGATCAAAATCAGTGAATGTGGCAAAACATGAAGGTTAAATTCACAGCATAAACTGTGATCCACAGAATCTGATCCTCGTATATCCTGGCTGTGGTATTTTTAGTTTATCCGCTAAAAAGGCAGCAGGAAGATGCTGGAAACCTGTAGTTTGTAGTTTTCATCGGTACTGTGCGTGTCGGGGTGTGAACTTTCATCTAGAGCCATGTTAAATGCCGCTATCAGAAGGTAGTATGCAGTTGGACAATGCAAAAAAAATGTTTGGTTCTTTAATCTCAATATTTTTCCTGGTAGACTGTGCTGGTTGTAGTCATGCAGGTTCAATCCCTGAATTGGTTCCACAACTATCAAAATCAAGATAGTTGGCTGGGAATCTGGGTATTGGAGTCAGACAGAACTTAAAAGCTGCCTCACAAGACATGGGATGCAGTGTATGAGATTCAGGCCAGAAGAGGTGGTGCAGTTAGACACCAGCAGGGGCTGGTGGAGGTAGGTGTCTGAGCTGTGGTTTAACACCATGTGACTTCATTAGAATGATCTCAGTCCCCTGATGTACATTTGGAGAAGAATGTCAGAACCCACAAGCTTTAATGGAGACTCAGCAGGGTTTATACTTCCAGGCAGGGATTAGGATCTGTCTTATTGGTTCTCCTTGCTGGGGGTCTTTAGCTCTGCAAGCCAATCATATGTCTTTTTGTTGATGAAGATGCATGTTTGGGCACAAGACAGGAGAGGCCTAACTTCTCTGGGTGCCCTAAGGGGCCCATGTGAGCTATTTTTTTGGAGAAACAAGAGGGAATTAAAAATGATGGAACATCAATAATATGCTAATCAAAGAAAAAGTAAAAGCCAAGACCAGCATGAGGCCCTCTAGAATGTGAGGCCCAGTGTTACCTGTCCCTCTGCCCCCCCCCCCCCACCCCCCACCCCCAAAATCCACCCATGGCACAAAGATGAACTTTTTGGGCACCGTGGCACTACAGACCGATGTTCCTTGATTCGCTGAGGTTGCTGTGGGTAAGTTTAGAGGTGACAACTGCAGCAAGAATCACTAAGCCAGCAATTCAAAATGTGTGCACACGTCGGTGACACCCTTGGTCACCGACACCTTTCTCTGTCATTCTCCCAGTGCTGCGACTCCTGCGATGCTTATATAAATGGATGTTGACGTGTTGGGAAACAATATCTTTGAGGAGCATTCTCCGAAATATAGAAAATGCAATTTAGCAATCAAATTTTAAGATCAGACTGAAAAACAGAAGACAAAAAAGTCTTGATGTTAGTCTGACCTTAAAATGCGCGTTACTGGGGGGGGGGGGGGGGAAAGAGTTCATTTAAATGTAATATAATACGGAGCGGAACATTTGGTTTATTTTGTCAGGGATACATATTTGTATGTGTCTCCATTTCTAAGGTTCCTTTTTTTGATCTCAAAGGCAAGTATATGCTTTGATCATAACCTTGGCACTTTATATCCTGAATACCTTTCAAGAAGCTTCTATAGAAGTAAAGGTTTATACTTAATTCATCTTCATACTGTTCAATAACAGGTTTTATGCTCTAACTTTAAAGGGGATTTGATAAGACTTTACTTTAAACCCTTGTTAAAAGCATTTTTTGCTGTAACATCTTGTGGAATAGATTATTGCAGTCTATGGTGACGGGACGTGACAGATCGTGACAGATGGCAGCATATAGGACAGCCGCCTCGAAATATACAATGGCCGCACCTTGCCCGTTAATCCAGCCCTCCATAACTGTAACTATTAAACACGCTTTCCGTAGAAAGCCTCTGGGATTCAGGGGAAAAAGCCGTGTGAATCTACTTTGTCTTTGCGCCTTTGATCAGTCTTGCGGAGAGTAACCAGCACTGTCTGCGCACGGAAAGCGCCGCTGACAGGTTAAGATTTATGCGTTAGCCCGGTATAAACTTAACTCAGCACTATCTGTTCCTCTGTTCGGCGGAGCGGAGCCCAGGCATCTAACGCGGAGAACAAGCTGAACCGCGGCCAAGCGCTCCGGCCGAGATACGCGCCGCTCGAGGTGGTTTTTCATGTGATTTTATTATTTAGTTCTGCGCTCTCCCTTAGTCCTTCTCTCTTTTTTGCCAGTGGTATCTCTCTATGTTCGCCAGCTTTGTCCAGATTAACAAACCCCTAGGAAGACAGGAAAAGTTATGTTCTTTCCATAAAGCGCAGCCGCGTGATTTATTTGCTCAGCTTGTAACGGTCTGGACAAAAAGAACCGCTTACGGCTGAAATTTTCAACTCACAAGTCCAATTACATTCCTGCTTTGCAAATAAATTATGTACTTTATAGTATTACAATTTTCCAGCATTTTTATTTATTTGCATTGTATGTTTAATTAATAAGTCATGTCTGAGTATAAAAATATGAAACCATCCAGCACCCCTGGAGCGGTTTTTGCAGTTCTCAGGGTTAAGGGCCTTGCTCAAAGGCTCAGTGCTATAATCACTCTACTAACAGTGGGAGTTGAACCAATGACCAAATGGGGAGAGACGAACACGCAGCCGTTTCCTTGAGAGATACTCTCCCCACGGGGATTAATAAAGAATCACGATTCTATTCAGTTCTGGAGTTGCTGGCTGCAGCGAGATATGCGCTCTTCTGACCTGGATTAACGTCCCAACTAACGGTTAGAAAATCAGCGTCGGCACGAAAGCGACAGGTTGTAAAAACAGATGCGGCTGTTTGCGTTTGGCACGCCCCTCGTGTCGAGATCCCCATAAATAAACGTGACAATGAAATGACTCACGACAGAGCACGAGGTGCCGGCGTATCAGCACATACGTGCTAACAAAACATTTCCTCATTTCCAGAAATATATTTGGAAAGTCTTTTATCTTAAATTCAGACAGAAAAAGACAAACATTTATTCCCTCACCATAACTATAAATATATTTTAGAGGTGACTATGATGAATTAAACAGTTCAAAAATAATAAATAATAAAAATAAATAACAGTAAAATGTATAGATCCGAAAGCACTTTTTGAACTGGCATTGTGAACATTAATGGATTTAAAACTTTTTATTATTAAAAACCAGGGATGCAGGGAAATAGCTGCAAAGCTGATGTGTATTTTGCTTTTATTAATTCAGCTATAGCATCTGTTTGCTGGTGTGGCTCCACACTTTCACCTTGCCATTGCCTTTCCCAGCTCGATATTTTTCTTTTCTGAGTGTTATTTATGCGGCTCATTCTTGGGCATTTTCACCATAACGCCAGGCTCGGCCCCCTCTCACGTCTTGTTTACATGCGACGCCACACTTGAGTAGTTAGCTAATTAGTTTGGCGGCAATTATCTGCCTCAGCGCCTCACGATGCTTGCGTGTGTCCTGACGGGGGAAACAAGGCGGTGTCCTCTCTCTGTAACCCCTTTAACTCGGGGTCTTGTTTTGAGACTTGTCGGGACGACGATAGATCTTACGAGACACGTTTGTGGGGTGAGCCGCCGCGATCAGACCTCTCCAAAAACCGAGAGAGAGCGGTTGCGCGGAGACGCCGTGCCTCGTTTAGCTGTTAGCGTTCCTGCATCCAGCCAGAAAGGACAAGGGCACCATATGGCATCAGAGCTGGGCCAAAAAGACACCCTCACTTATTAATTCTCAGTTGCGTGTGGGCGATTGCATGTTTATTTGTGGTGTGCTGCTCAGTGGGTTAGGATGCTGTGCTTGTGATCGCAAGGTCGCCTGTTCAAATCCCAGGATCGTTATTGTGCCCCAGAGTAACGTCCTTAACCCCCAATTTCTTCAGGGACCAGCAGGTCTGCTGGATGTTTTGGATAAAAAATTCTGCTAAAATAAATAAAATGTAATATATATGTGTGTGTGTGTATGTGTCTGTGTATAACCTCTCTTATTGCACAATCTTTCTGCCAGAGGGGTTATGATGATGCCGATGGAAATAGCAGTTATTGAAAACCGTCCAAATGAATGACTTAGACTTCAAAAAGATACATATATTTGTCCAATGTATAAAATAAGTAGTTCACAACTCAGTATTCAATAGCACATCTCAAATGATACAGCGAGATATAGATGTGTGGACTATAATCATCCTGAATCTGACCCAAATACACGTGTTATTTGCGTTCGGGTGTCTGTTATCTGTCTCTTAGAGGCTTAGCCTCTGTCTACTTTTAAAATGTGGGAAACAGCTTAAGAAGTGGTTCTGCATGGAATACATAATGTAAGGTAACAGCTTGAATTCTGAGTTACTTATCCTCAGGTCAACAGAAAGACAAATAAGAATACTACTACTACTACTACCACTACTACTACCACCACCACTACTACTACCACTACTACTACCACCACCACTACTACTACCACTACCTCCACTACTACTACCACCACCACTACTACCACCACCACCACCACTACTACCACTACCTCCACTACTACCACTACCACCACCACTACTACCACCGCCACCACCACCACTACTACCACTACCTCCACTACTACCACTACCACCACCACTACTACCACCACCACCACCACCACTACTACCACTACCTCCACTACTACTACTACCACCACCACCACCACCACCACTACCTCCACTACTACTACTACCACCACCACCACCACCACCACTACCTCCACTACTACTACCACCACCACTACTACTATCACTACCACCACTACTACTACCACTACTACTACTAATAATGTCCTGTAAGCATAGACACAGACCCCCACAGGATGCCTGATGTACAGATATACAAACACTTCACTTTTCCATGCTAATAAAGACTAGCACAGAACCATAATGACACAAACTACTATGAAGACCATGTGACTGTCTCCATCGCTTCATCATCTTGATAGGCCCATCATAGCTGCCATGCCTGGTTATTATGGGCTGTTTGGGGATTCCCTAGTACTGGACGTGGGTAGTAAGTAAGCAATTAATGGGTAATATCACCTGGGTAAATGGATGGTGGTGGACGTATGGATGGATAGTAATGAATGATATTCAATTCACTTTTAAACTCTACATATGTTGGAAAAGTTTTAAATGCATATAAAAGCGGCATTTATTATCAATAATAAAATACACCATGCATCTGACTACTCGCTTTCCACTCATGACTTGTATGTAAGAGTTTAGAAATTATTCTAATGAGAAATGCTGCACAAACTGGATTGCAAGTGTGTTAATACTCTCAGCAAGCAACGAAAGATGATCATTTCCACCAAAGGACAGCAAGAGAAGGATGATCAAAGGTAGATTTCTAATTTTGTCTTTAACAAAATATCCAAGGAAATGGTGTCCTATTTTTAAGGATGCTAATTGCTTGTTTTGGTGGCAAACATGGGTGGGATTTTGATTTTTGTGGTTTAATGATCTTCTTTCGGGCCAAAGCTGAAAAACAAAAAAATATAGACAAATATTTTCTTTCGACCTCCGTGGAAATGGATAAGGTAAATACGGGCAGTACTTTCAACCGCAGAGATTTACCCAAGAAATTCAAGGACACTCTGAAAAATAAGAAAGGCAACCTTTGCAGATTAAGTACATCCCTAAATATATTTAATGATGTTAATACTAACAAGAACAACAACAACAACAACAATAATAAATAATAATAATAATAATAATCTCACTTTGCATATGTAAAACATTCTATTTGGGAGGTGATGACTCATGGGTGGTATCCATGGCGATCACTATCGTATCATCAGCTCAGCACCAATTATGCTCCAAGCCAGGAAAAGGTGGCACCTCCATCTCCAAGGACAATGTCACTGGCAGCACACAGCTGACGTTCCTTTGCTTTCCGGTGTCATGTTTTTTTTCTTTCTCATGACTCTGCAAGTTGCTCCCGGTGCCGGGTGTGAAAAGTCGTTTGTACGAGTTCACCTGCAGGTCAGGGTATAGCGGGCCTAACCAATTATTTTCTGAGAAGGGCCAATTGTGAGCTTCGCCACATCAGGACGGGCCATTTTTAAACAATTATTTTGATTATATATGATTATTTTCAAGTCCCATAAAATTTACAATAGAAGACTAGTTTGGAGAGGCTCATTTTTGCACGCTGTATGGAAGTAACAGTTTATTTTGTTATTTTTGTGATTATGCGTGGGACTTGAGCATAAAACATTACCGTTCTATTATAATTTTAACGATCGTATGGGCCAATAACTCCCCAGGCTGGATATGACCCACAGGCCAGCTTTGCACAGGTCTGGCGTAGATGGTACAGGCCCTTTACTTTACGTATATGTTACAGTTGGAGGAACAAATGACTCAAGGGGCGATAAAAGGCGACTTTATTGGAGCAAAACTAAATAATTAGGGACTGGAAATAAACAGGACCACGAGGGATCAAAAGGAGAAGGCTAAGACATAGGAACGACATGGGCTGACGGGCAGAGTGATGTTAATGACTGGACTAGGGAGCAACTTGTGGGAGTTTTACTTACACAAAAATGTTTTGAGGTCAGAAGGAACAATGATTGGTTCAGAGAGATAACCAGTCAGATTGTGGAGGAGGCCAAGCAACTAGAATAGGAGAGACAAAGACATTTGGTTGGTTGATCCCGCCTCTTCCACAATCATTTGAATGCTTGGACCTACCTCCTCCACAATATAATTATCTAATCTCCCTGATCCAATAATTTTTCCTTCTGCCCTCAGAACACAGGACTGGGAAGCATGTAAATATTAAACGAACGAGGGAGCTAACAAGAGGCTGCTGGGAGTGATTGAAACAAGGGTTAAGGAACAAGAGGTAACACAAATAAATAACAGGTGTGGCTCGTTAGGGTCATGCTAGGGAGGAGACAGGAGGGTCAGATGGACATGGTAGGTGAGATGTTGCGGTATGTGTGCAGCAAATGAACGAAAAGAGAAACAAGACTACAGACTAAACTATAACGATGCTACCCAAGTCAAAAACAGGTTTTTGTTCTTGTAATTAATGTGTGTATATATAGGGTGGCAAGATGGCGGAGCTGTCCCCGGGGCTGGCTGCTCTCTATCCGGCTCTGACTTGCAGCGTCTGCATGTTTTTCCCTGCTCCGCCTCAGCTTCCGCTGGTCATTCCCCCGAGTCATCGCTCCGCTTTCCTCCTAATGTCCCAACACACACAGTTAACCCGAAAAGGACGACTATCCTTAGTGCATAACAGCACAAGTGTGTGTGTGTGTGTGCACTTTGTGGAATTATTCATGCAAATTTAATCTAGGGCAATTGCAGCGATTTGCAAAAATCCCAAAGTCACAAACGTGTGAAATTTTTTACCGCCGTTGCAGCTGGTATTTTCACTTTCCAGTTCATCAGTCTAGTTTCCAAATTATTAGGCACATTGACTGATTTCTCTACAGTTCAGTTGCACTTTCTATACGCTTTGGGGGACCCAGAGCCAAAAGCATTACACTGACATCTTTATAAAATTGACTTTCACAAACTAAGAACAACCACAATTGATGAAAAAATCCAGAACTTATGCATATTAATTCCGCAGCTGCCTGGCAACGCATTGTCTTGACACAGGGCAGGGACACACTTAGCATTGCCGAGGTTTCGCGGTAATGTTTTCAACTTTCATCCCCGTGCCAAATAAAAGTGCAGCAGCTTGTCACAAACGAGAAGGGCCACTTATTACCAAATTCCTGTTCATAACAGTGAGCTAGGATCTGCTGACATTGTATATATAATGAACACAATCTGTGAAAATTAATTTTGGAGGACGTCTGGCATGGCCCAGAAGGGCGCTACTTGTTATTGTTCCTTAACCCTTCAATGGCATCAGAAATATGACAACTGAACAGACACACAGCACAGTTTATTCAGTCTGCAGCTCAGTATGCTGGGCCTGTGCTTAGAAGGTCCTTGGTTTGGAGTCCAGCATCTGCAGAGTGATTTCATTGTTGGGCCCTTAAGTGAGACTCTTCTCAATTGCATGTTGCTTTAAACGAATGTGTTTACTAAATACACTGTTAAAAAGGTAAGCGTGTTACACATTAACTCATAACTAAATGAAATGTTCTTAACTGGAAAGCTCAAAAAAACCAACATTCAAACAAAGACTGAAGAACAAGGGGGGAGATTTTGTCCCAGGGATTTAATTAATGCTGATGCGTAATTGGATTTGACGCAGTTGCCAGACTCTACCTCCAGAACCCTGGTGACTGACCCAGTTCTATTGAATTTAATGTACCTGGTCCTTCTGCAGTTCAGGCTAATGAACCATCAAAACAGGGAGTCACGCTATGTTAATGTTCGAGACGTTTCGCTAAGTCAGAAACACTTAGCTTCTGTACCGCTCGAAACACTAGCTGATTTCAGACCAGCGTGTATAATTTCATGATATCTATTGGTATCACCCCTCCCTGCTAATAGCATGGTATCAGTACTGGTTGGGTAACATGAGATGATTCACAATAACAATAATTTTCAACGTTTTGGTTGTACTTGCAAACTCGAAAATGTATGGATAACTAGTTATGTGTCTTTTCTTGCAACATTGACTCACCTCAACTTTTAAGTGGCAAATCATGGTTTTATTTGCGATGAGATTTTCTGATTGTGGGTTGAAAACAGAACAATAAAAAATACATTATGTTGTACAGAGCAGTCTCGCCGTAAAGCTGCAATTCAGTGAGACATTGTTGGTGGTGTTCATGCTATTGCACTGTATTCTTTTTATAAAGAAGATCTTTATTTACGGTCGGCCTTCCAGTGTCACTCAAACCTCATTGATCTAGAACCTGGGCGATTTTACAGATTTGATGGATCATTTAAAACAGCTTTGAGTTTGAAGATAAATATAGATGGAATGAATTAATCAGAATCCAAAGAACAGAAGAAGTACACAGTAGCAATATGTCTATTTTTTGTACCTTTTGTGCAGTACAGGGTCACAGTGGGCCCTGACCTATCCCAGAATTTGTATGTCATGAGGCAGGGGGCCACCTTGGACGAAGTACCGGTTCACTGCTGGGCACATCCTCACACGTCACATTTAGCTTCATTTGCTGACACTTCCGAGACGTTTTTCTGAACATTCCGACCCATTTCCCACTCGTTGGTATGAGAGGGATCATCGCCAATCTTGCCCTGGCATTGGGGTGGAAAATTCCAACAAATAATTGGAGGACAACTGCACTGGGATTGTATCCTCAGCAAAGGCTAGGGCGAGCTAGCCCAGAGCTAGCTCCTAATGTTAACTGAGGACATTCTTTGCAGGGTGGGGGGAGGGAGTGCATTAAAGATGACTCAGTTCACATAAATTTGAAAACTGAACTGGCATGAGAACTTTCACAGTCCACCTTGATGTTTCTATGAACATATAACATGGTTAGTCCATCCACGGTACTGAGCGACCCGTTGTTATGGTTACCGTGTCACATGAACTCCCCTTTTCCATATCAGCACAAAAAGTGCACTAAGCAGCTCTTTTTATACTCAGAAAATAAACTAGCTAGAATATTTTCATACATAGAGACGTCCGCCGTTTAGTTTACTATAAGCTCAGAATGCTTATAATTATGTACAGTTATAAATAATTTGAGAATGTTTAACTCACTAACAGGGTTGTTGATGTTAAAACCTGACACTTGAAGAAATTGTATAAGTGTTATAATTTACCCTATTGGTAATCCTGTTGAGTTGCTTATTTTAAATAGACTATTTAACAGCCTGTGTTTGTAAACCTAGTGGTTTTACCCAGCTAGCATAATGCGGGGTAACAGGCATCACCGACAGCCAACATTTGCCATTTATCCCCCTCAACAACAACATCAACATGTCGGATTGTTCCATTTATTAGGGGCTAATTTGGGGTGATACATTTTTACATGGAATATTGCTAGGAGAAGCATGAGTTTGTGGAACACATGACCAACACAGTAAGATGACATAGGATAAGACAGGACAAGATTTTATTAAGACTTTGTTAATCCCAACAAAGAAAACATTACAGCAGCAGCTATTGACTGGAACAGTATGTGCATATATGTTGTGTATTACATATTTATCATGTAAGTCAATGTACTGTGCGAGCTACTGTATGTCAAGTAAGTCAAATCTGATGTGATCCACAACAGTGGGATAGTCTTAAACAACAATAGAGTGTTTTTTTTTATAGGGGAAGTTAACAGAGATTAATTGGCCAAATATTCAGTTCATTAAAAAACATGTAATGTGAGATACTGATCATATCCTTATTGCCACAAAATTACTGCTAACCAAGCAGCAGGATTCATTTGATGAGATAATGATTCTCCTCAATTGAGGCCATTTTTCTACAGGACTTATGGAAAGTATTATGTTGTAAATAATATATGAACCACAATGGCTTTACATCCAAACAGCAGCAGGCTGCACTGGAGTAAGGTGGGTAATCCTGGCTAACCAACTAGGATGTCTTAAAGGCTTAACAGAAGAAAATGAAGGCTAGAAAGCAGTCAAAACCAAGGAGGAAGATGCATGAATGACAATGTTTTTCGTGGTTTAGCATGCATAGCAACCACTGAAGATAACAAGGAACAGGAGTGGGTGATTCACATCCACAGGAACCCACTCTACTATTTTCTCAACCACACAAAAGTTGAAGCTCCCTTTTGCTTCTTGTTAATCCCACTCTCTCTCTTTTTGTTTTTTTGCCTGCACTGGTTCGAGTGGCTGTTCTCTCGTGGAAACAAGAGGCGGAAGAATGAAGCTAATGAGCGCAGGAGGAGACTCCAGCAGTCAAGCAGGTACCGAGAGCTCTTGGTCACTGACCACCATTACAGTCATTCCTTCACGCTGGGCATGAATCGCACCCGACATCAATGGGCTGCAGATCTCCCGGATCACAGGGTAGCTTGGCCCGCTGCAGCCCACCAGTGCTAAGCAGATGCTCGGGAGAACCTTCACGCCGTGATCATTATGAGGCGTGACTCATATGTCATTTCTTGCGAGGGAGGGAGGAGGAATGTGACAAGCCATTCTACTCGTGATCAGCACAGTTATAAAGATACCAAGAGCTGGTGGCAGAGTTAAAGGGTCTTTCCGTTGAGGAAAGTAAACCAAGTGCCTTATATGAATGGTTATAAACAGGGGCATGTACAAGGGTGGGGCTATAGGGACACTGGCTGAAAGCTGATAGGCTCCCCGCCCCTGTCACTCATTGAATCCGATTATATCATTGGCTAATGCTAAGACTGGCACCTCTGTATTAATTATGCCCCCCTTACGCCCCATGTCTTAAAAAATCCTAGACTCTAACCCTAACCCTAACCCCTGTTTATTACAGTATAATCTTCATGGACAAGCTGCATATTGACTTGCTAACCCATGACAGACCAAGAGCTAGAGACTATACTCAGTCCATTATCCAGATTTTGTTATTCATTAACAGGGTAGGCATGATTCCTAGCCAACCCGTTACCCAAAACGGGGTTTATAATCGTAAGTAATACTATAGGCTGTTTGTAGCAGGGACTGGGGAACTGGAGAGAAAATGGCCTCAGATCCACATGAGTTATCTCCTTTCTCCCTCCTTTATTGACAAACCATGCACTGAGTAACATGTAACCAGGCCCGGATATAAGGGGAGAGAAAGCAGAAGACTTTCGGCGGGGGGGGGGGTGGAGGAACATGATGTTTGGGAGCAGGAATAATGGTATCTATGCTTTAGAGAAAAATTACTCAGGGGCCCCACTATGTCTTTGTGTGGCCCCTGCACGTAATATCACACGTCTCTCCACTGAAGGCGTGGCTTAGCAAAAACCACACCTTCTGTAATCCAACCTCTTTCTTTGGACTGTTGGATGGCAGGTTTTGAAGGTTCCTCCTGTGAAATAGACCAGATCGTTCTCTCCCCGCTGCCTTGACAGCAGCTCCACTTGACCTTCCGGCTCTGATCAAAGCTCCCCCCCCCCCCCCCCCCCCTAATTAATAGGAGATGACTGACGGCCGCTTTGCTCACGCCCTTTATCTCCTGTCGCTGATTTGCGGCAAAAATTTACAGCACGTTCTGCTTTATATTCAGAGGTCCCGTAAGACAATATATATAATTTACTATGTGCCTAGTGTCCCGGGAATGGCCTGGTGCACCATGGGATGTCAGAGACACTAATTGGCTGGTAAATCTAACTCTTCTACAGTTTTTTTTTTTTTTTGTACATGCGGGAAATTAATATGTGAGCCATTCCACTTCTGCCTTTCCCATCACGCGCCGAGAGCTTTAATGGCTACTTATCATGTTACTAATTATTTAACAAGTAAATGATGGCACACTCCCAAAAGCACAAAATTAAATGTGACATAATTTCACTGATTAAGTCGAGTACTGTCAGATTATATCGATATATTTAAAGGTATTGGTCTGAGTCTGCAAATGAAGCTTCCATAAGTTTCCAGAAAGTTTCCATTTTTATATTATTTGCCCCCAAAATGCTGGATTTACCATGACTGTAGTTCATTTGCAAAAAAAAAAGTAAAAAAAGTTTGAGGGGTGTCTCTGTGGGGAACACCGCTGTCTCCCTCCTCCAGATTTGGGCGTTTGAGTCCTGCTTCCGAGCGTGCGGGTGTGAGGGGAGAGATTGCATGCTTTCTCTCTACCGTGCCGGTTTGCCTGAAATCCACAGCTAGCTGTCATTTGGAAATTGCTCGTAACGTACGATTGCGTGCCGATGGACTGGCACCCGGCCCTAAGTGTCTGGGACAGGATGCGGAACTGGAAGATGGATGGATGTCGGAGCTTTTGCCTCCATGCATTACGTTTATTTGTCATGCAGATAATGCAAAATGCTGCGCTGTCTTCAAGCCATGGCAGAAATTTGATACATACAGAGATTTAAAAATTTCGCCCAGGTGAAAAGGGCATGTCTTTTTTTTTTTTTTTTTTTTAATATACCTACTTATTTCAAAGATCGACAGATTATATAGGCGACTGCGAGTCAGAGACAGTCACGGATAACGGTGCGTGTGAGCCGGGTCCTCTCGCTACGGGTGATTGATGAGGATTCCCGGTGCGGATGACAAGGTGGGATCCAGCAACACAGGATGAGCAACACGGATTTATCTCCGGAAAATCGATTAGCTCATCCAAAGATGCGTGCAATGGAAAGTCAACCGATCTTAAGAGCGTTTCAGCAGCTGGGCACTGAGATATAAATATGAGGAGGAGGTGATGGTCTTTTTTGTTCCTTCTTAAAAGATACAAGTATAAATATTATGGTGCGAGGTCTTGCTAAGTTTCTCTCCGGAAGTTTCTGAGGAATGAAGAGCTCTCATTGAGTCCCTGACCTTGCTATTAATATTCTGTGCTTTCCGTCTGTCTGCTGTTATATACCAGCATCTCTTCCTTATAATTCCCAGTTTCCCCATAACCACCCCCCCCCCCCCCACCACCACCCAGTGTTATGTAAAAATGAGTAGCAGTCCAGATTATACAGGACGAGGAATTTTATAAATGTATCACTGGCGAAATCTGATACACAGAAAATAAACAGGAAAAATGCTCTTTTTATCACATAAAACAGTAGCAGTAGTATTTTTTTAAATAAGGTGTGTATAGCCTGGACAGTATCACAGCTCAGTGGGAAGCGCAGTAATTCCTTTAACGTCTCAGGTATCAGTCCCATCTGTGCGATGGTTAAATATTCTCTCTCTGTTTTTAATATTTTCTGTTGGTTCCACCTTCAGTCTAAAAAAATGTGGTGATTTGATCTGCCGTCTTTAAATCGTCTCTGTGTGTGTGTGTGTGTGTGTGTCACCCTGTGGCCGACAGTTCTCCAGGATCAAATCCCGAACATATAAATACAAACACAGCCTCATGCAAACCGTCGTGCTCAGGTCGCCGTTATTCGGGAAGGAGGATTCTGCATCTTGCCGCAAAACAACCAGACCTGAATTTAGAATAATCTCAGAATAACTCCGTTTCCTACCGTCCACACCAACACCCTGTAAATGTGTGTGAACTGAATGTGACCGTTTCAAATAAGGACCGCTAAGTGTGTTAAATTCCGAAACCGCTGAGCCGAGGGCAGCGACTGAACCCAGGGCGAACACGGCGCTGACACTGAATGGCATGTTTATTTATGAGGTCTGCCTTTGCTTGGGGATTGGCTGGAGAGTAAGTTGGGGGAGGAGGGGGGGGGGTGGTGGTGGCGGGCGACGATGACGACGGAAAAATGGCGCCGAACGATGGGAAAAAGCACCAACACCTTCCAGGAGGAAAATACCCAGCAGCGTGTCACTGGAGAATAACGGAGATCATTTATCCATTTTCCATAACTGCTTTTCCAGTGCAGCAACATGAAGAGCTAAGAGGATGTCCAAGAAAACTCAGGACATGGGGCAGGGGACACCCCCGAAGTGTTGCAGGGCCGTCACATGCACACATGCCTGGACACACACCATGTGACCGAAGGTTATTGAACTGAAGGGGGAAACTGGAATATCTAGATGTAGTAAAACCGGATTCGCTAATATTACATTAAATACGGCAAATAACGGACAGGTGCGGCAAATTAATACGCCTAACCCCAGTGACACGACTCTCCCTAGCGTGACAGGAAGTGGCTGCTCTTCAGCACAACAACACACCTGCTAGCGACAGGTGACGGATGATGCGATCCAAGCTGTCTCCACGACCAAACATCGACCCTCATTCGCAATCCGCGTGCCCCAGTGGCGCCCCGTCAACCGGCAACGGAACCATGCACTGTGCCACTGGGGCCGCTCAAGGGAGGTTCCACACGGCCGGCAGCACAGGGCGCTCAGAGTGTTGGAGCAAGGTCACGCTCACTCTTGCCTTGATATCTCCCTGCGCCTTGATTATAGAGTACTCATGCATGCATGCATGCCAGCACAGCTTGGGCCGTTCGTATTGCGCCAGCTGTTTAAATTTATTGCGTTCCACTGGATGCCACATGTAGCTGGGTTTCTGTGTACTGTCAAATTTGTTCCTCGAGGGCTCCTGTTTGGCTTGGCTTAATAATTCATTTCTTGTCTTTGTAAGTAATCAGATTTGGCCCAGTTATCGAAGGGAGAGGGAGAAAACGCGAACGCCGATTCCGTTTACAACATTGTAGTCCAGAAATGAATAATTCACAGAGTTGTGACACCAGCATGGAAATTTCCATTACGCCTCAGTTGTTAGAATTCCACGTGCACGTACGCGAACGTATGCGCACACATGTACGGCGTCAGTTAGCAGATGTTTGGACGGCGCCGCCGATTACGATAACGGTCGCCACGGCAGTGAGATGGGGGCAGGAAGATTTGAGTGATGAGGGGTTTAAGAGCGACTGTCCGTCCTAACGTTATAAGGAAAATGCACAAAAGAAAGCAGACCACACCATAATATTATTTACTCAGCAAGTACTTTTATCCAAAGTGACACCTTGTGAATGCAGGGCCAGCCAATTCCAGGAGCGATTGGGGTCAAGGGCCTCGCTGAAGGGCCCAACACTGAAATCACTCTGGCAGCTCTAGGATTTGAACCAGTGACTGAGTCATAATAAGAAAAGCATTTTAACCCACTGAGACACACTATCCCCGACCCATACAAATAAAGTTGGTGATAATTGTATTCAGTCATCCCACCGTTTTCCACAATCACTTACCTCGTACAGCAGTGTGTCTCAACCCAGTCCTTGCAGACCCCCACACAGTCCACATTTTTGTTCCCCCCCAGCTCCCAGCTGATAGCGGGAGGATAGCAGAGGCCCCAGAGGAGGCGCAGGGAGAAATCAACACACAGAGCTGTAGGTGAGCCTCAAACCCATCCTCGAGGTGTGAGGCTACAGCACTGAATTCTGGGACACCATGGAGTCCCATACCCCTTGTAGTTAAGAAAGGAAAAGCCCTGCCATTTCGAAATAGCCCTTAAATCACTGGGAAATGGCCAATTACGGACTCCTCCTGAAAGCCTGTAATGGTCACCTTTACGGAACAGAGGCCGCCACGCTCGACACTTCCCCCTAGCCTACGTAGTTAGGTGGAATTCTGCGCGTGTTGTGCTGTGGCATCAGCAATATTCACCTCAGTTCCGCGAGATCAATAAGCGTCTCCTGCGTTTGATCCGCGGTGATTTCATTAATCTTTCTCAGTTCTTTCAGCGGTATAAACACTGGTGCAATAAGCCACAAAGTGGCACGTATGAGAGGACGAGATAAAGCATCCTACTTCAGAGTCGACTGGCTGAAGGAAACTTTCACGTCCCCTGCACTTTTCCCTCGCGTGAAAACGTCGATATTAATGCGCACTCTCTCTCCTCGGACTTTTAATCATGTACGAAGTGACCGGATTCAAATGAAGACGCGTACAACAGAGCACCTCAGAGAGGGGTCTAATTTAGCCCCCAGCGAGAGGTGGCGTGTTGGTCCGTGGGTTAGGCTGTTGTAATTCTGCTCAGAAGATTGTTGGTTCAAATCCTACCATCATTCCCCTTTTGGGCTTTTCAGTCCTTAACCCCAATTACGTCGGGGACTGGAGTTGCAAATGTATGTTGCCTTAGATAAAAGCAACTGCTAAACAATCATTATGAAAAACCGGACTTTATTGCATTCTAACTTGCCATTTATAGCATGGCTTTTTATTTCAAAGGTGCGCACTGTGGTGCATGCATCGGAATGAAATAAACCAACAAAGAAGTCAATTAAAATCCAAGCTGAACCGTTTTCCCGGGGTAATGATTTACACTCCTACTGCGTTTAAATTGTTTGTTATTCAACCATTTCTGCGACCAGTTCATCATTTATAAATGTGTGTGATTCATAAATAGGATTTAAACATGTTTTTAATAATTACAACTGAATTCATTTTATAGTTGTATAGCTTCCCACTGGCTTAAGTATTTGCGCAGACTGGTAAGGTCAGCTTGGTTAATATATGTGGAATCGGATGCAACCGCTTTGAGGAAGTTTTATTTTTTCGGCTTTCGTCTGAAATCCCGTCCTGCCGTCTTTTCCGAACCAGACTGAAGTTTCCTTCGGCAGGTTCCTTGGGGTAAATAATGAAATACTCCGAGAAAAGATCCGTTAAAGAGAAGGAAGATCGGCAATAAGAGGGGTTTATATGCGGAGCAGAAGAACAAACAGAAGCGGGTGCTGTGAACGCAGACACCGCGCGGCAGCCGCTGGCAAATCTGACGCGACCGGTTTACGACGCAAATAAAATTCTTTTGTACTTTAGGAAACGTGGATTAAAAGTAAAGAATTGCCCGGGTGAAACCAGAGACACGTGCCTGCAGCCCGCTGGCTAGTGATTTCCATTTAAACACTCTTTCTATTCCATTAAAGCTTATTTTCTTTTGCTTTTATTGACAGGGCTGTCGGCACCGAGCATTTCACCCCCAAATCATTTGCGTTATGTGCTTGGTGATGATGGAGAAGTAACATACATTTAAGGACAATAAATAGGGACAAATGATATTTCACTAGACATGTATTTTATTTTTTACGATGGGCAAATCGTACCATCTGATATCAATAAGAAAATCAAAATGACTATTTAAATGTATAGCATAGCATTTGTACATTTATATAGGCCTATTGAACAATTTAATAATTTCACAACAGTCAGGATCACAAACCTCCTACTATAGTAGGCCTACCTGCATTTCTGCCCAGTGTACCTGTACCTGCATTTCTGCCCAGTGTACCTGTACCTGCATTTCTGCGCATTGTACCTGTATTTCTTCCCAGTGTACCTGTATTGCTGCCTAGTGAACCCTTACTTTGGTCCTTTGTACCAATATTTCTGCCCATTATACCTGTATATCTGTCCTATGCACCTGTACCTCTTACCATTATACCTGTACTTCTGTCCACTGTGCCTGTGTTTCTGCCCATTGTACCTGTAGTTCTACCCATTGTACCTGTAGTTCTACCCATTGTACCTCTATCTGTACTTCCTTCACTTCATTATGGCCCATGTGGGATGCTGACTGAATCTGACACAGAATCTCAATGCCTGTTTTGCATAATAGTGCCTATATTATATACATGTAGGCAGAGCCGTTGGTCCCGCTGAAATCCCAGTGAAATAACGCACGGCTCCTACTTCAAAGCTCTCCCACTAACTCCATTCAAAGTGATTCCTTCACTAACAGGAAGATCGTGGGGAGAAGGTGGACGCCGTTTGATCCAGCCCTCTGTGCGAGGTCCCGGCAGCTGCATACCACTGACAAATGAGCCTGAACGCCTTTACTGTAGGGAGCATGAAGCTCTCACAGCTACACGAATGTGTAGAGCTGCCAGATCCTGGGCCAGTCGGGCTTGTATGCTCTGTATTACTCTCCTGCTCAATCTTTGGGAAGAGATACTAATCTTTGACACATAGCCTCCTGTTAAATTTCCATCCATCCATCCATCCATCCTCTCTTACCACTTATGCTATTCAGCGTCATAGGGGGGTCTGGAGCCTATGGGCTCAAAGCAGGGAACAAGGCAGGATGGGGCACCAGCCAATCACAGGACACATTCACACACCATTCACAATTTAGCAACTCCAATTAATCTCAGCCTGTTTTTGGACTGTGGGGAGTCCCTGGGGGAAAAAAAAACCCACAGAAACACAGGGAGAACCACTGCACCCCCATACCACCCAGTGTGAGGCAACAGTGCTAACCACTGCACCCCCATATCACCCGGTGTGAGGCAACAGTGCTAACCACTGCACCCCCATACCACCCGGTGTGAGGCGACAGTGCTAGCCACTGCACCTCCATACCACCCGGTGTGAGGCAACAGTGCTAACCACTGCACCCCCATACCACCCGGTGTGAGGCAACAGTGCTAGCCACTGCACCCCCATACCACCCGGTGTGCGGCGACAGTGCTAGCCACTGCACCCCCATACCACCCGGTGTGAGGCGACAGTGCTAGCCACTGCACCCTCATACCACCCGGTGTGAGGCAACAGTGCTAACCACTGCACCCCCATACCACCCGGTGTGAGGCAACAGTGCTAACCACTGCACCTCTATACCACCCGGTGTGAGGCAACAGTGCTAACCACTGCACCCCCATACCACCCGGTGTGAGGCAACAGTGCTAACCACTGCACCCCCATACCACCCGGTGTGAGGCAACAGTGCTAACCACTGCACCTCTATACCACGCGGTGTGAGGCAACAGTGCTAACCACTGCACCTCCATACCACCCGGTGTGAGGCAACAGTGCTAGCCACTGCACCCCCATACCACCCGGTGTGCGGCGACAGTGCTAGCCACTGCACCTCCATACCACCCGGTGTGAGGCAACAGTGCTAACCACTGCACCCCCATACCACCCGGTGTGAGGCAACAGTGCTAACCACTGCACCCCCATACCACCCGGTGTGAGGCGACAGTGCTAGCCACTGCACCCCCATACCACCCAGAGTCACCTATATTTTTTTATTTCTTGCCAATTTTTAATGTTATATAAAACAATACTAAGCTATGAACTAAATAAAGTGATATATTTTGACAGCAACTGTACTTATATATAAATCAAACTAGAGGAAAAAGTAACTCTAAAATAATGTATCACAGTTGTTCATGGGCATGACAATTATTTTAAATATAATCCAATTAATGTCAGTCTACCTTGGCGTGCCAGGTTGCGAAGCTTTGCATTGCAAAGGAACCATGTGTCGGTTTCCAGTGATTCCAGTGATTTCCAGTGAGGGTATCTGGAGGAGGATAAACACACATGTCAACTAAACTGTCAGCTGTCGCTGCTATGAAAGACAGAACTGACAACAGCTACTGACCGATTACAGATCAAATATTCATAAAACAACTGGACGACTTCATTCGCTTACCAAATGACAGCTCGCGCGTTGTAAACAAGCTCAATGTTCTTCAGCGTTCATTGGGACAGATCAAGAAGCGAAAGCTATAGATCATCAAAGCTAGATAGCATAGTATTTACAGGTAATTGTGCGCTAGTTTTACATTTGGAGCCATATGTTAAGACCCATAATAGGATAAAGAGCTTTTTGAACATACACACTAAAGCATATCATTTACCTTTAAACGAATGAAGTTACTACTAAACTACTAAATGTGTTTCAAGGTGTTTTCTACTCAGAGGTTATACAATCAGGCTTGAAACTGCCTAGGTAGAGTCAGAGCTAAGATTACGCTAGGGTTGTGCTTAGTGTAATGTCAGAGTTAGGATTTTCACCTGTATTTTATTCTACAATTATATTAGATGAAATTTAAGAAAATGTCCACTAGTTACATAATGAAAAGCTTTCATCAGAAGTGAAGTTCTCCACTGGTATTCAATGAGGTAATGATTCATAATAATTCCACGTGAAATGTTTGATTGTGAATTCTTTTTGTATGCTAATAACCTGATTCGAACATGAAAAGCACTGTGTGGTATCCAGCATCGAATGTCACTGCTTTTCTATTTATTTAAGGCAAAAAAAAAGAAAGGTAATTACACCTATATTATCTGGTTACCATGGAAACAGTGTTCCGCAAGAAACTTTGGGCACAAGAGCTCAAAAGGAGTCAAAATAAGAAAAACGTTCTAATAATCAATAACAGTCTGTCAAAGATCATCTTTAAGTCCTTACATTTGTAAGACACGTTGCATTATTTCTTTCTCATTATTTTCAATATTGCATTTCTTTACAAACTCAAAAAGTTTGCGCAAGTCAGCCCTAAAAATGTTGCACTGTTAAATTTAAATGTGAACTAAGTTTTATATGGACAAAAAGAGACAGTTTCGACTAGAAGAACTGCTTTGAACTATTACTGTACAGTGATCCATCCATCCATCAATCCATCACCGCTTGTCCATAGCAAGCCTGGAGACTGTCCCAGGAAGCAGGGGGAAGGAGGCAGGAGAGCCTGACAGGATGCTGGTCCGTTGCAAGGCGTTCACCTACACGCACACACTGGCTATCAGCTTCAGAGATGCCAGTTCGCTATCAAAATGGTTTTGGAGTGTGGAGCGTCGCTAGAGACTCTGGGCCTCATGGAAGCATGTTGGGCCCCCAACCCAGACCAATCCACTTATGTTAATGTATAGGGCCCCGATCACTCAGGGGCCCCTGGCATTGTTCTAACCACCCCCCATGGCATTCCTGTTTATATGCACACAGTGTCAAGTATGCTGCCTTCAGTGCATTATGGGGTATGTAGTACGAGAACAGAAGAGAACTACACATTAATCGCAAAGGTGAGATTGCTGTAACATTTTGGGACACATAAAACGATCGATTAAATATAACTACAGTACAGAACACCTGGAAGTTCTTCACGTGCTCTGAAGACGAACGGTCATCCGCGGTCACCTGCGGTCATCTGCCCACAAAGAATATTACTTATGGATAAGAAAGCAAAATCCTGGTTCAATAAATAAATGAAATTTTCACAACTGAGGGGGATTAAGACATGAATGTTTATGAAAGGTGACTCATCATAGGGGCATCAAAAATGAGCACTGGGTTAAGCAAGGTGTACAGAGAACGGAATATCCCAAACTTATCAACGGACTGGAAATTCAAGTCAAAACCGAAAGTAGTAGCACGTGCACACAGCTACTAGAAGACATCCTTAACATTTACTTCTCGCGGTGTGCAGCTCAATGTGTTATGAGCTATGATAATTAATTTGAACTGGTTATACCAGAATGCAGCTGAAATGTCTTGGGGTATTAGATGGACTCTGCAGTAATCAATGTCAGTATCCTGAGGAGAGAAAAAAAAATTGAGTAAGAATACATCAGTATCCAGGAGGGGGGGGGGGGTATTTTAAAATGTAGCTGAGCTGAATAACTATGAAGCGATAAAACAACAAACTCTCACTGTGATTGTGAGCAGAACCACGGATTGACAAGTGAAAGGTTAATTTATTTGGGGATTGGCCAGGGAGAGAGCCAGAACCAGGAACATGTAAAAATACAGGAGCCATTTTGTAGGGGGGAGGGGCAAACCAGCATACAGTTACTGAAGGCAGATGGTTTTCGACTGGGCTTTGGGTTACTCAGGGTAGGTTGACAGATAGGTGGGCTTCACCAACACGGCTCCAGTGGGTGTGTACGCCGTGCAAATATGCACCCACAGGCTATGTTTTTAAGGTAACTGATAATTATTCCACGCAGGTCAGACTTGCCAAAATTCTGATGAAAAGCAGCATGTAATTTGTCTGGTTTTTTCCTGCTTTTTCTTTCTTCCTTCCTCAGTATGTGTGCGCAGTAACTTAGCTGAACTAAAAAGTGAACACAGCTCTGCCTTTTAAAATTCTATGTTTCTCAAGTTGTGGCAGTCTATCGGGGTGGGGGGGGGGGGGGGGGGCGCTACCTTTGCTGGAAAAGACTTCCATAAAACCACATTACATTTGTAAACAAAGACAGCAAAAGACGAAGCCTGAGTTTCTTAGTCGTAGCCCAGTTTACACAACTGAACAGTGAAACAGTTTAGCTCTGTGGATTAGGACTTTGTGCCCAGTGATCGGAAGTTTGTTGGTTCAAATCTCATACCCACCATTTGGCCCCTGAGCAAGGCCCTTTGCTCTCAAGAGCTCCAGAGAGTAGCTGACCCTGTTTTCTCAGTAGTACATTACTTATTCAGCAGGAAATTTCATCCAAAGCAAATTTTTTCCCCCCTGAATTTTAATTTCATCGCATAGCCCCGTGAACACTGCGAAAATGGCCGTCAGGCAGATAAATGAATGTAAATATGTTTAACGCATCTGTCACTTGGGGACACTTAGAGAAGATCAGAAAATACAACTTCAATGCAGCACATGCAACTCTCCGCAGGACTCCGGGAGTTACTGACCCCGGGGACAACTCCTTACCACCTGCAAACAGGCGGACGTGTCGACGAAGCCTTCTGTACACATTTGAAGTTCTACGTTGTCCACAAAGACTTCTACACATGTTTGAACTCCTGCGTTGTAAATATTCAGCTCTTTGTTTTCCTGTGTGTCTTGGATCACTGTACCCTTTTTTCTTCACCTGTGATTTTCATCACTCTAGAACTTTTGTCAGTCGTCTCTATGCCTTATGGGTAATGCTATCAGTGGTTATGACGATAGTATTGGTATACAAATATATGCATGCATAAAATGAATGGATAGAGACGCTACTATGTCAAATTGCAATCGAGGAGGTACGTGGAAATCACAAATGTTTCAGCAGAAAGTCTGATCGTCGAGGTTGAAACAATTCATTCCCCAGAGCAACCCTGTAATTGTGTGGTTTAAACCGCAGCCATAAGCTCGACGGGGTTCCCGGGATGCACAATAACTTCCTTATCGCGCCTCGACAACAATTATTCTCCTCCTGGGAAGTACACAGCATTCATTTCCCTGTCAGATCTTGAAGACCCGAGAAAAGACATAAGAACTCATCAACAGAATGACGGTAAGAACCCGCCGCGCGAAGGTCACGTGGGACGCCTGTTGTAAATACCGGTTCCGCCACAGAGGACCTTTGCAGTCTAATATTGGAAAGGAATTGCCAATTAAGTAACTGTATGAAATGCAATGGTTATGCAATGGTCCCTGATAGTCTGCACCTGGAGATATTTGAAGAAAAGACATAATCATGTGCAAAGAAAGTTTCTGTTCTGTATATTAAAAAAATATATTTATTTATTTAATCAGGATAAAGTGAGCAGACCAGTGATTACATTTAAGAATAAGCCATGTATTAAACCCAACGCGTGGCACCAGAATATGTACAAAACCTTGACAGAACGTGAAACTGAATTGCGGGTCGTTCTGACACGATTTTCATGCACAAAATATTAAATAATCGCACCCTCGGATTGTGCCGTATTTATCTCGGAGAAAAGGTTGGGTACACCATGACAGGTGACTGTAAGCAGATATTGAAAAGGTTTTTTGTTATTTTGTAAACATCAGTAGATGAAATCATATTGGAGACCTTTGCTTTTTCCAAGTAACGTTGAAGCAGCACCGAGTCTGTCTCTATATATGTGAGTGCACCTGGAGTGCACCGTAGTGTCTTTGAACTCCCGTATGCAAACTTCACCGCCACCCCCAATAGTGAGCTTCACCGCTGGCGCCCCCTGACTGAGACAAAGTTAAATTAGCTTACTAAGTTGCCAGTTAGCGCCCATTCGGAAGATGGCGAAAGGTTGACCAGCACTGCTCCCCCACCCCCCCCCCCAAAAAAAAAGGACAGTCGAAAAATAGCAAAGAATGTTTGGGAATGTTTTGTGGCTAAAGTAACACAGATGCTGGATATTGACTTAATCTTGTCAACACCTGCAGACAGTTTTTAATTACATATATAATTTTATTTATTCCCAGGAGGGCTCCTTCATAGTCGCTGGATTTTGAGACGATTTCCCCCCCAGATTTTCTTCCACACTATCTGCTCTCAGTTGCTCCCTTCCTTCCCCCTGCCCAGGCAGCACACTGGTCAAACCCCTGGATTTACTACAGTAAAGCTGATGGTAGTGGCTGTAGGACTCTTGCCACTGTATCCCAGTGAAAGCTTTTCGCTGAATGTTTAAACATTCTTAAGCAAATAATATAACAAAATAATACGATGACCGACACAACGTCAATAAAAGTGATGCGTAGTGATATTGTAATTCTGGTGAGCAGTGCATTGTGGGATAATCGTTGGAGGATAATTGACTGACTCCAAATGAGAGCTGTGTACACAGGGTGCCCCCACCGCGATGGACTCTGCCCAGCAGCTATGGGGACTAAATCGATGACGCGTGTCATCGAGCGCCTGCCCACCTTGCGTCGCCATGGGTACTTCACACTCTCCATGCGTGCCCCAGGCTAAAGTGGGCATCCGCACACTGCACTTGCATCCCTCGCCCTGTAGGGGTCACCCAAGAGCTGGATTCGCTCTCATTTGAGTCAGGAAGTCGTTAAACTTTGCAATGCATTTTGCCGCATTGGCTAAATCAAGAATCATCTATTCCTCGTAATCATATTTCACTATTTACGAAATACGCATCAGTTCTTACAAAAATATATATAATATTACGTTTGAGACATAGGAGATCGTGTTCTGCACACTGTTCTTACACTTTCCCCATTTGTCATTTAAATCAGGAACGGTCCAAGGACGATCAACCCATCTGTGTCATTTAATTATAGGCTTCTGAAACAATCCTTTTTCTCCCCCGTCCGTCTCCCTGAGCTGATAAACGCAAGCCTGCCGAACAATGCCCACGAGCTGCAGTGCCCATTGTTTGCCTCTCTCGGCAGAGGAACAAACAGATATGCCGCCAATTAGCTGGGGAAATCGTATACCTTAATGGCAAACAGCAGAACCGTACCTTTAATCGCAAATGTACTGAAACAGTGTATGGTGAGCCCGCGGAATCTGGAACAGCACGATTCAAGCCTAAAAACATTCACTTATTATCTGAGGCAGTCTTATGTTCTTTCTTTTTTTACTGTCACAGTGTCATTTAGAATGTACCGGGGATTCTGGAATTTACAGCAAATTAAATCACAGTCCCTTCCACGTGCGACGGCTGATTCCGGTCTCCTCCTCATTACTTTCCATGCTGTACTTCCTTTCATTTACATGGGAACTGGCTCAGAGTTTTAATTCGATATTGCTGCTGTAAAGACACCTTTCAGAAGGCTTTTTTTGCGGGGGGGGGATTTCACAGCTGAGGCATCACCGTGACTGTGGCATGTATTTTAGTCGTGTTAATACAGGCCCTCCAGCCATTGGCTGCTTCCCCAACCATGACACTCGTTTGTACAGCTAAAACAGCCGCAAATGCGGCTTCATCATTCCTCACATTATTCCGGGGGAAAGGTATTTTCGTAAATAACCTTTCGCTTCAGCCCCTATAGTAACATTTCACGGCCTGTCTTACTTCCCAGGAGATACGGAGAAGACCTGGCCCTCAGCAAATTGCTGCAAGAGCAATAAATAGAATGTGTGATGTCAAAATGAGGCATCGGGCAGCAGTATGGCAAATAATACACATGCAATGCAGATAATGTACATGTATGGATCAGGACATACAATCAGGCAAGACCATTTCTGCGGGGGCGGCTGGGGAAATTCTTAGGTTGGTGGGCAGCACCACAAATTTATCTGGGCCCCCCAAAGTTTGGGCGAAGTGGCGGTTCTGAGGCTAGGAATCTGTGCCAGCAGGTTGCTGGTTCAAATCCCCATTAATGCCCAGAGTGATTCTACTCCGTTGGGCCCTTGAGCAAGGCCCTTAACCTGCAATTGCTTCATCCTGGGTATGACGTTAATCTACATCCAGCCCTGCAAGCAGGTGCTCCAACTTACAGGGGAAGCTTGGGGGTTGGTGGCAGGATTGGCATTCCGGCATACTGGAAAAAAACCTCACACTGGTCCATTCGGACTAGTGTGGTGCTGTAATCAGTGAATGCTCCTCACCTACGTACCCGAAAGTTTGGGGCCCCCTGTTGGCCAGAAATAGGCACTACACTGGGGGGGGTGCAGCTCCAGTGCCTTATTGAATGGGGCCCAAGAAACAACTACCATCTTAGTCTGATCTGATCTGATCTTGCGTGTAACTAGGAAAGGATGACTAGATAATGCACGGCTTCATTTCACAGTACTGTCTCTCTCATCCATATGCACTGAACCTGTTCATGCTAAAACAGAAATGGCTTTTAATGTAAAGATTTATAGATGGAGTAGCAGCAAGTCTTCAGCATTTATCCGATCGTTTTCTTTCAGCTGGCTGTGGATTGTGCTTTCCGGAAGAAAATACCAAGAAGACTTATTTGAAAACAAAGCATCCTTGGTGTGAGGCAGGCAAAGGGATTTTTTTATTTTTATTTTTTTTGGGGGGGGGGGGGGGGTTGCTTGGAGGAACAATCAGAGCTAAAGTATCCTTTGTGGGATGGTACAGATGTACCCAGTCATTGCCGCTCAGTGGGAATCGTTTTTGGCTTTGAGATGACCTGTTATGTTCTGCGTTTTCTGCTTATGAAGAGCCCAGGTTTGAGTCAGGCTGCTGCAAGCTGTCAGTCACCTCCTGGCTTTTGGCTGAGCCAATCAGTGACTGGCGGAGTGCAGTAATCCCACCCACTGTAGCATCAAAAGCCTCATTCCTTACATTATGGGTCAGTGAAGAGTCATCTGCTTTATTTGACTGCCGCTATTCACATGTTTATTTGGGAATGGATTTCCTGTCTGCATAAGTATTCAGGAGATCTCATCACAGAGACAATAAAAAGGTCATTAAGGGTAATTTACACTTCTTTTAACATTAGCTAACTGCTCAGATTTATCACAACCTGGCTGATGAATAGCAACACTCCTCACTGGAATTAGGCCAAGGGTCCCTGTGGGACATAATGCCAATTCCACATGACAACTCATGAATAAATTAAGATCAATATTAATAACACATGACAGAAGCAAGGAATTAATATAAACTCACAGAAAAAGAAGCTTGCAGTTACATTAGTGCCCCCTATCGGCGAGAGGATACATTCCAAGACTCCGAGAGGGCGGTAACCGCGGATAATCGCGAACACGATATATAGCTTGTTTTACGTGTACATATGTACCTATGGTAAAGTTTAATTTACAAATTCCACACAATAATTTATAATCAACATCTAATAATAAAGTAAAACAATTATAATAATATACTGCAATAAAAGTAAAAAACGCGATACCCGGGACTGTCGGTCTAATTACCGAGGGCTGCTTAGTGACTAGCCGGCCCAGCGTGGGAACGCAGCGCATAGCGATGATCCACTTCATCACGCTGCTCAGAACGGCGTACGATTTAAAACCTATGAATTTGAGGACATTCAATGCACATCTTTAGTGAGACTTGGCTGTTTTTTCCTCCTTTTCCTTCCTCCAGAAACTTACAAGGTATTTCAACAAAGGAGGCTATTCATACAAACTTTCCAGACAAATTACTGACACTGACTATGTCCTTAAAGCTACCTGTACAGTGAGCTCAGCTCTCACTGCACACCTCACTAGAGAAAGATTTTATAGCCAGCTGTTAAGAGTGCTAGTTCCCTCACCTGGAGCCAACCATCATCAAAAAAATCAATTAAGAAAAGTAAAAAAGATTCCAATCCCTATGACAAGATTATTTTATAAATAGCAAAACACTTTGACAATAGTTTTCAAAATAAGACACAGTGAAACACGCTACATGGATTTTTTAAGCTTTAACGCTACCCTCCCCCCCATCATGTCCTGATGGTACAATCTCATCTCATTGGTGGAAGAGTGGACTCTATGAAAGTGTGAATGAGGTAGACTGATAACACTTTACTTGAGGGAGCGCAAATAATGTAGTAGTCCACTATTACTTAATGTATTAATTAACCAGAATCTAAGTGTTAGTTACATACTGATCCCTTGCCCGTTCATCATTAATTAGTCATAACCATTCGTTTATTTCATGCAGTTACTATATTTGTTCATGATTTGTACTGAGTTACTAAGTTACTTGTGCCGCCTCAAGTAAAGTGTTTTATCGACGCCGCAGGGTGAGCATGGATGAATCTGTGAAAAGATGCATGGTACTTAATGACAATCCTATTCAAATCAGTCTCCTTACAACAGCAGGGGTGCATAATCTAACACGCGACATTTCCTCTGACAGGCTGAAGCAAACAAACAAACAAGTCAACAGTGAACAAGACGATGCCATTATACGAATGGCTGTACTCAGTCTCATTCATTAGGTAGACGGTTTGGCTCACGCTCAGGGAGGGATTGAACACAAATGATTCTGGAAAAGATTTCTAGGATCCCATGAACACAATTACCCTGCGGATTGAAGGTACATCTGGATCCATAAGTATCAGCCTATATATTGACAATTTTAATGAAGTTTAGCAGATCATAAATGTTGCATCACCAATATACACGTTAATTATAAGGTAATCAAAATCAAAAACAATTCTTTTGCGTGTTAGCCATTTGTGACGGAAACCTGCACAATCACATCACACATCATTACCCACGGATTGGAAGACATATTATGTTGACAGACTTCTCCATAACAAGATATGAACAAAACATGACAAAAACAATGTATAGTGATAAAAACTGAAGCCGTATTATCAGAGAGATGTCTGGTCTGTGTTTATATAGTGTGGTTTCATGCAGAAAACATGCATTAGTTCATTATTTGCTATGAAAACAAAACTATCAACATGGTAGATGAAGAGTAAAATATGTCGCAACATAAATTTGTCCTCAATGTGAACTAATTAGAAATTAAATAAAAACTCAATTAGGGGCGGAGCATTGATTTTAACATTTAAAGGTTAATGTGATTTCCAGTTATCTGCCCAGTGCTGGTCTGGGAGACTCAGAGGATGCAGAGCCAGGCAGGGAAGCATAAGAATGAGAACAGCTGTGCAAATACGCTAAACGCATACAGCGGGGGGGGGGGGGGGGGGGCTGAGGTTGGAGACGGGGCTGTTTTTGGTCCTACCCTGTCTGTAAATTTCTTAACTCCAAATTTTATTGCTTGTTTGACTAGTGAGCCACTCTTACTTGTACTACAAGATCTAGGCATAGTTTTTTTATCCTAAAGTCGTAAGACTGCTCAGCAGTTATTCATTTCGGGATTAGTGCTTTAGTGTCTCTATTATGTTCATACTGCCACTGTACTGCTTTGAATCTGTCATGAATCTTAACCAGTACAGCCACAATGACACTATATTGCTGTCCAGTTTCAATATACCACCCCTTGTGTCATGCCCAGCACACCTGCCCCCCCCCCCCCGTCTCCTCCCTAATGTAGCCCCCATGAGCTTCTTGTTTTTAAATACCTGTTTGTGTCCTCTGCCCCAGTCCAGTCATTAATGTTGAACCTTCCCGTTGCCTGTGTCCTTCCCCATTTCCTGTTCTGTTTTGGATCCCTTGCAGTCCTGTTTGTTTCCAGACTTTATTCATTTAGTTCAATAAGCCCCTTTAGTTTCGCCACAACACCTGCCCTTGTGTCCTTCGTCCCCCAAGTTGTGACACCCTGTTTATTTTAGATTTACGGTTTATTTTATTTGTTTTTATTTTACTGTACTGTTGTGACCTTGTCATCTTTTCATTGGACTTGGTACCTTGTACTCTTGATGCATGACTATAAAACTTTGAATCTTGAATCTCAGTGTCGATAGACGTAACTCCTTGGAACGGCCACTCTTGACTTAGTGTAACACTCTGCCTGTCCTCTTACCATCGGTTGCGCATGGCTAGGAGCTACAGGGGCCTGATTAAGGGAAGGAGTCTCTTGTTTACCCACCGTGACCAATGACAACTCAAGCCCAGGTCTTATCAGCAGCCCAGCACATGGCTAATGGAGACCAGCTAGTCTTTCCTCAGCACCTACACATTTCTGACCTAATAGATGGCTGGATTCTCTCATTTTCTCAGGGCAAGGTGCATTATGGGATCGCCATGGCAATTATGGACCACGCCAATACGCAATGTATGTCCCTGAACAATGTTAAAAATCCAATAACTGCTCAAAATACATTTCCACATTACGCATGAAAACCATTTTAAAACTTTCACTTAAAAATACATTTTGGCTGCATATAAAGCGACAATACTGATCTGGTTATTTTAATGATATAACAAAGACCGAGATTTCAGGCTTCTCCGAAGCCTTATAAAGCAGAGGCATTTGTCGGTTTGTGATACCGCCCGGTGTGAGCGGTAACAGGCAGCGATCTCCGACGCTGCAAATGCAGAGACAGCATGGAGAACACGCAGGTCACAGACGAAATACAAACATGACGGCGAGAGCTGGGCGCGACTCAGGGCGCTGAACTGATCTACAGACAGATTGCGCTGTACCGCTCCGGCGACGTTCAATATTGAAGTGAGCAGCAGCCCTGCATTATCATGCTGAGATGGGGATTCTCTCACCGTGTCCGTAATTTACCAGTGTAAATATCGCCTTATTTCTGCTGAGCTCTCCATGAATATACATCCTTTCCCACCCCCCTATACGCAATATTAGGAGCGCTAGTATTCTTTTATCCCTTTTCCCAGTGCTGGTCAACCCTTTAGGCGTTTAGACGGCCACTTGGGGCGCCACCTACCGTGAGTGCCCCGATTTAAACCGCTGGCACCACGCTGCCGTGTTCAGCACCAGTGAGCAAGCTTGTCTATACGCCTCTTTGGCTTTGAATGGTATGGTTCTTACCCAGGGTTCCCAACTCACGCATCTAGCGTTTGCTGTCAGACTCCAACGCTCACGCAAGAAATCCCACAACAAATCTGTATTATTCCATTATAAAACTAAAATTAGCTACATCAAGGGTAGTTAGCAAACTCTATAGACTATATATATTTGTTAAGTAAAAAAAAAAAAAGCCTCTTACATACTGTACGTGTAAATGCGTGTGCAGACTTGTCTCGAATTGTAAATCTCACTTCAGCCAGCTGGCCAAATTAGTGGCAGCACTGTCTTACCTAGAGGGTTGTGGGCTCGATTCCCCCATGTTCATGTGGACGTTCTCTGGTGACTCCGCCTTCTTCCTACGGCCCAGAGAAATTCAATTCGGATGAACCTCTATATCTGAAATTGTCCATGTGTTTGCGTGCGCATGCGGCGCGCGCTGCAGAAACAGATGGGTACGTACATCATTTACTCGACGGCGCAGGCAGATGGATGTCAGTATGGCTGCACCCAAGCTTCGCAGCAGTCAAGGTAAACATAAACTCCATTAAGGCCATTTTCCCTGGAAAAGGAAACAATATATTAATTAATCCTGGTTTTAATTAAGTCAGAAATAGACTGGATGCATCCCACTGTGGCGTATGATTGCACAGATCCCGTTAGGGAAACAGCATCTCACAATAACAACAGTAGGCTTACATCAGTATACGTAGGATGGATCAGGCCTACATCAGGAGGAATACATCAGTTTTTTTTTTTTTAGTCTATTCTGGAATTTCAAGTTACAGCAAAATGTCAACACCCTACTAGAACGCACTCTACTAACGAACATCCAATTGATTAATTGGATTTACCTCCGATAGAAACAGGAAGTGAAGGTGAGACATCTCATAAAAACAGATTAAATGCTTTAAAAAAAAAAATTCTGCCCAGCTATATGTTTGCGTTGATTGATAGCTGAACACAATCACGCAACAATACAATTTTTTCCTGGCTGGCTGTGGCATTGAAATTAAGCTCTATTCATCATGTTTAGGTAAACTGTAATTTACATTACGCCTGTTTAAATACCAATCACACGGGCGTGGAATCAAATTGCCTTTGAAGACGAGGGCTGCAGTGCGTCGGAGCCGATCCACAGCCTAACAAACCAATTTCACGAATAGCACGCATCAATAAAAACACTTTCGTCTGCAGGCAAATGTTTCATGGCAATTTTCGGTTATTTATCTCTCATCAGATTAAATTGTCCTCTAATTGCCATAACATCTGAAGCACCTAGAAAGGGATTTTTACATTTTTTTTGTAATATGTGGAGTGCTTTATGGCAGTGACCCAGACAGTCTATGGATGATTAATTAACTTAATTGGGCTAAACCGAGATTGCGGGTTTATTCAAATCAATCATCGGCGCATCACTAATTGCTGTCGTGTAACGATTAACGATCAGGGAATTACCTGCAGCTCTAGTGTCCCTAATCCCCCATGGTAAATACCACAAGCGTGAGAACTCTATGCCAGCTGTATACTGCAGTAGGAAACATGAGTGCGTTATAGTTGTTTTAAGGTGTTTACATCAAAGCCTCTTCTGGCTTGCAGTTTGTACACCCGGGGTGTGTTACGCAAGCGAAGCAGCTGGAGGACTTTGTCTGAAAGGTACAGGAAGTCTATTCTGCTTCTCCTGAGCTAGAAATCTTTGTTGTGCTGAGAGAGGTTCTTCAACTAACCCTGAAGCTCAGCGCCGGCTCGGTCAGATATTTATATAAATATCTACGCTCTTAATCAGTATGTGATGGGAAATATGCTTGGGGGAGGGGCTGTCCATGGGATATGCCTGGGGGTGATGTCTCGTAATGCCCCGTGAACGTTTATCCTTGAGTCCAGTGCTTGTTTACACGAGTGCTTCTTTGCTTGTTGCCCCCAATCGCTCACTTAACGCATGTTTTGCTGTCAATGTCTGGTCCCTGCCTGAAATGTGTATCCCCCCCCCCCTCCTTCCTAGAAGACTGCACACATAGCTGTCTGTCTAATTGGCTTCACCCTTTCCCATCCTTTCCTTGAACTCCTTGTGCTACATGGTTCTGAATAGGATCTCAGCTGGCTTTCTCAGTTTAATGGCTGGCATGATCCTCAGACTACAGACACGTGATGATCTAAGCAGACCAGAACACGCACACGAGATCCAGGTCTCCGTATACGTCTATGCTTAGATCAGTTATAATAACATTTTCCATTTACGAAGTAGATGTATTTATCTACCGACATAGAATTCCGAAAGCAGGGTCAGACAGTCCCTGGAGCAATTGGGGCACTGGGTCCTTGCTCATGGATTCAACAATAAAACCATTCTGCTGACCCTGGGATTTGAACCAGCGACTTTCTAAGCATGTATATGACGTCCTAAACCACTGAGTCACGCGCTGTCCCCACGACAAAATTATGGCAACATTCCAAAAGAGTCAGTGACGTACTGTACTACATTTAGCCATGAAACATCGAGAGCGATATTTGTGTTTGATTTGCTTCCCATAGTTCTACTCCGAAAGTGGGGCATTTGTTTACAGTAGATGAGGAAATTATATGCAGCACGATCCAGCGCCCCTGAGATTTTATTTTCATTACGTGCGAATGCCGATGCACGCTCTTCCGATTAGCCGAAGCCACGTACATTCCTCCGCTCGTTAACTGTCGGACAGCAGGAGCCGGTACGCTGGTTTAATAACCCGTTCAGAGACGCGGGAGATCGATCTCCAGCGTATTTCTCACTTAAAAATTCAGGGTATTATCGTATTTAACGTACCCTGTTCCCTAAGAGGTTTCAGCGTATTGCAGATGTGGTTAGGGTGGCTGCTTTCTCCAGGATAGCTGGGGTTTGAGTCCCACCCGGTGTCACTGCAGGGATGCCTAAACATGGATGGATGGACTTCACATCCATTTGAAAGACCGATATAAAGTTGATCAGATTCATTTATGGGAGCCTGAAATGGATAATATTTAGAAAACACTGTGGAGCCCATTGAATTCCATCCCTCATGGAGATGATTCCAGAATCACATCGCAGGGAACAACCTTGGACAGGATGCTAGTCCACTATCTATAGAACAGATCAACTTCACATGAAAATTCTTTACAAATAAAATATATCCAAAGCTCATGGGAGTGTTACATAAAAATATTCTGGGGGTAGAACAAAAATGATTGGTCCAGAAAAATAACCAATCACATTGTAGAAGAGGTGGGTCCAAGATATCTACTTGCTTGGCCACACTTCCTACAATCTGGTTATCTCTCCGAACAAATCATTTTTGTTCTGCCCCCAGAATATTTTTGTGTAAGTATAAGTCCCATGAACATATTCAAAGAGCAAAAAAACCTCTATAGCATATTTGTTGTTTTTTTTAAATTCCTGGTTATTGATTTCATGCAAGTTCTTTATGTGCATGTTTTAAAAACAATAAAACAAGCAAACGCAGACTGAGCTGTTTCAGGGAGAGCAGCTCCCCCCACAGCTAAGGAAAGGCTGATGTTCTCTGATGTCGCCTCCACGCCCACCTTCACCTTCGCATCGTCTGCTTCACAGTTAACAGAAGGATCGGTGCTGTCGTTCAGGCCAGCTGGGAAGGCTATCCCAGCACCAACGGTGTGGGAACGTGAGCTGCAGCGGTCTGCGGAGCAGCCTGACGAATCGACGTTTGCGCACGTGCCGACAGATCAACGAGCCTGGCGTTCAGAACATCCTCGTCTAAGAGTAAATGGTCTTGGCAGGTCAGTAATACAGATGGGGCCTTTTTCTTGCTAAGGTGTTGGTTTGCATCCTGGGAAATTGTGCGAATCCTGCGCTCCCCGGCGAGATGGGCTGGCCCTCCTAGCCGAAGGGTCACAAGACACCAGCGAGTGGCTTGTGGAGCTCAGACTATCCATCATCCATGGGTCTCCACATAAGCAGACTGGATAAACCTCTTACAATAGGGGGTCATGCCTGGAAGTTACAGAAAAAGTTACAACATTTGCATATTCAGCACGCACTTTAAAGCAATGTATTTTTTTTTTTAAAGAGAAGGTAGGATGAGACGGTCCCTGAAGCAATTGGGGTTAAGAGTCTTGTAAGGGCCCAATGCTGACATCACTGCTGAGAGTGGGATTTGAACCAATGACCTTCTGATGACAGATACAGTGCCTTGACCCACTGAGGCGCAACCCCAACTCCCTTACTGCTGGGCTGAACGACTCCATGCCTAGGCATCCTCTAGAATCCAGATTCGAAGGGGCTGCCGGTTTTTAACTGGCAGTGACATCTGCTGCAGCTGTCACCGTGACGCAAAAGTGCTTGGTAATCAGAAATCACGTAGTTAAGACCAGTCGGTTACGGAGATGCTGATCGACAAGGTAAACTCAGCAGGAATGAAGTGTTCCTCTCCTGTGTAAAAACACACACGCACAAACACACGAACTCTGCTTTTCTTGTAAAAATTCCATCGCATCTCGAGGGAAATGCTTCTGCCAGAGATGGATCATTGCACATTCTAAACAGTCGTGATTATTTAAATGGATAAATAATGAGATTTTATGTATGACAGACTGCGAAGCCAATAAACTGCCCCCCCCCCCTGCAAAACCCATAATTCCTAGCATCTTTGAATCTCTGCCAGCCACATGAGACGCATTGATATATATATATATTTTTTTTGTTAGAAATGTTTTGCCTCGTTTTTAGTTTGAGGAAATACTTTTAACAATTTATAACAACAAAAAACGTGGCACATAACCCAGAGCTATTCTCAGCGTGCTCTCTGTTAACGCATCGCCTGCTTATCTCAAAATATCTCACCTATAATCACTCTTAATTTCTTCGGTAATTTAATTTAAACGATCAGATTGGCAGCTCAGGCTGGTTACTAAATACCAATTAATCAACTCTTTCCTAAGGGAAACGACCTTTGACCTCCACTGGTGACCTTTAACCTTACATCAATGATCCCAGTGTGTCATTCCGACTAATCTTAACATGCAAGAACAGATACGGAACTTTCTTCTTCAAGCATTCATGGTGGGTGCTGAACTCTGTCTGTGATGTCATTACAAAGACTCTTCTTATTACAGTATTTCCATGGTAACACTGAAAGATTGACATTTAATTTATTTAGCAGATGTTTTGATACAAAGTGACATACATTTTTTTTAATTTTTTTTTTTGAGCGAGAGAGCAGCATCAGACAATTCCCGGAGCATTTGGAGGTTAGGGGACCAGCTCTGGACATTGCGAGCAGAGGAACTGTTGGTTCCAACCACAGCATCCTAGCCCACTGTGCCACACGCGTCCCGACCTTTCACCTCCGCCCTCCGGTAGCGTCTTCACAGGAAGTTGCTTAGCAACTAATAACACAGAAAACCAGGCCCACAATAAAAAATTTGTCTCAGGGTTAAATATTCAACCTTCCCTATTACTAATACCAGCAATTTTTACCCCCCAGAGAACTGCAAATGTATAAAAGTTAATAAGGCACATGTATTCTAATGTTCAGGTCTGTCGTATAAATTTACATGAATCTTATTTTATAATTAAGATACATGATGAAGCATGCCAGCACTGATCTACAGGGAATCTCACAGCAAACATCCAGGTTTGTGTTTCGGAATCGCAGTATATGGACCGGAGTCCGTATCACACATTGCCGACATGCCACCCAAAAATGCTTTAATCTTCTCATTTCATCTGACCAGCTAAGTCAATGAGATTCTTGTCACAGGGGCCATTAAAACGATCTGATTCACCCATGCCAAACTGGTTAACATAATCCGCCGGTTAAATGCAAAGACAGACCAAGGGTAGGAGTGCAATTTGCATTTTATTTACGGCGTGACGTTCGTCTCGTCAAATGTGTCCGTCGCCATTCTGCCATCTTCAGCTTTTTACTGCCTTGAAAAATAATAATTATTCTGAGTACTGTGACTGATGCTGCGGGTTGATGAATATTGCCTTTCTTCATGCTGTTTCATTCTGACCTTGTCTGTTCCCTACCCAGGGGTGATTATAGAATTTACGGTGGAGGGGGCGGGACTTAAGAAATGATTCATACAGAAGGGCCAACCTTATTGGTGACTGACATGGGAGTTGGGGGCCAATCTGCTTTCAGCTGGGGCCAGGGTCCCTTTAGCCCCGCCTCTTTATACACCTGTAACCCTAAAAAAAGGGGAAGTACCTTCCCAATGATCTTGCTGACAAAGCATCTTTATGTTCTATTGTATGTGCACCATTTTTGCACTTATGTGTTATTCATACATATCACACACATTGTCTGAGAACACTTTCCATGGCTCTGGATGGCCGTCCCCGTCTAAGAAGACATAAAGTTAAATCAAATCCCAAAATCCTGTTCTCTTAAGCATTCTGATTAGTACATTAATCCCAAACCCGAATTTTACTCTGCAATGTACCGTGTTTGCAGCTTTACTCTGTACTGAACCCTACAAAATGTCAGAATTCAAAACCTGGTACAGATATTGAACTTATTCTCATAAAGGGATATCATTTAATTAAAGACATACATAATATGAATTTGCTAATGGTAAAACGGCATGAAATTGCAATCGGGTGATCATGTGACTCGTCATGATGGTGACATCACATCCTATGCCTCAGTAATTACATCACTGCCCCTAAACAGCCTCCTGAGAAATTTCTCACTTGTGAGAGACGTCCTGTCTCAAACCAGAGCATAATTATGAGGGCAGCAACCTCTACAGTCCAATTTCCAGACAAACGCTGCCAAGAACCATTTTAAATTACAGATAAACCCTGAAATCCACAGTTAAGAAATGGGGGGAAAAAAAACAATATGTAGTGTACTTATAATTTAATACTAGAGTATTAAACTGCGCCTTTATCTCAATGTTACAAACTTGATGAAATTCAGTTTGTGATCTTTAATTCACTCGCCTGAGGCATAGTAATTCTCAGCGTGCTCTGTTGCGAAATAGCTACTAATAATTAAATAAACGAATCAGTCTTACTGTCGCTAGTTGGTGGAAGTATCCAAACAGACTGAATGTTAACGTGCTATACTCACGGCTGCCTGGAAATGAATTCCCAGCACACGACTCTCCAGCTAGCGGTCGGAGTGTCACCTTAAATTTCAGTTGGGCTCTTGAAGCACCTTGAGATCTTCGCAGATGTTCCTTTCTTCTTCGGTTGAGTTCCTCATTGCCTCTGCCTGCCATCTGCTTTTCTCCGGGAGTGTGGAGCCCGAGAGAGCCAGCTCATCCCCATCAAGATGTGCAGACATGTGCTTCACCCACTAGTTCTTGGGAGTTTTCTTACACAAAAATGTTTTGAGGGCAGAAGGACAAATGTTTACTTCAGAGAGATAACCAATCAGATTATAGAGGAGGTGGGCCCAAGCAACTAGACGTAGAGGGACCAACCAATCAGATGTCTTGGTCTTGCCTCTTCTAGTTGCTTGGATCCACCTCCTCTACAATCTGATTGGTTCTCTCTCTGAACCAATCATTTTTCCTTCTGCCCTCAGAACATTTTTGTGTAAGTAAAACTCCTACAAGCCACTAATTAACACAAAGCAATCAGCAATGCTACATAAGTCAGTTTTGCTTGTTACTGGCAGTGTATCAATGAATTTGCTTCAGTTCCGCGTTCAGACCGTGAATCAATGATACTTTATTTTGGTGTCTGTGCAAATATGACCACAGGTATATCAGAATCCATGTATAATGCATTATAGATACATTCATTATGCATTATGCAAATACCTTCATAATGCAGTATAAAGCATCCTTAATTCTTATACTGACCATTACAATGCATTATAAAGGTACCTATAGTGCATTATAGGTGAGAGCTTCATAAAGCATTCATAATGCATAATTAACATGCCTATAATGTGTTATGCCTTTTTATAAGTAGTTATAGTCATGTGAATAATACTTTATGAATGCATTATAATGCATTATGAAGGTATCTATAATGTATTATGATGACCGCTTTAAGTGAAGTGTTACCAAGAATTCTGTAGAATTCATATATTCCATTATCCTCTGCTATGAGACAGAGGTGAGAGACAAAACTTGGGGTCAGAGCACATATCAACGCTGCTTGGAAGTTTCCAGAACACTGTCTGCGTGACTGAATACTTCCTCATGTTTATGCGTTATAGCTATAGCTGAATTTGCAGACCAGCTCGTGGTCCTGCTCCAGACAATTCCAACTGATTAACAATAACATGACTGTGAAAGCCCCCCCGCAAATATTTTTTCATCCACAGAGATCGTGTCTCCCACGGTGGCCCACAGACTGGTAGAAGATTACAGCTGCCTAACATCCCTGTGAGTGAAAATCAGTCACAAACGAAATGCATGCTGGAGGAAAAGGCCAGAGGAGAGTGTGGGCACAGCTAATGAACCTCGGCTCTGACCTGGCTTCCCTTACCTGCCTAGGAGGATTATTACCTGGTGCCTCGAAGCTGGACTAGAAGATAGCTTAATTACATCGATCACAATCAAGTGATACGTGAAGTTAATTGCCTTTTTCACAAAAAAAAAAACAACAAGCCACAAAGCACCGTGGGGCTTTCAGGGGGGGGGGGGACTTTCACTGCCTAGACTTTTATTGCACTGCCGTTTGTCATATTGCCATCGATATTCTGGAAGACACTACCTACCCAGCCCGTCCATAACCTTTTCACCCCCCTGCCCTCTGGAAGATGCTGCAAGGCCATAAAATCTCACACCTCAAAATTCAAAAACAGTTTCTACTCTAAAGCTGTCACTGATCTGACCCCCTTCACTGTAACCCCCCTCCCCCATAAACCCCTGACTGTCAGGCACAGAATTGTCTGATATGTGATTATGTGTCATGTTCACTACTATGTGTTTCGTGCCATACTGTGGGTTAGGTGCAATACTAAGTCTAATGATTAATACTACCTGTCATGTGCAAACCATTGTACCATGTACAAAAACTATATTTATTTACTTATTTAAACTTTGAAACGCATTATTCTATGTAGCATATTCCACTTCTTTGTAGCCTACCGCATATTTAAATTTTATTTTTAAATTTCTTAGTCTTCGTATTTGGTGTTTTTTTTTTTTTAGGTATCATCTGTTCCAGGTGATGCACTGAAAATGTCTTGTACTGAAAATGTAAAATGACCATAAAGGCATTCTATTGTATTCTATTCTATTCTATTGCCACCCCCCACCCCTCCGTGCATCTGTCCCTTTCCCTGCAACAATGGCTTAAGAATTTCACTGTTCCTCCCAACATACGTGACAATAAAACTTGAAGAGATCCGGCCAGACACTCTCGATCCCTGACTCAAAGTTATTTATCAAGGGACCATTTTGAGTGAAGCTTCAGATGGGCTTCCTCTGCTTCAGCCCCCCAAGGCCAGTAATGTTAAAGTAGCATTTTTAGGCACCGTTCGGCGCTCGAGGAGGAGGCGGCCCAGTTCATCGACTGTAAGACAACAGCCTAACTATCACAGATGCTTATTGTTGACAGAAACTATTTCCAGTCTGATTTAGTATGTAAATTATGCCCGGTGTCATTAATTATTGCAAAACCTGTTTGGGTTGGAGTGAATAAAAAATGAGGACGGGGTTGTAAACGATTTGCCGTTCACACTCAATCAAAATGAGCGGACAATTAATCTGGCTAAAATGCTCAATAGGATCGGCAAATCAGAAAACACATTAACATATTTACAAATTGTCTTTAATATATATTCATCCATCTTCTAATAGCTTATCCTGGTCAGTCATGGGGGGGGAGGGGTGTGTGTGTTGGAATCTATCCCAGACAGTGGAAGTGGGATACAGATCTCTGGCTCTAGCTAGCTGATTGCATGTCTTGGGACTGCAGGAAGACTCTGTGTCACACACGGAGAACGTGCAAACACACATACAGAGAAACGGCAAGATTCGAACCCACAACCTTGGAAGTAGCAGTATTTAATATATGTTTTTAACATTGCTGCCTAACGCACTGCGGCAGGCCAGCTCGTGAATATGACTTCCCAGTTAAACAACCTATTTGGGGTCTGCCAATGAGGTTTTATTCATGGCTTGCCGATTGGCCCGCCTCATTAAAATCCTGCGAGCCAATCATCTACATATTTGTTCTTCATGCCTTTAAACTCCTGATCTCCCTTCCACTTGTGCTTTACAAACATGAAGAAGCTTTTGCAAGAGGACATCTGTGCCTGTTAAACTAGGATGTGTGGAATCCGACATATGCCACCCCCAGTCTGTCTAGTTAAAGCCAGTGTGCTCAATTATCCCAAAACATCCCATGGTGCCTAATTGCCCTCCGCTTTAGTTTTGCCATAGTGATCTAGTGACTGCCCTTATTTTTTCCCCACAATGCTGTAATAACATTTTCCACAATATCTTATATGTCGACTGGATACCAGCAGGTTGCAGGGTAATGCACCAGTAGTATTATACTCTGTAATGGGATCTTTATGGATAACTGACTTAATAATGCAAAGGCGTTAAATGGACATCCAGCGATAATCCGGATTTTATAGTGCCGGATGTTTGCCGGCTTTCAAAACTCTCGACGCAAACAATTTGGGCCATATATTTTTAAACCACCATTGTGTGTTTCAAATTAAAACGGGATTTGCAGCAACATACAGCTGGAGCTTCACTGTTCATGGCAGCCCAGCTCTCCGGGGGGGGGGGGGTTCCAGTGTAGCAGAATGGCCTCAGCGCAAAAAAAAAAAAAAAACTTAAAAAACCCCACCAGTTTGACTGAGATAAGCGAATAATCCCGGACTGGAGAAGGCCGCGAGAGATTCCCCGGCTGACGGATCCTATCAGGGAAGCGGAAACGCGATCCGTCACTCCGGATCCGACTTTAAAGCGGCGAGGCCCAGGAACATATGATCTCGGCCCTCGGATCCGCTCAGGAGTACCGGCCCGGTAACCCCGCGAGGGCTGGACTTTACCTCAGATCCGGTAATAATGCAAAGCGCTGCCTGCATTGCTGTGGCGTGGAGGGAGCGTAAACGGGGGGCACCTGACAAGCCAGTGAATGACACGCAGATAAACAGAGGAGGGAAGTTCGGCTCCAGAGATTACAAATCCGCATCGTGATTTTGTTTCAGCCGACCAGCTGAGTACTCTGTGACTGTGATTTTTGATACCCAACTGGTTGGTTGAAACGAAATCTCGTGCTGGATTTGTACTTTCCGAACCTGAACTTTACACCTCTGCAAATAAAGACAAATAAGTCCTTTACGAAATCATGGGGGTATCACTATACTTAAAGCACTCATGTATAATGCATTCATAAAGTATAATACACAGGGCTATAGCCACTTATAAAAAGGCATAACACATTATAGCCATGTTCATTATGCATTATAAATGATCTATGAAGCTCTCATCTATAATGCAGTATAGATACCTTCATAATGCATTACAATGGTCAGTATAAGCCGTTATATTGTATTATGAAGGCATACAGTATATAGTGCCTTATAGATAAGAGCTTTATAGAGCATTCATAATGCATAATACACATGGCTATATTGTGTTATGCCTAGGTATAAATAGTTATAGCCGTATATATAACACTTTATGAATGCATTATAATGCATCATCAAGGTATCTATAATGCATCATGATCACTGCTTTAAGTTTTCCCATGACGTGTTATTTGCCACTTACATAGGTACATTGCTCATTTCCACACATCCCACCTTCCTCTCCTTTTAGAAACATGCACACATATGGAGAAATGGCCCGAAAGCCCGAAACGTGGAGGTTAGCTATTTATCTGGCAACCCTGAAGCATTTCTTCCAAGATGAAGAGCTTTGCTCAAAGCCCCAGTAGCAATGTGACTCTGCTCGGCACAGGATTCAAACCAGCAACCTTCCAGTCGCAGGCATGGAAGCCTAATTCACCAAGCCACAGACTGGGAGTCAAGTAGCGGAGGGGGCCACCATTAAAGACAAATCACACGTGTTCTGCAGCTTTGCAGAATATCGTTTATGTCACTGTCACAAATATATTGCTATAATCAGTAAATCATTTTCAGGCCCCATCTCAGATATGAAGCCATATCCTCTGGTCACAAATCACATCATACACAGCAGACATCACACTAAATACATTATAGCTCGCGGGTGACGTGTTGGTATCTGGAAAAACTGTGATTGTCGATGCATGTATATCAAATATAACCAGGATATTGTGTTACGATCTCCAGGTCTCATCTTGCTACTAAAAACCATATATGGCTTCAGGGAGGATCCACACCTCTTATTAGTATCCTATACATGCATTTAATTTGTCAGAATTTGACTGGTCATAAATATATTATTAAGAATTTGATTGGTGGGAATTTGACTGGTCATAATATTATTGGTCAGAATTTGATTGGTCATAATATGATTGGTCAGAATTTGATTGGTCACTAGAGAATGCTGATGCTGACACCATACATAGAGGGAGTCGGACCATATTCTAGGGGGCACATCCAGATTTATCAGCCACTGGATAAAGGAAACAGGCTGAAGAGGCCAACAGCCAGTACTGATTTGCCCGGGTCATGTCACGTCACTCAGGACACGAGCTCTCGCTGAGGGAAATGGAATTTAAACAGGCAAAGCAAGATGACACAAACCTCAGGGGCCTCTTTGATCCCCCTGCACCCTGAAGCTGGTTGCCTGTCATCGCCCACGTCCCCCGTGAAATGAAATGATGCTTCCCCCAACACCAAACCCTGACCTAAGGCCTTGACGGCAGCTGCAAGAAAAATATAAGGGGCGTTTGTGAGCCGTATACTAACTTCAGACTCACAAGAGTACATATTTAAACAAACACTGTAGCTCCGACTAACCAGCTTCAGGTCAGAGGGCAAGACTGTCATAAAATAACAACAAGACCACACCAGTATACCTTTAGACAGAAGGCATGACAACACACAGTGACATAATTCAGTCCTATGTCCCTGTGTGTAGGCCGCAATATCAAGCTCAGTCCCAAAAGTACCAATCAATGCAAAAAGCACAATTGGGTGCTTCCCCTAGTCGCCAAGGATAGTATTACACAGCAAATCTGGCACACAAACCCCTAATAATATCCTGCCCACAAGTATCGCACGCTAGGCCAATCTTTTACTATGTGACCCACTTTAATTCCTCAGAACTTACAGCAGCAGCTTATGGGCCAGCTGCAGACTACCCACGGCACGTCAAAACGGACCCCACCTTCTTCCTTTTCCGGCTTTCTAAGCACCCAACACTTTGTTGGCTTTATTGGTCCCTGGAGAGAAATAAGTATCAAAGGCATCAGCCGGCAGTGCCTTCCACTCCACCTGTCACCGCGTCCACGTTCCACCCTACCTGAGCACCTCAGAAACCAATTACCAGGCAGAGACTGAATGAAAGAACCTCAACTGCCTCACTAGGGCACCACAATCGCCGCTCATCTCGTTTTTGTGTTGCTAAATGCTACCGATCAAAGTCATTGGACATGGAAATAGATTATTTTAATCAGCACAAAGCAGTGGCGGCAATTACGTTTAAAACAGCAAGAGATAATGTGCCAAGCAGTTACGCTACGATAAAATGGACATCAGAGACTTCGAGAGAGCTACGTTCTAATGCTTGGACGTCCCTAATCCAAAGATCGATGTGCCGACAAGCCTGGGTTATTTTCATTTTTTACTCAAAGAACAAATTGAATGCAAATGATTCTGCTGAGAAACCCATAAACACAAACACCCTTGAGACTCAGAATGTAAATTATCATTAAGTATCAGCGTATATATGGTTTGATAAACATAATTAAACACGCATTAACGTTACATTGCTATTATACACGCATAAACAATAATTATAAGCTAATCAAATCAGAAACACGTTTCCTTTGTAAATTGTCCATTGACAAAGGAACTCACGTAAAATTCACCTCAGCTTAGAAGATATTTTAGCTTGACAGACCTAGTAGAGTTTCCTAAGGCATTTTGTGATTGTTTTAGCTTTGAACCATTTCCCCAACCCAATACCATAAAATATGACATCGATTACGTTCCTATTCCCGGAAGGGCTAAATCATTCCACCAACAATGACGTATTTTTAATATCCCGATGGAATTGTTTTACTAAGTGACAGCAATAAAGAGTCAATGTACCTTTTCATTGTGCCACATTGTTTTGTCTAATAAAAACTATAAATATCTAATTAGAGAATGCTCTGAGAAACCCACAGTCTGAGTTGTATTTGTCTTACATGGAATAGGTTTGTTCTATAGATCTCGGGTAAGTCGTTCCTGCGTTTCTGCTGGTTGTGTATTAATCAGTTGACTAACCTTTCAGTTATGCGGATGAGTAGCGTTGCCTATTATACATCGTTTTTGTTTATTGACTAAAAAAGATTGTGAAGTTAAATTCTGTTGGAAGCTAAATTATGCTGAAAGCAACTAACAGTCCAGGACATATTCATCAACATTTTTATTATTAATCTAAAATTTTGTGTATTTTACATATTGCATTTCTTTATGGTATAGCCTAATAATCCTTTTGCATTGCGTTTCAATATGAGATAATAGTTTGCATTCCAATAATATTAAGGGATGCAGAGTATTACACCCTTCTTTCCTTTGCACCCTCCCAATCCTATTTCAGGAGGCCTAGAGATTGTGACATTAAACTCTTTTTGAAGCTAGAATGGGGCTCCGCTTGAACCTTTTACCTTAACGCACTTCTGGAGATTGTCGCTATGGATCTAATCATCGTGTTTCTGACTGGGACAATGTGTTTTTTTTTTGGCGTATTTGGACATGAATGCCACCGTGAGTCAGCTAAAGGTACCGATTCAGACATGCGAGGGGATTCCGGTTTGCTGTGCAGAACGTTCAGACCCGACCGGCGAGTCCAAAATTGGCAGAGTGCGCTATGCGTTCAGGATGTACAGCCTTACTGTACATTTGCTGGGGAGACAGTGAACAGGGGGAGACAGTGAACAGGGGAAGCCCGCCTTGCTCCCATAAAGAGTGTGTGGTGGGTGTCTGCATTGCAATCTAACCGCTAAGCAAGTTACTTTCCATTCAAATCACATTTCTGTTATTCTTGTTTTTATTGTTCAGAAGTCTTTCTGACTCAAAACTTAGTCATTCCCATTCACGCCCCTGGGACAATCCTGTGAAACTCTTCATTTCTACCCGGTGTTACATCAGCCTAACTTGAGAGCACCCCCACCCTACCCCCACACTACCCTACCCCCCACCCTAAAGGACATTTTTTTTCCAAGAACATTTTCCAGCAGCCGCCGTTATTTATGATACAGTGACGGGTTCCCCTAAAGCTTAACAGGGTAACCGCTTAGCATAACTAAAATTGTCCAAGCCGAACGGGTCTCGCAGTGTGCAAAATAATCAGGACGTGATGGATTTCCTGTCAGGCTTTCAAAACAAATCCCCACCCCCCTCCAGCTGCCGAATTTTATCATTCATTCTATTAGTTTCCACACTCTAAAAGTATCAGTCTCAGCTGTATTTTAAAAAGACAATGACCCATTAAAGGGCAGATGTTCCTCACCTCTTCTCTCTTCTCCATGTTGATCTAGGTGTTAAAATCTTTACAAAACGTATCCGCAGACTCAATTCAAACTGCTATACGAGGTGTAATACAATGTGCCCTAATGTTTCAGGAAAATACCTGGCATTTAGTGAAGGCTTTTCTGTTGGCCAGATTAACCTCTTACAGCAGGTTGTATGTATCGATTAGCCTGACATGGGCTGCTCTTGCTACTATTCCAACACGAAATACAAAATTTAAAAAGTGTTTGTCCGTCAGTGACATTTATTTTGAAAACTGAAATTACTAGAATACCAACTATTTACTTTGGAATCTTGAATTACCTTATCAGGATCATAATGTGAGAATATAATGCTTCATCCCCATAATTTCAGGCCAGAGGCTGATGTTTGTGATTTTCCGTCCGTCCGTCCATCCGTCCGTCCGTCCATCCATCCATCCAAATCTTCTAATCAATCTTCCAAATCAGGGTAGCTATTTGTTGTGATTTTCAAATGTTCGATTGTATACCTCCTATACGCAGTAGCCCTTCACTTGATAAATGATAAATGTGTGTATATTCGGGGGTGGGGTGTGGCCCAGCAGGCTAAGCTTCTGTACCCGTGATCAGAAGGTCACTGGTTAAAACCTGCCCTCAGCCAGACAGTCACATGTCTCTGGATCCCTAAGCAAGGCCCTTGACCCCCAGCTCCCCAGACACTGCAAGGTGGCTGCCCCTTAGCTGTGACCCCCAAGCTTCCTCTCCTGCATTATGTGTGTCTGATGGAGAACAAGATGGGGGTAAGCAAAAATAGAATCCCCCCACTGGAATTAATGAAGTATCTCTATTCTACTACTATCTTAATCTAGGTTTCTGTGAATTGTCATCTCAGAATTTCCTATAGGGGGCGACAGTGAGTGTAAGGGTGAGTGCATGTCCTGCCTCGAGCCCCGTGCACTCTGGCATCGGCTCAGTGTCACTCTGTGCTGGCTGAGAAGTTGAAAGATAGATATAGGCCTATGTTAGAAAATGATACTGCTTTATATTACCACTCTACTCTTAGTCAACAAGTTGCAAGATCAATACACATATCTTAAACCACCTATTGTGATAATGGTCCAATGGCAGTATTTCTAATAACCCTGCTATTTCTATAACCCCAAATCATGTTTGATGAGAACAAAATTGTATTTTTCCATTTGAACTTTCCTGCATATGTTTCTTCTTTTTACCGGTGGCTCCGTGTTGTTAAATATAGTTCATTAGTTTACAATTTCGACTATAATGAAACTGTCAGTCTGCACGAGTGAAGCGTCATTCCCAGATTAATAGACTGTCTCACGTGTGCGCTGGATGGGGAGTGGGGGGTGCAACGACATCGGTCAGGTTTCTGTGATTTATGTTGCCATGGAAATGGAACACTAGCCTTTATTGTCATCAGATAATTCAATTAATGAAGCTCGATTGGCGTTGAACTACCTGTATTGGTTTTGCTATTAGTTTTATTAATTAGTATCAGTACAGAGATACTGTACAGCCAAACGGGAGTAAGGAGGGAAGATGAGGACGAGGTGTTTTAAGGTCAGCAGATTTACATATAGCTCCCTCTTTGCCTCTTTTTATGTTTTGTTACAGATATTCAATGATCATTTCATAAAGTCACTTCGGTTTACATTAAACACAATTTCTAAATCACTCATCTATACATTTTGTATAATACTAGTATTTTCCTGTTAGGATCCAATGTATTTGCAGCAGCAGATGTAATGTAAATGTATATTCTCACGTAAATACAGGAGTATTAAATAACTCGGACAGTCATGAAAGAACGATCCGGAAGGGCTGGGAAGTCTTAGAGAAACAGTCTAGGGGGTGTAAGGACAGCAACAGCTGCCTGTGGTTTGGGGAGAGACGCACGTGTGCTAAAACAGACGCCGAGTTGGGCGCTGGGGGCTATGAAAAGCCGCGACTTTATTTGGCGGCGATAACACGCAGCGTGTCCGGGATCGGAGGCTCCTCTGTCATTTCGGGTCTTTCCCTTTCACTTTTCCCCCCGACTCCTGGGGCGAGGGCCACGCGACAGGAAAAAAAGTGACCCTTGTGTGGGAAAACTTTCCACTTTCCATGAGCCGCAGTCAGGAAGCGTGGAGACCGTCGCTCCAGACAGCGGGATCACACTGGTGTTATCACGGCTAAATTTGCATCATAGGAGCAGAGCTCCTTATATAGACTTGAAAGTACACACTAAAAATAGTGTAGACTACGCCAAGTCTGCGTCGTATTTTATTCAGAAGCGAAGGATATATTGAAAACACAAAACGGTAAGCAGCATTTTTGTTTAATTTGGGAAGTGAAGCGGGGGTCTTGCTTTTGCATGGTAACATAATCTGTGTTGAGGTGTGGCGTGAGTGTAGAAGAGCGGTTTTTAGATGTACTTTTGTGTGACAATCTCACCATACAGAATGATTAATATGTGATAGTTGGTTAGGTTGTGATAGAGTCTCGTTTAATCATGAACTGCCCATGTTGTGTTTCAATTTGCAATATTTCCACTTTTATATTGGGATACGGAAGTCACTGTCTTAAAATTTAATTTAGATTTATCAGTCTGTCTCAGCTACTAACACTAAGTTTGGTTTTATTTAGCAAATGAATAAAAACGTGCATATATATGCATAGTTTTAATTATATGTACCCATTTGCAGTACCGGGTATATAATATTATATATTCTAATAATATACCTCCCATTTGCCCTTTGTGAGCATTACCGCCGGCGCCCCCCTTTTGTGGCAAATGTAAATTGGCAAGTCGGCGCCCCCTTACAAGCTGGCGCCCTAGGCGACCGCCTATAGGATTGCCCGACTCTGCCCATTTGTAGCTTGTGTATTCCGGCTTTAAAAAGTCTCGACCCGCTAGGCCTAATATGCAACGCGCTCTTCATTTTATGTAAAATTCAGACGCGACATCTTCGGTTTTGAATTATAGAGGCGCTCTCTGTGAATTATTCTCTTGGATGAAGTCTTCAAGAGCTGTCTGCAAACGCTCCTGAATTGGTAGCGGCATTTTAAACGTGGACTCTCCTGCTATGAATATATGCATCATATAAGCTGGGATGTGTGAGATGGGATGTTTGTTTGCTTGGCGACAGCAGCAAGTCTGTCTTTGCGTTTCTAAGGAGCCGTTCGAGTGTTTTGTTGTGAGAGGCGAAGAGCGAGTCCTCGTTTCTCAGAAGTCAGAACCGGCGCCAATCAGGAAACCCATTAGGTAATTTCGGTTTCAGTTGTTCTATCCAGGGGCGGGTTTGTTGTTTCTGGTGGCCCACTCAAAAAGTCACTTTGTCCCCCCCCGCCCCTCTTCGGATCTTTCAAAGACCAAATAATTAGCGAGTGAGTCAGAAGAACGCAGCCAGGTAGCTGGTTAGCAGAACATGCTGCATCAGCATCTACTAAATAAGGGACATGTTTATTTAATATTTATTGTAGTGACCGTTTGTCCATGCAAACAGTGGGTGGATGCTGTTGCCACTTGTGAAAAGTGAATAGGGTGAATAGTGAACGCAAGGCCATCGCTAGGTAACATCCGGGTACAAAAATGAGGAAAACCAAGGCTGGAATCACAAACCTGCATACGGGCAGCTTTTCCTCTGGGGTGCATCCCTGCTGCGTTATAGGACGCTGTGCGCGTGCAGAATGCGGGATGCACTGGAGCGTCATGCAGCCCCGCAGGCTTAAGAACATGCCCCTGCAATGGGTGGTACTGCTGTTACGCATGAGTGGCTCCCACAGACTCACACGATCTTTCGTTTTGGTAGTTTTGTTCTTCTGCCAGACGAATGCAGGGATTTTGTCATTAATGAATGAGATTTGGTCACTGAAGGTAAGACAGGGGTCTTCAGGACCAACAGTTGGTAGAATTACTGTGTCAGAGGCATTTATATGATTTTTCCCCCCAGTCTTTTCAGCAGTGCTATACCAAAGGCTGATCTTTGTGATTTTTTCCATCCATCCATCCATCCATGTTGTAAGCAGTCTTCCAAATTAGGGTAGCCATTCATTGTGATTTTAAAATTTTCAATTTGGGCAGGCAGAAGAAGGGCCCTAAGTCATACAGTGGGACCAACTGTATCATTATCCAATGATATGTTTTGAATTGGTGAGTGACAGGGAGGGGGCATTCTGGGAGCCAATCAGCTTTCAGCTGGGGTCAGTGTCCCTCTGACCCCGCCCCTGTATATGGTGGTCAGGTAGGTGACCACAGTAAGCTGGTCACCAAGCCCAGTGTAGTCACACCCAGTAAGTCTTATTTCAGCCTAACACAAGGGTGACGAGAGAATTAAGAGCCGCTCCATTTCACATGTTTAGAACAGCCTGGAACACAACAAAAAAAATACAATAATAAAAAATGAAACGCCGTAGTACTTATTTATATCATATGTTAGCTGCTCACCTATGATGTTTCAGCGGGTGGGGCCGAATCCTGTTACCCAGACGGAGAGAGACTTTAAACGAAGCGACGGCATTAATGTGATTTATTACTTTATCCCTAAGCACCGAGCCCAGCTAGAGCCAAAAACTGTGAGCGAAATGTAATTTCCTTGGATCGGGAAGGACTTCCTACACAGGGCTGACGCGTCGCCTCAGATTTACGCCGCTGAGCGCCAACATGCATGCTAATCGGGTGGATTGCATGGGATTCTCCTGTAAAAGGTATGTAGGCAACAAACGCATCTGTTCCAGGAATCCCTCTACTAGCCTACACCACTCCATGTTCCCTGAATGCTCTTAGTGTTTAACTTTATGCTGGTTCGAATAATGGTCTTTTTTAGCTTCTGGCTTTCTTTAGAAGTCGCTGTACTGCTGACACTCGTACCTGGGCATTCACTGGAAGCTCGGTCCAGCCCCAGTTATGTCTAGTCAACTAATTGACAGCGTGTATGTTAGCAATGTGCTGTTTGCTTCACTTGTACGTCGCTTTGGACAAAAGTTGCTGCTAAATGAAATATATGTGAGTGTAAATATACTATATTGGAAAGCGAGACCTTTCTGTGCAAAATTGGCAGTCTATGAGAAATCTTTCACGGAAACCTTTCTTCTGTGAAATACGACCGATGCAAGATCAAGGCTGAAAATCTGCGGCTTTGGGAGGTAGGCAGTGGTCAAGGACATGGACTCGTAACCCAGAAAGGGCACTGGCGTAAATCCCAGGAGGGGCTCCCTGCAGTTCTGCTCTTGAGCAGAGCACGTAACTTGCATCGCCTCTTTATAACATCCGGCCGCGCGCTCAGCTTTATCTCGTGGTGAAGCGGGGAAATGTCAGCTCCGTGGTGGAGCCGCGTGCGCTCCCGAGCTGGAGAGCGGATCCCGACAGGCTGAGGCTGTCCCTCAGAGGGGGGGAGGGGGGGGGGCAGCTGGATGCGCCATGGCGAGGGGGGGGATGTGAGACACATCCCCAAAGACAGCCAGATCCCCTGCAAACCAGGACCCCAGGTGTTACTGAATACACCTACAGAGACGCCTGTCTTAAAAAATAAACTGTATAAATAACATTTAATTTTTGTGTTTTTATATTTTAATATTCTTCTATGAGCATGAGTGTGTATATGCAGATTACAGTGCAGGGTATATCTTTCCTCTGTGTTTCAACATGCAAAATTTCAGTTCATTTCATTGAATAATATAATTAAATATTCACATTCATATTAATTATTTTTTTTAACCATAATTAAAGGTAAATCATGTTTTATATTGAAATATCTGAATTTCTCCATCCTCCTGCTCCCTGAAATGGAAAGTGCACCTTTAAATATTTTAATTAACGTTAACAAGTCGGGGTGGGCCGGCCCTGTCACTCCGCCAACTTTGGGGCAGCTGGCGGACCCCTCTCTGCCAGTTCCCTCTGCTTCCTCCCTCTGATCCTGCCCCTCCTTTCCCCATGCCTTTTTTTTTCTGCTTTCCTTTAACCTCTATGCTGTCCTTCCACAATCCATTTATCCTTTCCTTTCTTCCCTCCTTCCATTCTCTTGTTTTCCTTCTCCTTCGGATTTAAAATCATGATCCCTTCTGCTGCAAAGAAAACTCCACCTACACCAGCCCTGAGATGCTAATGTAGTTGAGCACTGACAGTACAAGCTCTCTCTCTCTCTCTCTGCTACCCTCCATCCCTGCCTCTCTCTCTCTCTCACTCTCTCTCTCTCAGATCCAGTCTCAAATAAATAAGGATGTATGGGGAGGGGGGATAGAGAAGTGGCTGCCTTAGGAAGAACAATGTTGATGCTACGCCGCGCTCCTAATCTCTCGCCTGGTTTGCACGTTTGAGGATTAAGGGACAAGCTCACACTGGATTTCTACCCTTAAAGGATGCTCGCGTCTCGCTCCTGTCCTACCGAATGCACAGAGAGGACTAATGTACTTTCTTACTGTTAGTGCTAACTGCCCGAGAGCCAGTCTTTAATCCTCCCAGCAGGCAGTGCTTTCCTGCCCAGTGTAGGTCCATGGGGCTCTGCCTGCTTCTGGATCTCCTCGCTCTCTAGACCGTCCGTGTAAATATAGGTTATCATCAGAAACGATCGGCGACGCTGCCCGCGCATCAGCTCATGGTTTTCTGACCTGTTCCTGCCGGTGCATTTTTTTTTGTTCTGGCACCCGACAGAGGTAGGATTTTACTCATCGTCTTTTTTTCTAAATCCAAATGAAACTCAACTTCTGGTTTGCCTCCTAATTGCCATGTCCGCTAATTATTTTTAATACTTTAACGCCAGTGGCTTTGAGTTTTAGGATCGTGGCAGTTGACTTTACGAATATGTCTTGGAAATGGTTGAAATTATACTTCAGGTGTCTGCGATGTCTATTTAAATAGGTTTTTATGTGTGTTAGGTTTCTTCTTGGGGAACTTTCCACATGTAATCGCACTGACTCCTTACAAAGTCATTCTAGCAGAGGAAAGCAAATTAATATACTTTTGTACTGCAAAAAATCAAAAGGTTTTTTTTCTCTTTCAGAACGCAAAGAGAGTAATACTTTAGCTATGAATGAAGAGATCTCTGACATCCCTAATCATGCAGGACTCAAACTTTATCCACACGCTGCAGTACATTAAGGGCAAACTTCAGCATATTTTAAGTGGGTGAAAATTAGCCGTGGTATATGATGTGGCTCAACTGTGCGCTGATTAAATATATCCTAGTGACTAATATAAGAGCTAGAATAATTTAAATTTGTATATGCAAAAAGATTTGAATGGGAGTCTTTATAAAGAGATGTATGGATTTTAGGTTGTGATGTTGCGAAATAGATTAAAAAAAACAAAAAACATGGTATTAATCCTCAAATCGCCGCTGCTACGGTGATTTGAGAGTCTCCGTGTTGAGAGTGTTAAAGTTATACGGGAGGGGGGGTTGAGCTGAAAAATCACCGCCTCCCTGCTCCCGCCATCTCCACATGAAACCTACATCCCCACTTCCACGCCTCAGTTGGAATTATGGCATGAATACAGAACGCTCCCCCTCATATTTTTTGTCTTTGGCTCCGCCTACTCCTCCCCCCGCTTTCCATGTGATCTGTTTCAAACTTTGGCAGGTCAAGTGCGCAACTTCTGTTTTCCGTGCACCCCCCCCCCCCCCAATATCTCTGGCTTTCGTATAGTGATCATGGCGTGTGATGTGCTGCCTCGATTAGGATGCTGCAGCCGCCACCCCCCCCCCCCCCCCCCCCACTGTAGTTTGGTGTCTCCGGGCACGCGGTCCCAGTGCCAGGCGTTTGCCAACGCTGAGATCATCCTAGCTCCGTTGGGGGGGGGGGGGGGGGGGGGGTGTCGGATGAGCAGACATGAATTGATGTGTCGCTGTGCGCTGACCCCTTCGACGCGAGATCTGATCTAAGAGCCTCGTGCTGTATCCTCTGAAGCGAATATAATCCGAGCGGAGGAATCCGGAGATGGTTCCCGAATAGCCTTATGAAATTGTCCGAATATCTCCGCGCGATGGGGCCGCACAAAGAGGACCTTTGAGGGCGAGACCTCACGCCCGCTTTCCGGGAGCCGCCGTAGCAGGTGCTCGCCGGTGCTGTGCGGCGAGTCTCCCTCGCGGTTCACGGGCGCAAAGTGATAGAAATAGATGCAGCCGCCCCCTTATGTCCAGAGCATAGGTCTAAAGGTGGATGTTATATTGATTCATTTATCTGACACTTATATTCAAAGCATTTTTCAGTAGAGGGATGGGTTATAAATATGCATTCTCTCCCTGGGATTTGAACCCACCACCTTTGCCTTGCTAGCGCAATGCTCGATTTGTAGAGCTACACGAGTCAGTGGCTGCCCTCAAATTTACCTCCAATCCACAGAAGCCACAGAAACCTGCACTTATCGATCATCCAGGCTGTGGTGTGGTCATGTGTGGTCAATGTTCAGCCCCCCGGGAAAGGAGTGTGCCCCCTCCGTGAGAGGGGGCACCAATGGGCAGGGGAGAAGCAGATGCTGCGGGAAGCCACAAGTGCAGAAATCAGGAACATTGGAAGCTGCCTAGGGCGGCATCTTCTGAGAGGGGCACTGACATAGCAACATCATTTCCATCTGTGTCAGACAGGGGGCGCCGGCGGTGAACCTTGCCTAAGGTGCCACCTGCGTTTTGACCGGCACTGGTAGAAACTGTGACAGTGTGACCCCGCACTGGGTATATGCTTATATTGAAATGCGCGTAAAAGCAAGGTGCAACAATGGTGTGAGAAGGAACACTCCCCTCGGGTAGCTATAGATTAAAAAAAAAAAACTTGTTGCGGGATTTTCAGATGCACCCTGAGGATCCTATCAGCCTGGAGAGAGAGAGAAAATAAACTATTGAAAGTCTTACAGTATATCGACTGGACGCCTTTCATGCTGATATTTTATTTTAAAGAATGGGACAGAGAGTTCTCAGTACTGCTGTGGAAAAGCAGGTTGAACACGCACAAAAAAAAAACGTATGAAGTAAAAATCTTTTTAAAGATGTAACTTAAAGGAAAGGCAATATTTTATTGAAATCTCCCAGCTCTTATCAATGTGCATGAAGTCTCCTGTACATATATTAAACAGCTCTCGCGTACAGTTGTGATCAATAACTGTAGAGGCCCCAATAAAAAATTAACTGCACATGTACGTTCACCCTGTTTCAATTTGAACAAATCAGGTGGAGAGGATGGGATTCGAACCCATAACCTCAGAGGCGCTGGATGACGGCGATACTTACCCAGCCACCCACTCAGAAAACAAATGTGATAAATAAATAAATAAGCATAGATCCTCTAACGATGACTTTGACAGTAAAACAATGAGCCGCGTTTCTTTTGAAGTGTCGCAGCGTGTGAACGGCTCTCAGAGTGGAGAGACGGATTCCGATGGCGCGGGGGTCCGCGGACGGTGGACCGCAGTAAATTAGCATGAATATTTCATATTAGCTTGCAAACTGCGGTGAATAAATGAGGCAGGGGGAGAAGGGGGGAAAAAAAAGCTTTTAAAACCACAGCTTAGTGCAATTTCTTGGCGTAATAAACACACACAAGATGACAATTGACGAAAGGTATTATGGAAAGAAACGCTGTGTTGGTGGTGTAGCCAGTGTAGACGTGTTCCTGTGTGCTGGGAATCACTGCGGCTGTGCAGGGATAGAGCCTGAAATTCTGGGCCTCCTGACAAAATGTCACCTTGGGCCTTGTGCTTAGGCTGGCACTTTCAATCTGAAGACATATGGGTCACATGACAGAAAGATTTTACTCAGCAGGCGGGGGTTGGGGACTCTCTCCTTGGTGGATTTCGGCAGACAGGGTCCCCCAAAGGTAGATTTTCAGACCCCGATAAAGCACTGGGCCTCCTGCTCAAATCTGCCAAGGTATCCATACCCCTCCGACAACCCTGGGGGTGACAAATGCATATCTAAGTGCCAGCAATACAAGAATCTTCTTGACTTACTCAATTGCTTATTTACTCAACTCTTGGCAAAATGTTCTCCATTATATTGCAGTGTGACAGTGCAGTTCCCATAAGGACGTCCTAGAGAACAGTACTTTGATCTTCACTGCATGCAGGACATATCATGTCCAAAGGGGACGCTGTTCCGATAACCAGTTACATTCCGTAAAACGTTCATCCCTTTCTCTGGTGTTACCAGCGCTGTTAGAGGTGGCTAACGCTTGACAAGAAAATGTCTGGGTGATTTATTGAGGAATCCCGCCACTCTGACTGGAGCTCTTAGGAGAAGTGCGATGCTGTGTTTTACTGTCCGGTTTGTTGTTTTGTGGGCCGCCGGCACTGCGAATATCTCCCATGAGTCTCTGCTGCACTCGTCAGCCACGAGTATTTTCAAATACTGTTCGCACTTTGGGGTTTGACACGGCAGAATGGGAGCATCCGTGAGGCTAAGTGTCACTTTCAGCTCGCTGTACAGTTAGGGTTTTAAAAATCCCTTTATTGTTCGTGAGGCCTTAAGAAGCGGCTCCAACGCGCATCGAGCTCTACACGTGAACTTATGAAAAGGTCGCTTATTTTTATTTATTTTCTTTTACTCCAAACAAGTCCTGCACAGCAAAAGGCGATTTTCAGGAATAAAGTAAAGTGTGGTGGTAATATGATTTCAGCATTTAGTCTGATCACGCTGCTGGGAGATTGGGCTTCTTGAGATAGTGGGCAATACCCAGAAGCACAGGGGCCATCAGTGTGGCTCTGACACCCACTGCTGAGCAAAATCTGGGCAATGTTTTAATCTGTCCCATTAGGAGGTGCTCTGTTCGGTCTGGGCGTGTCGTCCTGACTCTCCTGCTCACCGCTGATTTATGAGGAGTAGCAAAAAGTTTCCAGACTTCAAATGGACACGTTTTCCATCCACCGCGGCAATTTTCATCCATTTTCCATTTATTTAGCAGATGTGACTTTCAAGTGAGCAAGACAGTACATCACAGAAATGCTTTAAAACAGTTTAATCCACATAATCGATTAAAATTGGGGCTTACAGATTTATAAACGAGCCCCAGTAATTTTCACGTAGCTGTGCAGCATTCCGACAATGATAAAGGGATTATGGGTAATATGGAGTTTATGAATGATGATTGTATTTACCTGTTGAATGGATGACTGTCGACTAATGTTCTAGCAAACTACAGTTTTTTTTTACCACCGAGACACTAGCATTCTCTGATGGATGTACAGTAATCATAATCAAAAAAATACAGCGATTAAACATAGAAGATTAATAGAGTTTTGTAAAACATTCATGGCCTGTTGGTATTTTACATATTTGATATTTCTACTGGTTCATCACATTCGGCATTATGAGTCATTTTTATTTCTTTCCCCATCCATCAGAGTAACAACACTAATATTAGTAAGTGATCCTATTTTTGAGGTTGATGCTATGCCATGTTGGTGCCACAGGGGGGCGCCGGTGAGGACCAGCCACCCCACATGTCCACTTGTGCCCCCCCTAAAAAGAATCACCCACAGATGCTAAAAAAGAATGAAGAAGATGTTAATGTTTTGCAAGTGCAGGTGATGCGTCTTTTGCTATCTGTGGTTGACACCTTTTGCCCCCCCCCCCCCCCGGCCATCAGGTTTTCTCCTGCTGTTGACATTAGTGCTACGGGATGGACTGAGGGACGGGGTGACAGTTTATCTTGTCGGGGATCACATGACGTAGGGGCACCGGCCGTTCCCATAATATCCTGGAGCGCCGGACTTCCTGGAGTTCATGGTAGCCCCCCGTGTACCTGACAGAATAACTTCATCTCCGTCAACGTGTGGGATTTGAGTCTCATACCCGCCGACCTGCGATTGAGCGATTTCTTCTCACATTTTGGCTGTAATATAGTGGGGGGGAAAAACTCAGTGATGCTAATGGGTTTGCAAACCGTACGCGAGTCTGCTGCCTGCATTCTCCACCAGAGAAATGGATCATATGATGGGAAAACACTATGGATCGGTGCCTCTTCCTGTTTCGATGTGCATCGTTTGTCTACCTGCACGGGCCTGACATGGGGTCCAGGCTGTGGGTAATGATGTCACGTGGAGGGTGCTGACGTCAGCCATTACCGTCACCATATCTCTGTACATCATTTATCTTAAATGCAGTTTCTATTTATATATGTGTATATATATATATATAATTTTTTCTTTCTCAAACTTTAATTTCTCTCAGCCTTCGCGGCTTCACGGTTGATGTAATTTGGCCCTGGTTGTTTTAAATTTTCCCTGACTGCAAAGCCCCAGGCTCTGCTAAAATCACTTTATACTAGCTTTGTTTCTAAGAAATAGATGTTTTTTTTCTTTAGAAAATGTAGGATTTGGGCAAAACACACGCACACACACACACACACACACACACACACCACACACACGCACGCACGCACACACACCACACACACACGCACGCACGCACACACACACACACACACACCACACACACACACACACGCACGCACACACACACACACACACACACACCACACACACGCACGCACACACACCACACACATACATACACACTCTGGTGGTAATATTGGTTACATTTTGATACACAGTGGTCCAAAGACATAATGCTCTTATATTACTAGCAGGTCTGATTCTTTGAAGCTGTTTTTTTTCTTTTTTGCTGGTTTTAATGGCTTTCCATCAAAAAGTCAATCCAGGTTAGACACTGCATTAGCTGATGGCAGGCAGTGAAAGGCTGGGGGGCCAGAAAAAGGCCTCGCTCTGTCGTTCCAGCGTCATCCAGCCTGGAAACGTGAAGGGGACAAGCAGGGCATTTCAGGGTCTCCCTGCCCCCACTAGTGTAGTGACTGTTTGTGGCCACCAGGGGACCCCCAAACCTCAGGGACCCCCATGCAAATGTATGGTTTGAGGGTCCCCTTTCAATTGGGTGGGTTTGTTTATCAAGCCACCCCCACCCGCTGAGATGTTTCAAAAACTAAATAAATAGCTCATGAGTAGAGTCAGACCTTCGGAGGCTAGTGGGCTGGTTATCAGAACACGCTAATTCAGGATCTCCTAAATAACCAATGTGCTTTTTTAATATTTAGTGTGCTGACTGTCTGTGGCCCAAAAGCTTGTGGCCCGGGTGTGTTTGATATCACACAGATATCATGGGACCAGGCTGCCAGCTGGGGGGGGGGGGGGGGCAAAGCCTCTTGCCCCAAGATCTGCATATTTCCAGACTGCGTAGAGATCCCCCTGGATGCCCCCCTCCCACATAAACACGCACACGCGTGCAGGCCCACACGCGCCTCGAGGGCTTTCGCAGTAATGGAATGTAGCCTCCGTGCGGCGCTACCCTAGCAGAGTAATTACTGAGACAGATTCATTTAGAGCGGCGCGATAGCGCAGCCGGGGACGTGACAGGCACCTGACAGAGAGCGGCCCGCTCTGCTTCCGGAAAGCTCTGAGCCAGCGGGCTCGCCGTGGCGGTCAGCTTGTCCGCTCACGGTGCCAGACGGCGTGCCACACCATTCAATACACCACCACTTATTCACTTTTTATTTATATATATATATATATATATATATATATTTTACATACACCTTTTTTCCTTGCCCTCAGGAATTTGATCAAGGTCAAAGTTCAGCTTTGTTGACATTTTTGTCACTGAACTACATCTACGTCATGGGGCCCTGGCACCAGGAGCTGGTGTGGTGGACACAGCGTCTGGCTTTCTTCTTCTGTGATCTCAGATGCTTCCTGGACTTCCCATCCAGCCCCCCCCCCCCCCCCCCGGACGCACTGCACCTACCCGGGACCCTGTGTCGGATGAGTGGCTGGATTATGGACTGACTTGTGGAATTATTGCGTGCAACATGGCATTTTATTTTGCATTTCAGGCAATGTGTGTGTGAGACTTACCCCCCCCCCCCCCCTCCCCTGGCATCCCCTCCATGCATTAAATGTTCACAAAGTAAATTTGAAAATCTGGGGTGTATACAGGGGTTGGGATACAGGAGCAGTGGCCCCAGCAGAAAGCTGATCAGCCCCCAGCGTGCCCCCCACCCTAGTCGCTCACTGATTCAAAACGTATCATTGGCTAACGATAAAGTTGGCCATTCTTTATGGATTATGGCCCCTCTTATGCCTCCCACCTTAGTTAATTCTAGAATTGCCCTTGAAGACAGGGCGGGGGGGGGGGGGGGGTCTCCTCAGGCGTTTCCACAACAGAGCCATTTTCTATTTCATCAGACCTTCTAAACACTCAGAGCTTCTCCATCTGCCCCAGACAACAAAAGAACCCCCCCCCCCCCCAAAAAAAAAAAAAAAAAATCCATTTTTTTCAGCTGGTTTCCTCTGCATTCACCATGAAATTGGTTGACAATCACCATTTATGGGAGCGGGGGTGTTGGGACTGGGGGGGGGGGGGTGCTCAGCGGCTGGGGGGGGGGAGGCTGAGGACGAGGTCCCCACCTGAAATAAATGGCAGAAATGTGACTCAATCTGAATCCCGATCTTATTTTGCTGTCCTGCCGTCGCCATGGGTACCAGCATGACCCAGCATCGGCGAAGTCTCATTCGTACAGGCGCGAGGCGTGAGCGCATTAAACCAAAACGTGTCATGATTTTCAGAAGCTATGTTTCCTTAAGACTCTGACAACCTGTTCTTACAACTGGATTTACTTGCCGTCGACACTTTTAAACATTTTACTTTTCCTTGACGTTTCACTGTTCTGGAAATTATGTAGAAGGTGACCCTTGACCTTGTCTGTGATTGGATGACCTTTCTTGGCACATAACCCCCAAAAGTCTCAGGTCACCAGTCCATGTTAACTCTTGTATCGCATCACTCACATCAAATTTTAAGCCATAATGGAAAAAAATAGGAAAGTTTGGATTTTGTACATTATGGGGATCTTACGGCGTCACGTGTGATGTGGAAATGGTTGACCTTCTGGCCAACATATCCGGAGAGCTTTGCGAAGCATCTCGCCTTCATTTCTGCTGGTTTAAAAATTCAATTTGTTCCCGTATTTACTTTGTAATATGATATGAAATTAAACACTGGATTCTTGGAGCCTGACTGGTCACATGTCCATGGGCTGTGTACCGTGAGGACGGTGAAATGCAGGAGATCTTTTTGCATCGACTTGGCGTTAAGCGATCAGGTCATCCTCGTGGCATAATACCCGGTTCTGAAAGGGGTTTGGGTTCAGTGCTGCATGGTGAATGTGTTTGAAATGCTTGTGCAGGGGAAGACCGGCATTTTCAAATGTCCGCTTATCATCGACGAAATACGACGTGAGACCTTGATGTAAGCTATAAAAACCAGAGCGGCCAAATTTACAGGTATTTATACATCACATTCATTTAGCAGATATGTTTATTCAAAGCGACACAAATTTTTTGAGCGAAAGCGGGTCAGACAGTCCCCTGAGCAGCTGCGGGTTAAGGGCCTTGTTCAGGGGCCCAATGGTGACATCACTCTGCTGACCTTGCGATTTGAACCGACAACCTTCTGATCACAGACACAGCCTCCCAACCCAGTGAGCCACACTCTCCTTTTTCCAGGAGCTCCTGTTCTTGTCACTTCAGCAGACTTGGATCACAGGCTTATGGTGTAATGAGGAGATGTGTAGAACATGTCCAGCCCAACTAAGGGAAGACAGAAGAGCATCTAACACATCTGTCCATCTTTAGCCGTGATGTTTGCCGTGGTTAAATCCCCCCCCCAACCGCGCACGTGCCATGCCGTGTGGGCGGAATGTAAGATGTTCGCGGGTAATTAAGTCTTCTCGGGCTGATGGACGTGATGCATTATGCATGTGTTTAAATGTCTTCCGAATGCATCCATAATGCATCGTATTGTGCGCGTTTGGCTCCGAGAGTGTGTCGGAATACGGGAGTGGGCCGCGGAACCTCGCTGAAAGGCACATTAGACGCATCGACACAAAAGGAAATTGAAGCGAGCCGAGTGCGGCGCCCCTGTGGTGTTACGCAGCACTGCATCGTGGGAGACGGCTGTTGATGTTTTCCAGCTTAATCTGAGCTTCACTCCCACCTTTATAAAGGAGCCCTATGGACCGACCAATCAGGGTATCAGACACGATGGGGTGAGGTCAGGTGACGGGCGCCTCCTGTCACGGCTCGTATAAGCTCTTCACGCTTTTCTAAGACGTGGCAGCAGTTGTCCTCAGTAATTATTTTTATGGTGATAGTAAATATGGGTTTAGCTGCAAGTCTGATGTTTAAAATGATACTGAAACTGGCACTTAAATACAATCAACAATGGTCCATATCTCTTAAAGCCTTCATTTTTTTACATTGCACAATTTGAGCAATTTTTATCACAATAAATATGAGAATAGTGGAATGTTGTCTTCAGTCCATCTTTAACTGCTTATCCTATTCTAGCACTGTGCTTGTGATCAGAGGGTTCAGAGATCAGATGGTTCTAATCCCAGGGTCAGCAGAGTGATGTCACTGCTGGACTCTTGGGCAAGTTCCTTAAACCCAATTGCTTTTGGGACAATGTCTTTGGACCGGAAGGGCAAACCAGCACAAATACAGGCAGAATGTACAAACTCCATACACACAGAGCCGGGCTGGGATTCAAACCCACAATACTGCATGGGCTTCATACACATAATGCATAGTGCTTTGCGTGTTTCTGTAAAACGTGCTTTTACAGAATCCACAATAACTGCACCTAAAAAGAGGCTGCAGGAGTCGCCTGCAGGTTTTGAGGTCGGAGCCCTGACTTGTAGCGTCTCTCGGCCTGGTCTCCATGTGACATAATGGTGTTTACACCACAGCAGCCCTTCCTGCATCCTGCACCGTGTGGATGATTGAACGTAGCCTGACGATTATGAAAAAAAAGACACACCACCCTTTATGATCTGCAGTGCGATAGTCAAATTACCACATTTGCCCCAGGGGGGTTTAGAAGGCAGCGTTGTGGAGGACTGGGGAATGATGAGGAGACCGGGGGGTGGATATCAGCCACAATGTACTCACACACACCTCGTGTACAAGGATGCTGGGTAAATTAGAGGTCTGCACTGCCAGTCACTGGCATTCAGCTTTTAAAAATCAGCTTTATGTTATGAAGCAAAAGAGACAATGAAACAGCGAGTCTTGGGAGAAATGGAGGCTGTATTATGATAACATATAGATGGGGGGGGGAAATGGCCTGTTTAACATTTCGCTGTCAGACGTCATTAGATTTACCTCCCGCCCTCGTTCTCCACGGTTAATTGGAAGTTGCAGGTGTGCGGCGAGCACAGGCAAGGAAGGAAACGTACTTAAACAACGGCTGACAGGGCAGACAAAAGCGGCAACAAAGACCTGTCAGGGTAGCAAATAGTCATTTCTGCTGGGAAGCGCCGGCCCTCCTTGGAGAGATTAAGCAAACAGAAACGCATTTCGGTCTCCAAATGCTACGCTAACCAGCTCCTGTGTCCACCCCCCCGTCGCAGTCACTGGGTTGTAGAGCCGAATCTGAATTTAAACTCCGGATTCTCGATTGTCTTTCGTTTGATGTATCGTTTAACTCGTTTAATCCGAAGACGAAAACGAGGGTGCGGAAAAGATTCTGACAGGGAATTCTTTATTTGCGGCGAATACGTCTCAGCGGAGGTAGGAAGTCCAGGTGCAGAAAGTACAAATCCAGACCAAGGTTTTGGTTTCGGCTGGTTGGTTGAAACAAAAATTCAACTGGTTGGTTGAAACAGGAATCATGGTCTGGATTTGTACGTCCTAGATCTGAACTTTCCAGCCCTGCATCACATATTGGGAAGTGCGGCCGATATATGGAGTCGATCCTTTGACACAGTCTTCAATGTCGTAGAAATGTAAGAACGATGTAAGCAACCAGAACTCCGGAAAATTACAGGAAAATGATCCATGAAGAATATACTAGCTCCGATAAAATCACCCTTCTTAATGGTGTTTTTATACTGTAAGTTAATCATAAAAAAGTTCAATTCATAATTATAATTAACTATGATGTATTTTAATCAGTACTATACTATACAGAAATTAAAAATATAATTTCACCTCATGTTATATTATTATTTTACATTATAAAGAAAACTTAGAGATTCAGGTAATTCTGGTAAAGTGTGAGACTGGCACACCTGTGCTGACCAGTAACTGGTCTGAGCTACGTGTGACCGCACCACGAGCCGGAACTTTCCGGGTCCGGTGAGCTTCCTGTCTCGGCTGGGTCTCCACGCTCGCTTTGCTTCTGTCTGGAGTCCCGTTTCAGGGTCTGCGGGGGTGTTTCAGGCCTCTTCTTTGTCCTCCACCCGTCCAGCTGGCCACCCCGAGTCTGACCGGTTACCTATTTCCTGCGGCGTTCCGTCCGGCGGACTAAGGGAGAGTCGCATGGGAAACTTGGCATCGTGGACGGACAATACGGTCCTGGACGTCCTTCCTTTGTCCTTTTCCGTCATTTTTGGAAGTAAATAACCCATTGAGGGACAGAAATGATCGTTTTTTACTCCTGGCATTTCTGACAAATGACCTCACACGGTGCCTGGGTGGGGATGGGTGGGGCCTGGACTCGTAACCCCCCCCCCCCCACACACACACACAGAAATCAGGTAATATGCATGAGAGCACTGACATCACACAGCCTGCCTAGGCAGGGACACTGCTGTCATCCCGACGCGCTGATCGCAGAACCGCAGACAGTTCTGGAATCTGAGAGAAGGGGCACCCCACTCCAATTAGCTGGGGGTACATCACCACGGCAACCGCCTGGATGAACTTCCCAAAGACCTGGCTCACACATCTGAGACTGTTTATAGCTCAACTCTTCCAGGGGCGTATACAGGGGCGGGGCCAAAGGAGCACTGGCCCCAGGTCAAAGCCAATTGGTCAGCTGTAGTCTGTCCCAGACAGCAGAGGGCAGGAGGCTGGGGTACACCCTAGATGGGATGCCAGTCCAAGGCAGGGCAAACACGCAGACTCACAGTGAAGCTCTATGGGAAATTTAGAGACACCAATTAGCTTAACTGGAAGCTCTTTGAACTGCCAGAGGAAAGTGGGACACCTGGAGGAGACGGGAGGAGAAATAAAAGAATAAAACCATTTATAAGCCATCACCAGTAACTCTTCCGGTTCTCCTCCAGTGAAAAGAATTGGAAATGATGTTAAATTTCTAGCTCCATCCATTTTTCTCTGTAGTTTTACACAGATCCTCACACACAAGGACGAAAACGAAGCCCTTTTGCTTTAATAATCAGAAGCACTTATATTAATGAAATTTTTGACGTAGCTGCACAGAGCCAGCTTTGCAAAGTGCATTGTAGTGCTTCGTCAAGGCAAATTAAAGGTGACCCCTTTGTCCCTAACATCTTTACCGTCATATTATGTCACTCTTTGTCTGCCTTGACGTCACATTTCCTGGACGGGGACTTCGGAAGCCACTGGAACCAGGTCTGCTGAGGAATGGTGGATTCTTTGAAGGATGAAGTTGGACCTCACTGGGGAGAAGAGAACCGTGATCAATTAGAGTACTGTGCTGTATCTGTCCATCTGTTCTTGCAGAGATAACACGTGCGTTTTGCTTCAGGTCGTTCACAGGGAATTCTGCTCTGGGCAAATATGCGGGTGAACTTGCGCTATGATATTTTATTTATTTATCTGCTTGGTGGCTGCAGGAGAGAGCACTCTTCCTCTCAATCCATGTCCTAGAGCAGGGCTAGCAACCCTGATCCTGGACTGCTGGTATCGGGCAGGTTTTGTATCCTGCCTGGTCTCTGATGAACCACACCTGATCTCGGGCAGATAGTGAATCATCAGGTAGGATAGAAAACCTGCCGGATACCAGCACTACAGGATCAGGGTTGCCTACCCCTGTCCTAGAGGCTCCAGATATATGTTCTGAAACCCTACTTGCTGAGAGGGAACAGAACTATTGACCGTCATCAAAAGCTTGAACTGGTGGACCTAGCTGAAAACATGCACCTTAGCAACATAGCGAGAGAGTCATTTCAGGATTTTGTTTCAACCAACCAGATGAGCATAAAGAGTCATAGTCACAGAGTACTCAACTGGTTGGTTGAAACAAAATCCTGGTTTGGATTTTTGCTTTCTGGACCTGAAATGTTCACCTCTGTATAGCGAGCATAGCAGTCAAAGATGTGGTGTAGGATTTATTGTGAGTCACATACAGGAATAGTTATATAAGGCCAGTTGAGTAGGAATACACCTACATGGAGTATTCAACTGGTCGGTTGGCACAAAATCTTGGTCTGGATTTGTACTTTCTGAACTTGAACTTTCCACTTCTGCAAGGTATGCAGTAAATGTAGTAAATTTAACTAGAGTGGGACTGCAGGTATCCCAGCAGCTAAGAGTCTGATCTTGTTTTCTGAAGTTAACTGATTTGAAGTCCCAGAGGAACCTTGCAGAACTCCCCCTAAGTGATCCGGTCCATTAAATTTCCTTTTGAATAAATGAGTAACGTTACGTATTGGTTTAGATAAATCCGTCAGCGAAGCAGATGAATGTAAAGATTATACTGCAGAGATGCCAGAAGTGAACATCTGAATGAAACATTATCACATTAATGGGTTACTTTGGATTTAGCGATTAGCTACCGAAGAGTGTGAATATTTCTGGAAAGTTCACGCATCTGTTATATGGCTTGAAGGTGAGCCGTCAGGAACCAAAGAACCTAGACATCCTAGTCTGTCGTTTCTCCGTTCCTTGAATTTTTTTTTCGCCATCTTATCGCACTGTTGGGGATAGAGGAGATCAGTCCAGAGGGAGATTAATAAATCGAGCAATTCCAACCAAAGTCATCTGCCAGAGTCTCCAGACAAGATGAACCTATGTTTATATGCTGGGTCAATCATTTTTTTCTTGTCCTTTGTCTGACAACTGGTAGTTATGAGGGTAGATGATTGTTTTGGATGGCGAGCACCTTGTCGGTCACCTTGTGGTGCCATTTGTCATCGAGCCGCAGAAACGGCTCACTTTGAAGTAGATACGAGGAGACACCTCTGGATGGGTAACAGGATGCTTAACAAACAGGCCCTGTAATTGAAAAGTTTGGGATTGAATCCTGGAATTGCTTCGGGCTTCATGGTTGAGAAAGTTACTCGACTCCAAATTAGTTCAGCGAAATGCCAAGCTAAATTGAATACGTAGTCTAGTCTGGAATATTAGAGTCTGGAGATTCATGCATAAGTTTTAAGTGCATTAAAAGGGTTAGGCAGCTTTCGGGCTTCTTAAATGTTCACGGTGTGGGTGGTTAATGTATCTGCATAATTCAGTGTCACCATGAATGTGTCCCCCAAGTTCTACCATAACAGGCTAATAACACCCTCCAATAAGGAATCGGAATTCTGGACAAGTGCTTACAGCTGGGAATTTGCGCTATTCCCAAAGAGGTTTAATTACGTCCATAAAACGGCTATTCATTTAGGTTTTGAACGGTATCTTTCACATACTGTGGGCAGCTGGATAGGCAGTGGTCTGTAATCATCACATCGACCTTCTCTCCAGTCCTCAGAGGCGAAAACCTACACTTATATATCGACGTCACTGCAGAGCGTAGTAGCTACGAGGGTAACCGGCCCCTTTTGTTCTGTTGCTCTCGAGGAGCTCTCTTCTGTGAGCTCAGTAAAGCCCGGTAGCGACAAAGAGATCTTTTTAGTTCCAATTTTAGCATGTCATAGAACATGGGTCTATCTATAGGTCTTAAGAATTGAGCTATGAATATTTGAACTTCTTGAACAGATGCATTATTTTCACAACTACATTGCAATTATTTTGTTTTTGTGTATTCCATCATGCACTTCTTGTTTTTTTAAGGCACAAACATATACAGGTGAGAGCAAAGCTTGGGGTCAGTAATTTATCCAGCTCCCTGTAGCCTTCTTTTTTTTTGGGGGGGGGGGGGGAAGTTAAGGGCCTATTTCTAGGGCCCAACAAAGATGTGAGGATGAGATTTGAAGCAGAATCTTTCCAATCACCAGCCTAAGCCATTGAGCCACATACCATTACCATGATGAAATGCATACGTTCTTGGTCAGTCTTCGAGTCAAGCTTCTGTTTTTTTTTTTTTTAAGTGGGAGACAATAATTATATTATCCAAATCAAACCCCGGTTTTCTCGATAGTATCCTATCTGAGGTTGTGTCTCATAGTGTGCTGGACTAGGAGGGAGATCTATTGTAATGTCATTGACTGTGTTTGTACCACTAAAAGGTGCTGACAAGCAGCTCCTGCTCCTCTGGCCCTCGGCCAACAGGCTTCTCAGAATTTTCTCTGCTAATATGCCTGGTGGAATCTCAGACTCCGGCTCCAGTCTGGTAGAACTCCAGTCCAGGTTTTCAACGTCACATTTAGCCACTTTATTTTTTGTGACAAATGAAGCCGGCTGGCCGCCGACAGCGAAGTCGGCCTGGCAAGAGGACGTCCCATAAGAGGAATCCAAAGTGACCGGCACCTGGATCTTATCTGACGTGGCGTGATGTTGCGGGTGTCACCTTTGACGCACGACTGAAGCGGGGAGTTTTGCCGGATGAGGTGACGGGCAGCGGCCCGAAAAGTGGACACCTGCGTCCGCCGGCAGGGAGGACAGATGTGACAGATCGCAGTAGCTAATGACTTTCAGGGGTAGAAAAGGCTTTTAAAGAATGTACTCTATCATTGTAGAGGGCAGCTGCTTGTAACGAGAAAAAAAAAAATCATACATCAGCTGAGGATAATATACACGTCATCCAGTTTGATTATAAAAATTATGAAAATAATGTATCTATGTACTTATTAACTGTGTAACACAGTTTGCGCTATAACATAACATTTATCTTCTCTCTGCACCCTGCTGGATGTGACCCTTACTTACATTAATCCATCCATACTCCATAACTGTTGGGGTCACTGAAGTGCAGGGAAGACCACTGGAATGTGAGTCCAGTTAATTTTAGGGAATTTCATTATGACACATCACCTGACCATGTGGTTTTGGGGAAGGAGCTGGAGGAATTACACACGACGTGGGGGAACATGCACCCCCACCCCAAACACACACACACACACACACACTCACAGGCCAGGTGGTGTGAGGCCCCAGTGCTGCCCAATCAGCCACAGCGCCAACCTGCGTTAATTAAAACTTTATAAAACGAGATTAAATCCACATCATGCTCACGGTGCTTCCGGCTACCGGCCAAACCGGGATCCATCTGCGTCGTTACCCACAAAGCTCAGTGGCGCCATCCGCTGGCTACTGCACCAGACCCCACGGCACCGCTGACCATTTTCTCCAATTTTTACCTCTTACTGGAAGGACAGGGAAACCACGGGAAAGTTATTTAGTCGTATCTCCTAATCTGCTTCGTCGGTCATTATGCCAAACATGACGAATGGGAACATCATTCCGAGATTAAATTTGATTTATAGACAGTTCATGTATAAGGTGATGAAACTATTTTTAATGCTCATCTTAAGATATGATGAACTGAAAAAAATGTATTTCCTCGGTGATGATCTAATCTAGTTCATCAAATCTAAAACTATAGAAGATACATAAATAAAGTAGATATTTTTTAATAACTTGAGAAGAAACATTGCAAATGCACTTCAAATAAAAACCCAAGAAAAACTTTAGTTTACAGGCATAAATATATTTGAGCTAAATAGCCATAACCAGCGAGTAAGGGAACGACTTTCACATCTGCTACCTGCTCTGGATATCAGCTCGTTCCGTGTAGATCTATGGTTATGTGCATTGTGATTATTGCTTTGTGAACGTGCAGGGGAAAAAAAATGCTGATTTTGCAGACTCCTGAAATGCATTCTGCTGTGCAAAAGGGGCTTTTCACACATACTGTAGTTACCTGTGAGCTCCATTTGTTGTGCATGCCTTTATGTGGTTTACTGCAATGTGCCAACAGGATGCTTTAGTGCCCGAATAGCCATTAACTGCCTAATGATGGGCAGTTAATATACGGTCAGTTCCAGAACATGGTAGAATGTCAGTTGACCGTGTTATTTACCGTAATGGTGTGTTTGCGATACCCCAGCCAGTGATGAAGGAATCATGAATATGATTGCGTGAATGGGCCGATTTTGTAAATATTATTCTTCCCCTATGGTTTATTAATATTCTTTGAGGGATTCTGCCCAAGATCCTGAAAAGGCATTTCAGTAACGTGGGAGCCAAGGACTGGAAATGATGATGATGCTGATGATGATGACAATTATAGTTCACATTTTTCACAGTGAACCACTTGAGAATATTTCGGAAGAACAGCGTTACATCACGGAGGCGGAGCGAGCCACGTACCCTAAACGTCTACGCTTCTGGAATGTTCCATAATGATCAAAGTCATTACTCCCCGCCTTATCTGCTGACAAACTCATCTTACTTCACTTCCTTTTTTTTTACATTCCAGAATTATTACATCTAAATTCTACTTTTCATGCTTTACATTCACCAAAGACCCAGTCCAATGTTTCTATTAATAAACGCAGATGAAAATAAGATAATAAAAAACTGAATTCAGGAGAAAAAAATACTATAAACATCCCAAGATGTTTATGCTTCCATTTTTGAAATTCCATTGAGAAGAGAAGAGCCCTACTTTATGTGTGTAAATTGCAGAAGAGTTTAGCTTGGCATGCCGAGGGAATATAGTGAAGTATACACACAAGGTGCAACTTTGTCTTAAAGGGATCTCCACTATTGAAGAAAGCTCACAGAATGAGAATCTCAGCCACAAGCCTGAGGATATTTTTGTTGCCACGGTTTGCTGCTGTTGCAGACACTATGACAACAGACAACTAACAATTAGGGCATAAAACAGATAGAGATTAAATACAACACATGAGATACACAACAGAGAGGCGTAAATGCAAGACGTGTGATCAATACAACAGTGTGCAAATTCAAGCAGCACAATGCAGAAATTTGACAGGAACAACACAGGCAATATACGTAAAGTACACAGCATACATCATGTGCAGTGTGCAATTATAATGTGCCGAGGCAACTGTAAACGTTTAAAAATGTGAAATGTTTTCAATGTGCGGACAGAGACGGACATTTCAGGTCCAGAAAGTAAAAATCCAGACCAGGATTTTGTTTCAACCAACCTGTTGAGCATAAAGAGTGACAGTCTCAGAGTACTCAACTGGCTGGTTGAAACAAAATCCTGGTTGGGATATTTACTTTCTGGACCTGAAATATCTGCCTCTGTGTTGTGCAGGGTGGCATGGTGGTGCAGTGGTTAGCACTGTCCCCTCACGCCATTAGGACCTGGGTTCAAGTCTCCACCAGGGTTCCATGTGCATGTTCTCCCTGTGTTGTTGTGGGATTTCCTCCAGTACTCTGGTCCCCCCCCCAAATTTCAAAAACATGCCGAAGGCTGATCGGAGCTGCCAAATTGCCCATAGGTGTGTGAGTGAATGGTGTGTGAGTATCCCCCTGCGATGAGTTGGCTCCCCATCCTAGGCTGTTCTCTGACTTGTGCCCATAGGTTCTAGATCCCATGTGACACTGCAGAGGAAATGGTCAAAGTTCTTTCCAAAGGAACTAAGCTCTAACTTAAATTTGTCTGGTGCCAATGTCATGCTGTCACCCTTCACGGAATAAACCATTATTTTGCTCCTAAAGAGACATTCAATTCATTTTTTTTTTCTCTCACACAAATAATATCCCCATACTTCACATCTAGCCGAATGTTAGTATTCGGCAGCATATAAAATATCACATTCAATTATTTCTCATTTATTATTTAAATATCTAACTGAAATGGGATCTGAAGCCTCGGATAGTGTTGCCGAGAGGTCTGCAAATAGGTTTATTAACTTTCCCCATGCCAGGCAAATCTCACACATGATAAACATTTACTCGTGTTAATACTGTAAATAGATGAAATTACATTCATGTTTCAATGCTGTTAATTTGTTAGCGTTTTAGCATATAGCTACTTTTATTCTGTATTCTCAAAGCATCAGTGGACTGGCTGTATTTCAACACAATTCAAACATTTATATTGTGTATTTTGAAGTCTAACAGGCCAGAAGCAATTTTCCCATTATAAATACACTCTCTCGCTTTCTTCCTTTAATGTTAAAATTGGGGCAGTTGTTTTTAGATTTTTTTTTTTTTCCCTCTAGAGAAATGTATGTGATTGGTAAATATATGCTGTACCAACACATGGTGGTCCACAGTCTGGTCTCAGAGAAAATCATAGCATGCATGTAGCATAACATGTCATTTGCTATTTGCTGTTAGAGAGGTACTTTTAAGACATTTTCCATTCACTACATGCTGCTTCTTTGCAAAGTTCAATCCAGTCTGTGGATGCAAGACAATTTCAGCGCCTCTTAGCTCTGCACTCCTTTTCCATCCCATTACTCTGGGTAATAAAAGCGGACTGTTTTTTGATTGAACAGGGACATACTGGAAATTAAAAATAGGAGGGATCTTAACAATTTGAGTTCACCCTGAAACAAGGCCTCCCTCTGTCGAATTTTAATGTCCTTACCTAATGACCGCGATAATTTAAAAGTGCGCTTCTCCGGCGGCAATCTGCCGGATTTGATTCTGAAGTAACGCTGCGTGGTGGTGCCTCGCGGGCCGCCAGCGGAACTGAGCGCCCCAGCTCATGTCAGGGAAGGGAACCTGCCTAGGGCACCGTCTCCTGAGGGGGCGCCACCTTAGCATGCTAGTTTCTCTTTGTCTGAGATAGGGGGCGCCAGCAGTGAAGGCTGTCTAGGGTGCTACATGTGTTTTGACTGGTACCTTACGAACAGGGGGCATAGGAACAGGAGAGGATGGGGGATCCATGTACCATCCCCCTAAATATTTTGGCTTTCATGCCCCCAGTAAACAGACTTTCAAACAGGCCAGCAAATACATTGTGAATGGAGCTGGGATGTCCTTAAACTGACCTTGCATAAACACACACGGAACAGAGCGATTTACTCGAACGCAAGCGGTGCGCTCAGTCTCTCGGGTGGTTGGACTTAAGCGACCTGGTAATGATGGAATACATTAGGCATCAAAACACGGGGTGGTCGAGATCATCAGGTGGCAGCAGTCAGGGGCTGATGTAATCCCGCTTCTCATGGGAGTCGAGCAGGCTGTGATTGACGGCTCATAGTTACCCCGTCCACCATGCTACTCCTGGCAGCCATGTGTCCGGATCATTCCGAGCGGAGGCCTTGATGGGCCCCCTTACCCTACCTCCTCCCATTGATACTGGTGTATCTGATGGAGAGGACCAGCCAGTGACAATCGTTGCTCCCTATTGGTTAAAAGATGCCCCGCAGGCCACAGTGTGGCAACCAACCCCTGCTAAAGTGACACATTTAGCCAGCGCACTGGGACCACTATTGGGTTTAAGGACATAACAGTTGCAAGAGGCAGTGGAGAAATGCTGGACTCATCGATCTGTATTCATGCAGTGTTTGGCTGCTACACATCACATCTGAGAGGTAATGTCGTATTTCTGTGTCATAGCCTCTAAAAGGCTGGTGTTTCAGGTTTTAAATATCTTTGATGGACCCGTTAAGTCTTAGACAACAGTATAGATTTTTAAGTAATTCACTTCTGGGGTAAAAAAAAAAAAGAACAATTGCATGTCTTTACATTTTTTTTTTCTAAAATAATATCATTTTGTGTCCAAAAGCCCTTATAAAGCTTGACAATGAAGAATCAGGACAGGAAGAGATTTAATGCCTTTGAACTTTTAAGACGTTTTGGAATAACAGGAGAGATGAATGAGTAGGCTGCTGATCAAATCAAGCCTGAAATTTCCTTTGAAGCATAAATGACCACATTGTATTTTTTTTTTGGGGGGGGGGGGGGGGGGTGGTGTGTTATGAGAAGACCCAATGCACTGGAAACATTTGCAGAAGTTGACCATAAAGAAGAAAGACTGGCTCATTACAGCAAAGATATGTTCACTTGGAGTCCACATCTACTAGGCGGCACCTACTGATGGAAAGTGATCAGTCTAGTCGTAAACTAGTCGAAACTTTCATAGATGGCATCCATGACTTTTTTAAGCCCATAGGTGATTCACTGTATAACTCTGAGTGCAGACATTTTGCAATTTTAGTATTTAGAGGTACTTTCCTTGCTGGTTGTTTCAAATTTCATTCAGCACTTACATGTCTTTTTGTGTTTTCTGAATGTTCTGATGTTGCACTCCTGGTTATTCAATAGTCTTATTAGTTTCTTGCTTTGTTAGAAGATGTTGCATAGCTCCTGGTCCAATACTACTTACACTCGTATCTGGACATTCATTGGAAGCTCAGCCTAGTTGCACTTATGCCTGTTCAACTATTGGACAGCACCTTTGTTTGTAATGTGCTATTAGCCTCAATTGTACCTCACTTTGCACAACAGCGTCTGCAGAATATATAAATATATAGGGATTTTGGGATCAGACCCAGGATTACCCCCTGCCTCGTGCCCTGAGCATTCTGGGATAGGCTCCAGGTTCACCTCTACCCTGCGTGGGATGTGCAGTTATGGAAAAAGTGGGTAGGTGGCTACTTGGGCAATATCAAATTAATTAAATTTGCGATCTGAACTGATCCATGACAATGACATGTGTTAAATCAGGACGAGATGGAAAATTACTCCCCCCCGCCCCTTTTTCATGTAGCCCCCTCCGCTACTCACACGATCATTATCTCATAATGACATCGAACGCCATCACCTCCCGTCCGGTGAAATCCTCCCGTTGAGGGGTACTGCATGTTTAAGGCGAAATTAAGTAAGTGAATGGAGAGGAAAAATGGCATCCATGCCGGTGGGAGAGACTAGCTAATTTAATACACAGTCTCTCCATTGTGTTCTCTCGGCCAGAGATAAGGAAGTTTTGTCTTTGGCGCAGAGACCAGAGAGTAACTAAATAATGCGACGACTTCTGTGGAAATTATCTGACCCCCTCTACCCCCCCCCTCCCGCTGCCCTGCTCCACACCAGCTGTGAATAAACAGCAACGCGATAAGGAAATTCTTAGTGCCGGCTCCCCGGCTTACCGGAGGACAAGCGGAGCCGACCGCTTTGTGACAGCCCCTACGTGCACGGGCATCGCTCGCACCCCGGCCGCGGGGAGCACAATCTCTCTCCTGTGCCCTCAATTTAATTCCTGGCGATAATTTTCTCTGAGGCAAAAGCAGAAAAATATGTGAAGAGGAAACATTTTTTCCCCCCTATTGTATGTCGTATGACACTTTTTAACTGGTAAGGATTCTCCCACAATTCCAAGTTTTATTGTTACACGGTTTTTTTTTTTTTTTTTTGGCGGAACACGGTGAAATTCTTACGCCACAGTTGCAGGTTAGGGAATCGGGGGACAGGACAAGAAATTCTGGGCCCCCGACTCAACATTTTGGGCCCCTATGAAGTACTCAGCCCTCTGAATCTGCTCATGACAAATAGCAGTGCAATACAAGACAGAACAGTAAAATATTTAAGGAATAAACAAATAAGTAATAAATACAGTACCTAGCAAATGTCTTATGCAAAGAAAACTATCTTTAAATGATCTTCATGTTGGTGTAAAATTATAATATTATGCCTGTCAAAGTGTGTCAGTTTAGCCATTTCAAAACCAACAACCATCAAAACGATTTTTACTGGAAAAGTAAAAGTACTTTTGACTGGACCATTACCCCACATCCTTTGGGTAATCAATACCCGATCAGGTTATTTGACTAATTAAGTTAATTAATTAATTGAATTAGTGGTGAAACTGAATGAATACATGGAATGACTGAGGTGCCCCTGAAGAGAGGTCTGGGAACCAAAGTGTTGTGGTTCTAGCCATCCAACAAGATATCAGTGACTTTTTGGGTAACAGAACAAATCCTTACCTGTTTTTATTGTGCTACTGTCAAATGGCACATATTCTAATTTAATTCTGTTTTTTTCTGAGCAAATATATCTGTACTACCAGAAAAATATTCTTATACACATGTACAACAATAGAGAAATGCAATCATTAACAACAACAGTACAACAAGGGCTATATTTACAAGACACAGACAAGGGCTATTTACAATTACCCGCGAGCATGCCGGGATATGCTGAACCCCGCCGGTGCTACGATATGCAGTATTCGTACACAGAGACACTCGCCACATAAGTGATTTCCGTCGCTGTACAATCAGCTTTCGGATCTGTTGTCCATTATCTATTCTGGCCCCGCTTCCATTTGTGAGTATATGTACATATTTGTTTTTCACAGACCATTTCAGAGGGGATCCATTAAAGGTGAGGGACACTTCAAACTTCAGATGCATCTTTCCCCAAGGCTAAAGCACATTTGGAATTTAAATTTAATTTTAATTTCATTTCAATTCCAAACAGACAGTACAAGAAAAAACAATATGCAGAAACGTGGAAATCGTGACCTGTGTCATTATACACTGTACGATTGGTTTATTTTGGCATTCATGTGTAAGTAAATTAATAGAAATATTATCTAAACTGACATCTTTAACGGATGCCCAATGTCTGTTGGCTGGTTTATTTGTTTGTTTGGCCGACAAAAATTTCGGAGGGACTACATTGGCGTTTCGTCGGCGCCGGTTCCTCGGCTGACATCTCTGCGGGGAAGGGAGAATTCGCAAGGAGTCCGGGTTAATCGCGGCGGCTGAGGTGCGGGACCTCCCGCGGCCATCTGGAGACGCGGTCGGGGAGAGGGATTTTACATGCGATTAGCAGTGTAGGTCAGGCGCCCCGTAGCCCGTACCGGCTCGTAATTAATACGAGCAATTGCAGAGAGGGAGACGTTTTATACTGCGCTGACATAAGGATATCTCGCAGTGATATATGGGTATTGGCAGCCATACTGTAATACTTAAGATTTCAAACAAACCTTGACATCTGTGGAATAAAAGGCGACTGTTACTGCTGTATGTGGGGTTAGCTCATGCTAATTATTAATCAATGGGTATGTTTGACACTGCTATGGCAGTCATTCGCGGCAGTGTGGTGGTTAACAGTGCTTTCTCCCACCTGTGGGACCTGGGTTCTACTTTCTAGCGTGGCTCCATGTGTGGAACTTTCATGTTATCCTGATGTTGTGGCGTTTTCTGTACTCTGGTGTACTGTGGTTTCCCCCTACAGTGCAAAAAATTGCTGAGGCTGATGGGAGTTACTGAATTGCTGGTGTTGTAGGTGTGTGCCCTGTGATGGGTTGGTGCCCCATCCTGGGTTGTTCCCAGCCTCGGGGATAATCCCAGAACTCCCGCTGACCCTGAACAGGGCAAGTGTTTTCAGAAAATGGACGCAGGACAATCATTAATTCTAGCCTGCTCCCCCCCCCCCCAAATTCACATGTTGACACATTGGACATCATCTAGAGATATACCTCCGCTGTGAGCTCTGTAGGGTCACGCAGCACCTGAACTTACCTCCACCACCATGAAAACTGGGCCACCAGCAATATTTCAGTAATGATGTCGGCCTACCAGCACAGAAATACGACATATGCTGAGATAATCAGCAGGTGTTATGCAGGTATCCAACTATGCTGATCCATTCTGTTGTTGTTCAGCAGAGGAGATTTATGCATAAATTTACCTGTTTGAGATTTGGAGAAATCTGATTGGATAACAGTGGCCAATCAGGAAGCAGGAAGTTTTAGTTACATTTAGGTGTGGTTTGGAAATGCACTTGGGAGGCTGAAAAAATGGTTCGACAATGAATCTACCTGCATCCTTTGCTAATTATTTAGAAGACACTCCATCCACATCTAAGTGAACACACAACTTACATGAGATTTGCACTTTAATATTTCCATAATAGAAAGTACAACTTTCGGAAATGAATTATGTTATGAAAATAGTACAATTTGATAAGACAGGTAACCATGGTAACCTTCCCATAAATGACCATGTTACATATAATGCTGGCAAACTCCTCTCCTTCCATAATCCCTCTGCCTGCACCTTTTCTAAATAATGGCAGTGAATGTTTGTGCCGTCTATAGAACCTCCATCTTCTCCCCATCGCGGATTTCTGTAAACTTCTGGAGTAGACTCCAGAACTCAGTTAAGGGCACAATTCAATCCCACTATCCTTTGAGCCCTGCAATTTTTTCACCCCTGAAAATGGCCATATTTCTCGTTTGCTGCAGTTTCATAAAGAAACACTTTGTTTGTTCTTTGGAAACCATTTGTATCTGTTCAAGTGATACTGAGGAAGAAACTCAGGTCAGTTTATACTGCATACAAGCAACATTGAAGCATTGGAAGTGTTCACACAAAATGGATGGATGCAGGGACGGATTACGGGGCCGCTGCCCAGGGGCCCTTGGGGTGCAGGGGGCCCGTGGGGCCCCTAGCCCAAAACAATTTGCAACGCTTATCAACAATGTATTTTCGTTTGTCTATTTAGAGGGCCTACATTCTTTGATCCTCTGCCTACAAGGGGCCCTGACCCTATAGGGCCTCTGATGGAAACATGGAGGGAGGGTGTTTGGCTGCCAAGGGCCCTTGAATTGTGGTGGTTGTGGTGGTGGTGCTGGTGGTGGTGGTGGGGGGGGGGGGGGGTGCCCTCGCGAACGTTTTGCCCAGGGGCCCACACAACCCATAATCCATCCCTGGATGGATGGATGCATGTAGCTTAATATTATATGTAATCAAATGTAACATAATTTAAATGCCATTTATTAAATAACTCCTAGGATATAATTTTGATTATATGCTGTTAGTACAGCTGATATTCTTCAGAGCTTCTTGATAATCTTGGTGTCGTCTCCGTCTGCCATTTTGCACACGTGTCGTTGGTTTTTAACCGCACTCTTCTTTCATTAGCTAGCAGCCCAGTGTCGGCCTGACCTTCTGCCGCTGCTCTCGTTACCGACGTCCCTTCTCGGGGGGGGGGGGGGGGCTGCCTCTCTCAGCTTTATTAAAAGACTCGTCGTGCTACAGATAAAATCCCCTGGGGGGGGGCGGGGTAGACTACATGCCAAGTGGGTCTTTCTGAGGCACGTTTTGATGGCTGGAATTGGCCATCGATCCACGGAGGTTGCGGGAATGAGCCTGTACCGTGAGGAAGGGGGGCGAATCAGGGGTGACGGGTGGGACGCTGCTCGCATGCTCCGGAATTTTCCTTGGAAAGATGAGCTTCCACGAGGACTTGCCAGTTAGATGGCAAAGCTCAATGGATCGGACTGGCCGCAAGTACATTTATTGTCGAATCAGATTCAAGTGTCCTGCTGTAAGCAGTCGCTGTGTATTCCTATTTTATGGGCTGTACATATTTTATAAACACATGGATTTGGAACATTGGTCTTTTTTCCATTTTCTGATTAAGTTTCATTGTCGTAGTAATACTCCCCTTTTCTTGTCAGAATGTTATATAAATCACTAGTATGGTATTCTATCATTGGTTCCCACTAATGAAAATCCAGTAACATCCACAGAGTTGATATATAGAGACTAAATGAAGGGCAAACTATTATCACGTCCTAATTCTGGGACGGGCGATTCCCGGCCCCGAGAGCGGGCGCGCGGGCTGGTTTTTGTTCCACCAGAGCTTTTAATTAATTATCCTTGATTAGCTGTCGGCCGAATTAATTCACACAGTTTAAGTAAAACCAAACGTATTAGGTAGGGACTCCTGTTCAGTCTTGTTAGACCAGATTTGAAGGTACGTGTGAAAATGTTTTCAAAATGCCACATTTCCGTTTCTTTGAAATATTATAATTTTAAAATATTATTATATAATATAAATATTTGTTATCTGGTTCTTACATAAATCTTTCTGAAATCCCAAACAGACTGGTTGTGGGATTATCTTACACTAATCACTGGATCATCTGTGGCTATGGGTGACTCATGTGCCTGAGCGTTTGGAGTTTGCTAGGTCCACACGGGCGTCCGATGCATCGCCTGAATTCCCGTCGCAATCCCAGCAGGCCAGTCGGAGCCTCTGAATTTCCCGGTGTGTGTCCGGCAAGGCAGCAGCCACCCTACCCTGTGCTTCCTGAGTTCGGGTCCAGGCGCCATGCTGTCCTCCACCGGCCAATCTATGGAAGACAGACGGCTGGAGCCATCTATGCATCTTTTCCTTGACCATATGTTCGGTGTAATGCAAATAAAATCGGACAACTCAGTCAGCCAGCAGGCCTATCAATGCTAATTAATTAAGTGATAAGTGGGAAGGAGAACCAGCACATCGGGGAACTGGCTGCTACTGCGATGGTCACATGATGACATAAAACAAGGTGTGGAGGGGAGGGGGGGGGGGGGAACCACCTCTATGCTTCTCTCCAGATCCTGCTTCGGCGACAGTCTAACACTGTCATAAAACCTCCAAAGGCAGCATTTCTAACCATGGAGGAGTCTAAGTAAGATTAGAGCAGCACAGGATCCCCCAGACCAGACGCTGACCCTAACTCCTTATTCCTCGATGCCAGCAGATACCAACCAGTTGAGTATAAAGAGTGACAATCACAGAGTACTCAACTGGTTGGTTGAAACAAAATCTTGGTCTGGATTTGTACTCTCTGGACCTGAAATCTCTACCTCTGGATGCCAGGGGTGCATACAGGGGTGGGGCCACACTGAAAGCCCCAGCTGAAAGCTGATTGGTCCACAGAGTGCCCCTGCCCTTGTCAATCACTGAGTCAAAGCGTATCATTGGCTACTGGACCCTGTGTATGAAATATGGCCTCAGTTATGCTCCTGTTCTTAAAAACTCCTGGAATTATCCATGTGTAGTGAGCCAACAGCAGCTCCCCGTCCACGAAACGGGGGAATGGAAGCTCCGGCCCGGCAGCATCACCGAGAGCACGTCACGCAGCCGAGTCGCAACAGGTCACGGCGGTTATGACAGCTGTCACAACATCTCCACAAGCTGTCAGGCAGGCGGCGCGGCACACGGCGGCAAATCGCTATGCCCATGTGACCACGTTTGTTTTTTCCTCTTTTTTTGACAGCTATGGTAATAAATATCCACCAGATTTAGTTTTCTTACATTTTTATTTCCGCGTGCTTTTATCCCTCCCAACGATGACGCTGTTCGGGACGGGGTTTGTTGTTTCTCCTGACGTCTTCACGTTGCCGGAGACCTCGTTATGACTCCTTGCTCTGTAATTATCCAATCACGCGCAAGCATCCTACGATGTGCGGGAATCCGATACTCCGGGCGCTCGGCGGGGTGCAGATCTGGGAGACGGGGCTGCTGCGCCATCGTCAGCATCCGCCGCGTTAACTTAGCGCCTTTCTTTGCTTGATTAAATATTCAGAGCCACGGAAGCACGGTGACACCCGCAGGTGAGGAGTGGCATGACGGCCAGAGCGTAGCCGGAGGCCACAAGCAAAACCTGCCACACGGTTTGGTTCAGAGCACCCCACCCCCCCACCTCCCCCACCCATCTCCTCATCTAGCCTCCTCTTTCCGACGCTGCCTTACCCTCGCACCCCCTGCTGGCCCTGTCGCTTCTCAGTCAGGTTTTGGGTTGTCATGGGAACATCAGGCATCCTGTAAGGGGTCGCAAGCATGTGCTTTACGTGGGGGTGTGATGGGATGGAAAATCCGCTCCTTTTTGAAGTCACGTGAAAAGTCAGATGCCCTTACTTCAGCAGGAGTAACGGGGTGGGGGGGGCGCAAAGAGACAGCTGGATATTAATTGCAATGCAGCAGTGGTGGCAGCTTACTAAGGGTGACCAAAACATCCAGGAAATGAACCGTAAACAGACAGGAAATTAAAAACGGCAACGCGGCCTCTTATGTCAGCTGCGTCGCTGTCACAGGCTGCTGCCGACCCTCTCAGTGAACGTGCGGCTCCGCATGGCTCCTTCTGCAGCATTCCTGACTTCTAACTTTCTCACCATTCCTTATCTCTTTTTATACCATGGCGCTAGTGAATACTATCTTCTTATTGCCCCACAGATGTCACGTGGGTGCTGATTATTTTTGCGTAACTGCACAGGTACTTCCAGCAGCCTAATAACAGTTCTATTAATGCGCTTGATTATTGAACATGTTCACATAAAAAAACCTGTGTTATGGCAAGATGTTAATGATTATCTTCGTGTAACGCACACCTCGTCGCGGTTTATCCCTTAACGTAACCTGAGGGGTGGCTGTTTGCAGATCAGTCGATACGCAGCTCCGGATGGTGCTTATTTTGAGTCCATAGTGAAGAGCATTGACTTAATTGTTTTGACAAAACCATCCAGATGTTTATGCAGAGAGTCAGAGGCGTGTGCTTCAAAATAACTGTATTTGGCAAATCTCTTCTCTTCTCATGCACACGTTTCACCAATAAATCCCAGTGTAAAGGAAGGGGATTTTAACAGAAGGACAGTGATTACGGTTTTATTAGGGGACCAATGAAGCACATCCGCAGTGACATCACAGACGCGAGGCCGCCAATTTGTGATTAATCCACGGCGTTCTCCTCCCAAGCCTTTCACGTTTGACTGCTTGGAGAAAGTCATTTTCCGAGGCTCTGGTAGCAAGAAAATGAGTCTAAGCATAGTGAAATGTCTCCTCTAGGTAGTGACAGTGTTTACCACCACTGAACCATACATTTGTGTTGGGCTCCCAAGGTTGGGCCCCCCCTGTTGGCCAAAGGCAGCCATTACACTAAAGGCCCAGATGTAAATTGTGGAGTGTTTGAAATGGCATCTTAGCGTGCATTTTAGTGGGAATCTTAGCAGGCATCTTCGCGGGCATCTTTCCAGGTATTTTAACAGGAACCTTAGTGGGCATTTTAGCAGGAATCTTAGCGGGCATCTTCGTCAGCATCTTAGCAGGTATTTTAGCGAGAATCTTAGCAGGCATCTTCGCGGGCATCTTTCCAGGCATCTTCGTGGGTATTTTAACAGGAACCTTAGTGGGCATTTTAGCAGGAATCTTAGCGGGCATCTTCGTCAGCATCTTAGCAGGTATTTTAGCGGGCATTTTAGTGAGAATCTTAGCAGGCATCTTCGCGGGCATCTTTCCAGGCATCTTCGTGGGTATTTTAACAGGAACCTTAGTGGGCATTTTAGCAGGAATCTTAGTGGGCATCTTCGCCAGCATCTTAGCAGGTATTTTAGTGAGAATCTTAGCAGGCATTTTCGCAGGCATCTTAGTCAGCATCTTAGCAGGTATTTTAGTGAGAATCTTAGCAGGCATCTTAGTCGGCATCTTAGCAGGTATTTTAGTGAGAATCTTAGCAGGCATCTTAGTGGGCATCTTAGCGGGTATCTCTCCTGGCTGTGTTTGCCCTCTCTGTGCCCACAGTGTCCAGATACGGAGGGAACCAGCCATGGGAATGACAGGGAAGTCGTGCCTTTGTCTCTCTATCCCCTTGACAGAAAGATAACTTCCACTGTGAGAAGGACTCTCCATGAAGCATGACCCCCCCCTCCCCAAAACAGGTTGGTAAATGGACTGCATTTATATAGTGCTTTTTACTACTCTTACGAGTACCAAAGCGCTTTACAGTTATGCCTCACATTCACCCATCCACACTCACATTCACACACCGGTGGCGGAGGCTGCCATGCAAGGCGCCAACCAGCTCACCGGGAGCAATTTGGGGTTCAGTGTCTTGCTCAAGGACACTTCGATGGGGTCAGGAGGACCCGGGGCTCGAACCTACAACCCTCCGGTTGCCGAACAATAGCACTACCTCCTGCAGCACCATCGCCCCCATGACACCCTCGGATACAGCTGGCGAAGGCGTCAGGCCTTCGAAACCACCGATTCTTTGACTTTCAAACAACTCCTGTCCTTAATGCACGGCCTCAGCGGAGAACCCGTGCCCCCCTCCCCCCTCGGGTCAGGCAGGTGGGCAGGTGGGCTATTAAAGGGACAACACCTCGTCATCACACGGGGGCCCTCCTGGGGGTAACCTGAGCACGCTGGCAAAAAATAGGGACATTTTCCCATAATTACCGCGTAACCTCCGCTTAAGAGGCACCATCTGTGATATTTAACACCGTCAGCAGAGCGAGGTCACCAGGGCTCAGAGCTGCCACGTGCTGTTTGCAAAGACGGCAAGGAGATCTCAGCTGCATAAACCCACTCTCTCTGTAAATACCAAACGTCACATCTCTGAAGTCTTAATATAATGTAACACAACAAGCACAAGTTCAATGCGTAAAGCAAATCCTTATTAAGAATTGAGCCATTTTCACCTTTTTTGAGTCTATTTAATGTTTATTTATCGATGTACGTTTTGAAAAGTAGGATCACCCGGTCCCTGGAACAATTTGGGGGTTAAGGGCCTCGCTCAGGGGCCCGATGGTGACATCACTCTGCTAAATAACAATTGAACCAGCAACCTTCCGGTTATGGGCACAGTTTGATTTTAAATGTGCATTTAATTTGCTGTAGTATAGATGTGTGCCATAAATAGATATTTTTAAAATGTGAACGTTATTGTTAAATATACATATATTCAGCACTGGAAAAAATTATGAGACCAGAGCTGCAATTTTACTTTCTCTCATTTCTCAGTTTATGGGTGTGCTTCTGGGTAAAATGAATGAAGAGGTTGTTCCTTGCTTTATGGGACTTCAGTTCTGCTTCTAGGAGCCTGTTATGAACTGTCCTAGCAGTGCACTTCACACCTGCACTTAACGTTTCCCATTCTTCTTGAAGGTCACTTGAGGTCATCCTCCAAATCACGCGGCACAGTTGGATAAGTTGACGATCATCTCTGGCATTAGAAAGTTGCTACTGCCCTCTACCTGGCTGGTTTCTGGTCATTGCCAGTGTCTCCTGCTTCACCAAATTCTTGTGTACTGCTGTCTTAGAAATTTTGATCCTGGAAGCCACCTGCCACTTAGTGTAGCCGTCTGCCAGCAGAACCAGGATTAAACCAGGATTTAACAATGCAGATTCTTAAAAAAACATGGAGTGGTCTCTTAATTTTTTCCAGAACTGTACACTTTCATAAGTGCATGTTTGTGTGTGTGTGAGATCTGGTTCAGTACGGATGCCACTGAGTCATTCTGTTGCCCCTCCCCCCCCCTGCATCCCACCTGCCCCGGGGGCCACAGCACTTGGGAGGCTTTTGGACTGTGCAGCTGTTCTCCCCTTCCTGGCTGTGGTGGGGGGAAAGGGGGAGGGAGGGGTGTGGAGTTTGCTTGGGCCGCGAGCCAGCAGAGTACAGACCCTTACTCCACACATAAATGCACACGCCTGGAGGCAGGGGGGGGGGGCATTTTTTAAGGCTGCGTTACACAAAGTTATTTACACCCTGGCTGGCTATTTTCCGAAGACACCCCCGTTTTATAAAGGAGCCGCTGATATTATCCCAGCTTTTTATGAGGACTGTCAGCTGTTATCCTGGGCCGTGAAAAATAACTGCCGGCCGTGTATAATGAGCTGTGGGGGCCGTTTTGCGGCTTCGTATCTGCGTAACAGATAAGTAAATATACGCATTACAGTATCTAAAGTGTCGTGTAAATCACGGAGCTGAACGCGTGCGCGTTTCCAGTCACGGCCAGCTGACCTGGGGGGGGGGGGCACTGCACACCACCCGGGGGTGGCACGGTAACCTTTACGGTCAGAGGCGATGGCTGACTGCACACTTTTCCTAGAAGTTAGACATCTGAAGGGTTTTTTTTTTTTCTTAAGACTCCTCGTGCGAGCTAGGTGATGAAATCCGTTATCCGTCTGGTGGCAGTTTCTTTCTGACATAAACCCCTCACCTTCTGGATGTCTGGACCCTGACTCGTGGTCCCAGTGGCATTACCAGTACTGGCATAGGACTGGTATCACGTCCCACATCTATCCTGCCTCGTTCCTTCTCCAATTGACTCCGCAGTCTAACTGAAAAAGTGATTCTAGGTTGTAAGACACATGATGGATCACGGTGGAGGAGATAAGTCCCGTTTTACATCACGTGGACAGATATGCACTCTGACTAGATAGATCTAGAGGCTTGTTTGCAACCTTGTTGTACACAGTAGTTAACAGTGATTGTGATCAGCTATTATTTTTGACATTGTTTGCTTTAAGGCCTAGCAATAGGAGAACCTTTTTTGTACTGAGATGTGATGATGGAATTAATAGCTTGTGGGAGTTTTACTTTGAGAGACTGGTTCAGAGAGATAACCAATCAGATTGTGCCAAGACATCTGATTGGTTGGTCCTGCCTCCTTTAGTTGCTTGGACCCACTTCCTGTACAATCTGATTGGCTATCTCTGTATCAGTCATTTTCCCGTCTGCCCTCAGAATTTTAGTGTAAGTAAAACTCCCATGAGCGAATTAAGCTTCATTTGATTTTTTTTTATTATTATTTTGCAAAATTCCAGACACTCTCAATGCAGGGACCAAATAAAAAGTTTCTCAACAAGAAGATCATATGATTCTTATTTCAAATGAATAGAAACTCTTTATTAATCCCCATGGGGAAATTCTTTTTTTTTACTAATCCCATCTTGCTCTCCACATGAAACACAGGTTAGTAGAAACTGGGGTGGGGGGGGGGGGGTGTTATAGTGAAGGGCCAGCCAAACTACAGCTGGGGCTGGACTATTCTGCCAAGGCCAGGGTTCAAACCACCAACCTTCTGAACACAGCCACAGAAGCTTGGTCTACTGAGGTACCCAGGATTTCCCCTTATCTTTCAATTGCTTATCATAGTTAAGCTCTCCCCACATTCAATTTATTTAACTAACACTTTTAGCCAAAGCAACTTACTGTAGAGGAAAGGGTCATGATTCATGTGCTCACCGTGGGATTTGAACCCACAACCTTCACACTGTTAGCACAATGCTCTACTTGTTGAGCATGTTCTAGATAGCTTGAGTCCATCCCATAGGGTAGAAGATGGAGGTATAGGCACAATGTGGATGAGGTCACACACATCGCAGGTGTCATAACGTAAGCAGCACGTCTATGGACCATCTGAGGAAAGCAGTGAATCTGGGGCGGACATGTAAACACCGTGATCAAACGAGCCTCCGCACTGCCCAGCTGGAGTGTTTATGCTTTATTCCAAGTCCTTTTTTTTAGCTGCTCTTCTATCAGAGCTGCTCCACATTCTTTCCTGAAGAGCCGTCCCGAAAAGTCACAAGGATGCCAGCATGTAATTGTCGGATAATAATGGGTTTTTCATCAGCGTAGCAATTAGCGGAACGAAAGCGTAATCGATACGTGGAGTAATTCCCGTCGTGGAGCCTAGCTGCAGCAAAAAGGCGGCTCCGGTTCAAAAGGTGAGCACATATTTTAAAGTGCTACCATGGCAACAAACAAAATCCATTTATTTAGATCTAATCACCCTCGTTTCGTTGTGGTAAAGTAATGAGCTATTGACATCTTAAATTAAGATTATAAATTGAGTCAATAATGGAGCTTGTTGTGAAAACGCATTGGCACGAACAAAACAAGAACGAAATACAATAACATACATTGGCTTATTCTTACTTTTAAATAGACGGATGAATCTGTGCCTTTTACGAGAGCGCTCCATGAAAATTCCGATGAGTCCTAAAATCACAAGGAAAAATACATCAGTGGTTCCCAACCTTTTTGCATCGCAACCCAGTTTTTACCATGCCAGCTCAGTCGCGACCCTATATCATTATAGGTCTAAATTAAGGATATGATCAAGTGCGCAGTGCGATCTGCAGTTTACACCGATCAACGCCTATCGCACAAATCTGATTGGATGTGCCTGTGAATTTTAAATTAAGCATCAGTGGTTTGGCTGCTTGGATATACACAAGACCTGTGTATAGAGGTTAATTGGGGGTGGGAAATCTGATCGTGGATCAGCATTGCTGGTTTTAAGATGCTTACATTTGCAACTCTGCCTCGTGACCCTTTCAGAAAATTTGGGTCGCGACCCATGGGTTGAGAATCGCTGAAATACATCAGCAAAGTACTAGCCAGCTCTTGAGTGAAGTTCTTCAATACACAAATTGTCTCCTCAACGTTACTCTGGAGAGTAGGATAGCTTTACTTCAGCTTTGTTTATTTATGGAATTCAATTCCCATTTTTTAAGCAACAGCCATTAAAACTCAAGCTTAGCTTTTCTAAGTTTTGCAGAAATACAATTACAGATGTGTGTTGATTGGATGGGCCTCAGCTTCAATTGCCGCCACAAGAACTGAAGACAATTACGGAATAACGAAATGCTGGCATATTCTCTATCTGTCGATTTATTTATCTATCTGTTTATTTATTTAGGCTGCTTTTTGCACAGTTATTGGTTATTATAGTGGAGTCATTCTTTACTGTCATTGGCTGGAATTTAATTTCCCTTCTCTATGGTGAGATGGAAATATTAAATCTATGAAGCTGATGGGCCTGGGTGAATCATTTCACAGTCAAAACAAGCCCACCGTTCAGACAGGAATGTTTCCTGGGCTATTGGTAACATGTATTGTTGAGTGAATATGTCATCCACCTGAAAGCTGTGAGTTCGAGACTCATGTTATAGTGTTTCACGTAAAGGTGCATGGGACTGTCAGATGTCTTTGTCCCGGACATACAGAACATTTTTGTATAAGTTAAACTCCGACGAGCATGGAAGAGGGTCTAATCACCTACAGGACACATGTAATTAAGGCATCGGCACCTACTTCATGGTGTCTGCAACCGAATCTGGGAGGCGGTATGTGGCTTAATGGATTTGGCCTGTGTGCCTGTGATATGAAGGCTGTTAGTTCAAATCCTGTGATTGCTATAGTGATTCCATTGTTGGACCCTTGAGTAAGGCCTTAAACCTCCAGTTGTTCCATGGACTGGCTGACCTGGAATTCTTGGCTGTATGCTGCTTTGGATAAAAGCGTCTGTAAAATAAATGTAGCAGGAGTGTTGCTGGTTCTAGCCGCAGTAAAGATTCAGAAATATTAGAAGGTGCTTAAGCTGGATTGCAAGTGACTTTTGCAGCAAACTCTCCTGTAGTCACACATTTTATTAGTCAGACATGGAGCTATGGATGCAGAGGTGGTAGGATCCATAGCAATGAGATGGTCACAGCAGAATATTTTACCTTATTGGCGCCTGCATTTTATTAGGTCTTTTCCTAGTGCGGAATACAGTCACATTTAAAGTTAACATCATGCGGAGCTGAGTTTTGGCCTTTGAAGCGAGTAATATCTATAAAGCACCCCAAGCAGTTTTTTACGCTATAAGACTATATGTCATGTGTGTAAGCGTCGAGAACGATCGTCAAATCAATAATTTCAGCATCTAATCAGCCGCACGCTGTTGTGTGTCATGAACTGTTAGCCACTGTTTTTTCTGAGTGCTGATCGCACAAATAATGAATTAAAAGAAAACAACAGTGGGAACGAGCTGGCAGCGAATGAGGGAAGACTAGCTGTGAGGATTAGGACTTTCATCTATTAGAATTTGAAGTGACTCTCTGTGAAGCGGCGCTGAATAGCTGTCATGGCAGTGCGCAGCTTTTCCTGTGTGTGAAAAGCGCTCAGCTAACCCAGTTTTAGAACCCAAGTGTCTGCCAGCTGATTATCAATTCAATTAAAGGGGCTGTAGCATGTTCGCTAATCGTGGAAATTTTGCACAAATTTTCTTGTGGTTTTTCCTATGGATAAAATGAACGTTGCATTTCTGAAAGCCAGAAGATGACTGGCTGCATGGACTCTCTGTGGAAATTGCCCTAGACTTATGTTTTATTTATTTAGCGATGTACATTTTTTGAGGGGAAGCAGCTAGTCCCTAGAGCGGTTAAGGGACTTTCTCAAGGGTCTACTGATGAAATCTCTCTTCCAACCCTTGGATCTGAACTACTGACCTTCTGATCACAGGCACAGGGTTCTAACCTACCGAGCCCCACACTGCCCCCTACTGGGCATGGGAGTCATACCAGAGTGGCTACATTTGGACACAAAGCTTTGTCTAACCGGTAAGAAGTTGGTGGTATTATGAGAAACCCAAAAGTGATGCCCTCTATCGCTTCATCTGAATTGTTTCAGCAAGAATCATCTCTCCTGGAATAAATAGGTGCAAAAAAACGTGCTAAAACTGCAATAGCCTTCCGATAAAAAATCTCCACGCGGGCTTAGTAACAAAGATAAATCTTTATGACGTATGAGTTCTATTTGAGCCGGGATTGCGATGTGATTATTCCACGGGGATGTCGTCAGGGATACCAGCTGTGGGTCGAAAGTTCAGCGCCAGGCTTTGGGATTCCCAGTTTATGCACGTAGCTCGTCTTTGTATTTTTGGAGGGAAATCGGTGGGGAGCGTGCAGATTCATCACAGACTGATCCGAGGCCTGCCCAGAATCTGTATCCAAGCACCTGTAAGGAAAAGTTATGTACTGAGCCCCAAACCCTCACACCTGAAACATAAGGGTAACAAAACTGCTCTCTCCATACTCCCTCCTTTCCAGTAAACTGCCTGACTACTTTAAGATAATTCTGAAGGTCCTCCATACTTTCTCTTTAGGAAGGCTCATCAAACTGTTTTTCAGGCAAAGCCACAGCTGATAAAAAAAACGAGAATTGAGCTGTAAACGTATTAAAAGCATTAAGTGTTCCTCAGCAGTGTTCCTCAACAGTGTTTCTCAGCAGTGTTTCTCAGCAGTGTTCCTCAGCAGTGTTCCTCAGCAGTGTTCCTCAGCAGTATTCCTCAGCAGTGTTCCTCAGCAGTGTTCCTCAGCAGTGTTCCTCCAGCAAAGCCGCTGACAAATCGGCACGGCTGAGATATTTTGTTTACGTTTTTATCGTAATCTCCGCCGCCATTGGCGCGTGCGAGCCTGCGCTGATGCTATCCACGTGGCGGTGGCTGGATTTCTCAGTCCGTGTCGTAAAGAATGCAGAGGGGGCGTCGTTCCGTTCCGAATGAAAAAGCCCTCCGCGTCTGCAGGGGTTTTTACATCGTCCCTCCCGCCACGTTCCACTGCAATCTAGCGGCTTTGCTCTGACACTAACGGCGGTCGTGCGCTTGCACATTTATCTCACGGCCAGCTCCCTTCTGTCTCTTGCTGGTTCTCTAAGCAGGGAGTTGACCACATTATACTCAGATACGGTGTAACAGTTCTCTGAAAGACACCTTCAACTAAGGGCGTTTGGCTTTATGCATGCAATGAGTAATTTCTTTGGGCTGGGAACACACGAAGAAACTATTCCAATAGCATTTTTAGAAATAAACTAGAACAATAGAGGACTCTGTGCAATATCTCTGTTGGGTGATTTTTCTTGGCACTTGGCAGATCTCACCCCTCTTTGTTCCCCTGCATTACTACACTCATATCTTTACATTAAACCTATTTAGCAAATGCCTCTATTCAAAGCGATGCACATGTTTGAGGAAGCAGGGGTCAGACAGTCGCTGGAGCAATTGGGGGTTAAGGGCCTCGCTGAGGGATGCAACAGTGAAATCCCTCTGCGGATGTTGCGATTTGAACCGATGACCTTCTGGTCACATATACAGCATCCTAACCTGCTGACCCATACACCATGCCTGCTCTGCAATTAATTACCCAGATATACTGCATATTTTTCTTGTACGGGGGTGGCTAAACGAATTAGCATTCTGGTGCTCTTGTAGCACGTAGCCTATAAAACATCTTCAGTGTTGAATCTTGAATCAAAGCCTGAGACCATCTTCTGTCTATGACTGTATTGTCATGCAGCTGGAGGTTCATCTTAGGATCGGGCTTATATGTATTTTTTTTGTCCGTTCTCTGTCCGATAAGTTAGTCAGAACATGAAAGTACGGTCCGTGAAAGGTCAGAGCAGCCCTTTTGAAATATATCCCTTCAATCAATCGGGCTGGCCCGGCCCCACCATTAATCACCGCGGCCCCCCCACGGAGCAGTTCGTGAGGAAAGTCACGCGTTCGAGGCGATCCGCGCAGGAAAGTCACGCGTTCGAGGCTATCTGCGCAGGAAAGTCACGCGTTCGAGGCTATCCGCGCAGGAAAGTCACGCGTTCGGGGCTATCTGCGCAGGCAAGTCACGCGTTTGAGGGAAATTGATAAATCTGATATTCAAGCAGTTTCACCTCAAAGCAGGACTCTCGGAGAGCAACAAAAATACTGTGACATCTACCACGCACCAATTCACCAAGAGTAGTTAAAATTAGCATAAGGAGAAATTAAAGGTACTTTTTGCAAGAAATAGTATATGTTTAAGTATTCTCGGGAGTCAGAAATAATAATTTACCACTTGTTTTGAGAAGACAGCGTCGGACATTTAATTAAAAGTAAAAGTACTCTGAAAGTATAAAACCAACTGTAGTACTTCTCCAAGTATTTAATTAGCTAATGAAAAAAAGATAATTTAAGGCTTTGCATTGTAAGTGTCTGCAGTAAGTGCAGTCTGCTGTCTGGTGAGAAGTCAGCCTGGTGACATTTCCCACATGTCACATGACTGGAATTTCCATTTTTTTTAAACTGGAGAGTGAAGCAGGGAGTTGAAGATTGTAAGTGGAGTTTGTACAGAAAGCAGGATTATCGCCGATTGCCTTAATCGCTGTCAAAGTGCTAGAAGGAATATCAGATCATACAGCTTTTTGTCATCGTCGTATGCTTTGGATTAAAAGCCCAGGAGTATTATGAATGCTCTGACGAAAGCTGTTTAAAGAGCGTGCTCAGGATCTTCCACTGCAGACTCTATACCATTCTATACCGCCGCTGGAGTGTCTTACATAAAATTAAGTGCCTTGTGTATTTTTCTCCGTCGGGATGAAATAAATGACCTCCTAACATTTAAATAACAATATTGTTAATGACTCACTACCTATAAACAGCTAAATGTCAATGTAATCAATGAAATGTGTGAGTTTATGTGCTCAGTCTCGGTAAATATGTTTTCCTGAGGCATGAAGCTGCAAGCACATTAGGATTCAAGCATACGCCAGTTTTGTTTTCCAGTTGTCAGGAGTTTGAGCCCGTCATTCGGGCACCGAACGTCAAACAGCTGTACACATGAGGAGAGGCACCGGGCGGAGTCAGTGACTCGCACTGCAAGCTGATTAGCCGCGACTTTCACTAATGCTCCCCCATGCCAGCGTTTTGCCAACGAACAGCACCGAACCCACCGGTGTTAATGGGGGGTGTTAAATGCGCACCTACTCTCTGTACTCCTCTGTACTAATGCAGTTACATCACGGGCATCTCCTTCTTCATATAATCCATTCAGATGGACATACAGCTCTGGAAAAAAATTGAGACCACTGCAAAATTTTCAGTTTTACTCATTTCTCAATTTATGGATGTGCACCTGTGTAAAATCTAAAATCTATATTTTTTTTGCGAACTGCAGCCTGGTTCTTCCCTGATTCTCATTGAAGGGCCTCTTCCTTGCTTTATGGATCTGTAGTACTGCTTCTGTTATGAACTGTCCTAGCAGTGCACTCCACACCACTTAACGTTTCCCATTCTTTTTGAAGGTCACTAGAGGTCACCCTCTGATTTGTGAGGCACTGTTGGATAAGTTGACTTTATCTCTGGCATTAGAAGGTTGCTTCTGCCCTCTACCTGGCTGGGTTCTGGTCATTCCCAGTGTCTCCTGCTTCACATTGATCTTGTGTTCTGCCATCTTAGAAACCTTGAGCCTGTAAGCAGGCTGCCGCACAGTGTAACCTTCTGCCAGCCGAACCGGGATTAAACCAGGATTAAACCAGGATTTAAGAATGCAAATAAAAAATATATATATATAGAGCGGTCTCTTAATTTTGTCCAGACCTGTATTTGTGTGCATAATTTTGTGCTCTGGTCATGTTGAGGAATCTTGTGCAGCTTTGGGAAGGCAGGGGTATAAAAGAATCATAGAGATACCGGCACAGAGGATATACATAAAGAAACCAATACAGAAGATACCATTAATGAAGATACCATTTATGAAGACACCAATATAAAAGATACCATTAATGAAGATACCATTTATGAAGACACCAATACAAAAGATACCATTAATGAAGATACCATTTATGAAGACACCAATACAAAAGATACCATTAATGAAAATACCATTTATGAAGACACCAATACAAAAGATACCATTAATGAAGATACCATTTATGAAGACACCAATACAAAAGATACCATTAATCAAAATACCAATACAGAAGATACCATTAATTAAGATACCATTTATGAAGACACCAATACAAAAGATACCATTAATGAAGATACCATTTATGAAGACACCAATACAAAAGATACCATTAATGAAAATACCAATACAGAAGATACCATTAATTAAGATACCAATACAGGTAACAATATAGAATATACCATTAACCATAAGGACACCAATACAGAAGATAGAGATTGGCTGAAAAGGTGCTTCAGTAAGTGAGCTGAGAGACAGCGTGAAGATTTGCTTCACATGAAATCAAGTGAACAGCATGGCTGTGGAGAGAGACGTGATTATTAAGTTTAAGAGTGTTTTGGCAATTAGGAATTCCAGAGTGTAAAATTAAGCAAACGCAGCGAGAATTAATTAAGGAAATGACTTTTACATTTAAAGCAAATTCATATCATCACCCACTTTTATGTAGTCATGCTCATTGTTCTGCTAAATAATTAATGGTGTTGCCTTTGTAACATTATATTCTAGCTATAAATGACTCTAATTAAAATAAAACAGAATACACCAGGCATTTCCCACAACTGACTTTCAAGCAAGCAATCGCAGTCCAAGTTATGGTGGATCAGATGGTCTGCTTTCCCATAATTCCACGCGCGGAAGGCTTTGGCTTTTATGGTTTGCTGTTTTGCATATCGAGAGGAAATACTGGCCCGTAAAGGCAATGTATATAGAAATATGGCAAGCGAATGAAGGATAGTAACGATAAGCTAGACTTGTTTTATGAAGTCCGTAGAACAGATATATTGAAAAGATGTTTCTTTTCTTTTCTTCTGAGGCATGGCCAATCTCAGACTCTCAGTAGGTTGACATCGGCTGCAGATGTTGGATAGTGGAGTTAAATACAACCTACTGATGTTACTTCAAAGGTTATCCATTTGGCCGTAGAGCCTGTATTTTGTCAAGGCAGATCAAAATCTGAGAAACGGGTGAATGAAGCAGGCCCATCTTCAAAAGTCCCCCCGCTTCTCTGAAGACAGATATGCTGTTTTTAAACCGAGACTTCAAATAATCTTCACTCAGGCCGAAGTGACCGTCAGCTAGAAATATATCGCAACATTCAAACCTGCACTGCTAGCTGATGAGCCCTGAATTTCACTAATTCTGCCTCGTGTCTGAGCTTCATAAGTGAACAACCCCGAGTGCACTGGTGATACTGAGGTGCGTTAGTGCCAAAGAAACGTGTTCGGGTGAAACAACATTCGATTTGACTGGCCGCGCTGGTGTAGCTTTAAAATGGATGGACTTTCTGACATGATTTTCATTAAAAAAACAACAATAAAGCTCTTGCACATCTGTTATGGCTTCATTACCCTCCTTTCATTTTCATTACCTTCGCTCATCATACTAATTCATCCCCTAATCCGTTACGGTAGTAAAGATGCGCGATTTTATTTTTGGCCTTGCTTGGGTACCTCCGCAGAGCAGCTGCAAACTATCCTCCGAGCGATGTACGCATTACTGGGAATTTAAACCAAATTTGCAAGGTCAGTGACCCACTACTTCAACAAAGGTCGTTAAATGGAGTCTCATCCATTTTTTTTAAGGAAAACTTGACCTTGTTATGAATGCAGAACTTTTTCTTTTGTCTGTATTTACATCTGAATAACAAAAGCGTGGAAAAATCGCAGAATGCAAGTTTTTATTTGAAGTATTATGAGAAATAATGCCCATGAGCCATATTTTTTTGCATTAAAATGAGTCACATCTCACATTTCAGTTCAGAAAAACTGCGTAACAAAAGCAAATTAGTAAAAACGCAAAAATTCCTATACATATGCCTCGAGATATTATTCTATTATGGAGATTCTCTTAGGACAGGAAATTTGCTTTGCTGTAATAATTTATACCTACAGATGTATCTAGTTTTGACCCCTACTTTTGATGTTTCTGTTTGTTTTGGGGAATTGTCGTACAAGTTACAGTTTGTGTATTAATATATTATATTAATAGAATTTATAGCGGAAAATTCTTTAAGCTACTGCAAAACAAAGTGTTTAAGACTAAAATTTCTTGGGTAAGAACTCTCTCTTTGTTCGGATGTAGTGCACTTGACTGTTTTTTTTTTTAAGTTAACGGTCTTTGGATTACAGCAGATGTGTGAGCACATCACTCCGCTTGAAGCATGAGAGTATGGAAGCTGACGGAACATCTGTTTAAAAAGTCGATGTTTTTAGCGGTCGATGTCAGCCGGACGCCATCAGTGCCCCTGAGGCACCGTGCACAGGCGCGGGGCCAGGAGAACGAACCTCCGCGGCCACCCCCCCACCCACTAATCACACGGCCTGCATTACGGCACGCTGCGGGATCGCCCGACTTAATTATCTGGGAATGAGACGAGCAGCACAGAAACAGGGCTGGATTGTCACGATGCATCTCCAGGATTTCTCAGGCAAATCCCACGCCCACCCCCCTTAACCCCCCCCCCCCCCACCTGGCCGTTGCTTTCAGACTGTCTGAGCTGTCAGTGGAATGTTCCGGAAGGACATCAGCAGAGTGTGCTGAAAGCTGCCACAATGACACCTAAGTGCCGATTCCTGGCCCGAGGATGTGTGTGTGTGTGTGTGAGGGGGGGGGGGGGCAGCTCAACTTTGGTTAATAAAAATTGGTTAATAAAAATGACCCCACCCCCGTGGTTAACAACTTTAACCATTACCCCCCCCCCCCCCCCCCATTTGACAATTGACAGTTACAGGTACACCCTACACCCCCATAGAAAATAGAAGATACCTAGGGGCGGGGCACTGATCATCTTGATGTGCCTCTGGGGGCAAAAATTACGTCGCTGCCCCCAGAGTCTCCCTTTGGGTTTTGGTTAAACGCGTACCGCGCTTCACAGCTCCCGGGGCCGTCGCAGGTCACCCGTCACTTGGCGTCTCTTTGCATCACCTTCCACATCCACCCGGATGCCCCGCCCCCCCCCCCCCCATCTCACAATCCATCACTATGTCGGCAGTGGGGCTGCGTGACATCGATGACAAATCTGTCGGTGGCTGGTTTCCGTGCCCTAGGCGACAGGGCTGGCCTCTCACGCCCGGAGATTCGCTGTGTGTCACCGAATGCTTGCACTGTTGGGGAGGAGCGACCATCCAGACGCGGGACGGTGACAGCCACCCTTCCACATAATCTTCATCCTCCGTCCTAAAATAACTCGCCCAAAATAATAAATACAAATTCCCCTGTAAAATAAGTACAGATTCTCCGTGAACAGAGGTGAACTAGCTGGTAAACAAACCTTTCTGGATGATCGAAACGTAAACGATTCACGTTTATGCAGCATCAGACATTCTTTAATTGGTTTGTGTTGTTATTTATGTATGTGTTTATTTGTTTGTTTTTATTTGCCAGGCCGGCTGAGATACTGAACACACAAAGATCTATCAGAATAAAATGCTTTCAGAAGCTTCTGGGGCCTCCAATGCATGAAAAAGCGATATAAATTCTTTTTATTTACAAATTTACCTAATTCAGATGAAAGAGCTAAAGCTGTTCCTTCAGTGAGATGCTTAGAAGTCATGCTTCTGCTATATATCTAGCCTTTTAAATAAGTCAAACTGCTTTGTTTGACATCACTTAGCAACCACCAATGGACATTTTTTCCCGATTAGCCTTTCCGGTCTCGTCACCCCCGCCCCCCACCCCCCAGCCCCCCACCCCCCCACCCCCCAGCCCCTACCCTTTTACAGAAAAGTGCATCATCCACATTCGGGTGGAACCCAGGACTTTCAAATCACCCGAGATGGAAAGTTTTTGTAAGATTCCGACATTGGCACTGGATCAGCTATCTAAAAGTAGCAAATCTGGACCTATTTCAGCATTAAAATAAGCCACTCTGCTTGAGGCTGCCTCTTCTTTGTCGTACCTGCCAAGGTGCAGGGGTTTAATTTAACACGAGCGACTCCAGCTGAAAATTATCTGCAAATATTAGCATCTTTCCCAGCCAGGGCAAATCCCAAGGATCGGAGTCATAGGGCTGATGTCATTTTGTATGTCGTGTTTTTTTCTGCACCGAGGGAGGATGCAAAAATACTATCTCCTGTAACGATGGTAGTAAGACTTCTACTTCGTAACTCTAAGAATAGCACTTGTTTATTTGTGGAACATACCTAATTACGAGGAAATAGGATGCCAGTGTTTTAGAGGCGGCTGACGTTAAGAAAAAATAAACTGTAAACAGGCAGGTGGGGAAAAGCACTTTCCTGGCTGTTTTGGTAAACAGAGGAGCGGATGGAGAATTTGCCAGGCTGAAAATCAGCCAGGCGGCATCATTTGCGGCTGTCGCTTTGCAGAAGCCACCCCCCCCCACCCCCCCCCCCGCCCCCCCAGAGCAGGTGAGGATTCACACGTGGCGAATCTGGGCCTTATCGATGTGTTATGACTCCCTGTTTGGCATGCTTCGTAGGGTGGGGGCTGGAACGATTTCTCCCACAATCGATCTATCTGTGGCGGACTCGCGGCGAGGCAGAAAATTAGAAATCCTTACATAATAACTCTCACTCTTTTCTTCATTCCCAAGAGCTCTTCATAGAGAGACTCCGGAGTTCGATAATTTAAATTGCGCACATGATTACAGTAATAAAAATGAAACCAGCTGCCGCAATGATTTGTAAGAATGATGCTTCTCTGTTTTGTACTGGTTTGTGTTCAGTGATGGAGACTGGGAAGTTATTTTAACTTGTGATGTGAACTCAGGAGCGGCATGGTGACGCGGCGATTAGCACTGTAGCCTCACACCTCTGGAACTGGGGTTCGAGTCTCTCCCATGGCTCCGTGTGGAGTTTGCATGCTCTCCCCATGTCATGGTGGTGTTTCCTCTGGGTACCCCAGTTCTCCCTGACAGTAGAAACATGTTCAGGTGAATTTGAGTTGCCAAAGTATGTGAGTTTGTCCTGTGATGGGTTTGTGCTCCATCCTGGGTTGTTGTTATTCTCTACCTCGTGCCCATAGCTTCCAGGATAGGCTCCACACCCCTGTGCATGTGGGTATGGAAGATGGACAGATGGTTTACGGGTGGGGTGGGATGGTGGCTCAGTGGCCTTACACCAGTAGGACTGGGGTTTGAATCCCATGTTTGAGTTTTGTACAAACCTACAATGTATTCTAGGATTCTCCCGAAGTTTGGTTAATCAAGGTCTCTAAATTGCCCAGAGTCTATGTGTAAGCATCTCCCCCCACCCCACACCAGTGGACTAACGCCCCTTTCAAGGTGTCCCCTGCTGCTTTTCTATCCCCATTAGCACCCCTCCCTCTTCAGAGGACCTCTCCTTTCTTTGTTGTTAATACGCATGATTGATCTACCCAATGTGGAGAGCAGCATCAGAGGAGCAAATAAATCAAAAGCAAAGGGAGGGAGGGATATGCAAAAAAACAAACAAACAGGCAAACAAGCAAACAAATAATTATAATCAGGAATTGCAAAACAAAACCAACGAATTGCAGGCATTGAGGTATGTACAGTACCAGGCAAAAGTCTGGACACACCTACAGTTTAGAATAAAGACATAAAAAGCATAAAATAACACGTACGGAATTATGTACTGAACAAAAATGTATCACTCAAAAAAAAAGAGTTGTTTGGGTTGTCGGTTCAAATCCCTGTGAGCAGAATAATGCCGTCATTGGGCCCTTGAGCAAGGCCCTTAACCCCAATTGCTCCAGGGACCTGCTGACCCTGCAGTCTCCTCTATGCCGGTTCCATGAGGTGTCCTCCTGGGATGCTATTCCAGGTCTCCTGAAGGAGGTCCTATGTATGCTGAGCTCTCCTTGGCCACTCTTCCTTCACTCTCTGGTCAAACTCCTCCAGAATCATCTCTGCTGTGTTTAGGTCAGGTGGCCAGGTCACGTGAAACGACACTGTCGCTCTCCTTTGTAGGCGGCTTGGCGCGTCCAAACTTTTGACTGGTACTGTATACTAATCTCTCTCGTATGATTCTCTGTATATGTGAGTATGTGGCGTTAGTTATGTAGGAGCAGGGTCACATGATGAGTTCTCCGTTAATGAAGTAGGTGTTCCCTGATAGTGCCTTATGCTTCCTGGGATCGGATGCTGGCTCATAGCAAAGCGGAAAAGCGGTTATGTAATAGGGACAGATAATTAGAGTGTCACGTGGAGGCCGTTCGCTATTTCTCTCGTAAAATCACGGTTAGCGTGATGAGCGTTTTGGTGTGCGGTGACGCGTCCGTAAGGTCCCCAAGCGGAGACTCCTGTGGGATTTTCCCGATGCTGTGAGGACCGCGGGAGCTGGGATGGCGGCGTCGTCCCCGCGATGCGGAATCGGAGGCATCGGAGCGGATGGTTCACCGACGCTCTCCGTCTGTCGCCGTCCGCGGACAAACGGTGATCCCATTAACGGGAATACCTCCTCAGGATGTCAGCAGACGGTGACGACGGCAAATTCTTCACGGCTTTAGCCAACAAAAAAAAAAAAACCTAGGCATACCCTGCGTGCCTATTTTCTCCAGCAGGTGGTGCAACAATTAAAGTCCGCTTCAATTCTTGTGAAGCACCGTACCCTTGAAACAAACAAAAAAAAAACAGCAGCCATAAAGAATAGAAAACAGCATCCCTTCTTGTAAGGGAGGCCAGAAAACTGGGCTGTAAACAGAATCACAGAATCCATCCGCGCTGTTGACCTGTCACCCGTCTGGGGCTGCTGCTTTGTGAGGAACTTAACAATGAGCTCAAAAATATAACAAAGAAATTCCTTAGAAAGTGTTCAGGTATACAATAAGTGGGAAAACAAACACAAACACGGCAGGACAAAAGGTTCATATAAATAAATACAAACGACTAATTGCCTCCAAATAACTTAAAGCGATTTACCGATAGCCGAAAGCGATACGATATTGCACCTCTACCGCAGCATTAAAGGTACTGATCACTAATTATCTCAGTTAAACCAGAACAGCAATCGGTGCTTGGCGTGATGATTTTTAATAAAAGTGTTGCTCTGTGCATTAGAAGGACAAAAGCGAAACTCATGTTGAGCAGCATACAGCAGATTTTATACGTAGCTTCTGTTTGCTTGAAATTTCAGATTGTCGACTGAGACTTCGCTTCGCGTTTCACCCATTTAGTTATGTGCTTTTCTGTGGATTTTTGTGGTCGTTATTCCAGTCAGGTGGCAAGCGCAAGACACGGATTCTTACCATTATTCTTCGGCCAGGAAGCCGGTCCCTAGCCGCAGCGCCCCCTGCTGGTGGAGCACTCTGTTGTCTCCCAGCCCCTGGGCTGTCATTCCGTCTCCGAGGAGACGGCCGTCTGCGTTTTACCATATGTATTCTGCTAGCTTTCGTGAAGGTCAGGGAAAGCGTCTGAGCAGAGTTATGAGCCAATGCAAGGCTGCGCTATGACCAGACTGTAAAAAGTGTGACGGAGGAAATGTTTCATAAATTATTTCTCACAGCAGAGAAGAGGTTTCTGTTAGGAACAGCACCTATAATAAATCTTACAGATCAATATGACAGCGCCGAGTAATCAGTATCAATGATTTTAAATTGAAATAACTCCCCAAGGGAGGAAGGGTAAAACCCTCCACCCAACTCTGAAAGCATCCTGAATGAAAAATGAAAAGTGTAACCCGGCAACGGCGGAATGTGGAAGATGTGCCGTTCCGCACTGAAAGATGGGCAAAATACGAGAGAATATTTTTATTTATTATTTTTAAGGAAGACCCATCACATTCAAATGTGTTCAATGAGCAGAAAAATGCAGAATGTCAGCCCGGTAGTTATTTCCTTATTTCCCACTGTGCATTGTTATCTAAAATCTGCAGCCATATAAATGCAGATGCTAGTGCAGGGGCAATCCCATAATGCCGTTCCTGATTTGGCCGAAGGGTCATGGCCGCTCAGGTCCACGAGGAAGAAATCGGACATTACAGGGACTAAGAAATGCCGGGGATTTGATCATTTGAAATAATTGGTCCATCTGGCAGTTAATTTCCAGTCGTTGGGCTATAATTTTGGGAGAAGGAATTCAATGTCGACAGAAACAATTTAAAGAAATACTACGGTGACTTATCTTTTCTATTGATGGATTTAATTGTTTCTGTCTATCTGCATTGGCCTCGCGATGGTCATTTCAAAATATCCAGAAAACGTTTCCACACGATTTGGACATGCTTCAATAGTCAATTCTTAATAGAGACGTAAAAGTAACTGTGTGACCACTACCCAGTCAGACTTGAAGCTTCTGGTACCTTTTGTGAGTCCATGTCAACAGATAACATTTTTTCAGCAGTTTAAACGCTTATCTCTGGGAATTCCATATGTCCGGCCTAGAGTGTCACAGACGGTTTAAAAAAGAAAAATGCGAATCGGGCCCTTTTCCACTTCGCCAGAAGAAAACAGTTTAGTAGGCCTCGCTCTCATTCTGAAATAAACCGTCTCGTAACAGCTCAAACCTCGACAAACTCTGTAAACACGCACATCCTCGGTGTCTCGTAACGGTCCAACGGGTCAAATGCAGACCAATAAAATGTTTACCATGCTACTATAGTATCTGCCTCGTCACGTCGGTGGTCGAGAGCGGCCATCTTAACTAGCGGAATTTATGTTAGAGGGCAGCTTTATGTGAAATATCAGTCTGGAAGCTATTAATCCTTGACAAACACTGTCGATAGTGCCAGTGCTTCAGATTCGATTTTATATTTTAGCTTTTTTTCCCAGAACATTCTGGTAAGAAGTGAAAGCAATCCCTCATTGCCGATTAGCGACGTAAACAGAAAGGAATGGGCATGGGACAGCTTACGGATCTGGGCGCACAAATTAGTTTTATGAGATTTCGGTGTGATTCAGAAGATTGATTCATTCGAAAAGGAGGCTCTATCTTTTAACAGCATCTGTGTAAACGCTCTCGCTTTTGACGGCTACTCTGTTTGGCCTCGTCACGGTTCCAGAAAAGCGACGGCGACTGAGCAAGCAGAGTTAAGGTATCGGTGGTCGTCATCTTAATTGTTAACAACACACCCTTGGTATTTACATCTGTGTTTATAGTGCTTATGTGGGCCTTATGTAAATGTCTACTTCCAGTCTCTCGTCCAAGAGACATGGCCTGTGGACTAAAATATGTCAAACTAGGGGTAATTCTTGGCATATATAAGGTGGGGGGCATAATAGCAGCCATATTTCACACCAGCCAATGAATCAGCCCATCTAATGAATGACAAGTTCATCTGTGTGGACCAATCAGCTTTCAGCTGGTGCCCCCTGTATCCACTCCCTAGTCAGGACATGAACAGCCCTAATTTAATACAAGCATTTTCTCTAAGTTGAAGCCCAGAACAAACCAGAACCCCTTGAAACTCTTATCCTTTCTTTACATGTGAAACCATGGTTTATTTTTTTTCCATGGCTGTATCCTGCAAAAATGCTACTGTATATAAAACGAAGGCAGTAATATTGAGTAACTGTCAGTAGTTAATCAGAACTGTCAACATCAGTGTAGCAGCCAGCAGTAGCATGTCAAACATTTATCCACAGGGACGAGCAATTTTTTCCCTTTAAAGGGCAAAATATTTTAACTATACTCATTTAAAAGACACATTACTACAGCAAGTCCCTCTTAAGAGATGGGTTGGCATGCTTTGGGGTAGAAGCCATGTCCTTAAGTGTTATGCTAAGTACTGCCAGGTGTCCTTCCCAGAATACACATATTCCTAGACGTACTGCTGGTGTTTTACCTAGAATCCTTTGCGGTCGTATTTGCAATGCATTATATGTGGAATGCTAATGCTTAATTAGTAATTTTAATAGTCTACAGGGTGCATTGAGAAACACTTACTGACTGGCGAGTAAAGGGAAATCATATGTAATGTTTTATTCATATTTCATCCATGTTTTGTAATAAATCCTTTGGATTCTTTAGAGGTAACTTTACGCCCGAGAGTAAGGGCAAGTGAACATCAGAAGATTTGTACCGGCCGCTCACCCTCACACGCAGTCGGCTCAGCGGACAGCGGTAATCCGGGAATCCAGCCGCGGCGGCAGCCTCGAGGTGCGCGGCGATCGGCGTGATTAGCCCCGAGGCTCGCCGTCAACGCGTATAACTGGATATCTTCAGATCCCTCCTGCGTCGCACCGTTAGGAGTCGGCTGAAGTGGGAAGCACGTGTCCGGCATTTTAGCGAAGGCTTTCCAGACGGCGCCCGAGCCTGATCGCGCCTCTCTGGGAGGGACGCTCCCCTGCAGATATTCCACAACCTTGGCAAATCCACAATTAGGGTGGGAGGACTTCGGAAGGCGGGAGGTGTGGTGACCTCGGGGACGAATAAACACAACTTTCTCTCTTTTGTTGTCCTTCTAACTATCGGCATAGCGACTGACCTGTGACCAATTAGGCGAGACTCAATCTCATTACCAAACCGCTGATTTGGTAACAGAAGCTGTTCTTGGAAACTAAGTGAATAATGAAACTAAATGAATAATGAATAAGTAATTAAAGTTCAGTTCCAGTGGCAATCTACTAGCTTGACTATTCTATTAAGGTGCTCTGTGGTGCAATGGATAGTGTCCTCGACTTCTAGACTTTCACTGGGTAAAGTCATTCAAAGGTTGTGGGTTTGAGTTCCGCCAGAGTCATAGACTTTTGGAGGGGTGGATGAGGCTCAGCAGAATTGGAGGATGTGCCTTTGATCAGGTCCCCAAATACTAAATAAATAAAATGTAAATGTATACTATAGACTGTGTAAACAGTACACCTCTAGTAACAGTCCATTTCTGCTTCCCTGAGAAACAGCTGACCCACCTGATCCCGACTCATATAAACATTTAATGCCCATTGTAATATTATCGACTCATAACTGATGCTTTACATACACTAATGCTTCCATTAATGCAGCTTACTGAGTTATTTACGACCAGGAACGAAACGAACGGTGTCACCCCCAAACCCCCCCAGGGTCTCGAACCTAAAGTCATCCGTCCAGAAGCCGCGTTCCTTTTGGCGTTGCTCAGAGATGCCTCGTTTGTAAAAAGAGGTCCCATGTCACTGAGTAATTTATCAAATATCACGGTACTCTGCATCCTCTGTCAGCCACGTATTTAAAAGGTTCATTAATTATTTCGGGTTTTGCAGCAAACCATAGTACTCAGAGATCTGATCTCTTAACCGCCCCCCCACCATCCCCTGAGTCCCCCCCACCTGTCCTTCATAATTCACAGAACCTTCCGGACTGTTGCTGTTAAAGGACGATGCAGAGGTCCCTCAGAATGAGGGCTATCAGGGTGTCAATACCTACCTCCAAGGGCGTGGGAGGGAAGTTATTGCAGATTTAAATACAAGGTCTATTTATTGAGCGGGGAGGGGGGAATGCAATTGTGGGGGGGGGGGGGGGGGGGGGTCTTTGCTCACCCATTTGGCTAAAACCTAGTTATCTGAGTTTGCAAACAGAACACCTTTAAATCATGCAGTTTCTGTAGAAGCGAGGTATCTGTCTTTGCAATCCTTGACAGTGTATAAGGAAGCATCTGGGCACTTCTTTTAGATGTCCAACAGAGGGCGTGGTGATTAGGGATCTGCTGCTCGCTTGAAGATGTAGTTCTCTAGTCATGCCTTTTTGTTTCTGCTCATTCCTCCGGTTTGTTCTGTTCCCCTCACCCACTCCTGGCTGTTTCACTCTGAATATGCCCTTTATTGTCAGAGGCGAACTTGTTTAGTACTCGGATGGAGCTGCAGGGCCTCCAACAATTAAACAAATGTATAAAAACAAAAGTTCACAGCTAGGAATACAAAACAACCCGGGGCAACCATGCAATTCGAAACCAGGAGCACAACCTGCAATAAGGCTTTTCTTTATATAGCTCATGAAGTCAGGACATCCTGCTTGTGTGGGCCATCCTCTTCCTCTCCAGGCTTGGCCAGATGGCCACTCTCCTGGTGAGCCGGTCATAGGAGTAACAGATATTTGTAATGAAACCATTTCAGAAAAATGCTTCATTAACCGAATACGTTTCGCTTAAGTCACGTATGTGCGCTAGGTGAACCAGGCTAGGCTAACCGCTAGCTAAACCTGTCAGACAGGGCTTGTGATTCGAATTCTGATTTATTTCCTCCACCTATATTCCAGCCCCCAGTAAGGCTGCACATGGATTACGGTGGAGCTGGAGCTTATACTGGGAAGCTCAGGGCATGCGGCAGGGGACAGGATCGATTTACGCGTTCACCGGGAAGGAAAAAAAGAGAAAGACGTCCCAGGCCAACTCTTCACGCATGCAGCTTGAGCCAGGACATGGTCACATGATCACCGTCTTCCGCATTTGTATACAACTCACGTCTTTGAGTAGAGAGTACGATGAACAGAACTATCCGACCAAGCGCACGGTAAAGACGTCGTACGAACGACTCTGCTAATTGTCTCAACTAGACTATACATATAAATCAATGAATAAATAAAGAATAAATAAATAGTCCTGCTGGCTCTTTTCCATATTAATTTCTTCTCAATATGTCCATATGGTCCCTGCTCAGTTCTCTCCAGGTGTAGTTCCTGAATTTGTTTTTTTTTTATGTACACCTAAATAGAAACATCAGTTAGAGGATGTTGGCAGGTCCTGTTAGTGCATAAAACACTAGCGCACGGTTTGAAGTTCTAACGCGGCCTCGATGGCCGGGGGGTCCCTGCCATCCTGTCACTCTCTTACTAACAGAGAACAAACAGAAATATCGGATTTAGGCTCCTACTGTTATTACTGTACACATTTATTAGATAGAGATTTGGCAATATAATTTTTATGGCAAGGCTGACATTTAAGAGGACTAATCTTTTTGCTGCATTTACAACGGGGAAAATTGCTGGTACTTGTGAAGTAAAGGTTGTTTTCTTTTGGTTTATAAGGTCCGTATATGTGCGATGTTAGAATAGATATTAGCAAGCTTCTTTGTGACTATGCGGACGTCCATTTTCCATAGCCTCTAGTCCAAAACAGGATCGCAGGAATCCTGGAGTGATCCAGGGAAGTGCAGGGAACATGCCGGATAGGATGGTACTCTATTACTGGCAACCCACTCACAGAATCTTAAATACAACAATTCACCTAAACCTTATCATTAGCCAATAATATGTTTTAAATTGATGAGTGACAGGAGAGGGACACTCTGGGGACCAATCAGCTTTTCTGCTGGGGCCAGTATCCCTGTAGCCCCGCCCCTATATAGTCCAAGTTATAGAAGGAAACCCACAGGGAATATGGGGGCTCCACACACGGAGCTGAGCCTTGAACCCACAACCCCAGACATCTCAGGCTTTGCTACCCACTGAACCATTACAGTGTTTAAAATTAAAATGAATTCCCATGAAATAGTAACTCTGTCTTAATCTTGCAGGTCACACGAAAGGGGCGTGAGTGGCGATCATTCCACGGCACTGGAGAAACCCGAGTTTTACTGAAACCACAAACCCAAAGATCGTACTAAAAATCCACCGTGAAAATTCATGCCAGGCTTTAATTTACAGATGCCATTAAAAGCGAATCGCTCTTAGCCTGAAGTTCTGACGGCTCATTTGGGGGGGAGGGAAATGAAGCCGTGGGTAGAAGGTGAAGCTCTGGCCGTGGGGGTGCTAATCACGGAGCCGCGGGTGAATCAGGTGGTGGCGACGAGTTCTGAGAAACCCCACCCAACAAGCCATACCGCGCTTATGAGACAGAACACGGTATCGGCGTTTCCAGTTGGTTCTGGACTTTACCTCAGGGTTAGATGTTTTAATAATCTAGGGTTGTTCCTGATTTGACCAGGGAGTGTATAAAGGGGCGGGGCTAGGGGGACACTGGCAACAGCAGAAAGCTGATTCGCCTCCAGAGTGCCGCTCCCCTGTCACTCATCAATTCAACACATACCATTGGCTAATGATGAGGTTGCCCCCCCCCCACCTCAACAAATCCCGGAATCACCCTTGGATCTGATCAAGGGGGGGATGAGGAGGACAGGATTATCTAGCTGTCCTCTGGATTCACACCACGGCTGCTTGGAGTGCAGTGGCCAAACTGCTTGTGGTGGGACACATAATGAAGCCACAGGAGATCTTACAAAGAAGCATGCAGTTACACAACCCAACACACACTCTGTCCCGTCTACATTTTGAACGTTGGACACACCCCTACTCGGCATTTTTTTTCATCAAAACTGAAGGATGTTAGAAGCAGGAGGTGCAGTGTCTATTCAACGAACCTCTAACGTTCTTACCTCATTTGCATGTTAGTCTTACACTCCATAAACTCACACCGTTCGTTTTTGTATATTTACATTCCCGTCATATACCTGGAAGGCTGCCACCAAACACGCTTCAATGAGAGCCCATTAAAGACAGGGTACGTCCTGACGACTCTAACGACTAGGAACATCACTCGCCGTTTGTCAATGGAAATGATACCTTCTGCTGTTTTAATCCTGAACACGCTGCTGGGTTAGCCGAACTTTCGGGACACTCTAAGAGTGTCCTTGTCTCTACTGTTTGCTAGTTATGCCTGACCTTGTCTGAAAAGTCTGAGAATGCTTGCAGGCCGTTTGTACGTCTTTTGAAGGGAATGTTTCCTTGATCAGAGGACAATTTAAGGCTGCGCAGTCAGTTGTAAACTTCATATACAGTGGATTTATCATTATTGAGAGACAGTAACTTGTGAATGAACGTTACATTTATATAGCACTTTTCAAGACACCCAAAGTACTTTACAGAAACGATGGGGAGCCACTTCAACCACCCCCTCTATGTAGCCCCCACCTGGATGACACGACGCCAGCCATTTTGCACCAGTACCCTCACAAAAAGCGTAGCAGGTAGAGTGGTCTAGCTGGGCAATGGCTCGAACTCAAAAGCCAAAGGTTCTCAGGCGAGATCCCAAGAGGAGCTTGTATTTTTTATACCACTTTTTTAAGGAGACCTGCAACGAAGCTGGAAGTGGAAAGGATAGATGCGAAAGGGCATCTGTCTTACAAGCTGGAATATCTCTATAGCAATGTTTTCCGATCCAGTCCTGGGGGACCCAGAGACAGTCTGGGGAATGTCTGGGAGGGAGAATTAACATGGACTGTCATTGGGTCCCCGTAGACTAGATCAGGAAACACGGCTCTGTGGGCCTTGTGTTTACGTATAAACTAGCTAGTTTGCTTTTATACCGTCATCTTACCCTGTCAGGAGGATTTGCATTTCCTTCACAAGCAAGGTCAGTGTTTAAGTACGTGGGAACCGGAGATGTGGGACGTTGCGATTGCCCTTACAGTGGCGGCTGTCACACGGAGATGAAGATACCCTCCCGACGCAGGGGGATTTTCAATTACTGCTTTGCTGTCGGTTTAATTCCGACACGGAGCCTCAGAGTAATGGATGAAATGGGGTCTGACCTGAACGATAGCCCCAACACTCTCCCTCATAACGCTCACTTTCCAACAATAATGTTAGCCACCTCTAGCTGTCGAAATCACTCCCAAAAGCTTTTTTTTTTTTTAAACGGTAGCTTGATGTAGCTTGGCTGCTAGATTTAAAAGGAATGCAAAAAAAGTAAGTATGGTCAACACTATTTACATGAGTTTAATCTTCGATGTGTGATGGGTTGGTGCCCCGTCCTGGGTTGGTCCCTACTTTGGGCCTAAAGGTTCCCGACCCCCGCGACCCTGCGTAGGACCACAGCTCTCCGCAGCATTAGCACGGTTGTCAACTCTCACAAATCTGGTGTTAAACTTTCAGACTAGCACCCTCACGCAAGAAATCTTATGCCAAATTCCATATCATTCCACAATAAACCTAAATAAATAAATCTACATCAAAAGCGTTGGGGTAGTTTGCAAACCCTACAGACTATTTACAAGGTAATAAAGCATGTAAATGCATGTGCATGTGTATGCAGAGTTGAGTCGAACCAGCCAGCTGACCGGAGTTGGCAACCCTGGCAGTTTGATGTTGCTATTAGCTTAGCTTCATCCGGCACAGGCGACAGATTTAGGTTCAGCGTTTCTGGGGAAATTTAGCTGGCCGAGGCTGCAGCCTCGCCTTCCGTCCTCAAATCTCAGACCTGAGATGTTTGATGCCGTCCCTCACGCTGATTCTGCTCAGTTCACCCTTCACGTACCTGCCAAAGTTTCACTCTGTCTACAAAAAGTTTTCTTTCCAACCTCAAGGTATATTAGGTCAAAACAACTGCTGTCGACTCAGTACCTTTAATTTGAAACGGGCGTGTGGCACGTAGCTGTCCTTACCTGACGTGAGTATAAGGCAACAGAATGTAATGTGATTCCCTGTTTTCACCAGAAATAAACTCATGTAACACCTGGTTTTCTCTATACCCATTATTTCATATGCACAAAAAACGCACAAATGGTGTAAGATACAATATAGCGACAGCCACAGATCCAATAATACTGGAGGTGTGTCAGAGAGCGGGGGATAGAGGAAATAGCAGTAAGTATATGAACTCTACCCACACAGAGCGCAGATATTACAGTAGGTTTAAATCCAGCTGTACAACACTCAGCGCCCGCCCCCCCCGCAAAAAAAACTAAAAATAACAAACAAAGCCAGAGCCCCCAAAATAAAAATGTAAAAAAGAAGGTCAATGCCTTCTAAATTTGCCCCCCCCCCCCCCCCCCCCCAATTTTTTTTTAATAATAATATTAAAGGCAATGCCTCTCATCCAGCCAAGTCACCCCCCCCCCCTCTCATGTTGTGTCCGCCATGGCAACATAACATGAAAAAATTGTATGGTGTAAGTTCTTTATAAACCATTACATGTCACTCCTCCTGCCGACGCTTATAGAAAACTCAGCCTTACCCTCCCGTTAAAATAAATAAGAGCGTCCGTAAAGAAACGTGTTATCGACCCCTGTGTCAGAACCGTAAGCTATATCGCGAGTTTCAAATTGACATCAATTTGGAAAAACAGAGGGACAGAAATAATAGAAGCTGCTTTCTTCGAGAGCCCGTGAGAGTCCGGACAGCTCTGAAAAGTTAGAAAAAAAAAGTCCTAAATATAATGGATTTCACAGCTTATTACTGTTTCTGCTCGTGAACAGGAACATTTGAGTCCACGGCGGCGCTGAAATATCGTGCCGGGGTATTGTCACTGTTTGTAAATTAACTTGAAGTTCAAGGGCGGTCCGTATCGCTTTCTGTTAACCTGCAGGCGCTGGGGAAGATTGCAGAAAAGTAATCGACCTTGAATCTCCGCCGACATCTGCTCCGGCGAAAGCGATCATCTCGGTCCATTTTTACCACCGCGGACGAATCCAGTGCGGTAATCAGAGGCGTAAACTATCAAACGCCATTAAGGGTATATGGGATTTCAAATTGTCCCTTGAAATGGATAACCTATATAAAATTTCCTCAATGGTTACATCATGCTTGTAGACGTTTTTTTAAACGTTCGATATAATTTATCTATAAATACTCTGATCTAAAAGGTTACTTTTATGACTCTTTTATGATGGCTCGTAATCTGCGAGAAATACCTCCCTAGATCACAGGCTTCTGCTGTTATACAAAACTCATTTTCCTGTTTTTTACGCTTGTTTCCCTGTTCCCTAAAACTTTCTTCACCTCTGCTGTCCGCCAATATGAATCACCATTTGTTTTAATTGTAGCGATTGAAATTCGCTATCCATGCTGTCAGTCCGTGGTTGTCAATAACCAGGGTCTCAAGCTCTGCACAGATGGGAACATACCACCCCCCAAAGTATTGGTTACATGGTATGGCTCATCAACTAAGCCAACGTGTAACTGCCCCTGCAGATCGTTCAGACACCAGCAGAGGGAGTAGCAGTTGTCAATGATCCCTTGTGGCACTGAAATTCCATTAGTTGTCTGGCTGACAGTATGGAACAGAGGGAACACATGCAGGTTTTAGAAGTTCTGGGCTTCCCCAAGATGGCTGCCGGCTCAGGCCAAATTCACATGCGACGCCAGACAATATTATTTACAGGGGAGTCTGTTGCGGGTTTGTCTGCCTCCAGTTCCACATCGCTGTTATTAGTGTGAGGTCTTATCTCTATCTGCGCATTTGAACAGCTTCCACGGAGCAGCCCGCTGTGCGTTTAATTACCCCGCAGGCGGGGTGCTCGATTCAAGCTCAGGTCCTGGGCGGAGACAAGAGCGGCAAGCGCATGCGGGTGGTCCCAAGGCGAGCTCAAGAGATACGCAGGGTGGGAAGGAGCAGATATGGGATACGGAGGAGCATAGCGCCGCCCTAGTGTCCGTTCACAGGCGGTGCGTGACAGATGCAGAAATCAGCTCCACGCAGGGCATGAGGCTACCAGGGGTGGTGGTGGGGGGGTATCAGATAACTGTCAGCCTCGTGTAAGATCAGCATACCTCACATTCTATTGTCATCCCAGACCATTTTCATTACACTGCTCTGTTCATTAGCCAGTTCGTTACCGTCACGGTGTCATTTTAATTTAAATGTCAGACAAGCCCCCCCCTCCCCCCCGAGGCCCTCGCTCTATCCATGATTACAAATCATTACTTATTCTGTCATTGATTTTTTAAAAATGTTATTTATTGATTTGTTGTTCGCATGCATGTTTTTACATTTAATTTATCTAGCAGACGCTTTTTATCCGAAGCAACATACGTTTCTGAGGAAGCAGGGTCAGCCTGTGCCAGGAGTAACTGGAGGTTAAGGGCCTTGGTCACGGGGCCCAATGAGGGAATCACTCTGCCAACCCTGAGATATGAACCAACAACCTTCCTATCACAGGCGCGGGGTCCGAACCCAAAACAGTCACACATCACTCCTGTCTTGTTCTTACATAATCTTTGGAATAAAAAGGGACATGTGAAGGGGAAAGAACTTCTCTGGAAAAGGGGGATGGGGTTTGATTTTGTTCTCTGTCAGAGTGTGATAATATATCTGTATCTGAAAACCGGAGTTTGACCCCTTAGTGTTACATTCATCATTCACTAGTACACTTACTGCAATCGTATGGCATGGCCTGTAATGGAAATTGGTAATTGTATGAATTGCTGCAGGCTGCGGTCTCAACAGCATTGTGCCAATGGATTTGTGGCCCGCGGTGCGGGATCGTCGATGCCCTTCTCTAACTTTCAGAGCGGCTCGTTGAATGCATCACAGAATGACAAGTCGCCTTCTGGTCCTGAATTGTGGTCTGGTGAGGCAGCGATCTCATTGTTATACCCGGAGAAGGCAACATTCCTACCAACAATGAGCTTATCTCGGGCTTGACTTTGTCGAAACGTGTCAGTTTTCTAAGGCCAGCGGACAAGAGAAAAACAAACACGATGTAACAAAATACTGGCACTTTCATACAAACTAACAAGGCGGTTAATGATCTGATTTCACGGCAGGAAGTTGCAAAAACTCTGCTATAAATTCAAATGTAATTGATATGAGCACTTTCTGTGCATTTCTTACATAACACAAGAGCACTGCACCGGTCCAGAAGCACATCCACAAATTTAGCATTTTGTTTTAAGAAATGCGCCTTTGTGATGGTAAACGAACCTTAAAAAAAAAATCTATCTGCTACCTGTATGAGACGATGGCAAGAACAAATTTCATATAGATTTTATTTCAACTTTTCTGACTCTTTCTTCTTATCCGCGACCCCCGAACCCCTAAGCCAAGCACACTCAGAAGTGAGAACCTGGGCTGAATTATTTCCGCTCCAATTAATTGGCCCGATCTGAATTCAGTTTTACCTGACTTTCACGTTTCAAGACGGCGCCTTCAGCAAACACCGTACAACAGAGTCCCTGTGTCATCTTTATAACTTATTATCTGACATAAATCAGACTACGCCAAGCTCGTACGAGATTTTATAGAGCTACAGTAAATAACGAAACACTCAATATGGAATCAAATATGAGTATGTGCTCGTTTATAATGATTCGTGTCAGCTTTATGTCATTTTTTATTTATTAATTGCTTGGGAATGAATGTGTTTCATGGTAAATTTATGAAAAAAAAAATGTGTTTTTATATTGATAGATGAGTGCTGAGTTTTATTCTACGGGTATATTAACATTATTATTACTCAGAAGGAAAAATCGTCAACAATGCATAGACCTCTTATCTCCCGTTTTAGTCTGTAGCCGTAGCATTGCCTTTCATTATTTAGAACGGCTAATGAAGCCGGTCTTTCTCTGCTGGCACGGTTTACCAGATTACAGGTGAGAGCCCCCACAGGAGACAACATGATCATGTGCTTGGCTTTAGGCTTTCTGTCTGAGGAACCGCCCATATCCGTGCTCCGAATGACTATTGGATGACAGAATTGTGAATGTTTATTTTTGGCCCCACCCACCCACATGTCTACCAATGAGATGGAGGAATCAAAGCCACGCCCCCCTCCCCTCCCAGCTGATGTCAGGCACGTTGTTTGATACCACTAAGGCTAGAGCCAATCCCTCTAAGAGGCACAACTATGACAAGAGCTTTCCTGCTTGATCTGTTGATACACGGATTTCCAGCGCCGAGGGCCTGCCAGCACGGCGTCACATACAGCCTTACAAGCACAGCCGGTCCATGTTTAATTTAAGGCTGCCGTGTTCTTGCCGAGCAAAGGTGGACTCCTGTAACTAGGCAGCGAGAGAGACAGCGGGAGGAAGGTGAGAGCTTGGCAAGGATCTGCTGTCTTGGACGTGTAAAGTTCTATTACCTCACTCATAACGATTAAATACATTACCAGGAAATTAATTATTATTTTTAAATCTACTTTACATGGTAACATGATATTGTTGAACCATCTTCAGAATGGGGGGTTAAATCATATAGAGAACCACTTTATCTAACATAAGAATGGGATTTTATTTATTCCCTTCGTTTCCCATGACCACCTGTCCAATACAGGGTCTTGATGAGCCGGGAGCTGTTACCCTGAAACGAAGGGATACGTGAGGGATACCCTGGATGGGATGCCACACCATTGCAGGGCACATGGGTACTCACACATAGACACAGACTTTGGGCCTCCCAGGGTCTACATTTCACATGTTATTGGATTTCTGGGAACTGCAGTACCTGGAGGACACATTTCAACTCCACACACGAAGCCAGGGGCGGGAATAAAACCCACGACGTGGGACCGGGGAAAATTCAGCACAAAGGAGATTTTAGCACACCGGGGAAATTTCAGCATGCAGGAATTTTTAGGGCACGGGAGAAATTTCAGCACATAGGAAATTTCAGCACACGAGAAATTGTAGCATACCAGGGAAATTTAAGCATGCAGGAAATGTTGGCACATCAGGGAAATTTTAGCACACTGGAAATTTTAGCACACTGGAGAAATTTAAGTACACCAAGGAAATTTTAGCACAATGAGGGAATTTCAGCATGCTATTGAAATGCATGCTGCTGAATGTAAGAGGAAAGCTTTAATGCTCAAAGAAAAGCTTGATCCTGTGAAGGGTTTTCAACATAATGGTTAATGGTTTGGTTTAGAGTGGTCTGCCCCCCCCCCTGATTTTTCTTAAGTCCTGTTATTTTTATTACCCAATTTTGCATAATGTGAGGTTTTTACGGGAGCACATCTGTCAGGTTATAGCAGAAACGGCTGTACCATGTAACGTTATAAGCCATAACAAATATCAATTCTATACAAGAAAAGTGTGTGCGTTGAATATTCACCTGGAAACTATGGTGTCAGCAGAGCTGTAAATAAAGCTCACTGTTTTCCTGTCCCTCCAGTCACCTTCCCAGGAGAGATGGCACAGTGTTTGCTCATTTTAATGCTCACTAAAACAAACCCATAACCTTTTTTGTGAGTGTAGCAAGGAGACCTGTATACAGTGCATGTTGCTTTGAATGCCTACATAGTCTAGGTTTTTTGATATCTCCTTCTAGCCTTCTGAGGGCAAACCTCTCCTTTAATGGAGGGGTGGTGTTTGGCTCTGCTGGGTAGGCCTCTCTTTTTGTGACCAGAAGGTCATCAGTTTGAATCCCTCGCTTAGCAGAGTAGCTGCATTTTCACCGGGCCCTTGAGCAAGGTCCCGAACCTCTCCAAAAATGGTACAAGGGTGTTGCTCAGATAGCTGACTCTGTGCTCTGACCCCAAACTTCACTCTCACCTCTATACGTGTATATGTCCTAAACAGCAGAACATGATGGGATATGTGAAAATTATATTCCAATATACTTGTACAAATTTCAACCAAGGGTTTCCTCCGGAGTTCTTTAGGAGTTCCGTAAGGGTTCTCTGAGTAATCTCCTCGCATAGTTTCTTTGGTTTATTGGCTTTAAACTTCTCAGCCCACAATGCTGGTTTGGGCCACCAAATTGGCATTAAACCCACACTAAAGAAAACAGGGTGAAGGAACCGGGCCAGACGAAAGCCACGGCCGTTAAGCATGCCATAGCCTTTGAGCCCCTGTTTTGTTTTATGTGGCCGCATTAAATATTTAACACTTTTAGCCTCAGTGCGAGATGCAGAACTGGAAATGACTGGCTGATTACACATTTAAAGCAGCCAGTGAACTTAAAACTCTTTCTTCAGCAAATGTGGGGTTATTGCACTGTGTTGAGGGGGTATGTGGCTGAGTGGGTTGGGTCACTGTGCCTCTAATCAGAAGGACACTGGTTCAAATCCCAGAGTCAGCAGAGTGATGTCACCATCGGGGCCCCTCAGCAGTGGCCCCTAACCCCATCTGCTCCTGGAACTTTCTCGAATGTATGTCGATGTGGATTGAAGAATTTGCTTAATATGTAAGTGTGTTGGATATAAGGCAGTCAGTCAGAATTAATGATTTTGAATAGTATTATGTGTTGGGTAATACATTGTTTTCCTGGCTAGTTTTATTTCTGTTGCAGCATCTCACAGCAGGAAAACAGGCATTTTCTCAGACTCCCGTTTCAGAAAACGGTCGGCATAAGCAGAGCAGAGTATATCCCAGGAATACCTGGCAGTACCGGCGGCTGTGGAGAACGGTCCGCTTTTAGTCATATCTGTTTGTAAGTTTGAGATTCCCCCCCCCCCCCTGCCCCCCACCACCCAGTGGAAAAGCCACACATCGGCATAGTTAGGCACCCGAAACAAAAGCGGCCTCCCCAGCTCCCTGCGTGTAATGAAAAGGAACAGTTTCCATTGCGCTTAATGAAAAGCTATCTTAGCAGGACTCTCTGCTTATCCGCCTCCCAGAATTCCTTGTGTAAGTTGTCTAACTCGATTTGTCTCAGAGTCTCCCCCCCCACCCCCCCTCGCCCCACCAGCAACCCGTATCCCAGGAGGCTTGACCTGGATACCGAATTTAAATTTTCAGTGGACGACTGTGCACGGGGATGGTGCCGAAGTTTGACAGAGGCGATGAGACGCTTGTGAACGGACAATGCGCACAAGCGCGCTGTTTCCCTAGGAGAGCGACTGTCGCCAAGGCACCGGCGAACACGTTCATAGCAACCTGGTGCGATATGTGTGCATCAAACGGGGGGAAAAAATAAAAAGAGTTCAAACAGCAGAGTCGCAGATGGTGCTATTTTCAAAGTGTCTGAAAATATCTCCAGGAAACCCAACAACGACTACCATGATTATATGACTTTAAGGCTGAGCTACTTTTTTTTTTCCCCAGTCGGAAAAACACGTTCAGTTACTCAGTTCAATTTATATTCATAATACTGCTAAATTTCTTTTAATACCCTGCACAAGCGCCAAAACACACAGACTCAGAGCCAGCACTGTTGCATTTGAGTTGTATCACAATGACACGCACCGTTAACACCCAAATGTGTTGCATTTTTTTTTAAACCACTAGCTTTGCTTAATACGTAAACACACTCTGGGTGTCGAACCTGCAGTAAAGACCAAACCACTGCCCAGGCACTGCATCACCATGCTGCCTCCGCAACTACTAAAGACGGACCCCATTTATTTAACATTTACTGCAGTGACTGTTGGTGGCCTCCAGGGGGCCCTCATGCAAGTGCGTGGTTCGAGCGCTGGTAAACACCACTGCTGGGTCCTTGTCAGATAAGGCTGAAAGAACTACATCTGCATCTCGCAAGAACTTAACCTCTGTCCTTAAATAGCAGATACCCTTCCAGGCAAGGCAGTAACTTAATATTCTGTCCAAAAATCGCAAACTGCAGGGTAGGTTAGATGCACCGACGCTGGATGTTGACACCCACTCTAAGCGACCTTAACTTACCATATGCGGTCATGTCTCTTTACACACCCATACAGGGAACCTATTAGCATGTAGTAGTGACCAAACCGCCCTGTATTCCAGAAGCATCCCCCACAGAATGTGTGGAGAGCTGGAAGAAACATTTTGAGGTGCTCCTTAATGTAGCGTCTGTGCCCTCTCAGCAGGGGGCAGTGTTGAGAACGGCAGGGGTATCAGAGTCGATCAGTGGGGCTGAAGTTGCTATGGTGATCTTATGTTCCTGTGGAGGAAATCTGCAGGGGGAGATGAAATCAGAGGGTAGGGTACCTCTGGACTGGCAAACAGGGGCAGTGGTTCCTATTTTTAAAAATGGGGAGCAGAAGGTGTTTTTCAAATTTAGGGGGATTACTTTTCAGCTTGCATGGAAAATCTTATACCAAAGTACAGGAGGAACAATGACATAAAAAACGATGAATCGCTGATCAAAGTACGCATTTTAAGAAATAAATTATTTTTAAAATTCAAAGAAAATTTCAATTAAATATACTCTGCAAATAATTTTATTTTTTGTTAAGCTGTGGATCTATGCAGTTTGCAGTGGTTCATCATTATTACTGCTTCGAACCACCAGGGGGTGTGGTGGTTAAGGATCTGTCAGAATTTTTAAAAATCTGGCTCAAACTTGATATGGGGACTGGCTTTTGGGGCGTAATTGGAGTTAATTCTGCCAACGAATCCACAGGATTATAAGCATCACACCGGACCAAGCAGAGAGACTGTGGATAAAGGAACCAAGTAAAGTTCTTCAAAGGGAGACAGACTATCAGACAGCCCTCCTAAGGCCAGGGAAGCTAAAGAAATCTCCACTTAAGATCCATTCAGGCGCTTAGCAGAGTGTTGGAGGAAGGGGGCGACTTTTCTTTGCAACGGGCCTCTTTATGACTCATTGTAACACTAACAAACTCACAGGATGAGGGACTTGAGGCAGAATAGTGTCTTGCAGGTTGCACTGACAGGGCCAGACTGCACTAAGCATTACCGTATTACCTCTAATTTACAGGCATTCACTTTCGTGCAGACGTGAGCATCCAGACCTTCTGTAGGTACTGAATGCAGGCCATACTCACAGACACAAGTCGCTGAGGTCATTATGACCGCTGAGATGATGGCTACTCTGGCAAAGGCACCTTCACTAACCAGATACATGCACTTATCTCCCACAGAGAAATAAAACAGTTTGCAAAGAACATTAGGCCTTAACTGTCCACTGGCATCTGTGTCTGTTGGGAGCAGAGGGGAGTATGATTGCCGCTTTGGTGATTCTCCAGTCCGATTAAAGCACTCAGCAGCACGGGAGAATCCTGGGACTTATTTGGCGTCAAAATAATAACGACAGAGATAGATAATCGCACGCTTGTGCACCTTTTCATGCATGGACAGATAGCACTGTCTCATCCGGAGTTTTGCTAGCCGATAATTGCTAGCTGTACATGCGGGATATTTTCTGTAAGGAACAAACTGGCGAGTTTGACAACAGACAGTTTTTCCTTCGTTAATTTCGTTAATGTTAATTGAAGGTGGCACTAATTAGATCTCCCCCACCCTCTTTGCTCTGATGCATTGGTCCGCCTCATGTGGACGGGCCCCTGGGGGGCCCCAGACCCGTTAGCCCATCTGCATCTATGTAAGCCAGCATTACCCACTCCCAGACGAGGCTCTGCCTCGGATGCCGGTGCCCGCTCGTGTGGAAAGAGGCCGACATTCTGTTTAGCCCCGGATTTCCGTGAGGAAAAAACAGGCTTCGTTTTTTTTTCCTGGGGTGATTCTAAGATTTTTTTAAAGTGGGGGGCATAAAAGGAGCCATAATCCATGCAGAGGGACCAACCTTCTCATTAGCCAATGATATGTTTTTTATTCGGTGAGTGACAGGGGAGGGAGCTCACCGAGAGCCAATCAGATTTCAGCCCCCTGTGGCCCCGCCTCTTTGTACACCCCTGACCATGTGACCTGTTGGGTCAACTCTGGTTTTGTTTTTCTTTGTGTTTTGTCCTAGAGGGCTTCCTGACACCAGCTGTCCTGGGGAGCACATGCTGCCCCCTAGCTTTCTGGGTCCGCTGTACTATGGCTGTGGAAGCCATTCCTTCCCTGCTGCCCCTGGTTCAGTGTCCAGACAAATTTAGGGAGCCCCTCTTGGTTTTTTCCATGGCTTAGATGATGGATTACCTCTGTTGATTACTTTACTTGTCCTGTGTCCTCCAAGCATATGGGGGCACTGTGAGATTCTTGAACAGCCCTAAGTAAAGAGGTAGGCCCTTGAGTTTCAGTCAGGCGTCACTTAGTAAAACATGCTGCCCCCCCCGAGAATCATCCCTTGGCCTGACGCTGTCTGGTGTTCAGGACTAGACTGAGACTCTCATGGCTCTACCTGCCTCAACAACATAATGCGGGATCAAGCTAGAACTTGACAGTGGAACAATAAATAAGATAAAAATGTCTTTGGTCCCGGGGAGGGTGAAATTCTTTGTCCAGTAGCACAGTAGAGCTAAAGACAGCAAAGGATTATTTAGGTAGGATTACATACAACAAAGAATAACATAGTAGCCAATAAATATGAAAAAAAGCAATAAAATTTCATTTGAACAAACCATGTTGTGCAAATGGCATATTGTTCATGTCCATTTATAATAAATGTGCCTTTAGATAAGGCAGCGTCAGACATTCAGTGGGTAAGTTGGAGCACTTGTAGCACCCCCTAGTGAATATTTGTCCCTGATTTTCTTCATGCGAAGACTCATTATAGGACGCGTTTGACTTTACCAATGATGGCGCCACACAGAGGACGTAGTCAGCATTTTCCACGGCGTCCGAAGGCCGAGTATGATGGATTCACCAAACGGCACGCTCTGGTGTTTTTTTTTTTTTTTTTGTAGAACAACGGCGGCCATTATTCATCAGGCACGCCGACGAAGAAAAAGGCCTCTGTATCGCGGAGGCACTGCTGGTATTTCCTGCCTCCTCACGCCGAGCGGTAGCAGGACAATGAGATGGGGGGAGGTGGTCTTGGAGGGGTGGGGTGGGGGGGGGGGGTCGGCGCTGAAAAGCATGAGAGGTCGCTGAGAAATTGGATCCCCTGCCTCTTTAAACTGCCACATGTGTTTTCAGTCTAAATCTGGCCGCTGACCAGCAGCAGTAACCCAGTAGCAGGGGGGCGGTGAAATCCATTCACGCAGTGGCGTGGCTCCGAGCCGCCGAGGAGGGAAGGGACCCTGAGAGGCGTCCAGGAAATTTTTCTCGGGCCTGGGCAGGGACTTGGCGCGGAGTCTGCCGCTGGAAAACCTGACGGGGAGCTTTCAGGAGCCAGACCAGGGGCCTCATGAATCTCTCTGACAGAAGATCGGGATCAGTCTATCAGCCCGACACGTCCTGATTAGCTACCGCGCTACCGTGGCCACATCATGAGGGGGAGAACGGTAAGAACCGTCACCGGAGTTTGTTTCCTGGGTCGTGCTGGGAGCACGTGTGGGTCAAAGGAACAACGAAGAGAAGTAAGGAAGAGTTTGAAAGACCGTACATCTCGTGGTGCAGTTTTCAGGGTTGGAAGGGACTTATATGGCCAACAGAAGTGTCAAAGCCAGTGGAGTTTCACGCGAGGTGTTTCACTCAAAGGGAATCTAACTTCCAAGAGCACATGTAGCTGTTTTGTGATGTCAAAGCTTTCTTTGCTGAACAGTTTTCTCCCCCCCCCACCCACCCATGCTAAGATTTGACTTTGGAGTGTGATGCTGAGATTTTTCTGAAGACTTTCCACAGAAGTCGAAACAGAGGGGATGTTCACGGGCACTTCCGCGTCCCCGATTTCCACACGGTGGCCAGCCGCTCCTCTCCTTGCCCCCCTCGTATCTCCACTCGCATTTGGTTTCGCTTATTGCATGTTACTATAAATAAGCGACTGTGACGTATTTGGCGTGAGTGTGTCTCCGAGAGAGTCGCTGCTGGAGAAGCTTCGCCGTACAGACCTCCTTCGGGGAGGAGGTAACCTCGGGGCGCCCTGGGGGGGGGGGAGCTTACCCTTCTGGATTAGTGGACATTATTGTTTGTTTACCGTGAGCCTTCCATGAGATGTCACGAAGAACGGCTGCTGAAGATTCAGGGAGAGTTTGTTTTGATCCTGAACCGACATCTGGTTTTTTAGCGGGTAGAAGACGCTGTTCCTGTTTCTGCTCCGCATTTACACACACAAAGCATTCCAGTTTTTTCCAGATTGTTTCCAAGTGTTCAGACTGAGCTTTCTGTTTTAAGGTAGTCTGTGGTTTCAAAGATGGCGTTTCTGATCGCTGTCTGAACGGTTACGGTTTTGTTGTCGTCGGGAGCTGAATAATGTCGAATATACAGTAATACTCGGGGAGAAGCATTTGAATTGTATAGTTTGAGATTTTCTTAGTAGTTTGAGGACGGGGTTGGCTGGTGGGAGTTAGGAGTATGATATTTGCATGCCTGTGTGGAAGACTGTGCATGCCATTGGCGGGGGGGGGGGGGTGAGGGGTGGGGTATTACAACAGTCCTAAACTTACCCTACCAGTATGTTTCTGGGGCCACATTCAAAAAGACATTTCGGAGCCTCTTCAACTGCCCCTATTTAATGTAGTGATGGTTTGAGGCCAACAGGGGGCCCCCACACAAATGTGTGGTTTGCGTGGTGATAAATCAAGTGTGGGGCAGATCTGATCGCTTGCCGATCCAACAGAGGATCCCTTGTACGATCTGTACCACGCACAGCTTCCGGAGAATACCTAGCAGAGTATGAGTTAAGGCTCGCATGTCTCTGTGGACGAACGTTCATTCTTGAAAATACTGCGTGTAAGTTCTGGCCTACAGAGGAGGAGACACAGAGAGTTCTGAGTGCAAGGAGTAATGATGGACGTATTGGGAGATTCAGTGCAAGTGAGAGGGAGGGACACTTGAATGCAGGGGCAATTCTAGGATTTTTTAAGGTGGAGGGCATAAGAGGGGCCATAATTTAGACAAAGGGGCCAACCTAATCATTAGCCAATCACGTGCGTTGAATCAATGAGTGACAGGGGAATGAGCACTCTGGGAACCAATCAGCTTCAAGCCAGGCCCAGTGCCCCTGTGGGTCGCCCCCATATACGTCCCTGTTTAAAAGACAGGACACGCTCTTCAAGGTCGAATTAGGGCTGCGTGCTGTGAATCCACACGGGCGTAACTACATGCAGATATGGAGGCCCGTTTTTCATGGCCCGTTCACGTTTTGCCACTTAGAAAAAAAAACTTTCTCTCGATAAATTCCTTTTTGTTACATAACCAAAACAAACCGCGCATTTGCAGCGAAAACATGAGAGGAGAATAAAAGGCGCGGAGATCGTCTGGAGAAGAAAAGCGGCGCGGGCGCCACGGCGGAACGACACGATTGTTTTGATGAGCACGAATTCTTCTCGGGGGCCTCGAATGACCCCACCGGCCCGCCCGGTTATCCGAGCGCGCTGCACGTGTGCAATAACGACGCTTAATGAAGTCATAATTAACTGAAAACATCCTGAGAGCTATAAGTAAATTAAATGGGGACAGGGGGGGACGACTAGCCAGACCCCGGCGTCTAAATATCCCTGTAAACAAAGCATCCTAATAAATCAAAGGTTTATCACGTCACAGGATGCCGGCAAGCTCCATGACCTGATAGCTAAAGGAAAGGTATTGTTAAAACAGCACGTTAAGACCGACATGCCGAAAAGATCCCAATCTAATTCCTAACAAATCCACCTTGTTCCGAACTCGTCACATTCCCAGCTATTCTCGTGTAGACCCAGTTACTGAACTTACACGGCGATGTCTTAAAGTTTGGCACGCTATCGCCGCTGTGATTCAGGTGACCCCTTCAACCTGAAACTTGTTAATATTTATCTCTCCTGTTTCCTGTTTTTTTAAATATTTTTTATCATGGTTTTATTTGTGTGTTTTGCTTTGTACCTGTGTGAATCCCCGGACCTGATGCGTATCTGTCTGACCCGACCCCGCGGAAACACTGTTGTTTTCTTGCAGAAATGTTTTATTTATCGTTCATGACCACCCCCTCCACCCCACCAAAAAGCAGGATTCATCAGGCCCTTTGCCAAAATCCTCCTGCCTCCAGATCCCCCTTCCCCCCCCCCTCACCGGCTACGCAGCCTATCCCGCACAACCATACACACGCCCAGATTTGTTTTACGTTACGGGCCTTGCTCAGGGGTTCAAACCCCTCCTAGATCGAAACCCCCTCAAACTAAATCCCTTCTGGTGCTTCTATCGTCATACCTGCGTGATCCTGTTTGGGAGACACGAGGTGAAGATTGTGTGACTCAGTGTCGCCATTAAACAAATAAATATGAATAAACGTAGCAAAGAAGAGGAAATCCTTGCTCTGGCTCTCCTGAGGGCGTTTAACAGCCCCAAACATGTGCTGTTTGATCATTTATTTAGGAACATTTTCTTTTGCTCGCATGCTTAAGTGACATGTTATATAAACCAAAGCAAAAGAGAAACGTAGATCTGGGTTGTTTCCTTTAAATCGCATTTTCAGCATGGATTTGTGTGGGGGGAAAAAAACGGATCATGAGCATTAACGAGCAGCAGGCCTGTGGGGAAAAGGAGTTTCCAGAATTTTCTGGACACTTTCCATAGGCAAATTAGGTCTGACAGGAAGTACTCGGAAGAGTTCAAAGGTCGCGGAATGAAATGGTTGGAAGAGGCGCACGGGCGCTCTGAAGATATTCCCATTACTGGGCGGGCTCTGACGCGGTCATAAAAAGAGCTAAAGTCAGAGAAAGGCAAAGCCATAAAAATGCTAAAGCAGCTTTATCAACCAGCGCTCCATATAAAGATTAGGCAGAGCCGGACGGACGCTGGCTGTATATCCCGAAATGAGATGTTTCTGCCAGGACTGGAAGCCACATCCATGACTCCTTATAAGGAAATAGCGTATTCTTCCTAGTATTTATACCCGCATTTATTCTGCTCGTAAGTGGAGCTCAGTAAATGGCAAAATATAATTTATACCGTTATATAACTATAAAATGCTACTCTACGGATGTTAATACTTCTTCATGAAGCAGCTGCCGCTATAGTGTATTGTACGTAATTAATAATTGATCTGGATGTTCCTACTTAAAACCACGTTATGTCCCCTTTCTGCATTATGTCACACTTTTATTAGAATATCCATGACAAACGGATTTCAGGGGGAGGTTAAGGGTTCACTACTGTGAACATGAAAATTTAATAATGAATGCGTTAGCTGGATATAGTTGCCGGGGGGGGGCACGACATATCTATGCTGCTTTTTTGGCCCCTTGTAACCAAGGTGACACACATTTTTTAATTTGTAAATGATACTATGCTTTGCTGTCCATCTACAGTAGTGCAGGTTCGCTGCAGTGCTTCTTTTTGTATATAGTATTTTGCTCTTTTTAAAAACATATAGAGGTGAAAGTGAAGCTTGGGACCTGAATGTGAGGTAGAGTCATTAATCCGGCACCCCTGGCGTATTTCTGGGGGGGGGGGGTAAGAGCCTTGCTCAAGGGCCCAACAGAGATGAGACTTTTCTGTCAAGGACGGGATTCAAACCAGCATCCATCTGATGACAGGATGACAGGCACAAAGGCCATACCCGCTGAGCCTCACACCAGCCGTTCCTCGTCAGAGAAGGCCGTGACGCCCGAGTCCCTACAGCGTAAAACGGGGACTCTTTTTCACCTCTGAGTCGTTCGGAGAGCTCTGCTACGAAGCTCCGCTCGTCACCGGTGGCCTCCTGAGACAGTGTCCATGATGTGTAATTAATCACCTTAAACTTAAGGGGGCGCTTTGTCGGGAGAGACGAGGCGCAAACACCATCATCCGGCGCGATGAAAATGAAAGACATTTAGGTATAAACCGTCTCGTAGTATGAACATATCTAAGGATTAACAAGCACTCTTACGTTTCCTTACATTACAATGTAGTGTTTTATAAGGAATATTATTAAAATGGACTTAGAGTGTGACTTACAGTGGCACATCCTGGGATATCCCCTGCCTTGTTTCTGAGATCAAGGTGGATAGTTCATGTCCAGAAAGTAAAAATCCATACCAAAGTTTTGCTTCAACCAATCAGTTGAGTACTCGGTGACTGTGACTCTTCATACTTACCTACTTGGTTGAAACAAAATCTTGGTCTGGAATTTTTGCTTTCTGGACCTGAACTGTCCACCTCTGAGGCTCTGGTCTCCTACAACCCTGCATAGGACAACCAGGTATGGAGAATGGATGAATGAACCAATGAGTGAATGAATGAAAATGGACTTATCCTAGGTCTAACCCAAAAATGAAACTTTAACTTTTTGATATTACTTAGTGGACGGCTTAGTATGCAAACTAGCATGCTCAGCGTGAAATCTTCAAATCACCCTGGCCTTTGGTAAAATCGAAATATCCTGCTCGGTGCCTGATATCTGTTGCCATAGGAACTTAAGTAGCTTAATGCATCTCTGTTAAAAGTATGCCAAAGTATTATACAAGTATTAAGAAGGAAATATTAATGCCGTCATAATATTGCATAACAGTTAACCCTAACCAGTGTCACTGAAGTTCATTTTACTTGGTTTCATTCTGGTTTTTTTTTCCAGATGTCTGTCGCCTTTAAATAAGGGTAACTATTTTTTTCCCATGTGTAGAGCTGATCAAATTACATTACTTGACTTCCAAAGGCCCAATTTAAATTCACCCATGGGCTCTTCATCACTATTCCCTTTCGCAGTTCCCGTTCTTCCGCTCAGAATCGAATGCGGACGTCACCGCAGGGGGCAACGGCGGTCATTTTCTGAAACCGTCTCTTTTCACGTCTCAATTTGGTGCAACAAAATAGGGGGAAATTCTGACAAAGAGATTTTATGTTCGAGAGACCTTCAACAGTGCTTGAGCAACATCCGGGATAGAAGGTGTTTGTACAATCGGATGAGTGGCATTCTTGCATGATGAATTCTTGAACAGACTACGGAAAGGTCATGCATTTGGACGACCTCCAAGTCTCCATGTGATCTCTGCCTGTTTGTCCTGATTTATCGAAACAAAATGCACCTGCGGCCCGTAAAAACAGAAAAATGCAGGAGATGGGTGAATTTCGTTAGAAATGTGGCAGATCGCTGTATATTTCTGCTGGTGTTCTCGCTCACCGGCATCTCTTCCAAGGTGACTCACGACAGATTCCTATTCGGAAACGTAGAGCAAATACCGCTTGTGATGTTCCGTTAGCTCCTCCCATTGTCACGTGACGCACAATAGAGGGGGTCTTTGAGTAAGACTTCATCTGCAAGCGCCCTGCAGGCCTAATATTGATCCTTCTGGTTTCTATAGAGAGCGACTGTCACTGGAGTCACTTTCATTAACTGATTCTGTGCACTGCAGCAACGTTTGCCCCATTGACCGCTTATGGATTCCTGGCATGTGATTTTCAGGGAACCGGGGGGGGGAGGGGGGGATTGAGGGGGCGGGGGGGAGGGGCTGAGCTTTGACCTCCTTATTTTTGCCACCTTTGCAGGTGCTATGCCAAAAATCCCCCTTTTAATAAACGCCCTCTCTTGGAAGGACATGGAGGTGACGCATTGGCAGGGATGAGGTTTTGGCAGGTGTTTTGGCTGTGAAATGCATGAGCGCGTGTTTTGTTTTGCATTTTCGACCAAGCTGTTTAAATAATAACTTATCCAGGGTGCCGACGTGGGAAACGGCTAACGGACGGTCCTTCCCATAACGGGTCTGTTACATAAACAAATGCACACACAGTTCTGGTGTCAGGAATTTTCCCGGAGATGCAGGGGATTGGATTTCCCGGGATGTGTGCAAGCTCCTAGCCACATGGATTCGGTGCCAGGAAGCTCAGGGGGTCTGACGAGGCTACCACCTAAACGAACACGCCATCCCGCAATTATTTCACATTGTTAATAAGTACAGCAATCACAAGACTCTTCATTAGCGCAAGAGTGCGTAACATGTTTTTCTGTGTTTGTTTTCACGCCCGATTTGTTATTCCGAGGATTTAAAGGGATAAAACATATAATTTTGCATAATTATGTAGTTTCGTTTTCAATTGACGCCAATCGCATAGCCCAGCTATCTGATTCAGGCAGAAGCCAGCCACTCAAGCCGCCATAGATTGCAAATTGCATTTTGTGTTTGAGTTATTGGGCTATTATTGCGTTGCCTGAAGTGTACGATGCATTTCCCTATTTTTTAACGGACAATTAGAATCATCGTTAATGGAGGCAATCAGGACATCGATGGGACGGAAAGTGGGTAATGGGGATCCTGGGCAGTTTATGAGACGGTGAATCAATTTCATTTCAGTCAAATCGCCGCATCCGACGTCGTTCTGCCTCTGTGAGGCATTTTCCGACCTCCCAATCTCACTCCGGGTTTCCCTGTCTGTTCCAGATGAGCCAAGAGCAGTGCCCTCACAGGAATGACGTGCAGAGCTCCGAGAAACCGCGCTTGTACAAGGTGGGCATCTACGGCTGGCGGAAGCGATGCCTCTACTTTTTCGTCCTGCTCCTGATGATCCTTATCCTGGTCAACCTTGCGTTGACCATCTGGATCCTGAAGGTCATGAATTTCACCATAGTAAGTACCGTCCCACTGCATTTCTACTCCGGCTCTGCCCAGTGAGGTGCCAAGCGGGGGGGGGCACCCATGGGAGAGTGGAGAAAGAGGAAGACGTGTAGGGATCCAGACACTAGGGGGCGCCCTGGCTCTGGGAAAAAGGAATGATTGCCAGCCTGTCTTGACTCAGTAAATTTCATTCTCAGCCCCCTCAGCAAATGTAATTTGACCATGGATTCAGATTCAAATTTTGCGTAGACCCCATTCACTCAAATTTTTCAGGGGCCTCGCCATGTCTTTGTGTGGCCCCAGCTGAATACCTGGTCCCCTGGTGCTGCCGCCAATTACTCCATGATTCTCGTGACTCGAACGTTTGATCCTCCACCAATGGTGTGAATGCTTTCCATCGCAGCCTCAGTGTGGTATCTATAATTTATTCGGCGAGCATAATAGATGGGGCAGTAAAATATATTCACATATTCAGGCTTGACCATTCTGGATATGATCATTTAAATCCAGTGAGTAACTTTTTAGAGGTCCAGCAATATTTACAATTCACTTAGAATACCTCCCGTAAAGTAAAAATTCCTCATGTGCCACATCCAATCAGAGCGTGTTGTTAAACCTGAATGGCAAGACTTGCTCTGTATCACTGATGCCTCTTAAAGCAAAGCACTTCCATTTCAGTGTTATCCCATCATTACGGGCGTAATGCGTGATGGCAGCCTCACGGTGTTAATCTGAAACGTTTTACATGTGACCAATCAGCACACAGATTGAAGAAAGCTGCAGGTCTGGGCACCTGTTAGTATTGTGCTAAGGCGTTAGCATTCAAGTCGTACTCCAATGTGATTTCTTTAGGCATTCGCTGCACCTCTGATGATGCAGATAGCAGGGGAAAATGCGAATTATCTCTTGAATAAAACATGGTAGAAAGGCATTTATGCCTGAGAGCCAGGTCTGACATAGAAATAAAAATTAATTAGATAGAGTAGAGCCTGATTTATGGTTTGTCTAGGTCCTGCCCCAAAACCCTTATATTCGCACAATTGTTTGGAATGAATTTAATGTTCTTGTTTGTTAATGAATTTGAGTAGATAAATTTCATTTGTCAAACCTATACAGGTAGGGGGGAGATGAGACTCCCTGATGCAGGTCTTCCTGGATGCCTGGACTGCAAGCAGCCAGCATATTAATCACATGGATTTTACTGATATGGAAAAATGTGCCGCGTGCAATTTCTTGGGGGCAAACTGACTCGTCGACAACAATCGTTCGAACTTGAACAACAATTTTAAACTAAATTTAACAATTTTTTTTTTTTTTTTTTAAAGCGCTGAACCAATGTGAGTTTTTATTCTGCTAAAGATTCAAAATATGCACCTAGATTCGGGGACCACAATGTTCCACTCGTTGCGCTTGTTTGACTGATATTCTGTTTGGGAAAAAAAAACATCCGTTACCCTCATTCTATAGCATCTCTCTGTTTGTTTGGCTCCTAAGCAGATCCTGCCCGTCACCCCTGGTCCTGCTTTATGAATCGTTTCTGGGTTTATTCACTATTTATTATGATAATGGCTGTCACAGTGGGCTCGGCGGAGCTGTTAGGTACACGAGGAGTCCCTGGGCTCTTAATAACATTTCAGAATTATTTTAATGATAAAAAGCATTGTATTCATATTCCAATTGCTCATCCTGGACTGGATCGTGGTGCCCCGGAGTCCATCCTGAACAGCACAGGGTACAATTTGGGCAGGATACCAGTCCATCACTGACCGCATACTGCGCACATACACATTACAAGCAGTTAGCCTGACTGCCTGAGTGCCGAGAGGGGAGAGGTGTGTTGCTGAGCAGGCTAGGATGCTGTGCCCATGATTGCAAAGGTTGCAGGTTCAAAGTAGCGGAGTGATTTCACAGTTGGGCCCCTAAGCAAGGCCCTTAAGCCTCAGTTGCTTCAGCGACTGTCCTTTTGTGCTTTGGATGAAAGCATCTGCCAAATGAATACAAATGTCAACCTATGTGAAATAGACGGGCTGTAAGGAAAGGCACCAACTGGCCCATCAACCGAATCCTTTTGTGGGCAGAACCTCTGAGGCCGCTTTGGTGTGGATCAGGGATTCCCCACGGCCGGTGAGGTTAAAACCGCGCAAGTGTGGGCTTCTGGCTCTGAGCCAATCACCCGCATGTCCAGCATTTTGGGGGCGGAGTCACACCACCCCTACCGCTGCCAGGCATGATTTACCAGCGTCCTAAATCTGGCTCTCTGACTGAGCTTGGCTCCACTCCAGGCCACCAGGGCCGCCTGTAGCTGAACCCCTAAAGGGCAACTCGGTAATGGAGTTAGAGCTGGGGATCAGTCCTGCATGGACGTGACACTGCCTTTCCCCCATGCCCGATGACTGGATCAGCCATGAGCCTCCATTCTGTAGCTAAGGCCACATCAGGCACTCAGACAGACGCCTCTTGGGTCCTTCTCTGGGATTACGCCATTTTCAGCTGGTCCCTCACTTCCTGCATTGTTATCCAGGGTCACGAATGTTTCCTGTATACAATGGCCGCTAGGAAAGTGACAGTTGCTGAGATTTTTTTTGTTTGACATTTTTTGTCCGTTTCTGAATTCTGACAGAGGTTCGGGGACGGGGATGGCGGGGGGGGCTCTTCTTTCCTACTTATTTCCTGGCAGCAGGAAAGTGGTGTCACATTTTATTAACCTGTTAGCCTGGTTAATACAGGGGGGGGTTGGAGGATATTGATGGCTGTACCCCCCCCCCACGACACTTTAGAGATGCTGCTGCACAGTTTTTAGCTTAAAAGCTCCTGGCTTTATTAAAATTAAATAAATAAACAAAGAACTGCATTCATTGGTGGCTAGAGAGTATTTGAAATCCTATTTTTTTAAAAAGGTATTAATTATTTTCAAGTGAGTCGCTGTCTTTAAGTGGTGTGCAATTATTGTCCCGTATCATGGGATTGTTGCGCTGATGAAGATGCGTTTCATAAGAACGATGCGAGAAGCTTCCTGCGAAGTTTATGCTTCACATTAATTAAATAATGTTACGGCAGGAGCAGAATTAGGGCATAATTAAGATTTGCTTTACCGAAAAGGTGCAGAAGTCAGATGCATTTGCGCTTTTTAATTAACCGTGTTTACATATCATTAGTACGGTAAAGTGCTCTTTGCTGAACATGTTCACCACAGATCACTTGCTGGAGATAAATAATAAATTTGCATTATCTGGAAAAAATTTTGATGATTCTGTAAGTCTGTATACCCAGAATAACTTCATCGATTACAAACTATGTTAATTAAATATTAAATGACGTGTAAGAGCTGCTGACAATGGGCACACAGGTTTGCACAAAGATAGACGCCTGTCATATATCACAACATAAAAAGCTATCAGGAAACCTGCTCGGGCCCATACAGCCGGAAAAGTGACTCGCTACCATTCTCACAATAATAACGATAACATGGGGCCATCCTGTTTCTGGGGCCACACTGAAAATATTACCACCCTGCCTGCCAGTGTAGTGACTGTTTGTGGCCAGCAGGGGCCCCCCCCAAACCTTGGGAGCCCCAAATTTACATACACTTTTAAATTAGCTCACTTTAAAAATTTGAAGAAAAAAAATCCCAGAGCCAGTTTCTCCTCGATCATTATGCAAAACACAACCGCTGTTTTTAGAATCCAGAATCTGCTGGTGGCTTTTTATCGTAAATGTCTTCCTATTTAGCATTTACTGCTACCGTTTGCTATTTTTTTTAAATGTTTTTTTTAATAAAGAAGAAAACGTTCCTTGGAAGGAAAAATGTATGTATTTACATCAGTATGTCAGGTCACAGCAGCCATGGCGATAATTTAATTCTGGTTAATATATTATTCGGGAAAACAAACAGTACAGTTAGCTAATGATAATGCTATAGTATGTTTGCGTATTAATTAATTTCTGAGGAGGAGATACAAGGCGTTTGTGTTTCATCTGTTTTGTTTTAATGGGAGTGAAATGGGGAGGTTTGGACAGATGTTGGTGACGCCAGTTTGGGGTGGGGGTGGTGGAGGAGGAGTGGGCTCTGGAGGAGGATTTCCAGCTGCCAGGGTCCAGGGAAGGCCAGGCCCTCGCACAGCAGAGCAGTCTGTTATTGTGTCGAAGTTGAAGCCGTATGGGTAACGAGACGTCAAGCCTTAGGCTCCCCGCTAGAGGGAGGCCGGGAATTTGGCCGGTTAGCGTAACGGTAGCCAGCTAGCTGAGTAAGACCTCCAACGCAAACTGAGCAGAGCATCATCGCCTGCCGATATCTGTAGCCGTCCAGCGACGTTCCACAAAGAAAAGATTTTTATTTATTTGCATCCTGAGGTCCGATCCTGGTCTGCATGGGCTAGCAGGATCAGGGAAAAGATGGAGACAATTAGAATCAGACTTGGTGTGAGTTAGAAAAACAAGACGGAAGATGGACGTTTCTTCAGGTCTGGATGTCGGAGAAACATTCAGGGGCAGAGGAAATGGGACGTGCGTCTCGGTCCATGCAGGTTCGCCAAGGTTAGGGAGAAAAATAAAATCAAACATTTACAGTTCTAACCAAACATGGAACTGGTGGAATGAATCAGGACCGGTCATCCTGGTTCTGTTTGCCCATCCCTCTCAACATGCCCCCCCCCCCCCCCCCTTAGTTCCACACCATCTCACGCATATATCTTATTTTTAGCTCCAAATATGGCTTGGTGTTCCTTATAATTTATGCAACATAGGCATATGTCACAAAAATACATACAAATTATATCTATGCATTTATCAGGGCCCTAACACAGGTGCATTCACACATTCCTATTAATCCTAAAAAAAATTAAAGCACCCCCCCCCCAAGCAAATTCAAAGCACTCAGGGGGGGGGGGATTGGTTGTAATTGGACGTGTCCTTTAGTTAGAGTTAATCACCCTACATGACAAGAACTCCCCCCCCCTCACACACACACACTCAGTCAGCACTTACATAAAAGGCACTTTTTCAAATATTCCGCTCATCACACGGGTGGGGGGGGGGGGGCGTCTCTTTTATACAGGGACAGAAGACAGAACTGCGGCACATCCTGCGCTTCCTCGAAATGTGTGTGGGGGAAGGAAAGCGAGCAGGAACAAATGTGGCAGGCCGGACGCTAGGGATTTGCACTTCTGAAAGGACGCCACGGCTCTCTGGGAATCGGAAAGTGAAAGGCGACGGATCGGGTGGGGACAAAGGGGGGGGGGGGGGCATTTTAAAGAGCACACAGTCAAGTCCTCTCTTTGGTCTACAGCAAACTGGGCCTCACACTACGGCCTGGTTTCAAACACTGGTTGAGTCAAAGCAATGAAATCTGTATGCATTAGTCGAGGATTTAGAGACTTTTTTTTCAGGTGGATACAGAGCTAAGCTCATAGAGCAGAGACATGAATATAAATTGTGTAAAAGTCCAGAGGTATAATGGAAGCCATGTAGGACTATCATCTACAGCATCGCAGTAGCGACCGGATTATCGTCAGGGTGGGCGTCGCTGGTAATGGAGTTCCGGAGTTCCGGTCTCCATGGCATTGGAACCTAGCTCATAAGCACAATGGAGCATAATCGTCAATCCAGCAAAATAATTAGTGATGACCACACCTACCTGACCTCATGGCGAAATGTGAAAGGTTTATAACAGGCAGAGTTAAGTGTGTATTGTTTCAGTTTGTATGACATGGGGGTAGTGACACAACCAGCATGTAGGGATTTCTCTGATTGGGCAGCGTTTATAACCTGGGCCCATGCATAATCAGGTAGTGCAGTGGGTTGTAGGGTCAAGACCCAGTAATATCCCTCCATCATCTAGTTAATGGATAGGCATCCAGAAGGGAGTTTCATTATTAATAATTGTATTCTATGTACATATCAAGGTTTGATCCATCTATTCAGCTTCCTTAACTCACCCAGTACAGGAAGACTGTGAATGTGGAGCCTTCCCCAGTAAATGCAGGGCCACCCTAAATACAGAAACAATCAGAAGTGGAAAGTTTAGGTCCGGAAAGGAAAAATCCAGACCAAGATTTACTTTCAACCATCCCGTTGAGCATAAAGAGTCATAGTCACAGAGTACTAAACTGGATGGTTGAAACAAAATCTTGGTCTGGATTTTTATTTTCTGGACCTGAACCATACACTTCTGATGACAATATCTTAATGTTTTTACCAATAAACTTTTTAAAAAGTTTTGAAATTTCAGTTTTATTATTTTACTGCTTTAATGGTATATTAATTATGTGAACTGAATTTAACTGCAGAAATCAAATCATTTTTACCACGCCTAGTCTGACTTTGGTTCAATTACACCATAGATCTTACATGGAGACATTTTCTGTTAATGTTAGGAAGGATGAAAAACAGAGGAGCTTCTGTTTGATTACTTTGTTTATTTAGAATGCAAATAAAATACTAACAAGACCCAGTGATTTGTGCACGTGAATATTTAAGTATGCATTCTTGATATTTAAGTATGCATTCTTGATATTTAAGTATGCATTCTTGATATTTAAGTATGCATTCTTGTGCATACTCATATGAATCCCGTACATGAAATATTCACGTGAAAATCAGGGAAACCACGCCAGCCGAGGAGAACGCATCGTTACTTTCAGGTTTAATGGCTGTTTGTTGGGGATGCAATCAGTTCTGAACAGAAGTTGAATGAAAACTGCATGAGGCCTTGATGAGCTGATATTCCTAACAAGTATAGCGGGGAGCCTTTTATGATAATAACTGAGGCTCTCCATGAGTTCTGATCTTTGCTATATACAGGGCCGGACATCTGAGAATTAATAGGAGAAGCTGCTTGATTATTTTTTTTCCCAAATTGTTTGGATCCTTAAATGACAAAAACCAGAGGTATGAGGTGGTCGCAGAAATTTCACGGTATGGCTACGATAACAGGACGTCAAAGCAAAGTACATACTGTAGTGTACGCACCGTCGGCCCAGCAGAGGGTAAGGTGTTTGGTTAGTTGATTTGTACAGCCTCCGTGCCCACAAGCTGAAATCCCACCGCAAACCAGCAGGGCAGAATCTATTAAGACCTTGAAGACAACAGTACTCTTCGATGCCGTTCCTTGAAAACAAGGCCATTCAATCTCCGGGCTGGAGTTCAATAAGGTTCACTGCTCATAAATTTCCACGCACTTTTTTATGGAGGCCCGATTCGGTGTCTTATATCTATCAAATCCGCGACAAAGAGCTTATTTCATCAGGGTCCCCGGCGAGGTCCGAGGTTCGCTCTCCGTGGGTTGTGTGCGGAACGTAATGTTTCATCCTGATGGGAGAAATGAGTCTTCGTGACTCTTGGTGGGTGGGATTACCCTAAACTGTCCAATGGCAGGCTGATTTATCTGAGTGGGAGGCGGCAAGGTAACCAAAGGGCAGCAGAGGAGACGGCTTGGAGTCCAACGACATGCCGTAACCCTACCGCGTGCGAGTTTCAAAGCCGTGTTTCTCCACAGTAGCTGTTTTCCCCCAAACACTTTAACGGCAGGGAGAAATAAGAGCTTTTGCACAAACTGAAAGGGTCAGTAAATGGTGATTGAAAGGTCAGACCCGCACATTATCCCGAACGTCTTCATCCGGCCTCGCGTGTCAATCCAAATCCCAGCTCTCCGCAAGCGGGCGGCCTTCAGATGCAGGCTAGTCTTTGGTCGCTTCACCGCGGATCAAATTAACGTGAAATAAATAACCGAATTGGCTGACAGTGACTGGAGGAAGAGGCCTGGAATCACGCCGCCTCTCGTGTCAAAGTCAGCAGGGGGCCACGTTCGCTCATCACGTTCAGTAAGTGGGTCGTCCGTTCTCAATGCCGGCACCGTCATTGCATGGGTTCTGGGACACAGGCGTCTGGCCACTTTGAGGCTCGAGATCAGATTGGCAGAACCAGCGTAAAGGTATCCGAGGGCAATTTCGCCGATACCATCTCAAAGAGAACCCGAGTCAAACTGCCTCGACAGATCTTTCCAAACTTTCCCAAAAACACTGACACTGCTGGGATAAGTTTTTTTGTTTTTTGTTTTGATGCCGTGGAAAGTGTATTAGCTGGGACTGCAATCCCAGTTCAAGCAGACAGAAGGCGCTAGGGATTGCAAACAGCAATTCTTTTATTGTATTGCAGTCCAATGCAGATCCTGCTCCTGTTGACTCTTCAGCGTGATTGGCTGGTATCTGTCGATGTCCCACCCCTCAACACCGGGCATACACCAATAGCATCCTTTCAGTCTACACAACATTCTGGACTCTAAGCACGAACTGATGGAACTAGCAACCATTTTCATCCTATCAAAGTGGCTTAATCTTTGCTGCAAATTTAAGGTGAAAAGATGTACTTCCCTAACGCTCCCATATAAGACACTTTCAGAGTGCTTCACAATTTAATTTACTTGCATTTCCCAATGTTTCTCTTAAATATCCAAAGCTTATTTTAGGTGACTATGCATGTTTTCTAAATGATTTTTTTTAAATGAATGAATTTCGGTAAAATTTTTTGGAGGAGCTTTACATTCTGGACTGTTATATGTAACAAACAAGAAAGCAAACAAACAAACAAATCAACAGGGTGAAATGGATCAGTTGTTAGTCTGGGGAAAAATATTTAGCATTTTCATAGTTTGGAAGTGAATCTCAGCTGGAGCAAAACACCGTTCCACATCAAAATTCCTCATCATCTTACTGATCTCTTCAATTTCGCATTTCAATGGATTATTTAAATTATTTAGAAAAAGAAGAAACCCAAAGCTTAATGTGAGTCTAAACTGATCTAATATTACAATTTCTTGGAAATAATTATGGATTCCTTTCCACGCACGATTGAGTCATGTTTAAAGTGTTTTTACACATCTGTTTGTTAGTTGCCGTAATCACCCACCAAGTGCGGATTAAAATCTAAAAGTAAATGTCAGAATGTTTTTAATCTTCTCTGCTCCTCGCAGATGGTAAATTCTCTCGGCTTAGCTTCAGGCGCACATGTTCTGCCTTGTTCCAGGCATGTGTCACGGTTTACCTGTCTTCTCACTCTCATAAAGATGGCAAAACACACCGTAATAATATGCATAGTAGGCAAGGGGCGGGGCCACAGGGGCAATGGCTCCAACTGAAAGCTGATTGGCTCACAGAGAGCCCCTTTCTCTGTCACTCACCAATTCAAAACATATTATTGGCTAATTGATCAGGATGACCCCTCTGTATAAATTATGCCCCCACCTTAAAAAATCCTAGAATTAGCCCTGTCAATAAGCATTAAAAGCCTCCCCGACGGGTCATTTTAGCGTGTCCTAAGTGGACAGTTTCTCCTGTTATATGAACACCGCTGATTAATCATAAAAATTGTCCAATTTTTTTTAATACTAGTAAAGTATTAAAATTTCAGCTCTTACTCATCGGGGTGCAACTGGGAGGAAAGGTGCTGTTACCCCTAAAAAAAACTTCAGGCTGACGTTTGATGGCCTGTTTTTCTGTGTTTTTACTTTCCATGTAATGTCCCGGACGGTGGATGAAAGCGGATGAATTGTAAAAGAATGCTGTGGGACTTACTGCTGCAAGGGGCACTGTGTTTCCGAGTCTGTGTCAACATTGTGCGTGCGAGTGTGTGTGTGTGTGTGTGTGTGTGTGTGTGTTCAGGTTTCACCCCCGTGTTCAGTCAGGGGCGTCCCTCTAAGGTCTATAAAAAAACATAAACAGTGGCTTCCCCGTGTTCAGTAAACAGTAAACATCAAACCCCCACAATGACGGCCCTCTTCTTTTCATTCCGGCTCCTTCATGCTGCAAAGAGCTCAACGCGTGACTGGCTCCAGTCTCCTGGAGGCAGGAGGGCGGTGTGTGTGTGTGTGTGTGTGTGTGTGTGGAGGGGGGGGTTTGGCGCACACACCTGGGTATTTTGAACCTCTCTGTCAGTGCGTGGCACTGTGAATTATTCATGACTACCGGCGTCTCGTACAGTATCAAAATAAGCCCCAGGACTCCATGCCACTGTCTTCTGGCTTCAAAATATTTGGAGGGGTGGGTGAGGACGATGGATTTAAGGGTGGCGGGGGAGATGAGAGGGTATACATTGGCGAGCACTACATGGCTTTGAGCCTTCTGAGCTCTATGTGGCCAAGCTCTAAAATTCAGCCCCCCCCCCACCCCCAGATAAAAAAAAAATTAAATAAATAACTAGCGAGTACAATCAAAGCACCATAGCTACACCTACATAAGGAACGAGTTTATGTAATATTGAGTGTAGTGACTGTTTGTGGCCAGCAGGGGGGCCCAGAAAACTTCAGGGGCCACCACGCAAAATGCGTGGTTTGGGTGGTGGCAAACACCACCGCTGAGGGCAAAAGCAAGTGGTGACGAATCGTTGGGAAGATAGCGTGATATCATGCCGAGTTCTGAAGGCTGCAGGGTGCTTTTAAGGTTCACTCCACCCCCGCCCCGTTAACACCAATAAGTTTCATCTGAAAGCTAGAAGAAGCCAAAAGATGCAATGTTAGCTGTAATTGGCCCAGACACAGCACAGGAAAGTCCCACAGTGAGGCAGGACATCCTTGCTATGGCTTACTGATCAAGCCAACCCAAACTGGCCATCTACTAAAGAAGGAACCCCCCCCCCCCAACACAAAATGCAAATAACAGTTCTTACTGTGTAGCTCAATTGTGTTGGTGATACCCAAGGTAGCGTGTGTCAGTGGATGCTACCAGGTACATCATGGGTCACATTCTCTGTAATATAGGCCCATTGTAATAATAATGGACACCGATTGCCAGCTGTAAGATTAGCTTTATTTATCCCCATTCAGGCCAAATGCACGAAACAGCCAATCCCAGAGGAGCTGCAAACAAAGTATCCAAATGCCACCAGGTTTTTTTCCAGCTTTCCATCTGAACACGAGGCTCAACGTTAACTGTCAAGCATTACGTCACTCCCAATAACCTAACTGCACAGCGATTAGCCAGTATCAGCAATGAGATGCTATCTTAAGAATTAACTGATATAATGATTGCTATTTTAATTCTCGGCGTACTTATTTTTACGGAGATAGTTGTTCATTTCGCCGTAGAGGAGAAACAGGATCTTGGATTTCATTTAGCTAGCAAAAATCAAACGCTAAACCCCATGCAACAGCTGAAATAGCTAAACGGTTAAAAATGTTCATAACTTCAAAGGTTCCGCGAAACGTAGAACCCGCAGATATATAAATCCTGCAGCCAGATTACCATAGCATAGATACGACCGTGTGAATAAAGAAACATTCGGGCCCGACATTTCCACATATTTTCCAGTGACTTTACAGCATCTTAACGAAGAACGGCGAAAAGAGAACTGTGAAAATGCTGCACCGCTCACAACGGAGGGGGCGCTGGGGTCTTGATCTTTGTTTGATAATGCTCTTCTCAAGGATCAAAGGTATCGGCAATGAAAGACTAGCTTTTTAGATTACTAGAAGGACAGCTCCTTTCATATTAAACACAGCTATCGCCGGGCTCATCTCTGACGTTCATTATTCAGCGATGAAAGCTCAAGGGTATTGTCAAGTCTGCTAAAATCAGAGCATTTTCCGACCAATCCCCCAGAGGATATCCTCACGGATCTGAGCTATGCGGTATTTGGGAAGGCACTAATCACGCCTATTACCTCTCCCTCTTTCCCATCTCATTTGTCCTGCAGGATGGCATGGGCAACTTGCGCATCACGGAGAACGGTCTGAAGCTCGAGGGAGACTCTGAATTTCTCCAGCCTCTGTATGCCAAAGAAATCCAGTCCAGACCAGTAAGTAGCGGACTCTGGGGTGCTCTGTGTCAGCGCGATGAGAGATATGGGCCCCCGCAGCCCAGCAGCACTAACATCCTAGCGCTGGGCCTGGATGTGTGACTTGATAAGGTGTGGGCTGTATGTCTTATCTCATCCGTCGTGTGGCTCTGAAGAGGAGCCCGGAAGAGGGAGGCGTGAGCTGAATAGTAAATGCCCCTTCCCAGAGGTGGAAAGTTCAGGTCCAGAAAGTACAAATCCAGACCAAGATTTAGTTTCAACCAGCCAGTTGAACTTAAAGAGTCACATTCACAAAGTACTCAACTGGTTGGTTGAAACTAAATCTTGGTCTGGATTTCTCACCTGATCTTCCCACCGCTGCCGCTGCTAGCGGAGGAGACGTCTCGTTCCAAGCGCATATCCAAGCTGGTGGCGCGGCTCTCTCCTTCAGATGCCAGTACACGTTCTGTAGCGTTTGTTAGCTAACTGGCCACCCAGTCGATGGAATTTCCATTAGTGTAAAAGCAGACCCCAGAAATGGAGGCAAGAACCTGCCAAAAATGGTGGGTGGGGTCGCAGCAGAGGGTCAGCTGGCATGCGGTAGCCCTAGAGCAGGGGTAGGCAACCCTGATCCTGAAGTGTCGATATCCAGCAGGTTTTCTATCCGAACTGAGGAGTTACTATCTGCCTGAGATCAAGTGTGGCTCATCAGAGACCAGGTAGGACAGGAAACCAGCACTACAGGATCAGGGTTGCTTACCCCTGCCCTGGAGATATTGTGGGTGAAGGGGTTTGCTAAAAGGCCCAATGGTAGCCTCAAACTGCCAGCCCCAGGATTTGAACCAACAACCCTCCAATCACAGGCACAGAGTCATAACCCACCAAGCCACACAAATTTAACAGTCCCAAAAGTAAACACACACCTTCGCGTCCACGCTCTGTGAGAAACTTCAGAGCCCAGGCGTGATGCACCATCAACGGTGAAGATATACTTTTGGCATGTATATGAGGACCCGACTTTGCATGTGTTACGGATCTCCTGCGGTTTAGATCAGCCCTGGGAGGTCCCAGCCCAAAAGAAGTTACCCTTAATCTCTTCAAATGAGATGTTAAGACCTCAGTTAATCTGCGTTATCTTAGGCTGCCTCAGTGATTAAGCAGGCGAGTGCCGTCCTCAAGAAACAAACCAAGGTGATCATGTGACTCCGCACAACTGACCATAGGAACTTTCAGACCAGAGATCACACAAGGGATTCAAACTCCAAGACTCCTATGCAATAAAATAGGGCAACAAATAAAAATGTTTGCTTTTCATCCTCATTTGAATGATGAATTGCCATTTCTCATTTTAAGCAGGATACAGTAATTCTAGCCTGACCTCCCCAATCTGTCAAATCATTTAATTTTAGCCATGTTTTTGTTGCTGCGTTATTTCCACCAGTCACAACCGATCATTAATTCCTTGGCATTCCTCTGCTTTGACAGGGAAGCCCTTTGCTACTGCAGTCCTCAAGAAACATAACCATTAACGTCCTGGATGGCAAGAATCGCATGACCAGTCAACTAGTTGCAGGTAAGTTACAGTAAGTTTTAATGACTAACTCTCATGGTACCTTCATTACTTAACTGATTGCATCCTTGTTATGTTAAATGTTAAGAGGCAGAAGGTAACACTCTCTGTGTTGATGCTTTGAAAAATATGCCAGTTTCTTTTTTTAATCGAGAGCACAGAGCTGAATTTGCATCTGGGTGCTTATGATCAAAGGTAGAACAAAATCATGATTTCTCAAAACAAAATTCTCAGCCGCCGTGATATTTGATGCAGCCTTTACTGAATATACCAGCAGATGAATCTGATTTGGCACATTGCATAAAATCTGTTTTATGCAAAGCTACTGCACACTTTTAGGAATCATTTTTATAGTCGTATTTGTTCACGGTTAACCCAGTTGGCTGGAAACTGTTTTTGGAAAGTTTATTAAATGTTCCCCAAATGTTCTCAATACGATTGAGATCCACATTCGTTAGGACATCCTAGTATACAGCTTCAAACAATCGGATGTCTTGCCTCCTCTAGTTGCTTGGACCCGCCTCCTCTCCAAACTGATTGGTTATTTCCCTAAACCAATCATTTTTCCATCTGCCCTCAGAACATTTTTTGTGTAAGTAAAACTCCCATGAGCTAGTATACAGTGGTGCTAGTAAGTTTGTGAATCCTTTACAGTTTTGTCTATTTCTGCATAAAGGCGCTAAAATTCCTCAACGCTGATGTGCAGGACTGATCAAGAGATGCCAGAAACATTCTGCTGATGTTATTGCTGCACAATGAGGGAGTCACACCAGTTATAACCAGCAACGGTTCCTATACTTTTTCTACACACCTATATGTGACATTGGATTATGGGTGGGCAATCATATCCAGAAAGGGCTATTGGGTATGTGGGTTATCGCTGCAACTCCATAATTAGATTACTAATTAAAAGACTGATTGGCTGAGGTTCCTCACACCAGGCTTTGAACAGACAGCCTAAAGGTTATCCCAAAGACCTGCATACGCACTGGCCCTTTGTGGATAAGATTGCCCATCCCTGCACTGGATCGTTGCATTACCGTTGTATTGCCATTTGTTTAGGGGTTGGCAGAGTGGTGCTGTAGCTATAGTACTATTGTCTCACACTTCAGGGACCTGGGTTCAAGGCTCCATGAGTGCGGAGTTCACATGTTCTCCCCATGTCGGCGTGGGGTTTCTTCCAGGTACTCCAGTTAAACCCCACAGTCCAAAAACACACTAGGGTTAATTGCAGTTGCTAACTTGCCCATAGGTGTGAGTGTGCCCTACAATGGTTTGGCGCCCCATCCTGGGTTGTTCCCTGCCTTGTGCCCATAGGCGTCAGACCCCTCAGCCCTGAATGGAACAAGCAGTTTCCAAAAATGGATGGATGTCATTTGTTTAATTGAGCTCTTTATACCTAGGAAAACCTGATCAATGAAAATCAAATCATGTTTTAGGTCATATATATGCAGAAATAGAGAAAATTCTAAAGGGTCCACAAACTTTTGAGCACCACTGGAAATTTTGCTATACACATTGCATTTCCTGCCCTGGGTCGCATTCTGTAGCAGGACTAGGTTCTACTCGAGTGGCTGCATGCACATAAATGTCCTTCACTCTCAAAAACTTGACACAAGGCTGCCAACACCATGTCAGACCATACAAACGTGACTGGCTGATTCCACATCGAATGTAATGCTTAATCATTCAACCAAAAAACACTTTGTGTCACAGGATCAGTCAAATGTTCATACGAAACCCCCACGGGGAGTTTGGCTCGTCCTTCTCTTACTGCCATACAATCTACTTTTGGAAAGCAAAATGTATTTTGTTGACTTATGCGGAACTTATCCCAGTGTCCGCTGGGTCTTGTGGATCCTTGACAACCGTCACTGGCCGTGCAGGGAGTTCTGTCATCATTCTTCTTCCAGTCCCGGGCCAACTTAGCCGGGGTCCACACTCTACCATGAACCTCCTCAGTCCGTAGGACTCACATGGACATTCAGAAATGTCTGCTTTTTTTTTTTTCCCAACTCTCCCCCTGATCTGTTCCTTTTCAATGACAAAGAAAGATCCCTGCAGGTTCCCTGGTTTGGCATCTACATTAAAATTCATCATGAGATCCCTGCAGAGACGGGTGCTTTTATTCAAAAACCCATGAAACATCGTCCCAAAACACAATTACCGGGGCTGTATGCTTCCTTTGGCCCCTGTGCCGGTGCTTCCGTAGTAACACAGCAAAAATAGCAGCACTGAGTCTGTAAATTACTGTATTATTCCGAATTTAAATGATAACAATGTTTATTGGTACATGAGAGGTAATGTACCATGTCACTTCATTTCATTCTAATACTTATCACTGCAACCTTTGCCTCTGTAAGCAGTTAGATTTGTATAAGGAGAGATTGATTGGTTAGAAATCAGACATTTTAATCCAATGGGAGGTACACAGCTTACACGACATCACATGTTTTTACAGAGGGGTGTTTTTACCCAGAATCCTTCTTGTGCTTTCAACATGTAATCCTTCATTCGCAAGCATGGGGCCTTAATTACTTTTTCGCTGATCTGTGATTGGATGTCACTGACGGGAGCAATAGCGGTCCACTAATCACTGGCACCGGCTTTTTCTCAGTGCACTACGGCATTCTGTGAAGACAGTTTTCACTGGCTGGCAGTTCGTGACAAGCAAATTGCATCCACGCTTAACGCCTTCTCATTCTCTGTCACGCAGAAATCAAAGATGTAATTCTTTTTCTTAAGTTTTACAAAGTATGCAATTTCCCAGCTCGGTCAAACGTGAATATCTTCCTTTTCCCCTCTAGAAATTTTGCTACCAACCAAGATAGTTGGCTTTAAAGTATCGAATACCAAATACTTTATGACTGTTGGATTCTGCAATATATATTTTTTTTAATTATTAGAAGTTACATGATCGTCAAAGTTCTCGATGGTTACCCTTATTTGGCTTGCAGAAGAGACATTCAGACATAGACTTTTGAATTTCATAAACGATTTCATTAAAATGTTTGAGATGTACAACAGGTCTTGCCACAGTACACTTTGGACTTATCGAAATGTGCCAACGTTCAAATTCATAAACTGCTGGCTTGATCCTTTGTGTTTCTCCTTCTCTTTGATTTCAGTTTCTTTTACGGCACTTAGCATATAAAGAAGAGCACCAAGCGATTCGTGTTCTCATAGTCAGGCCGTCCACGATGTTGTCACCACATTAGGACTTTATTAAAAACTCTTTCATGTGCCTGCAGTTATAAACTTCCCCCATCTGCCTCTGATTCGCTTGTTTGTTCGCGCCGCCAGCAACCAATCCAAGAAGCCCTGTAATGGCATAAAGCATCAGTACCATGGCCTCCCCTGGAACTGCGGAGCCCTGAGGTTTGAAATCTTTAAGCCTCTGTGACTCGGTGCCGTTGCGCTGAATGAATCAGGAACCAGTTGATGCCTGTCCGCAGCCGTTTCCTTCCAGAATATTTATGCCGATTCATCAACAATTCGACATGCTGCCACACCCTGGCAAGTCAATTCACTTATTGAAATTTTTAGTAGCATGTAAGAAGGAGAGAAATGGTCACATGATACAATGTGTAACCATGGTGTAAGCTATTTTTACTTGTAGCTTAAGCAACATCTATACAGGGGCGGGGTCAAAGTGGCACTGGTCCCAACTGAAAGCTGATTGGCCCTTCCATGTCACTCAGCAATTCAAAACATATCATTGGCTAATGATGAGGTCGGTCCCTCCGTATGAATTAAGGCCCCACCTTATGCTTTCCACCTTGGGAAATCTGTTCAGAATAGCTGTTGTTTCTATCGGATCTAACACAAAAACATCCTTCCTCCCGCGCAGGTTCCAATGGAGTGCAGGCGCACGGCAAGATGTTTGAGGTGAAATCCACCACGGGAAAACTGCTGTTTTCTGCTGATGATCAGGAAGTTGTGGTTGGTGCTGAGAAGCTGAGAGTTCTAGGTGAGTTTTGGGAATGACACTAAATCCCCCTGGTTTACAGGAAAACAAACAATGAGTGCCCCCCCCCCCCAATAAACCCGAAAATGAGGGACCAGTTTCAGCTCCAGTCATCTGGGATGTTTTGTTTAAAGTTTATCATCCTTTTCGCTCATGGCTGACCTTTTATTTTTGTTTTGGTTATAATATATATATATATATATGGAATATAATTATTTAAGTGCCAAGATAAACACAGAAAGGACGTGGTGCTTTTCTGCCATTTTCCTAAAATAAATGTAGCTGGCGGCGCTTTTATTGGTTCCCAAGTGTTTGGATTCTGCTCATTCGAGTTGGCCTGATTAAAAGATTCCAGTAGAGCGCCATCTATCTGCAGGGAGGTCTATGTTGTTCATTTTGATTGGCCCTCCAACAGAGCGATGCCAGTGCCTGATTGGTTGAGGGCATGGTTAAAGTTTATGGAAAAAGGTCACAAACAAAAAGAGAGCAGAATGTTTTAACTATATGTTTACACACTCAAGGAAGTCACATTTTTTTGTTACTTAGTACTACTTGTGTTTTGTTATTTTTTTATTATATTCATTTAGTAAATTAGGCAGGCAAGTGCACCAGAAATCCTCGCAACGTGGCCTGAAGTTCTACACTACTTTAGTATTACTGAGTTTTTCTTCTTTGCCTTTATGGTGCGGCATTTATATCACCCCAGTTTCGCTGAAATAAAAGCACACTTACAGGCTGCAGTGAATGAGCATGTTTACATAAGGCTGTCATTTCCTGTAATGGTGGTCCTAATCTTTTGGTATACAGCCACGGAAAAAATTAGGAGACCACTCTATATTGTTAAAAACATTTGCATTCTTAAATCCTGGTATAATCCTGGTTTAATCCCGGTTCGGCTGGCAGAAGGTTACACTGTGCGGCAGCCTGCTTACAGGCTCAAGGTTTCTAAGATGGCAGGACACAAGATCAATGTGAAGCAGGAGACACTGGGAATGACCAGAACCCAGCCAGGTAGAGGGCAGAAGCAACCTTCTAATGCCAGAGATAAAGTCAACTTATCCAACAGTGCCTCACAAATCAGAGGGTGACCTCTAGTGACCTTCAAAAAGAATGGGAAACGTTAAGTGGTGTGAAGTGCAGTGCACTGCTAGGACAGTTCATAACAGTCTCCTAGAAGCAGGACTGAAGACCCATAAAGCAAGGAAGAAGCCCTTCATCAATGAGAAGCAGGGAAGAGCCAGTTGTGTATTTTATACAGAAGCACACCCACAAATTGAGAAATGTGTGTATATATATATATATATATATATATATATATACACACACACACACTGTTTAATAACATAAAGTATAGGGCAGAAGCCTGGACATGCATTGGACTTTGCGTTTCCTTATTTCAGGCACAGCTGCCACCTGATTCCCTAAAGTGGGTGTCGGACTAGAATGAGCAGCTGTGATGCTGAAAGGAGGGAAGAGGAAGCAGCTGTAGTGTTATTTGCTGGCTTGTTTATTGCATAATTCTTTGATACATGAACTGTGTCCGTCTCGCGGCCACCCCGGACATCCCAGGGTAAGAGCGGCCCTTTCCGAGAGTACGCGGCTGAATGGCTGATTCCATTCCCGCGCCGGATTTCCATCCGAACATTGTTTGTTCTGGGTAATATAATCACGCCTTCGGAGTAACGGTAATAGTTCTTCATCGTCCTGAAGTGCTCAGGGAGTTAGAGCTCAGGCGAATCAATAGAGACGGCAACGGCGGCGCGGCAGACAAAGCGGGTTGGCTTTATTAACGATTCGAGGGCCTCTGAAAGACACATACTTACCGTCCAATTTGAGCCGACAGCATGAATCTCGGGTCATGTGACGGCAGACTGCCGCATCACACGGCAATTAAAGGGAAAGCGCTCGAGATGAAATAAGTAATTTAATCGACATCATCGGCTGGTTGTGACAGGAAACGTAGGAAAGAAACCTTGCCATAAATCGCCAAAGGCCTGGAAAGCACTTAACTAGACAGGAGCCTAATTAGGAGTTGGCACACCATTCCCGTTAGGCTAATACAAATATCAAGGCTACCGACACATCCGGCGTAGCACCGACGCAGCACCAGGAAGATGGCACGACATCCAAGACAGGCTGCCACTTCAGGAAATGGATTCGGATTGTTGTGATCGTCCCCAAGGGGGCAATTTGGTCTTCGGACGGCATTCAACACACATAATAAAACACGCATAAATAATACAGTGTGGTAGAAAAATTATAAATCCCCTCCAATAACTCCAGTGAAGCCACTTAGGATAAAACTCCGGACCTCTCAGCTGGTGAGCAAAGTTATCTCCTTTATTCGAGCAATGCAGCAATGCGCTCCTGCCACACTCTGGTACCAGGTACCACGAGCACGTTGATAAAGCATAATTCTTAGTTCCAGATAAGGACTTCTAAGTCCTGATTGGTCACAAAACACTAACAAACCAAGCTCAAACGTATAACAAACACAATTCTCACTCTCTATTGGTTCCCCTTGGCAACAAGGTAAAATCCACCCATTTTGCTCAATTTACCAGAACATGTGTCGACTGCTAGGCTCCTACTTGAGATATGAATATAGATATCGATTATATTGACAAATAATAAACTAAATTAAATAATTAATAAATAAAAGACATAAATACACATAGTAGGGCTATTCAAATCACGGTCCTCAAGGTTTTCCAGCCTACCTTAACCTGTGAGCCAGGTGTGAAGCCTCTGGCCAATCAGAATCAGCAATTATTAAACTAAGTACCTGGGAGAACTGAAAACAAGGCCTGGATTTGGAATCAATGGGCAGATTTGAAGAGCCTTAACATATAGTATACAATAGATGACATCATATTACAGTTGCAATAAGACAAAGAAAACTAAAATTGTTTTTTCTTTGTTAAACCTTATATGCGATAGTCTGAAAACCTGCCGGTTGTTTAAAAACCCAACAGCTCACAGCAGGAGGCAAAACTCCACAGAAAGAGAGCGACGGGTAAGCGCTGAATGACCTTTGCCCTACGAGTGGCTCTTACTTGACAAACATGGCCAAGATTATCCAAGTTAGTTCCAGTAAAGTTTAGCAATCTTCCTTGGCCTATGTTTGTTAACCATGCTGAAGTTGCCGCCCCAACAAATCATTGCAAAAGTTAAAATTCACTCAATAAAAGATCAACAAATGTATGACAGTTCGTTAAAGTTTAAGTAGGAATACACTAAATACCCGCTACCTTGAGAATACCCCCCACTGTATTAATTCCTGTCTTTTACGCCACTGTTAACCACATTCCAGCACAACATGCCAGAGACCCATTTACCAATACCAGTCCTAGCCAGGATCATTGTTAGCCATTGTTAGCAATACTAGTCCTAGCCAGGTTTATTGTTAGCCATTGTTAGCAATACCAGTCCTAGCTAGGATCATTGTTAGCCATTGTTAGCAATACCAGTCCTAGCCAGGTTTATTGTTAGCCATTGTTAGCAATACCAGTTGATAACAACACATTATATGGTATTTTGCACATACAAACACTGTAGCGACATAGTCCACAGATAGAGGTTGGACAGTAATGCAAGTACGACGCATTTAATGAAACACAAATAAGCAAGAAGTGCTACTAAACAGTATATAAGTACAGCTTTCATTTTTGTTGACGTAGGGTGAAGCCATCTTGAAATCTGAGGTCGGGGTTGCTTTGTACAAACTCCAGCTACGCCCTTAACCAATCACGCACTGGCATCGCCCTCATCTCTGCCTTTTGGATGGCCCATCAAAATGAGCGCCATTGTCCTCCCTGCGGATAGATGAAGCACTACTGGAATCCTTTAATCAGTCACTTGCTGCTGTATATTGCACTGGGGGAGCATTGTTTCATGCCACTGTTTACTTCTATATGGACGGTGTGGCAATGAAGCCCACTTGACTCCTTACATCAAAGGGCATCCCCGCAGCTGCCGGCATTTGTATAATTACCGCAGCAGATAAACTAGAGAGCCAGCGTAATCGTTTCTGTAACGATGTTAAAGCCGTATCGCTTAGCATCCACCACAAGTCCACGACGGCTTGTCGTATTGGTCGATCCCCTCTTAGAAATAAAGCAATTCGCCGTTGATTAAACAATTCAAATATGCCGTCGTAGGTCTGAGAAATTATATATTCATTTTGGTCAACAGACAAATGTACTTTGGGGGTCCCTGTGCAGCCCTGCAAATTCCCATTTGCTTTTGCCGTTATAATGGGAATATTGTTTGAAACTGATCGCGTTACCGAGGGGCGACAAAAGGCAGTTAAGAAACAGTGCCGGATTTGGATTTGTTACCATGGAAATTAGTCACAAGCATACACAGGTAACCCAGTTAATTAAAAGTCAGCTGGCCCTGCTTACTAATTGGTTTTTAGGGCTTTTGTGTAGTGAGCTGGGTGGATTGGGAGGATGAGGACACTGATGATGCCCCCATATCCCTTCCCCTCCCATCCCATGTTTGTTTACGTTCAGGGATTTATTTTACTTGCTGTTTAACTTCCTCTTCTCCAAGGATCTCTTGGCCCAATTCCGCGTTGTTGTTTTCCCATAACAAAGTCCTAGCTAATCCCGCTTCCGACATTTCCGCAATGCACCGCAGAGGCCCTACCGCGTTTCATCTCATTATCTCGTCTGAGAAAGCAAACAGGTTCGCCTGCGCAGGACCTCAATCTTTTATTTGCGATCTGGAGATTTTTTGCCAAATTTGTTTTGCGTGGTAGAAATGTGCAAACACCCGAATAACCTTTAAAGTTATTTAGCTTTCCGTTGTTTTATCCATGAAAAACATGGTTCCGTTTGGCATTTGAAAGTATGATTAGCCCTTTTGCAAACAATTTCCAGAATGCAAATTTTAATAGAGGTTTTTATGAGTCACTTAAATAATAACCTTTACATGTGGCCCCCGTTTCCTAAATCTTAAAAACGAGAGGCCAAGGAAGGTTTTGCTGCAGAAAGGCCGGGGCACCTCACTAAGGAATTTACCCAGAACACCTCGAGATGTCCGACAGCTACATTATTGGCAGACATTTAACTTGTCGTTTGATTTATTTTCCTTTTATTGCAATCACATTTTATATATTTGGCATGCTTCGTCCTACTCTAAATCATTAACGCTGTTCGTCAAGTGATGGTAAAGCAAATGGAGGGGGAAAAAAAGCTTTAAAAGAAGCACGTTAACGATCCACATATATATTTTTTTGTTTTAAAATCCAGCGCTCACCTTTACACAATAGGGGTGTTAATATGGTGAAAGACAAAAGGTGACAGTATTGAGCCGGATCTCGCTTTATTTACGCAAAGGACGGCGGGATACAAAGCTATTGTGTTGGGAGCAAATTCAGCTAATGCTTTCTGAGTGACGATCCCAGGTCAACCTTCAAGATATTGATGTTTCCTAATAGAATCAGGCCGTTTTTGGACACCTGCATCTATCAGCTAGGAAATTCATAACGTCTTACAAACAAAATGGGAAATTAAATTAAATAGGTGTGGAGAAGAGTGTTCTGTGTCATTCCTGAGGCTTTTGGGGAGCCATGTGCGATTGTACGATTTTTTTTTAGGTGGTGGATATTAAAGTGGCCATAATTCATAAGGGGGTGGGCCTTATGATTAGCCAATGATATGTCAGTGAGTGACAGGGGAGGGGGGCACTCCAGGACCCAATCATCCTTCAGCGTGGGCCAGTACCCCTGCTGCTGTATACGCCCCCGGCTGGGCGGGGATTATGGGGCTGTATGTGATTAGTGATTAGTCATTTGTAATTAGTGATTAGTGATCCCCACAGTGGCTCTAGTCTGTATGCACACGTACGCCAGGGTCATGTGACCAAAGTCGGCTGAGCTCAGCCTGTGCAGGTGAGTGGCTTGTGATAATGGGTTTAGATGATTGTGAGTGTGAGCAGGTTAGCAGTTGCTGAAGATGGACTGATGGACAGAAAGCCCGTAAGGCACAGTCCATTAAAAGCAAGAGAGGTTGACAGCCAGCCCCTGTCAGAGGCTTCACAGAGGCCAGTGAGGGGGGGGGGCAGGCCCACAGTGTGCCATGCAGCACTTCCTAACGAGTTAGCGGAGAGCTAACCGCTAACGGGGAACGCTAGCTATTTGCAAAGATGTATCATACGTGGATGACACAGGATGAGCAGTGATAAACACGAGAGCTGGAGATATGGGGATGGCATGGGGAGTAACAGGCAATGCGGGAAACGGGCTATTAAACGGAGAAATCTCCCTAACATCTATCCATCCATCCATCCACACTGCTAATCCAGAAAATGCTTTTTGTACTGTGCTGCCAGGGTTAGTTTCCAGACTATCCTAAAATCCAGGATTGGAGAACAGAAGATGGATGGATGGATGTTACTTTGATACTGAATGTCATGACTACTCTTCCACTTTGTTTTATGGGAACAGTGTGTGTTAAACCGGTTAACCTCATTTGCATTTGTTAGGTTAAAAAAAAAAATCACATAAATAATTAGCTATTGGTGCGTTCCATTTGCCCTGGGAACTCGGATTCCGAGTTGGATTCCGAGTTTCAAAGCCGGAAGTGACGACATGCGCGCTCCCGTTTCTCGGAGATCCGAGAATGATCTCGGATAACGCAGAGGATCCCGAGTTCAGAATCGAAGATGGCTGCGCCCTTTATCAACAGAAGGGAAAGTTGTAGTTTTATCCTGTTTAAGCACTACTTCTCATTTCTGGCTCATTAAATCGGTCGCACACACTATACCGCCCAACTTATCTGTGGACGTGTTGCTACGGAGTTTTATACGTGAAGCACCGCGCGTAATGTGTTATCAAGTGATATGGCTAACAATGGCTACCAATTAACCGGTCTAGAATTGGATTTCATGATTAGTCGGATTATTTGTCGGATTTAAGGTAGTTCGGGCTAATTGTAAGTGAACGAAAATAAAGGCCATTTAAACTGAGGTACCTTAAATCCGACAAGTTGTCCGGCTAAGCAAAAAATCTTGCTTTTTCATATGGGTCGATGGTATTGCTACTTCTTTGGCAAATGGAACGTATCCAACTCGGTTTTTCCGAGTTTTTACCGGATGTGACGTAATCTCGGATTCCGAAAATCGGAATCCGAGGCAAATGGAATGCACGATATTATGTGTGAGCTTAAAAAGGCATTAACGATGTGGGCATTGCCATACTGTTAGTTGCTGCCTGGCGTTAATGAGTACGAGGTCTGGGTCAGCTTCTTCATTGGCGAGATTAATTTCTCAGTTGTGGTCGCAGCCGTCGGGAGACGGTATTTCTGGCTGCGAGGAGCAGGTTCTAATTTAGACATGGGCAAACAAATCACATCTCACGGTCATATCGTGGCAGACGCCTGGCTCTCATTTGCCAGCACTGGATTTGCATCGTGTCCACAGCCAGCCAGTGAGATGCAGCCCGTTAAGAATCCTGAAGTCTATTTGAGCACCAGACTGCTACTTTTCTGTAGGTTCGTCCTGCGTGAGATTAAATCACATGGACCCATATGTCACTGTTGCTTGCTCTTACGTGCCGGAGCTCAATAAAAACCAAGATGACGTAATACACACAAATCGCTCTTTAACAACTATAATGCGCTATTAATTAGGCTACTTAAACACGTAACACGCAATGTTTCCTATCGATGTCTGTTAGTTACAACTAACTTTCACCTGCTTTGCACTTTTAATTTAATTTCGTTTTGCGATCCTTCTCATTAGTTTTCGTGCAGTATACTAACAAACGCCGCTCTTCTCCTTGCTGTCTCTGCTTCTTCTGTCAGGTTGTCTGGTTCATTTCTGCTCCGCTTGGGTTCCGATGATTTTGTTGCTTGACTCTGCCTTATAGACATTTTCTTTTAATTATTTTGCAGTAACAACCTGGCGTGTAACTTCACCTATTTTAGTGGCTAAAGTGGATTTTTCTGTGCGCGTGATGCAGTATTTCGCTTTCAAACAGAAAGTCAGATGAAACATGCTAATTTAGGCTGATGTGTGTCAAATATTTATATAACGCAGCCGATTTGATAAATATAGGCCACATTTCTTTAGTTCAGTTTGCATTTATTTCAAAATGTATCCAAAATTCATTTTAATTTTAATTATATTGGGTGTAACGTTTGAGGTGCCGGAGCGCAGACTGTTCTGAGCCGGAGGTCCAGGAGCTGAGCTCCGGCTCAAATTAAGCGCTGCTTGTCACCACCTTTCTGTTTATTGCTTGTTTTCTTGCAGTTTCTGAACGGAGTCTTCAGTCATGCACCGTTATGATGGAACTGTGAGTGCTCATTAAACATGAGTTCGGGTTCATTTTATTTTTCATTTTATCAAGTCTCGAGTCAAGTATGGATATATTAATGGTTAAAAATTATATAGAAGGACATTTTTTTTCTGTAAGCCTTAAACAGTATTAGGAAAGTTACCTGATTTGTTTATATTAGGCTACTTCATTAACTCAAACTTTCAAACTTAATTAAATGATACATTTTGTAATTCTTTGACATTTGAGAAACCCAAAATAGCATGAAACAAAGATAATCGAAAATAAATTAAGACACAAAACAGACTATGAACAATACAGCAAGTTCTGTACTCTGTTTCTTTTGTTAAATGGTGCAACTAGACCTTTTAGCAGGTGAATTAATAACTGAAATAGATTCAGTGTCCCAAGACCCACATTTTATTGGTTAATGAAGGACACCATTGAAAAACAAACTAAGTTTACACCATACTGTATATATTTAAATATAACAACTGGCACGATTTTTCACCATACAACCAGTTAATAGGATGTCAGACATGCACTGTTCCATACTCTTTCCAAGTTATAAAACTTGTTTTTTTGACTTATATTTTCATCTTTAGTCGTTCACTCAACTTTCCAATGACTAACAAGAATAAAAAATCTGCAGTTTATGAAATAAATGGAAAAGTGGTAAAAAACCCATGGTGTACAAACACTGTTGATGGCGTGTACCTTCAGAATAGTGCCAAGCCCTCAAGCACGTCATACAGTAAGCTCAGTCACATCTGCAGCATATCACAACCAAATGGGCTGTTCCAGGAACTTCTAATGAGTGTCGGAACGTCATGGGAATCTGTAATGATGCAAAGTATTGGAATGTTTTGGGAATTTCTAAAATGATTCCAAATGTTGGGATGTCATGGGAATCTCTAATGATGCGTAATGTTGGAATGTTATGGGAATCTCTAATGATGCGTAATGTCGGAATGTTATGGGAATCTCTAATGATGTATAATGTCGGAATGTTTTGGGGCACTCCTAATGATGCGTAATGTCAGAATGTTATGGGAATCTCTAATGATGCGTAATGTCGGAATGTTATGGGAATCTCTAATGATGTGTAATGTCGGAATGTTATGGGAATCTCTAATGATGCCCAATGCTGGGACGTCATGGGAATCTCTAACGGTACAAGATGTAAAATGGGAATTTGATAACAAGTAGCCTTTTGTTTAAGATGTTTCTGGAATGTTGCAGAGGTGTGTGTGTGTGTGTGTTTGTATGATTTGGCACCAGCAAATTACACATTTCATTTTAGAAAGAACAAAAAAAGTTAAGCCCCTGAACTTCCAGAGTAAGAATACGGAATGAGAATGAAAGGCTTATCCGCCATGATAGCTGTAGTATTTATTGTGATGTCAGCAGGTTATGTAATTTTTATAGTGCATAGGGGGATACTGGTATTCCTCTCAAAGGTAATTAAAGTTGAACAGCTCCACTGCTTTATAAATATTCTGCTGTATATATGTGTGGTGTGGGGGGGGGGGCAATGATGCAAACCATGCAAGTTTCTGTGAGCAAAAGGCAAGATGTTCAACATCATTAATAAGTCATTGTTGGTAATGTTCTTATCATCAAATCGATGCCAGTTTACATTTAAACTTCTGGATTCTGGATGATGTATTCCTCATGCATTGTGGGAAATATTTCTGCTATCAGCTACCCGTGTGCATATATCGGGTAATTAATACCGCGTCAGCTATCGCACGTAGCGCATGATGACACTTAGACGCGGCACGTGTCGAATGATGACACTACAGCGCCCCCTTTCCCCCATCTGATCGTTAAGAATCAGGTCTCTCTGGGTCCATGAAGAGGGCTGCTTCTCTGAAGGTCTGGCTAAGGACGTGCAGGGTCAGCGCGTAGCACCTCGGCTCAGCCCGTTGGGGGTTTCCGCATCTGTCTGAGTTTGTTCCCCCGCAGAAACTTCAGGCTCCGGGCCTCAGGCCGCTGCCCGAGTGAAAAATCGCCTCATTCCCGAGATGATCTTATCTCCAGAGCTTCCCGCCTGTCCCGTCAGCCCTTTGCGAGGTCGCATTTGCTGCGCCGTGCTAGAGGATGCTGCGTTTTCTTCCTGCAGCGTAAAAGACAACCAGACGGTGGAACATAATATATGTATCACCTTAGGACGCGTTTGTATAAATAATGAACGTTTGTATAAACTGACGTGATCTGCTGCTGAAATGATCAGCTTTTACGATAATACTAGATATTATCTTTGTTCGTTTTATAGTAACATTGGGTTGAGCAAGTTTGAGTGGAACAGCTATAAGCTAAACACATGATGTTTGTCACAGAGGAACTGTTACATACACAAAGCTATGATTATAATTATAATAATATGTACAGAAATAACAAGCGGCTGTCACAGGTCATGTTTATGCTATATTTATTCTCAAAAACGTTTTCGTTAATGTGTTTTTAAATGCGTGTCCTCTATTTATGTAATGCACCTAAGCAATGATTACATTAAAAAAGAGATGTTGTTTTGCTGCTTCAGTATGGAAAACTTCTTGTATCTTGACTCTGCTATACTGTGTATGATATTTTCACATAAATATTGAATGTGTTGGCCAGTGCTGACAGGTAGGGGGCAGCGCAGTCCACCTGCAGGTCAGGGTCACATAGCTGTGATGGGGTGACTGAGCGAGGAGGTGTCTTTGAACAGCCTGCTTTTGCAATGAGCCCCCAGCTCCCTAGGTAGGTCTCTATGGTGGTTTTGTCTCCCTCTCCAGTTTAAGATCTGCAGGCTGCCCCCGGGGCAGTCCCCGGCGGTGAAGATAGAGGGCGCCAAGCATCCCGTATGAAGAGCACATTTCACAAACGCACTCTGATCATTTTTCATCGTTGTTTTCCAGAGGAGCCCGCCAGTGAACGAAAGCCATGCTTCCTTATCCCATGCTGTAGCGTTGGGAACAAAAAACCCACTCAGTCCTCATGTAGTCAGGCAACGAACTTTTGTCAAGTTTGCAAAACCCACAGAAATGTTCTAGAAAATGTATCATGTGGACTGAGTGAATTTTGGAAATTTGCTCTTCAGTTACATTATACATTTTTACTTATATTTGGCAGAGAAGTACAGTGAGACAAATAGCACTGTAAACCTTTATGCTGCCGCGCAGTTGAATAGGCATAAGCGCAGCTAGGCTGAGCTTCCAGTGAATGTCCAGGTACGAGCGCCAGCAGTGTTGGAGCAGGAGCGACGCAACATCTTCTAACAAAGCAAGAACCTAATAAGACTATACATGGGCCAGTAAATGCAACTTAAGAGCATTCAGGGAACGTAAAAAGGCATCAGGTTAGTAGAGGAATTCCTGGGCCAGATGGGTCTTGAGGACTTTAATGAAGGTGGAGAGGGAGTCTGATGACCGGACGTGGTTTGGCAGCTCATTCCACCTTCGGGGAGCCACATATAGGAACCGTCTGGAGTGATGCTTCTCGTGTGGTGCAGGGAGCTGCAATGGCACTGGATTGGTGACCCAAGGGGGCGAGATGGGACATATAGGAGATGGGTGCCTGTCCAATGATTTACATATAACCAAGGACCAATTACCCGAACTCCATACGACCGCCAATAGGGAGCCAGTGAAGAGAGACCAGGAGAGGTGCATCATGGGAACGCTCGGGCTGACTGAATATCAGACGTGCTGCTGCGTTTTCAATGATCTGCAGTGATCTGATAGCACAAGATAGTAGCGGGTAGAGAGTCGCAGTAGCATGAATCGGCAAGACAACTAGGAGATGCAGTACAGGAGATGCAGTACCAGTCAAATGTTCTTGCAGCACAGGTTTTTACTACTTTTCTGTTTATTTTATAAACTGCGGATTTTTATTCTTGTTAAGCACTGGAAAGGTGAGGGAGTGGGCATGAAAATGAATGAAAATACGAGTCAAATAAAACCAGTTTCCGTATAACATGGAAAGAGTATGTACCAGTGCATGTCTGACACCCTATTAACTGGTTGTGTGGTGATGGCGTAGTCAAATTCTAGGCTGTTCTTTCATTTTAAATGCACTTAACTGTTTCATCCCATGAGACAGAGCAGTATTTAATGTCCCTTGTAGAAAAGAATGCCTTAAATTTTTTCTGCTGTTATAACTGCTAGAACAGTTTACTTTGATGAATCAAATATATGACATTTTCTTGCTAATTAAGGTACTTCAATGGTATACATACTGTATATGTATTTTTTAGCAACGATTATTTACTGTATTTTTAGTAAATGTTGTAGAAAATTTCAGTGTGTAAAAACCTTTGGCTGGCAGTGTAAATATGCAACAATATTACACAATTTTTTTCCATTTATTTTTCTCTGTTCCTCTATATTGTTAGCGTCCTTCAATTCCTGAAAAGCGCTTAAATAAATAAAATGCATCATTATTGACCCTTTAAAGCTTTCCTTAAAAAAAAACCAAAACACATGGCTAATCTTTTGAGCTATTTTGATGACACCATGATTGACTCTGAAGTGATTTGACCTTTGACCTTAACGTCATGATCAATATTCTAATACAGATGGGCGTAAAGCTTAAATGTACGATGAAAGCTGACAGGTGTTTGCAGTGGCTGTGTTTTATTACGGAACGGGAGGTGCGCAGAATCATACTCTGTATTTCAGGGGCCTTCTGCTTCGGTGGCGGCGAGCGACGTTGCGTGGATGTTTATGAGCCTTCAGAACGTGTGTGAAATATCCTACCTCATGCTTCATAAGTCACTGATTGATCAGCCGGAGATGGCGGGCGGGCGGGCGGTCGGGAGGTGGGGGGAGGGGGTTGGGGAAGCAAGGACAGGCTAATGGAAACACATCGACGGAATGATTTGAGGGGGAACATTATGGGAGAACTTAAGATAAAAACTGAAACGGCCATATCGATCTCCTGATCTGCGGCTGTTTAGAGGTGTTTATCGCTAGTGCATTTACAGCTGGGCACATTGGCCGGTTTTATTTGGGTGGCCTGGGCGGGGTGTACAAATTGAGGCGGAACAAAAGCCGTCCGAAGCGCGGGAGGTGATATGTAAATGCCGGCAAGAGGATATCGACCCAACAGCGCCTTGGGATGCCAGCTGATCTGTTGTTATGAGCACGCAGAGACCCCCAATTGACTGTTTTGCGGTTAAAGCTGCCTGGACCTTTCTGTTACTTTTGCATTTTAAGCTTAAAGAAGGCCAACCATATTTTGCAGGCAAATAGCAACGCTTCATTCTTCACTGTGGCAAAGTTGAACTCCGTAAGTGACGGACACATATGTTTATATACAGGCAAGAGCAAGTTTTGGGTCAGAGCACAGGGTCAGTCAGCATCCAGCAGCTGTTGGGTTTAAGTGCCTCGTTTGTGGGCCTAATGGTGATATGACTATTTTGCAACAGGATTTGAACCCACACCCTTCCAGAACCTAAACGTCATTATCGAATAGTGATACTTCACATTGTCTTTTTGCCTATCATATCTTGCACTCCACAAGACACATGAGAGCAAGTCTTGGGGGGGGGGTCACAACTGCCCCGGAGCAATAGGGGATTAAGAATCTTGCGCAGAGAGATTTGACCCAACAACCTACCGATCACAGACACAGAATCCAAATCTGCTGAGCCACACCCCCTCGAATCATCCACCACATCATTACCTTCACCATTCTCACTCACACGTATTACATCAAGCGACGCAGCATCTGGCCGCTGTTTAACAGTTTATTTGTCCTGTAACGAGAGTCCCTATTCAATGTGACAGTTCCCATTCGCTGGTGTAAGCTTCCCAGGCATGTATCCGCATACTGTGAAGGAGACAAGCTCTTCAGAGCTACGCCGGACCATTGTTGGGACACAATGAAGCCCTTTGAATCAGCATTTTCTCATTAAGGGACTTCAAAGGCGCGGCCCACAAAGTGAATCGCCGGTCGGTTATATCTGAATCTGCTGCTGACGCTTTGATTAATGGCCCTTGTTTTGTGTTGTGCCAGAAGCGCCCAGTGGCCCAGATTAACCAGCCTATACTGTGGAGCCCAAGACCAATTCGTTATTATTACTCATTATCATGATTACCTTTGCTTTTGTTTTGTTTTTAATGATAATAATAACAAATATATAATCTTCATTTATCATATTTATTACAATAATACAGCCATAACTGTGATTCTTTCTAAAGCTTTTATGAACTGGCAGTTTGCAAAAACATGAACTTAGGAACACTGGAAGTGTGATGGACCAGTATCCCGTCAATGGTGTTTAGATACCTTCAAGCAGATATGATGAGCAATTATGGAAAAGGATGGATGGATGGATGGATGGACAGACAGGCAGATGGATGGGTCAGCAGATCAATAGATGGATGGATGCCTGCCATGGTTTGACACCTGCAGAACTGCAGACCCAAATGGACTTTTTTTGCATATTACCTTCCATGATAAAGCAGGACGACAGCAGCAATGGGATCTAAACCCCTGTACACCCGGGTCTGGGAGCAGGAGAGGAGCTCTACCTGCTTACAGGTGGCAGCAACATCAGCAGGAGCTCAGTAATGAGAGTCATATTCCTCCCATCTGCGTTTCCATGTCAGGCTGTATAAATGGAAATATTTCTATTTATGTTCTCTGACAGTTTCTCTGGTCGTATTTATGTAGTTAGTAATAGTATTTTAATAGATGATGATGCCCACATAAAACATACAGTATGCCTTATCTTCTGCCAGGTGTAGTATATATCACTAATCTTCATCTTGTGGAAGTGCTCTCAACTTTATGTTCATAGTGTCTTTGCGTTCTGAAGACTACGAGCAGGGTCTGTCTGTTGGTCTGTCTGTCTGTCTGTCTTGGGGGCTCAGGATCAAATCCCACCAAAAGGCCGAAGTTTAGAATTCCTACAAGACCCCTGCTGTGTCCTTCTAAACCAGGGCTATGCAAAATCACGGTCCTCAAGATCCGAGCCCTGCTGATTTTCCGGCCTTCCTTTACCGGTGAGCCAGGTGTGAAGCCTCTGGCCAATCGGAATCAGTAATTATTAAACTAACTACCTGGGACAACGGAAAACAAGGCCTGGATTTGGAATCGAGCTCCAGAGTTGAATAGCCCTGTTCTAAACTGACACAGCCCTACTATCGTCATCCTAAGTTTAGACAGCAAACAAACAGAGGAATATCCACCAATCAATACAGCTGGTAATTGCTGTTAAAATTTGTGTTTTATAACTTTCCTGTATGCAATTTTCATTTCGACTTTCTCTTTGCAGTAACAAAGTATTCATTAGCAAACTAGCACTATGGGTTGGGGAGTTATTTTTAGTGATTAAATTATTTTCCTTATAATTCAGAGCCCTGCTGAGGTGATGTGTGGACTTATTATTTCATTAGAGTTATAGTTGCAGTGAAAATCCTTCCTTTGTGTTTGTATCACCGTCTGTTATTGAATGAAAGAAGTAGAATTTCCACCTTTCCCTCTTTTAATTCCAGGTGCAGAAGGAGCAGTGTTCAGCAACTCCGTGGAAACCCCACACGTCAGGGCAGAGCCCTTTAAGGAGCTGCGGTGAGTGTTCGAGCGTAATGCTCTCCCCAGCAGGGGGCGCCATCTTCACCACCACCACATTGACTCGACCCTGACTCCAATCTCATCCAAGATCATACCTGATGCTCACGGTAGCTGGAAAAGCGCAAAAACACGTTTGCTTTTACCCGTGAAGAAGAGGCACTTGTAGCATGAGAGTTATTCTTGCCATGAGCTTGAAGATTTGAGCAGTTAAGGGAGATGAGAGTCAAGAAAAACATGGCATTCTTGCAGGATCTAGGGTGATGACAGTGACATCCGCCGCATGGCATCAAGAAGAGAAATCACTCGTGCACTTTAACCATAGTTGCAAACTTTGCTCGCCATGCAAAATAATTCTCTTAATATTTAGATTAATATTTAACAGTGATAGATTTTTTAAGCTGAAAACAGAGCTGGGGAGGTATACAGCTGGGGCAGGCAGTCTTATCTAGGAAGGGCTGTTGTGTTGTGGGTTTTCACTGCAACTCCCTAATTAGATTAATAATCAGAGGACTGATTGCCTGAAGAGTCCTCACACCTGGGTTTGAACAGCAAACCTCAAGGTTATCCCAAAAACCTGCATACAGACCGGCCCTTTCTGGATAAGATCGCCCACCATGGTATAGAACTTGCTCGATTTATTCTATAAGTCTGTGTTTGTTTTCTGGTGAATTATAATGTAAAAGTGCTTTCATCGTGACTACATTCTCCTAGAAGAAAAAGCATTGGTAAGTTTTGACTTGTCAGACAGATTTTGTGAGCTGGCTCACCTTAGGTTTGCCTGTTTGATTGACAAGACTGTAGACAATTTCCATAAGCCTCTGTCATCTGGGCTGCAGACAGGCAGCCATTTGGATTACTACCCTATAAATCTATCCTTAGTCTCAGCTGCGGCACTAACCCCCACAGCCACATTCGGCTGAGTGTTCAAGTCACACCCAACATATTTGCGACACGCATTGCACCATGGTGCGCCAGTCCTGTCATACAGACGGACTCGAGCTTCAGCGGTAAGCATCTAATTTGATATGCAAATAAACAGATTACAGACTGCAGACAGCTGTTTGTCCACGAAGATTTTTCAAAAAGTCTCTCAGAACAATGCTCGAGCCGCAGCGAATTGCGACGATCGGATGCCATTATTGGCGAAACCGACGCCAAAACAAAGCAAGTCTGTTATCGTGCGATGAGACGCTCGTTCGTCCTATTGGTTGTAGAAAAACAAAAACAGATGGATGCTGATTTTTCTGGTACCCCTTCTCCCGCCATGCAGACACTGTTTGCATCCCGCAAATGCCAGTTGTTTGTAGAAACGTAATTAAGGGCATCGTTAACTTGGGCAAACGTGTGAAAGTACGTGAACGCCAGGGAGAGACGGGGATGTCAAAACAAAGACACGATAAATAATGACCCAGAAAGCACTCGTAGACACCTGAAGTCAAAGATTGGGGTTCGGCCTCTTCTGTCTCTACACACAGACATCTCAAAGCGATTATCCACCACGGGAAATATGCTTTTCACGTAAACCACTTGTAATACCCCAAAGTAGTGCTGGGCGGTACACCAGTTCATCCGATATACTGGTTTTAATTTCTTGTACGGTATGAATTCCTCACATTCCGCCATACTGTAGCATGGCTGAAAACAACAACTGTAACACTTCAATAGGCACCAGATAATGTAATATTACTCACTGCTAGAAGTGCTATAGATCACTGTGTAGCGTGTATTGAACCCTGTTATCCGTACATACCCTGTCCACTAACTTTATTACAACAAATTCTTCATTTATTACCGTTCCTCATTATAGTATGTATAGCTACTGCTTCAACCTGTACGTTCAAGTTCAAGAAGTTTATTGTCATATGTAAAACACACAATGCTCGGGCCATGCAATGAAATTCTTACTCTAGCGTCTCCTTTTACACAACGGTAATAAGTAATGCGAAAGAAACAGTGAAGCGCTCTGCGTATTGCAGCAAATGAGGTAACGGTCAATCAAAGTGATGAGTAAGGGGGGCAGAGTTGGATGCATTGTTCACGAGTGTGACAGCCGGCGGGTAGAAGCTATTTGTGAGCCATGTTGTCCTTGATTGTATCGTCTTCCTGACGGTGGAAGTGTGAGGAGCCATGTTCTGGGTGTGCCCTGTCCTGTGGCCCCTCTTGATGACCCGTTAATGTCCTGGAGCGACGGGAAAGCTCTTCCGGAGATGAACCGTGCGGCTTTTATCACACGCTGGAGAGTCTTCCTGTCCAGAGCAGAGCAGCTTCCCTGCCACACTGGGACGGAGCTGGCCATTACTCTCGACCGTACATCTTTAAAAGTTGCTGAGGATTTCGGTCGACGTACCAAATTTCTTCAGCCGTCGTAAGAAATATACCCTCTGCTGTGATTACTGCAGGAGATGGCGGGTGTTATGAGACCAGGTGAGACCTTATCAGTGAAACAATTCTGATTGAGCTAAGTGCACAGTTATGATCAATAAAACATATCGCTATCGAGCTGAATATACTTTAATAATGTAGTAACACGTCGTTATATGCTACTGTCAAGCTCAATGCAAATTATTTTTAAAGTAATTACTAAAAACATTCCTTTTTAAAAAAAAAATTGTAAATGTAGGCCTATTTTATTGTTGTAAACGCCTGTTGCCACTTTAATGGTGAACTTGAGAAAATATACCGTGGCTATACTGTGAAAACCTCCAGAATCTCAAAAAATACCATGATACAAGCAAAGCTTTGCCGCGTCCAAATACTCAGCCAAACTGCATGTATTTTTACATCCAGATTTAAATCTGTGCAATGTTCCTGTAGTGATTTTGATTAATTCTAAATACTGGATAACACTTTACTTGACGAGGCACATGCACTTAGTAATAACTCAGTTACTACTGAAGCACGAATCATGAACAAATATAGTTGCTGCTTGAGAAAAAGGATGCCTCACGATTCATTAATTATGAACAAAAATGAGATCAGTATTTCACTTGTTATTCATTACTTGTTCCTTCAGTAGTTCACAAATGTTTTCAGAATGAACATATAAATATAGTAACTGCTTGGCATGAAAGATGAATCATGATTCATTAACGATGAATTAACGTTAGATCAGTATGCAATTGAGACTTACTTTGTGGTTAATTAATTTATAATTAATAGTAATACTATATTATTTGTGCCCTGTCAAGTTAAGTGTTACCAATTACTGAATAGTTTTCATGTGTACGGTCCATAAACCGAACACGTAGCATAATAAAACTACATGTAGACCTACCAGTCACATGACATTCCTGTCTCCTTCCTGTCCACTGAAACCATGACGTCACTGAAAACACTTCAGGCATAAGACACGTGTATCAGGGCGATTTCAGAGGACTTTGCACACGGATCAGAAAATAAATCAACGCTAGTACTGATCAAAAAGAGTGGCCAGGCTGTGCTAAGAGAATGCCTTGTGAAATAGGGACCATTTTGGTTCCATTAGAGGTCGTTTTAGGGGTCAATTTGCTGTAAGTGTGAGTCTGTTCCCATCAATCCATCAGTCAGGCGTTATTTTATATAACGCCATTATACCAGTTGCCAGGTGATTTACAGAATACCCGAGGGATTAAAAAAATGGAAAATCTGTTTTCTTGGCAACGATGGCGGTGCAGGTGATGCCGTTTTGGTTTAATAAAATATTAAAATCACGTAATATTGGTGTCCATCCACCCGTAGCCGTTTTGTCCTCTCTACAGGTCTGGTTCCCTGCCGAATCCATTCCACTCTAATTCCCTAAATATTATTTTTTATCCTGGGTGTGCTGCAGGAAACCCTTTGCTGTTGTCAACCAAGGGTATGGTTTCAAAATAACACTAGAAAAACTGTGCAATAGTATTGTGGCAGAGCTCACTGAAGCGATAAGGTGATGGATCCGAACAAACGCTGTCTCTGAAATCCCTTCCTATATTCATCAGCCAAAAAAAGGCAGAAACCATTCGGAGTCACTGTAAAGGACAAACACGCCACGTATACAAAATAGCTTAGATTTGTTTTATCCCTCGCATTCAAAAACGATATATATAATTTACCATAAATTCGGGATGTCACGATCGCAGAATGGAAGCATAAAAAAGTTATTGGCTTTCGATTCAGGGTGGAGATATTGGGAGGAGAGGAAGGGAAGCGCGTGCTTTGTCTTAAACATCCGTCTCCGCGTGACATTTCCATATTCCCGGGACACGCGCGTGACACCTTTATCCGCATTTATGGACGATCGCCGGGGGGGGCGCCAAGCCACGTGACGAATGCTTTGCCCCGCACCCTGAACAAACGCGGTCCCGACGGCTCGGACGCGCCATCACTCCCCGCAAAAAGCGCTGGTAGGGATCGGTTTGATTTTCAAAGCGACAGATTAGCCGACAGTCCGCCGTGCCGCCTAGACGTCCGGGACGCGCAATAACACCCTGTCTGATAATCTGTTTCATTTTCTCGCTGACAGCTCACGATGGGGGCGACACGGAGCCGGAAAACCGATCCCTACTGGCGTACGAACATTTTAACAAGAATCCCTTCATCTCGAAGCGTTTTCTTTTCTGCCAGAATGAGCTTTGGCGGTTTTTTCTTATGATCATGCTTTACATAAATCGCTTTCTTATTCTTACGGCGTTCCATTACAGGTGCAGCAGCTAATGGGCACAAACCTTTTGCACTGAAGTTTGTCTACATTGGTGTTTGAAGGTACTAGAGAAAGCTTAATAGATCCATTTAACAAATGTGCCCGCCATCAAATCCTGCCATTATCATACCTGATTATTATATCTCGGAGATGCAAGATTAATTTAGGGTGGGGAAGGGGGGCATTTTACTTTTTGACAGCAACGTTGACAGCCAAACAGTTATAATAGGAAACATAGATGTTCTTGGGAAGCACTTCAGATGATTGTAGTCTGTAGACAATATTATGCTGTTATAGTGGGCAGTGGTGATTGTGGGTAGTGGTGGCTTGATGGTTAAGGAAGTGCACTTGTAATTGGAAGATTGCAGGTTCGAATCCCAGACCAACAAAGCACCACTGAGGTACCCTGAGCAAGGTACCGCCCCCAAGCACTGCTCCCCGGGCGCTGAATTAGCTGCCCACTGCTATGTCACGAAAGTCATATATGGGTTAAATGCAGGGGACACATTTTGTTGTTGCTCACTGTGTGCTGTGGTGTGTTGACAATGACCACTGATCACTAAATTCTAAAAAAAATTCTAATTCTAAATATTAAGTGAAAGAAGAGAGTTCTAAAGATGTAGAGGTCTATTAAACCAGTGTTTTAGACAAAAAACAGCACTGATGATTGACAGGGTTTTTGCTAATAGCCAAAATATTTACAATCCATAAACAGAATGAGTGAAGAAGATTCACATGCTGTGTAAAAAGTATTGCTGAGGTAAAATAGTAACCTTTACAGGGTGGGCTTAGACATTGCTCTGTTCGACAAATTGATATGCAGAGGTCAAGGGAATAGAATGTTAATGGAAGCGGGTCACGTGGAATGTTCCGGAAGACACCCTAGGGTGTCAAGCTGAGCTCTGAACGGGAACAAAATGGCCAGAGTGAATAAGACGACACCGGCAGAAAGGCCTGCGATTGTGCTGCTAGGGGCTCACATTGTCAGCGTAAATGCTCTCGCCCGCTGAGATAGATAAATGTACTGTGGGTTTGCTGTGTGCAGCGGATGAGATCGAGGTTCTGTAGTATGTGACCTCATGTCCCAGCCATGAGGGCGGCGATGGCGAGCATTACTTTAAACAGGGAGACTGAAAGAGGAACGGAATATCGCAAATGGTGAGAAAAATCGATACAGACAAAGGAGAAGGTACCCACACCACACGCTACTGCAACTTTCCACGTGGGTTAGTTCATAGGTAGCATTTCTGAGGACTTTGCATTTGGGAAATATAACAGCTTTAAGTTTTTCTTTGGATTACATCAGGATTGAGTGAGTTTTGGTTCCCAGCACTCTACCATATGATGCAGAAGCCTGGTATTAATGGTCTTTTCTGAGAAATGACAAAAAACGGACTGGGTTTTGGAAATTTGCTCTTCAATTCAACCATCCATAATTGGATGGATGGAATTTGGCCATCCACAATGTGCGTTTTACTGGTGTCGTCAAGAAGTGTGGAAGGCCAGTGTGGAGAGAGGAGGCTGAGAAAGATTTGGTTCGAACAGAAATCACTCCTAAGTCCAGAGGTTTCCGGATTATCCTCACAGTCCACGCAAGTGGGCTTAAGTCGGATCTGGGAGGATTCTGCGCTATAAGGTGAAATTGGAACAACTCCAGCACATCGGGGCACCAATCGCACTTTCCAATCCCAGAATAGATGGAGATTTAATCCGGAAGAGCCTGGATTCCAGAAGCATCCTGGTCCTTCCTGTGGGACACACTTTACAGGGATTGCCGGACCACTGTGAATCCAACCATACAGCAAAATAGTAAACTGCCAATACCTTTGCTTATTTGCCTTGTAGCCAGTGATTTAGTATAGATCCTGCCATGTCCACCCATTATGGATATGGAAGTAAACTTCAGGTCATTCTTGACCATAAAAGGCTGTTGATGATATTACTATGAGCTTGTGGAGTCTCATATGGTCATGGATCACATTTTACAAGATATGCCTGGCAATCAGTGTTACTATTTGGACTTTATAGTCAGGCTGGATCTTCAAAAGCTTAATAAGGTCTAAAAACAACTGGATGCACTTGACATAAGAACATAAGAAATTTACAAACGAGAGGAGGCCATTCGGCCCATCAAGCTCGTTTGGGGAGAACTTAACTAATAGCTCAGAGTTGTTAAAATCTTATCTAGCTCTGATTTAAAGGAACCCAGGGTTTTAGCTTCCGCTACACTAGCAGGAAGACTATTCCATACTCTAACTACACGCTGTGTAAAGAAGTGCTTCCTCAAATTTGTTTTAAAATGTTCTCCCGCTAATTTCCACTTATGGCCACGAGTGACCTACAGCTAATGTCTGTTTTTGAACCCTCCGAGATGCCTTCTTAACCACATTAGTGATTTGATGGGATTCTCGCAAACTTTCAGTCAGGTGGCACGTTATTGTCCTTTTATAATTCAAGCAGTGTCTCCCATCCTGGTCCTCGGTGACCCCTAGACGATCCACATGGACTGTCTGAGGGTCCCCGAAGACCCGGCTGGGGAAAAGTGGCAAAATGACTTGGATATACTGGACGAGAAGCTCCATGGCCAGTTCAGCTCCATCAGTTCCTTCTGCCAGGCAAGGAGAACCTCACAGTTGTCACTTCGCTGTGGTTACAGCAACAACATAAACACAACTGCTGTTTCTGGAACTAATTACCACTCTGATACCTTTCTAAAGGGCACTGCAATCTACATCTACTATTAAATACCCTCAGGGCACCTCAGCAAAGAACACACCTCCAGCGCTGTGTGAAATGAAAATGAAATAAAGCTTTGTTTGCCATATGTACAAGAACGGAGACAAGTAGATTGGAATTTGCTTTTTCATCTCATCTCATTTCCCCTTCTTGCTCCTCTTGACATACACACACCTATAGAGCTGAGAGTGAGACTTGGGATCCGAGCCACGGGGTCAGCCATCCATCAAGCCGCCCCGGAGCATTTTCCAGGGGGCTATGGGCCTTGCTGAAGTGCCCGATGGAGATTTGTCCACTCTATCAAGCACGGGATTCACACCGATGACCTTCTGACCGCAGACCAACTGCCAGAAGCCAGCATCCCCCAACTCCAGCTCTTTGGGAGAGGCGTGGAGTTATGCTTGTGGGAGCTTTACTTACACAAAAATGTTCTGAAGACAGAAGGAAAAACGATTGGTTCAGAGAGGACCAATCAGATTGCAGAGGAGTTGGATCGAAGCAACTAGAGGAGGTGGGACCAAGACATCTGATTGGTTGGTCCTGCCTCCTCTAGTTACTTGAACCCACCTCTTCTACAGTATGATTAGTTATCTCTCTGAACCAATCATTTTTCTTTCTCCCCTCAGAACTTATTCATGTATGTAAAATTATCTTACCCATGCTCTTCTGTTATATGACACCAGCCTGTCCCTAGAGAGTCTGTGCCCATGGCACTAAGATTTCTATTGGATTGTTATTGCCAGTATAATTACCACTATTTACATTTTAATTGAACATGTTAAGCGAAAAAGATGCTTTTGTCCAGCGTGACATACAGTTGAGTCAGACAGTCACTGAAGCCACTGGCTGCTATAACTGACAATTCCAGGGCCCTAAAACATTTTGAACATAAATCATTGGGATTTGAATCTACAACATTCTGATCACAGCCCACTGAGTCACATACCGGCCTTCTATGAGGTCAGCGTCTATCTCCCGGTCTCAAAGGTAAATGTCGTCACTAAAAAAGGGGGAAAAAAGGAAACGATAAGTATCTTAGAAAGTAGGCTACTCTCCCCTTATCACACAGCTACTCTTTAATTTGCGAGAGCCTTGCATTACACCTCATTTTCCCTACGTGCCGGATTCGATGATTCAAGTGTCGCGATCGAGGGGGGAGTTCTGCTCAGTTCATTATAGTCCCTGGGTTCATCACAACTGCGCAGATCAGGCGATAACAAGGGATGCGAGGCGAGGTCGATCCCGGAACTTTTCCGCAGCAGGGATGGGGTCGGATGGGCGGGTTGCGGCCAGGGCCAAGGAGAGTGGCTTCAGGTTGCTGCAGACGCCGTGACTGACAGAGCTACAGAGTCCGGATGAACATCTGCGGAAATGTCCTCAGCCGAAGTGATGGATATAGACCATGTTACCTACCTAAGGAAAATAAAAACTGTTTGCCGTCTATTCCAAATTTTGCTATAGTGCATCTCAGCTTTGCTGGTTGACCGCTGTGGGGCGAGTTCAAATCCCCTCCTCACTGCTCACATGTTGTGGAAGGACCCAGGTTAAGATCCACCCCCCCTCCCCCCTAACCCTGTACTGCATAAGTTATAGGAAGATGGGTGGGGCACAATTTACCACTACAGAAATTACTGAAATTAGCTACTTACCTACGATCTGTGTCTCACACACACAGAGTCTCCAAAATGCCTTAATGAGTTTGCAGCACTTTCAGGCAAACTGTGGATGCACTTAGTATTAAAAAATAAAAACTCCGAATGAATTGATCTAAACTGCGGCTGAGACTGAAATTATATCACTAAGAATAAAGTTAGATTAATAATATATACGATTATTATTACCCTTATGTATTGTTCATTGAAAAACCCATCAAGAGAGGGAGATTATTGCGTTATTAGGATTTACATAGGATTAACTGTCGTTTTACAGCATGTTTACACGTATGAAGAATCTGCCTCATTACCATCTTACCAACTGCCGTTTTACACCATGTATACGCACATGAATAATCTGCCTCATTACCGTCTTACTAACTGCCGTTTTACACCATGTATACGCACATGAATAATCTGCCTCATTACTGTCTCGCTAACTGCCGTTTTACACCATGTATACACGCATGAATAATCTGTATTATTACTGTACAGTCCTTCCCAGTGTTGCCTTGCACCCCCTCCCCAGATCCGATGCGTAAAGAGAGTGCATGATGAGGCTTCAGCCCCCCCCCCCCCCCCCAGCACACAAGGGGGGCTGATTAGATATGTCATTATGACACCCACTCCCAATCCGCGCGGAACCGGCCAGATGAGTGTTATTTTGATGAGCAGCAGCTGATAATCTACATTGCTTTGCAAGGCCAAGCCCAATCGCATATTTGTTTAAATCATGATTTCCCTAACAGCCCCCCCCCCCCCCTTCCCGATCACATGCAAAGTGGGCAGGAAAGCACGGCACCGGGGTTCTTACCCAGCGGGGGCCGTAGGCAGAGCGAGCGGGGGCCGTGCCGCCTAGCATACAGTGTCAGCTCGTCTCACGAAGCCCAGTGACCCTAAATGGCTCGGTGATTCTGCCCCCCCACAACTGCACATCACACGGGTCCATAAAGACGGGTCTGCATGCTGTGTCACACTGTTCAGGCGAACTGGGACATCAATCGATTGCCCGTATGACACGAATGTGGCTGAATACGGCAGCATCCTCTGAGGTCACCTGGATGTCTGGGAGAAAAATAAGCAAAATGATAATAAACGTATATGTGTGTGTGTTTGTGTGTGACTCTGTGTGTGTGTATTTGTAACTGTATTTGTGCATGCATGTGTTTGTGCGTGTCTATTTCAGTTTGCATGCATGTGTGTTGTGGGTTATGTATATATTACATTCCTACAATGTGATAAAAACCTGTTATATTGACCTTGTGGGGACCCATTTTTTTGTGCCGCGTTTCAGCGGTCAGGCATGCAAGCTGAGGTAATGAGGAAGGGGGGGGGCGTGATTTTACCCCCAAAGAGTGTCGAGATGTCAGGGAGGCTCCCGCTTTCTGTTTTGTTTACTCTGCCTCGGGCAAGCAGACTGATGCATTAATTATTTACTCGTTCATTAATTGCGCGTTGCAGGCTGGAGTCCCCCACACGGTCCCTGTTCATGGAGGCTCCGAAGGGGGTGCAGATCCTGGCGGAGGCAGGAGACATTCAGGCCAGCTGCAGGAGCGAGCTACGTCTGGAGTCAAAGGATGGGGAGGTATGACCTTGGACTCCCACTGCCGCCGACCATTGGCCCTCCAGAGCTTATCTGTGTACCAGATTTCACTCCTTGATAAAACTGGGTGCCAGGTTCATGACCTGGATAAGGAGGCATGAAAAATGGATGAATTCATTCAAACAATATTTCTTAGAACCAATTAGAACAGAGGCGTGTAGTAGGGCGGGGCCACAGCGGCACTGGCCCCATCTGACAGCTGATTGGCCCTCTCCCCTGTCACTCACCAATTCAGAACATATCATTGGCTACTGATAAGGCTGGCACCACTGTGTGAATTAAGAATGAAAAAACTTTTATTATCCCGTTTTATTGTTTAATTATGGCCCCACGCCACAAAAAATCCTGCATCTCATTTCTGAGGATATTCAGTGGTTGCTCAGGGACAAATAGGCCTCCCCCCAGAGATGTCCTTACGGTAAATTGGAAGGTGCTGGAACATGAAGGGCATATGAGAGCGGAGGTGTAACGAGGAAGGCGCAGGTCCCGGGACGTGTACACAGCATGGTGCTGAAAACATGGTCTGTAAATTAAAAGACATACTTCGCTTAATTTTTTTGTGCAATATTTTTTGCGAGCTGCTGGATCTGTGCAAATAGGTGGCGGAACACAGAGTCAGAAACAGAAAGGTCCCAGAATGCATCCCGGCAGGATGTGGCACAAATTAAGCACTGAGGGGAGCCCTTTTGCTGTGGTCTTCTCGCCCCCCCACCCCCCCCCCCCGCCAGCGCCGTCTCGATTGGCCCCAAGTCCCGCCCACTACAACTCGCACATTCCAAGCACTCGCCTTTTATGAGGAAGTTTTTTTTCCCAGTAGCAGATGTTGGGAGAACTCAGCCGAGATCCCATCTTAGAAGTGTTCCAGGTCATTTGCTGGAAATACTTCCCAAAGGCTGCCGGTAATGGCCTCCTCTTTACCTTTTTATTGCCAGAAACACCTCTTCCCAGAGCCATGTTATACAAGCTCTTCAGAGTCCCAGCCGGACAGGAAGTGGTGCTCTGGCTGTAATTTCATAGTGCCCTTGCTATGCCCTGCTTAAAAAAAGTAGTTAATCCGAATAATAAAGTCAGTTAACAAAGAATTATTGCCAGAATCGACGGGCTCTGCTGCTACACGTGGGCTGGATTTCAGTTTAATACGATTGCCGCTGTTATTGCCGCCAATCGACGGGTTGTAGGGATTCTGTAACCATGACGATGCGTGGGCGTAAACGACACGCGGAAATACATGTGGGTGAAAACATCAGGGACGTTCCTGAGGATGATTGCTGACAAAACATACTGCATTGTTGCGTTGTTTGACAAATTCCGCAGTAAACGTTAATCACCAAGTATGGTGACAGTCTGACGAATAGGGAAAAAAATACGTTTATAAAAGCATAAAACGTAGAATGGTTTCTCTCAGCAGGCCTCATTACAATGGATTATCACCCCGTAAAAGCTTGCGCTGTAAGGTCCCGAAAGGTCACATAGGAATATGGATGCTGGTCCCACAGAGCCGTACGCTGTGTTATAATCATTACAATTACAGTCATCTGTCATTGGCCCTGCTATGGCAAAGACTTCCATACAAGGCCTCATTCAGAGGGTACAGCCATGCCCTTTAAGAGGAGAAAGCTGTATTTCATGGAAGCATTCCAGGTTAGATACCTCCTTCAACAGCTGAAAGGTCTGCAGACATTTGCCCAGAAGCTTTGTCTCTAACTAGCCACAACGTACGACCTTTCGTTGACAAGCCTGGCTAACCGATTCATCGCTTTGACAAAGGCTCCAGAGAGTGTAAAATAATCGTACGATGAGTCCTTATAAACACTCATTTTACGCCCTCGTTAAAGATCAGCTTCGCTGTTTACATGCAGCGATTGTGCTTGCACCAGCACCCGTAAGCCCATTAAACGGAGCAGGGCTGAGACTTCTCTGACGATTCATTAAACACTTCGCCGCTAATCCAGGAGCGTGTATTATTGGTACAGGATGATCTTTCCATTCTCACCTAAACGTTCTGTCTTCCTACGGTTAACGGCTCACAGAAATGCCAGATTTTCAATCTGGGGCAATTCTAGAATGAATTTTTATAGAGGAAGGGCATAAAGGGGCCAACCTTATGTTGGCCAGTGATACGTTTTGAATTCTTGAGTGACAGGGCTGTGGGTACTCCGGGGCCAATCAGCTTTCAGTTGGGGCCTTTGGCCCCACCCACGCACACACCACTGTTTTTCCTGCCTCCCTGTTGCAGTTGTTGACATACTTGTGTCCTGCTCTCCAGATCACGCTGGACGCCAAAAAGATCAAACTGCCCAGGCTGCCCGAGGGCAAGGCCTCGCCCATGGCCACCAGGCAGACGGTGTACGAGGTGTGTCTCTGTCCCAGCGGGAAGCTCTTCCTCTCCCAAGCTGGGACGGGCTCTACCTGCCACATCAGCAACAACGTCTGCCTCTAAGGACACGTGTGCAGACGAGATGCCCTCCCCACCCCCCCTACACCCCCCACTGCAAACCAGAGGGGACAGGGGTCGGGGCACACCGGCGTTCCAGAGAGACTCTCCCCGTAACCTTTCTATCCAATGATCTGAGAACAGTTTCAGTACCAGAACAGCTAGGGTGATCACTGCGTAGCTAAATCTGACCCCCCCCCCCACCCCCCCGCATTTCTCCCCCAACTCTCAAGTTCGTCCCCTCAAAGTCTCATTTCCTTGGACTAATTTTTCCCACCCTCGACCTACAGCAGGGAGCATAGGGCATGTTGCATCTTTTGTCAAACCTGAGGGGGCGTTATATTCCCCCCCCCCCCCTCCTGATGTAGGGCCATCTTGTGTCATTTCGGTTTCTAGATAGCTGTGGGGCAGCTCTATCATATTCTGAGCTTTCTCGGCCAGTGGCACTGCTCGGCATTTTTTCTTCGGGGGGGGCTGTGGCTGTCACAAGCTCGACGATCACGAAGTGCTGACAGCGGCCCAGATTGAGGAAATTCCGATATTTTAGAAGGAAGTCCCATTCCAACGTCCCTTCTCCCCTCCCAAAACATCGGCCAGATGCTTTACCACCCCACAAATGTAAATTGCATCGCAGTCATAACCGAAATTCCTGGAGCCATCTTGGGTGGTCACCCAAGCGGATGCTCGTACTGGGACAAAGCAGATTTGGCCCGCTCTGTTCAAAGAGAGACACTGTGTCTGTGCCTTATTTCAATGCAAGGAGAAGCACATCACTGACCGTTGTCAGGAAGTCTCTTTTATTTCTGTTTCTGTCTTTTTTTCTCATTAAAATGTGCTAAATAACAGGAATGCTGAGGTCTCGATCCCCAACTGTGTGCATCACTGTAGTGGAGGTCTTACAAAACATTAATCATGGAGATCAAAAGAATAATAATAATTTTCTGGTTGGTATCAGAAATGGAGTTATACATTCAAGCAGAGGCAGCTGGTCCATAGAGGTACAGGAGGTAGTGCGTCCAATTTCTTTGAGATTAAATTATGAAACAAGTAACTTTGAAATAACCCAGTACTAAGATTTTATTGTCATTTGTAAACACATGTTCTCTCTTCACTGGAGAAATTCAGTATTGTAATATCGTGATCGTATTATCTTCTTACCGCCTCAATTTTCTTTATCCACCAGCCGCTACTGCTTTCAGCGAAACTGGTCTTGCATAAGTAAATAAGAGTTTATTTAATTGCTCAGTGTGCTACAACATTGGGAATATGGTGTTATTAGCATTTAGCGTACCGCTGTTAGTCTCTGGTCCCAAAAGGGCTCCCAAACACGGTTTTACGTCAGCTGGGGGTCGAGTCTCTTTGCATTCCTGTCACGTACGGTGTGGAATATTTACAACTAAGAGCTTGCGCGTTATCCTCTGTTTCTTTTTTACGCTGAAGTTCAGTCATTGACAGAGACATAAACCAAAAACTGGAGGGGAGCTACGCTAATGGCACAGCAGTTTGGCGCTGACGACAGGCACCCACCATCACAACGCTGCCCCCGATGGAGGGGAGGACCTTATTTACTGCAGTGTGAAGGGATCCGTAGCACACGTTTGATATGAGGGTATCTGAATGGGACCGAGTCATTATCGCTTGAAGATACTGGGGGGCTGTGTCACTCTCCCCCTTCTGGACAAAATTCCAGCCGTCCTCCGTATATCTGCGGCCCTGCTTAATTAACCCAGCCTCATACCGTCCTCGTATTAAATTCCATCTTTCTTTTTTTCCTATTTCAGTACATCTCATTGTCATTTAGATTAATCATGGTCATGGGGGGGGGGGGTGAATGGGTTTGCTGAGGGCAAACCGAATTACACATTTTAGTCATCAGTACTCTGCTTTGTAGGATTTTCTGCCCCCTTTTTGTTGTATTACAGTGAAGTAGGGTTTTCCTGGAGAATGCTTTCCCTCATGCTTTTCTACGCTAAGCCAACTGCTTTCATTATTATTATTATTATAAACTATAACAAAAAAAAATCTGACAAAGCACAAGTGTGCCAGTATGGACGGTGGCTATCCGTTAACACTGAATTATTCAGAGAAGTTAAGTTGCACAAAGTAACCCTAAAGCTTTATCATACCTGCGACGGCTTTCCAAGGGATAAGGTAACAGGCGTAAATTAGCTCAAGAAAACAGTGTAGCTGAGAAGTCCCATTACTTGGGATTTGCTAACTGCTCATTTAATAATTCTGATACGAAATCCTCCAAAAGGATTAAATATTTACACTTATTTATTTACCAGATTACCAGATACTTTTATTAATGGGAATTTGCTAAGTGTTCCTATAATACCTCTGAAATTCTTGCCAGGCACCCTATTAAGGATTAAATACATTTACATATATATTTATTTATTCACAATGCATAGTTATTACTGGGGATTTGCTCAGAGTTCCAGTAATGCCTCTGAAATTGTCCCCGTATGGATTAAGTATTTGCATTTCCATGAATATTTATTTATTAACTATATACTATTTTCCAAAGTAGCTTAGCAAGGCACTGTGATAAGAGGGACTTTGTGCGTCGCGAGCCGGTGGCAACCTTAAAAACCTGTTTTTCCCCGCCAGTCTTCCTTTCTTCCTTCTCTTTTTGTCTCAATAACGTGAAGCGACAGAAGCTTCTGCGGAGAGTCTGCGGGAGTGGAGTGGTCACATGATCAGCACCTAAGATGGCGAGCCCCTGGGGTGACATTAAATTAAGAGCCCTTGGACCCAGGTCCCACAGGCCTTGCTGTCCTGATGGCATGCAAGTCCACTCAAGGACGGCCTTGGCGACGGAGGCTGGCAGGCGCTATTTATAGTAACGTCACATTCTGCGCAAGAACGTGATACTTTTATACTAATTTAACTCAACAGTGATAGAAATGGTCCAACTCACTCAAACATTTATCGTGCATCTATCCACGTATCTGCAGGTCGTTTTCATTTTCAACATCACCCTTTGCGACATAGTTGGCCTGATGCGTCAAACGAAGGTTTAGCTACCACCTTCCAACATGACCAGTTTAATTCAAAATTGCGGCACCACATGAATGCATTTTAATTGAACTTTATGTTCATAATGCTATTACTGCAGGCCACACACCCCTCCAGTGAAAAGAAATCAACTGAACTAATTCAGACCTATCTGTGTGAGTCCTTATATTTATGAGTCATTAAATTTTTGTTTCATCTTACGCTGTAATCTCCAAACTCTGTGAGAAATGTAAAGCAGCATGACTGGTTTTCCTCGAATAAATTTTTGTGCGTGCGGACGACTCACCGGATGGTTTCGTTTCGCGGCTCTTGGCTTCGCAAAAATGTGTTACTCGACGTGTCAATTCGTAGGCGCTCGTGCTCTAATGAAGGAGCACGCAACGTAAGCGATACAGACATGTACGTAAAAAGAGACACGGTGCAATTGAGGGGACCGGCGACCTTGGGTACGAATTTGCATGCTCGTTCCCCCGTGTGTCCAATAGAAATGTAAATAAAACGAACACGACCAGGTCCCCATACCACATCTGTGACACACGTCCTCTGGTGTTTGAAAGAGATCCTGTTTTTTTCCCCAATTCCTTAAATTTCCGCCGTGTTCCGTGTCCAAGGAAGCAAGGCTGTTGCTATCAAAGCCTCTCTGGGAAGCTCTCTCCCTTCAGAAGATCACCTCCACGCTGAAACAAGTGCTTTAACACATTTTTGGGAGGCTGAAAGTCGTTGCTTTTTCTGTGTTTATCGTCTACTTAAAACTGTTCATGTTTGTCGTATGAATTGAGATCCTCGCACATTCTATGCAAATTCAAACACGGATTTAGAGAGCATTGTAGTACTGCGACAATGTCAGCAACTATCTCAAATCTATGATACTTTCAGTATAAAGTTTGTATTTATGAATTGAGTTGCAATCTTGTAAAACTATTAATAAAAGTATTTTAAAAATGACATTCTGTGCATTCGGGAAAAATTATATGAGAAGGGGAGGATGGAAAATTTTTCAAGTAAAATGAACGAGACATAATTTTCTGCTTGATGAGGTTTTTTTTTTTTTTTAAGGAAAATAATAGTTTCACCCAGAAAAAAGTAAGTAAGTTTTGACAGATCAAATTCCCCTGCAAACGGGGGCTCTGGTAATACAAATGGGCATCTCCATTATTGTTTAAGATCATAGATTCTGGAGGTCAGCGATGGGCGATCAAAAGGATGGGATTCAATACAAAAGAAAGAAACGTTTTTGTCCTTCTGGAAATTGTTCTCCGTTTAGAGCATCTTCCACCTTTTTCTGCTGTCGTCCTTGATCGTTCCCAGCTTCTCATCTCGGGTCTAAGTGGCATCAAATGGGGACCCGGGGCACGCAAACGACGGATGGATTGCTGGCTAATTGCAGTAATGGATTCTTGCGGAGCTGGTGGATGCAATTATGCCCCCTAAGGGCCAGGATTGCTGACGAGTACCAGTTTGGCATGGGCTCCTGTCAGGGTGCGATTGCTTAGATGTCATCCCCCCCCCCCCCCGACCTAAGCTCTGTACCACTTATGGCTGCTGGATTATCATGGTATGTTCCAGGTAGGATGGGGATTTTACCTTACACAAAAATGTTCTGAGAGCAGAAAGAACAATGATTGGTTCATAGAGCTAACCAATCAGATAGTAGAGGAGGAGGGTCTAAGCAACTAGAGGAGGCAGGACCAAAACATCTGATTGGTTGGTCCCGCCTCCTCTAGTTGCTAGGACTCACCTAGCATTTAGCATTCAAAATAAGGTCATCCCTAAACCAATGTCATGCACAGAGTTCTGAAGAAAATAAGAGATATTTATAAAAGAGATATATGAAGTTTATGATGTAATTTCCAGAGATGGTAGGAAGTAGCTTGAACCTGCACTTCCTGTCATGTTCCATCCCTTGGATCTGGCCTGATCAGTTTCTGAAACACCAAAACAGCATCTCGCAACATCTAAGGGTAAGTAGGAGCTCAATGGGACTGTACAATGGTTATGTGTTTTAAATTGGACAGCTGCCATCGATTAGAAAATTGCCTCTGCGTCAGTTTTAAAACGACAAAAGCAACATACGTAAATGGCAACTCTCAGGGTCACCAAATCGAACTCTGCAAACTGCTAAATGCTACATCAAACCTTTCCAGCACGACAGGATGAATTTACCAGCCAGGAATTAAAGCCGGAACCTTCAAAGCTTTGATGTAGCTTATAACCAGCTCCAGTTCTTTGAAATGGAACCTCATCTCTTTCTAGCTGTCCGGGCCTTGCAGGCAGGGCTAGAATCTCTCGCGCACCTGCAGGTTGGAAAACCAACGGCGAGCCAGCAGAGGTGTAAATTACATAGGTTACGTACCTGAAAATTTAAGCTTTCAGGAAGGGCTGAACCTCGGTTATTCAGCTATATGTCAATGCGGAGCAAAAGTTGCGAAGTTGCAAGCATTCGCTAAGAGACAAACCGTAAAGTCGGGGAGTATACAGGGGCGGGCCCAGAGGGGCACCAGCCCCAACTGAAAGCTGATTGGCCTTCAGCGTGCCTCCTCCCCTGTCACTCACCGATCCAAAACATATTATTGGTTAACAATACAGTATGAAGTTTGACCCTTCTTGTGCTACCCACTTTAAAAAAAAAATCATAGAATTGCAGGCAATGGTACAGATGCTAACTTTGGTTCAATGCCTGTACAATGTCTGAAACCATTGAGTTATACATCTCGGGGAAAAATGCATTTATGCTGGAACGTGCATGCATGATTCTAAATAATAATTTTAAAAACATAGTAATTTCACTCAAGCCGCTTTGTTACGGGAAATTATACCTACATGACTGAACAAACGACACCCAATTGCATACGAAAAGAGCGTGTTTTTACACATATTATAAATCCATCCCGCAGTTAAGCCTAACATTTATGTTCTGTGTTTTAGCCAATGGACTGCAAATTATGATATACAAATTGTTCAGCTTCTGAACTGGAAAATAGCAGGGAATTAAAACAGCATGTTGTCGAAATTAATAGCCCTATCTAATAGTTTTACAGCATCTTGCATTTTTATGGGATTTTTGTTATTTGCCACTAAACTGGAAATACAATAAGGACAGATATTCTATAGGTATCTGCGTGCGTTGTTTGACTCGATGCCAAAATGCCAAAGCAGGTGAAACGAGTGGAACAAGCAATTATGTCGCAATTATGCAGCACTAATCAGAAAATGCCGGCCCGTGTGCAGAGGGATCTTCTATTGTCACAGCACCGGATGCAGAGGACGTCAGTTGTATCCGTTGTATATTTTTTTCCCATTCACAATGAAATGTGTGACGCAGTCGAGAGCAAGAGACAGACAATGAAGGACACAACCATTTGCTCCAGAGGAACGGAGGATTAGCAGCTGAAAAAAGTCGACATTTATGAAAAAGCCAGGGACCTGACCGGCGTCTCTGACAGTATCTTTCCTTATGGGTTTCTACTGGCTTTCACCATAAATTCTTCCATTTCAAAATTGCAGCAATTCTGCAATGCTGCAATACAACAGTAAAATAGGCGGATGTTATTCTGTGTTGAATTTCGTTAATCGAAGGGAAGGTCCTGTAATTAACTTCATCCAGTCATTGTTTTTTGTTTTTTCTGGTATTGGTTTCAGAGTGACATTAAATGTGACATTAAATGTAAACCTCCAGACATAATTGTCTCTTCTTCACTGCTGTTTTGAAATATTTGCATTTTTTTTTTGTAAGCTGTAACTCTCACGAGTCAGCCGACTTGATTAAACGGGATTTTTTTTTTAATATCAGAGCTACACCGTCCACATTTCTATATAGGCCTACTTCCAGATTTCATACCGAGCTCTAACGCGGCCGAATCCTTCGGGTCGCGTGAGTTTTTATCGTTTGCCGCAACTAAGCAGCTTGAGGCTGAGAATCCACGACAGCGGTGAAAAATGGCATCAGGTCGAGCATATAGCAGGCTGTGGTTTTTATTAAGTCCGTGCCTGAGTCTTACTGGAGAGGAGCCCAGTGTGATTGATGAAGACACCTTTCCGCGAGGAAGCGGATCCGCAGCCCGGCCTACAGCCCGATCCGCCACGCGAGTGACGAGCGGCTCGTCGGCACCCAGTTCAGCTGCGTCATGTAAAATAAAACATCCCTAATGTGTTTTCCTCTCCTCCAGCTCACAAGCTTGGGGTGCCATGACGACCGGAAGACCAAGCAGGTGTATTAGTGAAGATTATTTACACACAAGTTTGTTTGTTCGTTTGTCTGTTTGTTTTCGGGGCAGATTTTTCTTTATCGCAAAGACATTTTTCATGATTTTGTTCGCCCGTATCCTGGATGGCTGCAGGCGGACGAGAGCGCAGGATCACAGACATCTCACATTGCATCTCAGCGGCTTTCAGGCTGGCAGAAGGTCTGATAAGGAGGAAGGGAATTTTCACCCACGGTGTTTACCGTCACTCAAACCACGTATTTAGGTGGGGCCCCCCGAGGTTTGGGAGGGCCACACTAAGAGTCACTATACTAAAAATTGAATAAACGCTTTCCTTATTTAGGAGATGCTGAACCAGTATGTTCTGCTAACCAGTTAGCTAGCTATGATCTTATCACTCCATTGGCTAGCTATTTATTTTGTCTTTCAACCATCTGGATCTTTTCATTGGGGCCCCAGAAACAGCAATTATTTAATTTGTGCCCGGATGGCCTGAACGTAAACGCTATGTGATGAGATGTAGCAGCGCTGTAAAGGTCATCATCTGTAGGACCAGCTTACTTGGCTCCGCCCCTTTATCTGTTTACCACCCATCCCGACTGAACGGTAGATTCATAGCGAGCTCTGGAGCCCCCAGCAGCCGCATGAGCATTTATTCCGAGAAAAACAGCCGTTCTGCTTACCCTGCAACCCCACAGAGGGAAACAACATTCAGAGCACCGTGTTCTGAGAATAATTCAGAGCAACAAGATACCAAACCTTATACAATTCATAAATAACACCCTATGTGGTCTCAAGAGGCATCACTCTCAAATGCCAGCTTATCTTATTTTTTTATATGTTTTTTTTCCATTTAAATTTGTTCCTGTTTCTGTTCCTGTTCTTGCAGGGCCTCACAGTGTGACGGTTTTTGCTCTGGCCTAGCTTTTTAGTTAATTAACCTTTTTCTTCCCTCTGATTGAGCTGTTGCATAAATTAAACGCACAATTTAAACCACGGTAGGCAAAATGCATTCGTTTGCCTCGGCTATATTAACTCGATCTGCTGCAAAGTTTCATTTTGCTAAAATGAATTTAATTGTCATAGAAAACTGCTATGGGCAAATTATTACATTTTTAGTTAAAATACTTTAATAACTTAATCACAGCCATTACATCATTGTTTAATCAACCAATCATTATATTTCCAGTTTAATGGCAAAAATCAAAATAAAAAAATAACCAAGTACTTAATTAACTGATGTGGATTAATATGATTCGTTGTACATGTGATTATTAAAATCAACAGCATAATCATAGCAAATATTATTGAATAATGGGTACTATGCCCTATGCCCCTATATGTCGGTGTAAAACTATATTACGTCCGTCAAAATGTGCCAACTTAGCAATTTCAAAACTCCTCCTAAAGCCCCCCCCCCCCAGTATTCACACCACCCATCCAATACAGCCATACATTTTTTATTTTTTACTCGACCGCTAGCACACATGGCTAATCAACACATCATTGACTTTTTTTAACTAATTAAATTAAAGTGAGCTGGTGGTGAAGTTTAACAAACACACGGAATGACTGGGGCACCCCTGCGGAGAGGTTTGGGAACTGAAGCGGTGTTCATTTAGCCGCCAGGAAGTTTTTGGCAGACAGGAGAAATTCTGGTTAGTTTTGATCTTACTACCCTTAATTTGCATACATTCTAATGTTAATTGTGTTTTCTTGGTCTAATATATATGATAGATATGATTTGTATATGATATAAAAATAACTGATATATACTGTGTATGATTATATATAATATAATATAATTTAATATAATTAATATTTTATAATATAATATATACATGCACACATAGACATTGCTTCAGCCCTCATCTCTACAAAAGAGACATGATAGATAATGAATTTTATTTAGATAGTAGTCATAATGATGATGATATTTAGATAGTATTCATTCCCCTTTGATGACAATAATGACAAAACTCCTATAATGAGTATTCATAACCTCTTTGCTTTGAAGCTCAAAATACAGGATTTTCCCTTAAAATGTGTTGATTTACTCCGCCTTTGTGGGTCACCTGCGGTCATTTGTTCAGTACTTACAAATTCCCCTCCTCCCGTGAGGTCCTACAGCATGAGGAGAGGTACGAATGGGGGGGGGGGGGGGGCGGGGCTTGTGAAGGCTTTGAAAATCCTTCAGAGCTCAGAGCGACACATTGCAGGGAAATGAGGAGAAGTATGAAATCTGCAGCCCGCACTTATCAGAGAAGGTACTGCAAAGCCAGCTGCCTCACTGAAGGAGCTTCAGAGGAAACGGCGTGTAGGTCAGGCGTCTCCAAAGCACGCCACCGAAGACGGGCCTTCTGGGAGGCCTGCGGAGAAGAAGCCCTGGATGACGATCCAAGCCTCCTCGCCCGAATTTACTAGGCAGCATCTAGAAGGTGCCGCAGAGATGTGGAAGCGAGAGTTGGGGTCCGGCGAGACTCAAGTGGAACTTTTTAGCCTGAAGGTGAAGCAGTGGCTCTGGCTCAGATCAAACAGCACTCTCCAGCCTGGTAGCTCCAGCCAGGCTGTGGAGCACAGTGCTGGTAGCTGCATGCTATGGGGCCGCTTTTCAGCAGCTGGGACGGCGGAAGGGGGAATGGGGCACAAAACACACCTAAACAAAAATCGACTAACTCCTGCCAAAACAGTTCAAACAGGGAGAAGACAGAACCACGATCTGAAGCTCACTGCAGAAGCAACGGCTTACACAGGCGAGAACAGAATTGAGATTGCTTGTTTCTTATACGTGTTACTAAATTCCTGTTCCTCTGTGAGGGTGTCTTTCATGCGATGGTGATTTTTTATTTTTTTTTAAGATGAAAGGGCTCGCTTTCTAGAGAGGGAAACAACACACGCATGAATAATTGAAAAATATGCAAAGCCCCTAAGCCTCAGATTTAATGGAAAGGAGTTGCCTTTGCCTTCTGCAATAATCATGCATATCTAATACCTGTACAGTTAATGATATGGGCCATTATGACATCATTATCCTGGCCGAAGTTCTATTATGGTTCTCCGGCACTGCGTACGAGAAAGAGTTCAGGGTTCTCAAAGTTCAAGCAGGGGGCGCTCACAATGATAACGTTTCTGTAGATAGGTGACAGCGGGAGATTGGCCGGTGTTCGCTATCTGTTGGTGCGAATTTAGCAATGCTGGCTAGAACTCGGACACAGGTGTTCCGATCGCCCCACCCCCCCCATGTCCCCGTTAGCCTTGGCGCGACATCATTTCCTGTTCTGATGCAGAAGTGATAGGATTGGCTGCCATGCGGCTGACGTTCCAAAAATGCAGGGCACTGTGCAGGAGGCAGGAACAGAAATCCAACGACGCAAACGCAAACGTCTTTCTTGCATCTAGGAATGGCATCGGCATTAAAATATAGGTATGTTTGAGGTATATTTAAGAGCGGTGACATCGAGTTTCCTGCAATCATTTTTGTCTCACACAACATGTCACAAGTGATGGAGAAATTGGGGATTTGAAAGCCTCGGTGGGCGGGACTACTGCGTGCTGTCAATCACTGCCAGGTTTGACGGGAACAGACGGTCCCGATGCGAACAGGCAAAAATAACCGATGAGAGATGAGACGAGGCAGTGACAGCACCGGCGGCTTTGAAGGCCTTCCTTCCCCTGCCACTCATTCTCACCTCTTTAAACAAAGATGATGTATTATGTTGACGCTACCGTCTTCGGGGTTGGGGGCGCCAATGGACTGCAGGGCGATTACGGACGCGGACCAGCCACCAGAAGATTACCTACTGAAGTCCCAAGATGTGGCTCATCCTGGGTAACCCTGAACGAGACTCTAAGCCTGAACTGCTTCAGGAGAATATTCACTTGAATAGATGGATACAATTGGAAATAATGTTGTATATAAGTATGTAGGACAAACAGTCGGCTAAGGAACTGGTTTTCCCATCCCTACAAAAGTCGAGGTCCATCACAAGAAGTAGTCAGGGACATCAAGTACGGGGAGATACCCCCCCTCCTCCCCCCCACCTCTCTAGTGTAGTAATAGTTTATGGCCAACAGGGGGCCCCCAAACCTCAGCAGCCAGCTAATGCGTGGTAAACAGGGCCACTGACTAGCTGTGCTCTCGAGGTTTGGGTATTGTGTATCATTCAAGAAGGACAAGCCTGGGGAGGGGGGGGGGGGTGGTTGGGGGACAGAATGGCAGGTAGGATGGGACAGAGGTGCCCCTGGTGACCCCGAAGGCGTTTGACCAGGGGGCGGTATGGAGATGGCAGCCGGGGGGGGGGGGGGGGGGGGGGGGAGAGGAAACTTCTGGAAGAGGTGAATTTACAAGCAAGGGCGAGCACCGAAGTTAGACCATCCGAGCGTGATTCAAGTAATAAAACAGATCAACACCAAATAACTCGACATTCAAGGTCGATTGCGGAGCGGGTCCCTGTAACTGGGCAGATATAAGAGCTCATTAGACAGGTTCACGAACGCCGCCGCGGGCCACTGACACTTAGCGAGAATTAAATCAAAGACAGAGAAAAACCCCATATTCAGCCATACTGTAACGTGGGCGTTTAATCCCAAGCGAAGTGCAAAAAGGAGCAAAAGAACTTATTACGGTGTCACATCATTGTTCCACACTCCAGGGTTTTAATGGTATTCAATTTTTTTTAATGAATGACGTGAAAAACTATGACACTATAGCTGAACCTTTGTTAAAACTGGAGTGTCGTTGAAGGCATGTAAACTAAGTTTAAATGGCAGTGCAGGAGACGCCCCCCAACCCCCAAAAAACCACCCTATATCTTTTGCCTATAAGTTTATGTTCATGTCTTATATGTCATGTTGATATGTCTCAACTTATATTTTGTTCAGTACTACTCAATAGCACTATGACCAATGAGAACAATGTTTCACTTCTGTATATTAGCCATGCATAATATAGGGTAGCAGTCAAAGATTAGGACACACCTACTGAAAATCTTTTATTTTATAACAAGATGATGACCCTAAACACACCTCGAGGTTATGTATGTACTGTTTACCTTATGAACAAGGGAAGAGATGGAGTGCTGTGACAGATGACCTGCCCCCCCCCCCCCCCCCAAAAAAAAATCCCCCCTGACCTAATCCCTACATAGCTGGTTTGGCATGAGTTGGATCGAAGAGTAAGAGCAAGGTAGCCAACTTGCGCCCAGAACTTGTGGAAGCTCCTTCTGGGCTGTTGGAGAAGAATCCCAGGTGGCTCCATCTGCAATGCTGTCATCACAGCCAAAGGGAGCTATTTTGAACAGTGTAACATTTGAGAAGATTTTGAGATGTTGAACACCTCTCTTGGTCGTTGCAATATTTGATGTCATGAACATGTCCCTCAGAATTGTTGAGCTACTCGCAGTGACTCACAATGAAGGTGCATCTTCAATGCCAGTGCCAAACAAAAAGCACCCACCTAAAATAAACAGGACGCCCGAAGCACCAGTGCATGGAAATGCAGAATTCTCCAGCTGCATTTGAATAATTCGTTTTTTTGGCTGCCTTTTCTAGGGGGAAGTTGCGAACAGATATAAACAAACCTAGAATGACAGGTTAAATTCCCCTCAAACACCTCACTTCACATATATTCTCTACCTTCCGCTATATTCACCCAAACCCCTGTTTCCTGGCAAGGTGTGAATTACTTTTCATAAACGGCGACAGACTGAACTCCATAAGTAGGTCGCCAGCAGGCTAATGAAAACCATAATTATAGGAATAATAAGCGACACGCATTCCCGCTCCCCTTTCCTCGCTTCTCTTCGCCCCTCTCATGCCTACGAGCTCTTTCTCTCTTTCTCTCGCCCAGCTAACACCAAAAGCGTGGAGTCGAATGCAAATGTCCGGCATGAATTTGGGACCATAGCTAAATGGAGAGCTAACCAGTACCTGTCGTCCCCTATAGTCAATCTCGGCTTTACTGAGAAACGCTCCTAGGAAATTACGGTAGCATGTTTTGATGGTCATCTCATGCTAACTCATGTTAAATGTTACGTGACTTGTGTTTCGTTTGGACCATTTGGGGAGTTAAATTAACAACCTCATTGTATTCTGATGGACAATAACAAGTAAGAACTGAATCTTGAATCTAGCCTTAAGCCAAACTTTGAAGGATTACCAACATTTGCAAACAAAGGACAATGACTCATGCGAGACTACTGACCATTCCACCTGTTCTGAACATCCCTCTTGTTTTAATTATGTTCAAGACATTTAAAAGAATATCCCATTTATTACTAGGTCTTACTATCTCGTCTTACACTACTCCTTAGTAAGACATCCATAATGAACCCGCAACACCTCAGGCTGAAAAAGGAACTCAATCTCTGCAGGACGGTCTTTGCATGCAGTCAAATGTCTGACAGTAGACAGCAGCCAGAAAAATATCTGATTGAGATTAAAGTTTAATTAACGGCTCAATTAGCCGAGGTAATTAAGTGCTTGCTTGGAACGAGAAGCACATTAAATGCCGTAACCCAACCGATGCGTAAAATGCCTCAAAGTGGGACCAGGGAAACCTCACATCAGTTAAGCAATATGATAGGTCAAGGAGATCCCTTGAATGATTAATTCATGTCTTTATTAACCATAATTCTACATGGAAAATTAGTTGTTGCTCCACTGAAACACTTTGAAACCACACAGTGGGTCATCATTCTCATAAATATGGAACTTTTGTGTCTGGAGAGTGGAGAGAATGTTTTGTATTATTTTGAATTACAAAGATAAATCTTATCACTGCGATCAGGACCAGAGAGTCCTTAAGCAGTGATGAAAATTAATAAGAACAGTCTATCAGCTCGGAGATCCAATTTTAAAAGTCTGATGGTGGGAGACGCGTGCAGCTTCCAGTAGGGGGCAAAGTTTCATTAGTAAAGTTTAATCAACGTGTCTCGAATTTTTCCCTGAACAAAACAAATGCCTCTCTTCATGCTTTGGCACTATGTATCTTAACGAGGGCGAGATCTGGAAACAAGTCACATCTCAAATGTAAGTTATTTGCATGGTAGGAGAGTATTAGGAGAAATTCCAGCCATTCATACTGCAGCTGGTAATGCTACTGACACTCGGTCAGTTCTGCTAGGATTCACTAATGGCCGAAAGACAGGAAATTAACAGAGTCCAAAAGCTCAGAAACAGCAATGACCTTTGACACCAAAGATTTTGCAGAACCAGCAATGAATAACTTAAGAATGGCAGGGGATTCTTCCTCCATTTGATAAGACGACAATAAACGATTTGCAGAGACGTGATACAGGATATTGATGCTGGACAAGAGTTGCATGTTAACAGTTTAATATCTTTCCCTGGGGCCCCCTGGGAAGTTCCATAAGAGATATTACTCTTTTGGCAGACTTTTAATGCAACTTTGGTTCACAGAGAATCAAGGCTCAGATGAGGCAGAAACCCTGCAATTCATTCCTCTCGACAATAATTTCCCAGCAAAATTCCTCTTATCCTCTCCTTAGCACTCATGACATCCCCCAACAACAGGTCTGGCAAAAACATTAATTAATAGTGGATCATTATCGTTTAAGATGGTTTCAAGGAATCTAAAACTGTTGAATGGAATCTAATAAGACATCTGTATTTTGCTAGGCCAAACACTGTCAGGAGAATCTGTTAATGATTTCTTTTTATAGTTGAGTTCTAGAATTTCTTGCTGTCATGGAAACGTTTGTGGGGTTGGGGTGGTTATTGTTTTACGCATGAACATGCAAAGTGACATTTTAAAGCTGCGGTCGCTTGAATGGAGTCTACAATGTCAATGAGAACATAAGAAACACAATCAAAAATGGCAAATGTGGTTTGGGTTAAGAAGCTTTTTATAATTCCAAAGCATGGTGAAATTAAACTGCAGCACATTAAATATGATCGTTGAGAATGAAGAAAGTGACTATGAGACACTGAGATTTTGGACAGGCAGCTCAATAAATCAATTAAATGGTTTAATTGAGGATCATGGAGAGCCTAACACAGTTGGGTGCAATTTGTTGTTCGGTACCATGCTCTTTGGTACAGCTTGTTTTCTGTTCACCAGTTACAGAGGGGTTTTATGGCATCCTGGAGGTTTAATGTGTATCAGTCTGTTCCTCGTGATTACGAGTGAGCGAGTGTAGGAGGGCGAGAGAGCGAGCGAATGCGCGGTGTAATCCGGGGGAACATGAGTATGATGTATCTCTCTCCTGCCGCGGGAGAATCGCTCTACCTACGTAGAGCGCGAAGGTCGCGGGGAAGTCATTTCCGTATTTGTCGTTTGTTAGCTCCTTGTGTTATTAACAATTAGACAGGAGCATCCTACGGCGAGGGATCAAAGGACTAGACGTCATCGTAGGAAGAAGAGCTCAGCAAGCCGATCCTGCCCCACAAAAGTTGGTCATTCTCCAGCATTCACATGCTTGTGGGAGTGTAAAAATGGTTGGTTCAGAGAGAGATAACCAATCAGATTGGAGAGGAGGTGGGTCCAAGCAATTATAGAAGGCAGGACCAAGACATCTGATTGATTGGTCCTACCTTCTCTAGTTGCGTGAACCCACCTGCTCTAGAATCTGATTGGTTATCGCACTAAACCAACCATTTTTCTTTCTGTCCTCAGAACATTTTGGTATAAATAAAAACTGCCATGAGCCATTCACCCGAAATAATAAATAATAATGAGGCTAAACAGAAGAGACGCCCTACCGGTGTGGTTGTACAAGTTTCTGATACGCTTCCATCTCTCCAGGTTCCTCAGCGCCACTGCAAATCACACAATTGGCCTTCTAAGTCAATGATGCCAGGGTCAAACCTGTAATAAAACAAGTTAGATGCCACACCATGGTCTCGGAGGAGTTATGCTGGACTGCAGTCACCCCTCCTTACACAAACATACAGTTACTCAAAAACGAATGGAAAAGATGTACTAGAGACCTTTTCTTAATTCTAGAAGATTCTATTATATAACGTCTTAAGGCACTTGCTTCAGGCTCACGTGGCTTAAAAGCATTTAAAGTGCACATACTTCAACATGGTCCAATTAGGAAAAACAAGTTGTAGAATAGACTGGAAAGGCCTCGACATTTATGCACTCTTACTCATCGCTTAATGTTTTGTGTACGACAGTGGTATTGCTCACATTCTGCTGCAGGTTGCAAATTAAAACTGCACAGATTATAATCCCGAGCTTTGTTGAAATTGAAATTTACCCAAAAACAGAAAAGAACGATCCTGAAAGGATTGTGGACATAGAGGGGCTTGGCAACGTGTACTCACAGCTCGTAAAACAAAGGCACAGTGTTCTGTACAGCAGGCCAGTGGATCATAATTACTGAAAACACATCCACCCTTCTATCTGATGCCCATTTATCTAGGGCAGGTTTGCTCGGAGCTGGTCGCAGGGACCGTGGACGCTGGACAGGATCCACACACTCAATGGACACTTTATTAGGTACACCAGCTTGTTAACACAAGAACCCTGCTCCACGAAATAGCCAATCACATAGCTGCAACTGAATACATACCGAACAGACAGGGGATGGAGCAGGGGTGTCGAACTGAAGTCCTGGGGGGCCGGAGCCCTGCACATTTTTGGGCTTCCCCTCATTTAACACACCGGATTCAACTCCTTGTGCTAATTACCACACAGCCCTTGAGCTGAATCTTTTGTGGTGGAACAGAAAAGCTACACAGGGCTCCCCCCCCCCCCCCAGGACTGCTCGTTTGACACCCCTGGTCTAAAGGTTCACTAATGGTGTGACCAAGGATAGTGAAGATGCGTGGTAATTGTCGGCTCCAGCATCTCAGAATCAGCCGCCCTCCTAGAATTTAATGGCACGATAAACAAGAACATGCAGTCTGTCCTGCACTTTTGTGACTGAAAACACCTTTTTAATGAGACGGGTCAGACGAGAACGGCCAGACTCGTTAAAGCCGACAGGAACAGCACATGTTCATAAGTAACAGCTCGGGTAACTGTGGTGCTCAGAAAGCCTTCCATGAACACAGAACTCACCCCCCCCCCCCCCCCAAAGTGGTTCTGGAGACTGAAAGGAGGGAATTCGGGCCTGGACCTACAACCCCGGAGGTGCAAGGTTAGAGCGCGAGCAAATGCACCGCAATCAAAAAAATAGCTGAACTGTTGAATAGCTGAATTGCATCTTTTAAATATATATATTTTTAAAATAAGCAGAAAGCACTTTTCTCGTGGGGGTCAGGATATTCAATTTAAAACCAGAGCATTTCTGTGATGGGGAAACAGTCTCAGTACAAGGGGGGAACAGCAGGTGTAGGTATTTTTGTACATTTCACAATAAAGCATAACACACACAGGGTAAATAATACGTTGCTTTTTTTTATGCATGCAGAGGCCCAAATTTACTAATACAGGCATGTTTGCTCTAACATCAATCCAGAAAGAACCAACGAGTCAACTGGCAAGTATCAAAAAAATACAGAGAAGAGTATTTTAATGCGGCAGAATCTACATTTTCCATCCTAACGCAACACAGCCAGAAAAAGCTACATTTTTGGAATCTTTATCGGTTACCATGGATACGACAGCTACCATTGATTAATATATGCTGGGCCTCAGATTTTTAAGCTGATTATCATTTCAGAAAGAGGGCTTATTGCTCATCCGCCATAAGACAATCATACACTACACATAATAGTTGGACCCTTACGTCATCCACCATGCTAGAGATTTCACTGTATGTACGGTAATTTATATATAACCTCCCTTGAAGTATGTATTGTAGTGAAGGTGTTACATATATCTCACATCAGGACATTCTGAGGGAAGTTACTGTGTAATGAAAGGAGCCTATTGAGTACACGACAAAAACATGGAGAACACTTCGTATGGATCTTGAAACCACAAGGAACATTGAAAACACACCTGTGTAAATGGCATTAGCATTACCGTATTAGCGTAACAAAGACAACACTGTGGACAACAGCAGCTGTAATAACACCTGAAATTCAAAAAGTTTGAGGGAAAACTTCGGCGTCTGGGACGGGTCCGGAAGACATTTGGCCCAGACCCCTTTTGATCAATGTGAAACTATTGATGTGGCTGTGAATGAAAGGAGACACGATGCGTAGCGGTCAGGCGAACGGCCATGTGAGATGCAGGTATTTCACTTGGCGAGAAACATTCCTCCTGCAAAAAGGTTTTTGAAGGTTTTCGGCCGGCTTGGGATGAAATAATACACCAGGCAACACCAGTAAACAGTCTCTTCTCCGGGATGACATTTCAAAGATGATTCTGTTTTGTCTTCAATTCTATCAGACACAAAGACGCCTAAGCGTTGACAAGCATATAGAATCAGGACCATAAATATTTGGACACTGACACAAGTTTTAATATTTTACCTGTTTTCTGAAATCTATTCCAACTGAAGTTATACAATGGGCATGGACATAAAGTGCAGACTCTCACATTCCATTTAAGGGTTTCCACATTCAAATTAGATGAAGGGTTTAGGAGTTTCAGCTCATTAACATGTCCCACCCTCTTTTTAAAGGGACCAAAAGTAATTGGACAATTCACTTAAAAGCTATTTCATGGACAGGTGTGGGCAATTCTTTGGTTCTTTCATTATCAATTAAGCAGATAAAAGGCCTGGAGTTGATTTGAGGTGTCTTGTTTGCATTTGGAAGATTGAGGTGCGAACATACAACATGCAGTCAAAGGAACTCAGTATGCAGGTGAAGCAGGACATCCTTAGCGAAAACAGAAAAAAACAATTGGAGAAGTTTTCCCTGACCAATCAGTTTGCTACATCCTAAGAAAGAAAGAAAGCATTGGTGAACTCAGCAACGCAAACAGGCCTGGACGTCCACGGACGACAACAGTGGTGGATGATCGCAGAATCATTTCCATGGTGAAGGGAAACCCCTTTGTAGCAGCCAACCGAGTGAACAACACTCTCCAGTAGATAGGTGTATCAATATCCAAGTCTACCATGAAGAGAAGACTGCATGACAGCAAATACAGAAGGTTCACTGCAAGATGCAAGCCACTCATAAGCCTTAAGAATAGAAAGGCTAGATTGGACTTTGCAAAAAAACATCTAAAAAAGCCAGCACAGTTCTGGAACAGCATTCTTTGGACAGATGAGACCAAGATCAACCTGTATTAGAATGATGAGGAAAAAAAAGTATGGAGAAGGGCTGGAACAGTTTATGATCCAAAGGACACTGCATCATCTGTAAAACATAGTGGAGGCAGTGTGATGGCTTGGGTGTGCATGGCTGCCAGTGGCACTGGGTCTTTAGTGTTTCTTGATGATGTGACACAGGATGGAAGCAGCCGAATGAATGCTGAGGTGTTCAGAGACATCATGTCTGCTCAAATGCAGCCAAATAGATTGGGCAGCGTTTCATAATACAGATGGACAATGACCCATAACTCACAGCAAAAGCAACCCAGGACTTTATTAAAGCAAAGAAGTGGAATATTCTCGAATGGCCGAGTCAGTCACCTGATCTCAATCTCATTGAACATGCATTTCACTTGCTAAAGACTAAACTACAGACAGAAAGACCCTCAGACAAACAGCAACTGAAAGCTGCTGCAGTAAAGGCCTGGCAGAGCATTAAAAAGGAGGAAACCCAGTGTCTGGTCATGTCCATGAGTTCAAGACTTCAGGCAGTCATTGCCTGCAAAGGGGTTTCAACTAAGTATTAGAATTTAACATTTTATTTGCAGTTATATTAATTTGTCCAATTACTTATGAGCCCCTGAAAGGAGGGGATTGTGTAGAAAATTTACTTTAGTTCCCCACATTTTTATACAATGTTTTTGTTCTACCCACTGAATTAAAGCTGAAAGTCTGCACTTCAACTGCATTTATCGTGTTAATGTACAGAACGTAAAAACTGAAAAACTTTGTCTCTGTCCAAATATTGTCCTGACTGTAAATTCCAGCTCATTTACTGTATGTGTTGTTGCACCAAATTTACTGCAATTAAATAATTTGTTGTAGACAGTAAACCTGAATTAAATGGGTAATCGAAGGGAGGAAAGAGTGTCAAAAAGTCTATACTTTCAGAAAAAAAGAGTACCAATTTGTACCTTTGCTTGTCACTGGGGATGTTCCCTCAAGGGTCTGCCAATTGTACCCTTGAGGGTCAATTATATAACTGTACCTTTTAAGGTACAGAAATGGACTCTGAGGAACATCTCCGAGGTACAAACAGCATTAATGTACCCCCAATGGTACAATAATGTTCCTCATCGTCCTTTTCTGTATCTTAAATGATACGTTTACCCTTCAGGGTACAGCCATATCATATCATACAAGCAAAAGTACAAATTGGTAATCATTTCTCTGACAGCATTGAAAAGTCTAGAAAACATAATCCTATTGAATGAACTCCTTGTTTTTTGTTACGTAGGCTCAGTTTCTTCCCCAAACAGTTCCACAGTGTTTTTAAGGATCATCAACAATTCTGTAAAAAAAAAATATATAATAAAAACAACAAACTGTTTTTAGAGAAACGGAGCTGACTTTCACGTTCTGCCTTTATGGTGGTTTTGCGTTTCACTGAGGCTTTTGGAGAAGGACACACAGCGAGGGAGCACCAATGGGTGACAGATTTTAAACAGTACACCTCTGAATAAAAATAACAGATTCTACGAAATGACTGTGGCCCACCCACAGTTTGTTTTTGCTGGCAGACCAATTATGCGCTGAAATATATGGATGCATTTGAAGTCTTTTTGCTATGTGTTTGTTAGAGTATGTTGTTTGTTAAATGTGTTTAACGCTTCTTGTTTACAGTTCCGTGGGGATTCCTAAATGGAATGAGGACTATAAAATGTTTCCAGTGGTACGGAGTACAGGAGAAATGGATTTAACGGCACAATAATGGATTTTTCGGTCCTCAAACGATATTTGAACTCAATACGCTGTTTTGTCCTCGGAGTTGGCGTCTCTCCTGTATGGGAGGACAATCAACAGAGTTTAAAGTCATAGGAGTACTCTGTCCAGGCCCTTCGAGTCACAGAATGATGTAATTTCCTTTCTTGGCTCAAAGGAGATAGATTTGTTTTCACAAAACTTGCCTCCCTGAGACTTCAGATGGCAAACTTAGCAGAGAGCTAAAGTACGCTAAAGGCTAAGGAGGTGTATCGTCGAGGCCAGAGGCCTTCCTAGAGATATCCACTCTCCCCTTTCTCACTCAAACCCCCTAAGGAAGGCATGTAGTTGCCCCATAAAAAAGCGTCAAGCACGTCCCCTGTTTTAGGAGGGAGAGGGGAGGAGAGATTAGCATTCAGGAGAAGCAAGGCTGAAAAAACTAGCCTTGCCTCAGCAACGCCCTTAGAAACAGTGCCAGCGAGTTTCATCTGTTTCTTGTGTTACTCCTGGTGAGATTTGTCATACGTCGTTGCTAACGGTTTTCCTTCACGCCACTTCTCTTTCATTACGCTTCGTTCTTCTTCACAGTAACAAAACACAGCTGTCACATGGGAACACGTGTTTTCCCTCCAAAATATTTACAACGTGCAGTCCGTAAGAGTTGCATTGATGCTCGCTGGTAATTCTGGCAAGCAGTCCGAATAATATAAAACAGACCACAAGATACTACATTACACGTTTCTATGTATTATAAATCTCCTACGAAACAGAAAAGGAAAAAAAATATTGTTTCACAAGACCCAGATGACTCGTCGGAGAGAGTGTGTGACTTTGCCGTGTGATTAATCTCTGTGAGCCGAATGTCATCCTGACAGGTGAGATGAATAAGGTCGGTGGAATATGACAAGGGACAGCAGTGCTTATTCGTAGTATTATCAAATGGCAGGGAAACAGAAGGAGTGATTAACATCGGCTCTGTCCGTCAGCCACAGTCAGGAGGTAAAGAACATTCTGTGAGCCTTTCTTTCGTTGATTTGAACCCCAGACTCATTGCTAACCATTGTTGAGTTTGCTCTGATGGTTTTGGGAGGTTGGCAGAGGGACTCAGAGGAATGGTAAAATACAACCCTGACACCTCAAAAAACCTTTTCACTGAGCACACATCGTTTTGGGAACAGCAGGCATATCGAATTCAGAGATCATTCTTGTTAGTGTAGCGCAACAACGCCAAGCATCAAATGCCTCTTCTGACGTCCCGTAGAGAAGGCTGACAGTGCAAGTTTCCTGGTCGATGGGCGTTTTCGGCTCAGCGCTTGGCATTCGGCAGTGGGACTGAATTATTCAGAGCTGTCTGGTGAGCCGGCGTATCAGCCCAGCTTTTGCACCTTGCAGGTTTACGAGCAATGTTTGTTGCGTTTGCTCTTCAAACAATGGCGAAGATTTGATTTAGTTTTTTCTTTAGTCCGAAACGCTTTTTTGTTTTTTTGACATTCTAAATGAAAAATTCTTTAACTGCATCCTATCCCATGTTAAATAAACATACAATAATGCATTTAGTTGCTCCTTATTCACTCTGAATCAATCAATAGGGGCGGCATGGGGGTGCAGTTGTTAGCGCTGTTGCCTCACACCTCTAGGACTGGGGTTCGACTCTCCGCCCCAGCTCCATGTGTGTGAATGGTGTGTATGCCCTGTGATGTTGTGGTGCTCCATCCCGGCTTATTCCCAGCCTCACGTCAACAAGTTCTGAAATCCTAAATAGAACAAACGGGTACAGAAAACGGATAGAATCAGTCAGTACAGAGAAATGCTTTGTAATCTTTTCAATTTATTGTTTTTTCTCTCTCTCTCATGCCTTGTGGTTTTAATAAAACAAAAACAACAGAGGTTCATTACCCTAATAAGTTAATTTGCCACTCAATAGACCACCTCAAACTTGAAAAAGCTCTAGTTATACTATATTGCTTGACCGTATGAAAGGTTTAAACTCGCCTGATAGGAAGGTTGCATAAGGTTCATAAACAGACCAATCCCTGTCCAGCTGGAGTCATGTGATCTGCTGTTGTTGTCTTTTTTTTTTTGTGCATCCAATAGGAAAACTACCTTTGACAAGTCTAGTATAAACTGGCCAAGGAAGCCCACAAAGCCAGCACACAAACATCTGGCAGGCACATTGCACAACTCGCATGGAGAAGGGGGCGAGAATCTCTATGGAAACCTCAAAAGGTGCCTCTTGCCATCATTCCTCTTCATTAGCTCCATTAATGAGGCGCACGGGCTAGACGCCCCCCCCCCCCTCGTGATTTTTCAAAGAGTCTTGGAGAAAAGGGATAAATGTATGATATGAAGGTGCCCGGCTGGGAAATCGATGGAGGAAAGTATCTCTGAAAATCCTCCTGAATATTCAGAACATGCATTATTAAATAAGGGTGGCACTGGGCCTCAGTGGGTATCACTGGTGCTTCACGCCTCCAGGTTTGCAAGCTTGAAGTTGCATGTTCTCTCTGTCATATGGGTTCACTCCAGCAGTCCCAAGACCTGCACTTTGGGTAACTGGGGAGTTTATAACTTGCTACCATGGAATGGCACAGCCACAGCCTTATATCCTTCTAGAATGGGCTCCAAGTCTCCCATGCGACCCTATCCAAGATAAGCAGTTGGAAGATGATTGGATGGACATTATTAGATAATAATAATAAGCCGAGGTTTCTGGCTCCAAGCCCTCCTAGCTCATACAATTGAGAGAGTCTTAGATTTTCCTAAGACAGAAGAACAATTTCTTTGGACTGAAACAGAAGCAGTTCCAGGAGGCCCAACAAGGCTCATGTTGAAGATGATTCTGAATGGGTAGACATAACACGTGTTTGTCCACTATGAAATGCCAGAACTGTTAAACATCAAATATGTCACATGTAGGTGTTTTCAAACATTTCCCAGGCTGGGGTTGGGAACGTTCCCCAAAAGATCTCTAAGAGGACTAACCCCTCAATGCACATTTTGGCATTCGCCCGAACACTGTTGACTTCTTGTTTTAAGTTCACGGAGTCTGGTCTGTTTCCAGAGAGCTGCGTGTATTTTTATCTGCTTTCCCGGCTCTCATCGTTCACATGACGCTTGTCGGCTGTTTATTTTCAATCCCTAACTGTCCACTTCCTCTTTTCTCTTTCGCGTTGGCTCACGTTTTGATTTTCGTCAGGCGCCCCTGAACAAACACCCATGCACAGTTTTGTTACTTTGAGAAAATCAGCACAGAATTTCTTCCAAATGAAACTTTGGGTTAGTATGTAATTGAGGCATAAAGGAAAAACTCGTTTCAATCAGAACGACTCCTGTAGAAAAAAAAAGTGCCTTGATTTGTAACCGGCTGTATTCAAATTACCGCAGCTACCTATTTACCACCCATCGATCCTGTACAAACCCTAATCCAGGTCCTATCGCCCGAAGCACAGGGGGCGCCGTGGACAAGGTGCCCAGAGGTTCCCTCTCTTTGCAGCACCTAGTTGAAACTAAACATAAAATGCTTGAACATAGTGCACAAAGACAAACATGCTTATAGTGCCAAACAGACAAGGTGCAAAGATCACACACAAACAAAATAAGCATGCTGCAAACAAATTTAAACAAATTGGCAATGTTATACGTGCAATAGATGAAGAGATGAACTTTCACAGTCATGTGACGGCGTAATCCGGGCCTTGTGTTCCAGTGCTGTTGATGAGGAAAATTCCAACCTGGAATGACGTTCACAAGTACTATGCACATCCAGGTTTAAATAAGGTCTGGATAAATTGGTGGTATTTATTAGCCTTTTTTTAAAAATCAGGCTTAAATTTCAGTAAACAGAACTGTTACATAACGTTAAACATCCTCAGGAACGGATGGACAATTGAGGAATAATATCCCCGCCACTCCACTCGACGTTCCAGAACACTCTCTGGTCGCACTGTGTGTAGCTCCTCTCCTGATGGCCTCCTGCAGGTGTTTTCCAGATGAAGGTGTTCTTCAGTTACCAGAGGACCTTCACTTCTAATCAAGTTCACCTGCATTTCCTTTAACCCTGTTCCTGGCATAGAGAGGCACTTTAAACTCGTACGCCTCACAATTACGGCGCGAAGCACAACGTTAATACCGCTAAACGTATATGGACACCCGACGCATTAGCCGGCCGCTAACAGCCTTTCCGCGATTCCAATTTTGTGCTTCTTGCTAAATTAACGGTGGGTTCATGGTGTTAATTAATTAGCGGAGGGTTAGTTAATTAATGGTAGGCTAATACTGTGTTAAGAGACCCCAGCTACGCTCCCTGCATTATAATTCAATCTGCTTGTTGTAATTCAATCTGCAGATTGGCTCATCAGAGGGAGCTACAGTCGTCGCTTGTTGCCAGGAGGCTTTTCCTAATGGTGTCTCAACAGCCTGTGAGAGGGAGATCTTGGTGAAAAGCCGTGTAATTAAGGCTCGGGCTTTTTTTTTTGTCTTCTGAGACTCGCTCTGCTGCTGGAGTCGGACTCCCTAATGGCAACCCGTATGAGTCATTTTATGGGCAGAAGCGGTGGATGTGGTGGGTCTCCCAGAAGCTACCTGTAATGACTTGAAATAGTGAACCTGAAGTGCTTATTTACACTAAGGTTTTCCTTTTACACAGATAGCCGGACAGGAATTCTTAGCGCACTTCACAGGCAACTCTCTCCTTTGTAATACCGTAATTCTGCTACCTAAGTCTCCCCCGAAATGTCACTCCTCTTTAATGGTCCATCTTTTGCTCTTAGTCGCTACAGTACCGTTCACAGCCATGGCAAGTGGGCCCAGCAGACGAATCGGCACTCTCGTGACAGGCACCGTTTTTCGGATCGGTTCGCGGACGAAGCGGTGAAATCTCATTTCTCATAATAAAAGTATGTCCGGTGCTTTTTGTTTTTGAAGTCTATCATCTAGGTCTGTACGTCAGACGTACACACACACACGTGTGTTTCTCAAGGTGACACATGTCATAGGGCTGATCGCGGGAGTACGGGTTTCCGTGATGTGGGGATGAAGGGCCGTCGGCACTCCTGCTTTTATCGGCCGGGGCGGGATCTTTCATTTTCCCTGTCGCTCTTGACAAATAAATGTCCACGTTGGACGAGTATTGAGCCGTGGCTCTCGCAATCGAAAGGGAGGCAGATGAGAGCGAGACAGACAGAGAGAGAGTGAGTGTGTGTGTGTGTGTGTGAGAGAGAGAGAGGGAGAGAGAGAGATTGAAGGCATTGGGGTTTATGTCTCAGTGCAGCCTGCAATGCCATACCTGTCAGATTCCATAGCATCCCGCTGACGGAGCCAATGATAGACTCAGACGCCACTAATGGGCAGTTTTTGGCCCCCGTACACCGCGAGAGTACCACTTGGCCCCCAGGGGCCCGACGCGTCGCCCGGGAGACAACGGGGATTGACGTGGCCGTTAAATGATTTTGCTCGCGGGCGCACCCAAAGGGCCCATCACGTTCGCTAAGTGACTCGACGTTTTCCATTTCTCTGTCGACACAATAGAAAAGAGCAGGGGATTATGGGAAGGATAACAATCAGCCCAAGCTGTTGTTGAGGTCTAGTGCCAGGCTGTTGCCCTCCATCTTCGGGAGCTGCTCGATCGACGTCTGTCTGAGGGTCACCACAGGGCACCTGATCCAGGCCATTTCAGCATTAAGGAGGGGGGTGTGGTTCACTGGCTTAGGATGCTTTGCCTGTGAACCCAAGGTCTCCAGGTCCTCTGGGTGATTTCACCATTGCGCCCCTGAGCAAGGCCCTTAACCCCTCGATTGCTCCATGGTCTGCTTGACCCTGATTTCTCCAAAGAAAATAAAGTTTGCTGCTTTGGATGAAAGTTTCTGCCAAATAAACATAATATAAATTAAAGGAGCTGGCGCTGACACCCATGCAGCCAGGACTCCCTCCCCAAGCTGGGAATCTCTGCTCGCTGCATTCTGATAATTCCAGCCTCAAAACTGCTAAAGTGATTCAGCCACAGAAGGGAGATCAGATCAGCAGAGACTCGCAGGCAAATTATTTTAGCAATTAAAATGAATATTCTCCACTCCAAGAAACGGGAACACAAAGCTTTGTTTTTCGTGTCGCTGCTTCCCGTAGACATCTGCTGTTTCCTTGGTTTTTGTTTCCACACTGTAAAAACAGTTCTCTTTTTTTTAAAAAAAAAAAAAAACATTTTTATTTATGAGCTGAATTGGCCGCAGTCTAAGCAGTAAGTTAATGCAGGCCAGAATACGTCAGCGAGTCTGGTTTCGCATGCACTCAAGCAGTCAGAGATCGCAGGTCTGTACAGGACCACAAAACGGCACAGTTAACCACAGTTCCAGAAAACACTCATAACTTTATATAACTGCAGCCTTGAGTCAATACGATGACTTAATGTAATTTCCGACAAAGAGCTGTTTTTCACCTATAAACAGTCTTTGTAAATTTGTGGAAAGGGTTAATTGCTTTTTCCACATGAGAGTCATGCGGTCTGTCGTACATGCGGAACATGCACATAATGCAGGATCTTTCTGATTTTTTTTCCTGAGAAACTCAGAAATATGACATTAGAAATAGTTTGATGTGTTTTTTTAAGCAGCCGAAGATACAAAACCCAAAACGGCTCGCCGTCAGATACCAGCGACGGACAAACATCTTTCTAACTTAAACCAGTCTGACATCCTGACATTGTGTGTTCAACTATAGTGATTCCAGGGATCAAAAACAATCTCAGAATTTTAAGAACAGTAAAGACTGGCAGCCCAGCGCAGACATGATGGACAAAGCGGAAGACGCTCTTCATGTCAACCTCAGAACAGCATGTGATCTGTTAAGGTGGAGGGAAGACAAGGAATCTGATTGGTCCTCCCAAAATTTAGAGAGAAACTATTGGGGGTTAATGAGCATATAAATAAAGACCTGACAGGTAAGTGACATCAGCTCTGAGGTCTGTGCATATTCATATATGAAATGCTCCAAATGTTATGCTGAGGAATGTAATAGACACAGAAATTCAAGATGCTTTGAAAGCCTTCGTCCAAAAAAGTTCTAATGTTTCTCATGCATGCAGCAGATATGCGTAAACCATCTATGATTCTATTCTATTCTATACTGTAAAGGGCAGTTTTTTTTAATGGCAGTTACTTTGACAAGACCAGTACAGACAGAGAGCATTAGCAGAGTATCTTTAAAGATCGCAGAGTATTCCGGGCCATACACCCACCAAAACACATCCTCTTGGTATTCTCCCTGGCCCCTCCCACCACCATTAATCTAACCAACCAGGAACCAGAGAAATTAACAACAAGCTCAACAGGTCCACGGCAACAGACCAAAGACCAACAGAATGTACAGATTCTAGATTCAACAGCTTTAACTGCTCACTTGATGTATAAGTACTACTTCATTTTCATAATTACAATATTTAATCACAATCTATAACTGCACTCTAACCGTGTACTGGATAACAATTATGGATGAATGGATGGATGGACATTTGCTCACAACCCATTTGCACATTTTGATATTTCACTGTGATCGTTTTCACAGCACCAGGTATCCATCTATGTTGTAGGACAGGGTTATTCAACTCACGGTCCTCGAGGTCCGAGCACTGCTGGTTTTCCAGCCTTCCTTTACCTGTCGGTCAGGTGTGAAGCCTCTGACCAATCAGAATCAGTGATTATTAAACAACAGCCTGGGAGAACTGAAAACACGGCCTGGATTTGGAATCGATGTCCAGGGTTGAAGAGCCTTGTTGTAGGAGACAGAGGATCTGCATTCCTTTCCCACACCTTAATTGAGGTGGCATTATGGAAATAGCACCGTGTCTCATGTACCTGATTTGATATGAGAAAATTCGCAGCAAGTCAAGACCAGCACGCAATACATCAAAATACGACGTAATGAATTCGGAGATCGCTGTTACCTCCCCTAAACTTCTGTTCCGCCTCAAAGGCTGATTTGCATATAGGGAAATTACCGGCTTATTAATCTTTATCTAAGTGGCATGGAGCAAACTCACGGCTTTTAGATAATAGATGAAGCCTTCTGTACATGCCTACTTTGGAGATTTTATTTTTGCTCCTGTTGAGCGTCCCGTCTGGACCTTCCAGAAGCATCTTCTTTACAAGTCTGTAAGGATTCGCAGTAGTGCTGTAGTCCGGCATAATTACCATAAAGTTTTGTGTCCTGTTAGGGTGTTTACGCTTCCAGAGTGCAAACTAAAATGCTTCAGCATGCACTTCAGTGAAGAGAGGCAGATTACTGATATTACTCATATTACTCAAATTACTCATATTCATTTTGGTGAAGAGAGGCAGATTACTGATATTACTCATATTACTCAAATTACTCATATTCATTTTGGTGAAGAGAGGCAGATTACTCATATTACTCATATTACTCAAATTACTCATATTCATTTTGGTGAAGAGAGGCAGATTACTCATATTACTCATATTACTCAAATTACTCATATTCATTTTGGTGAAGAGAGGCAGATTACTCATATTACTCATATTACTCATATTACTCAAATTACTCATATTCATTTTGGTGAAGAGAGGCAGATTACTCATATTACTCAAACTACTCATTAATTTTGGTGAAGAGAGGCAGATTACTCATATTACTCAAACTACTCATTAATTTTGGTGAAGAGAGGTGGATTATTCATGAAACAGAGAGTGCAGAGGCAGGAAGGGAGGAGAGGATCATCTTTTGTGTTTATTTTCCTTACTGTCAATAGTAACAACCGGCGGTAAAAATGTCTAATGCAAAACAGATGTTGTTTGAAAATTGAAGACCGGTTGTCAGTTACAGCTGATCATAAAAATATCATTTGCTCTCATTTGAATTTTGAGGGCTGAAAGAACATCAGCATTGGAAATGGGAATGTGCACTGCACATGCAGGCTTGTAGCTAGGAATTCTGGGCCCCCTAATAAAATGTCACCTTTCAAGGGCCCCTTAAAGTGCCGACTCCACTGAATCTGCCAGGGTATCCACACCCCTACTGCTCCTCTGTGTACAAGTATGAGGTCCTCTGTGTACAACTATGCCGCCCCCCCCCCAACCCTGACCATCAGATTACAACATAGACAGGTGGGTGCATCAACCTGTTCTGTTAACCCTGATCCAAATAGGAGTCATTTTAATAGATATTCTAATAGGTTCTAGCAGTCACCTTGTAGACAGACAACAGGTTCTAGATCAGTGTTAACCAATTCAGTCCTCAGGGAACCGACATATCACCTCGGGGACCCACAGATAGCTGGGAGGGAGCAAAAACAAGGACCATCTGTGGGTCCCCAAGGACCGGACTGGGAAACACTGTTCTAGATCATGTATTCAATCATTACAATGCTGTTGAGCTTCTCTCTTCGTGTCTGATTGAATTTCCGTTTAGTCCTGCTCAACAAGGACTCCTCTGTTTTCACATTATTCAAAAAGAAGTTCAGTGTCTGGCATACAAATATAATAAGCAGAAGTGATTTTTAAAAAGTCATTGCAAAATTGCCGCAATTCAGGAGTGCAGGAACGCGTCGCATTTTGAATGCAGACAAGCATGTGATATTTCATACACGTCTGCTCCGGACAGAACATAAAAAAAAATATGCCCAGTCATCGAAATTAAATATGACGTATAAACAAGAGGAAACAAGGTATGGCACTTAAAGGTTAGTCTGTAGTTGCCAGAATAGCAAAAGTTCAGATTTTAGGACAACAATTTTACACACACACACACACACACATATATACACTACAGGCCAGAACTTTGGGTCCACCCTCGGATTAAAAAAAAATACACTGCTTTGTCAAACTTTTATTACAAGAAAATACTAGAAATAATTCTTTTAAATTTGTTTAAAGTATTTTCAGTATTTTATAGCTTGTAGTAACACATTATTTAGATTAGATTAGATTGACTTTATTAATCCCACAATGGGGAAATTTAGCCATAAGGGCTGAAAGTATTGGTTTTGAAGAAGACATATCAAGTGTGTCTTTAGTGCATTGACATTCGCTTTGTGTTGGAATTCTAGAACTTGATTGGCTCTTGACCTTCTTGATTGTGTCTTAATAAACTAAAGGATAGTCACTTGTCTGCCTTGTCCCAGATCAGTTTGTGAGAGGTTAAATGCACTATCTGCTAATCATTTCAATCTTCTGTTGGATCTTCTTCTGTATCACAACTAAGTAAGAATTTTTTTATAAATATTTGTTATTTTTGTGTGCGTACTGGCTAGAATGCTAACAATTGAACAGAGGGCTAAAATACTAATTTTGAGCGAAGGAGGGTTCTCTCATTGCCAAATGGCCAGAAAGTCAAATGTCTCTAAGCATGCAGTGACCTACTGTTTACAGAGAAAAAGGTTGACAGGAAGCAGCAGTGAGCGAAACAGTCTGGAGGCAAGGAAAGTGACATCAAAAGGCTGAAAATCAACACTTAGTTGTGATGTGCAAATCAAATCAGAAGATGGCTGCAGAGGTCTGAGTGCTGCGATTAATGTGAACAGAGAGGAACCGGTATCTGCATAATACAGTCAAGCAAAGACTGAGAGCAGCTGGACTGCATGGTCGACTTGCTACCAGAAAACCTTTTCTTTGTGGTGTTAGCAGGAAAAAGAGACTGCTATAGGCTAAACAACACAAACACTGGAGTATTCAGGACTGGGATCAGGTCTTGTTGACAGACGAAAGTCCAGACTTGGGTTGAGCGAGACCATCAAGTTCAAACTGAGTGTCTACAAAGGGGACAGAACTGTTTGCATGCTTGAAAAGGTGCTGGGAGGGTTTGGACAAAAGGTATTTCCAAAAATTGCTGTAAGGGAAGCTGCGGATCTGTGCTGCTGTGATGAAGGCAAGGGGTGGCTATTCATTAAATCACACTTACAATGTAAAGTAAATTATTACATCACACTTCAAAACCAGTTTGTTTTAAGTATTTCTAATATTTGCATGCAATAAAAGTTTGAAAAAGCAGTTTCTCGGGTCCCCAGAAAGGCCTGTGAATGCAATCAAAAAAGTAATAATGCCAGAAGTCTCGTATTTAGTTTGATTACTTATGATTACTTAGTTTGATTACTTATATATGCACACACATCAGTACGCCAGTATGCTCACCTCACAGTAGCTAAGGTGGTGAAGGGGCAGGAGAGAATTCACCAGTTAGATATAGGGGATGATTAAGAGGCCAGATTTGATAGGGCCACAGCGGGCAGTTTTAGGCAGGACATCGGGGTACCACCCCTGCTCTTTCGAAAGCTCCCCCGGGGATCTTTTATAACCTGAGAGGGTCAGAATCTCGGTTTCACGTCTCAATTTGCTAGTCCGAACTGCAGAACTACAGGTTTTGATGGTGGTCTTTCCGTATGAAGTCAAACAGCCGACATTAAGCGTCGAAATCTTTCAGCTGACCCCTCTGGCATCTGCAGCTTTAAGCCTAATCTATTTATGTATTTACATTTAATCAATTACCTGGCATTTTTATCCAAAGTCTTCACGTTCTACCAGCTTACATACAGCACTCACAGAAAAGGCTTGCATAATTCATAAAAAATATTGCACATTTATTGGTTTTTACCAAAAATAATTTCTTTATTAATTTGTTTATAAAAATATAAATGACATTATAAACGGCCAGAAGTTTTAAGTAAAACATTAATTTGAAGTAGCAATAATTTAAAACATAAATTGCAGTTCTGAAAGTTGTTCTGAGTTAAAAGTTCATTGCCAAGCAGCCTCACTGGGAGCTTTTTAATTACAATCACATTAGACACCAAACATTTGGGGTTTAGTATCCCTTTGGGAGCCAATGACTGCAATTTCAATGAATAGAAAAAATGGCAAGAAGAGAAATGAATGAGTCAGTCAAAAACATTGTGAACTTCATAAAAGGAAAATGTCTTTTACATTTGATATGTGCAGGTATGTCATGCATTGCTTGTCAATTGACTTTTGTTATGAGAGCAATGAATCTGCAACACTTTTACAGAGGTAAGTTCACGTCCCAAGACTTTCTGTGAGCATGGCAGCTTTGTGTGTTTCGTTGTCGGTTGTCATATCCTACGTAAGGGTACAACAGCATGTCCTGCCGGAAACAGTCATTAGGTCACCAGCTATGTCCTTCTCCGTCGTGCAGCCTGCTGTCCCCATTAGTTCTGTTCAATGACACGCAGCCACTGAACCTCAAGTCTGCCGGCACCGTAGCTGCTGTCGTGTGTTCGGCTGATGTCTTGATTAATTAGCCATAACCAAAGTTCCAATTATTGTGCCTGGCAAGTGGAAAAGTGAAGAAATTCCCAGTGATGTGTAAATGTCACATGAAAACAAAGCGACGAGGAGAGTTTTCTCTCTAACGAACTCCGCTGACCTCACCCCCCGCGGATGTGGCATGGTCCGTGATTGCACACAGATATTTCATTATGCAAACACAACTTGTCTTTGTCTTCTACTTCCTTCTTGATTTGATTGTTGGCCACAATACTGGAACTAATGGGCCTCAGAGAACTGTTGTGCAATGTGCCGGTGCAGTTCAACGCAAGTTAGCAAGATTGCCCTATAAAACTGCATCAGCAAATAAAAAATATACAGTTTTATGCAGAAATCCTTAATGTTTTTTCCTGCTCTGTGTTTTTAATTGCGTCCCTCTGAGAGGGACTGAGGTATATCTCCGGTCACAGGTTCGAAAACCTGCACATCTGTCTGCAGGTGACCCCCAGGGCCATCAAGCGACTGGTCTCATTTTCCCATGTATACTGAGTAACACTCTCTGTCATTTGGCCAAAAGTACCATTGAACTGAAAGTCAATAGCACTTCAAACCCAAATGGAGCACAGCTCCTCCACATTCTGCGTAGCTGTAGGACCATACTGAGGACACAATGCCCCTAAAATACAATACCTATATACCTACAGTACTCTCTAATACACCGTATATACTATATAATACCTATATACCTACAGTACTCTCTAATACACAGTATATACTATATAATACCTATATACCTACAGTACTCTCTAATACACCCTATATACTATATAATACCTATATACCTACAGTACTCTCTAATACACCGTATATACTATATGATACCTATATACCTACAGTACTCTCTAATGCACCGTATATACTATATAATACCTATATGCCTACAGTACTCTCTAATACACAGTATATACTATATAATACCTATATACCTACAGTACTCTCTAATACACCGTATATACTATATAATACCTATATACCTACAGTACTCTCTAATACACAGTATATACTATATAATACCTATATACCTACAGTACTCTCTAATACACAGTATATACTATAAAATACCTATATACCTACAGTACTCTCTAATACACCCTATATACTGTATAATACCTAATACACCATATACATGTATACTGTATAATACCTAATACACCATATATATTGTATAATACCTAATATACCCTATGCACTATATAATACCTATATACGTAGAACACAGAGTGACCAGAACATGCAGGGGTTTCCACAACAATCTCAAGGCTCCAAACCGTCCCTCACAACTGATACAGGACAATTTTGTCATCATTGCATTTTATTTTTTGTGAGGAGGGTGGATCAGTTTTCAATCCATACCTCCAGTGTCACCCTCTGAACTTATTAATCAAAGGGCAGCTACGGAACCTATGACCTTTTCCTTGGCTCTGCCCTCTAGTGGTGGGGCAGGTTTCCTGCACCAGTACCAACAGTCATACCCGAAGGCACAGAACTCTTTGTTCATTTCAAAGCACTTGAATACTCTTTAAATGATCGTACCTAATATCTGAACTCTTTCGTCTCAGCACATTGGACATCCTTGTGGCACCAAGGATGTTTTGGTAAATATTTCCTCTCATGATTAACTTTCTTATAAACTGACTTGATTGTTGGATCGTATTCTATATGCTGTGCAAACAGCAAGACACAAGATTACCTCATTGGTACAGCTGAGTGTTTCATCTTGCCTGTAAGACACAGTGGAATTTGCCTATTTAATGAATGAATTAGAAAACCAAAATTCTATATAAATTACCTTCCAACTCAATGGATACCAACCGTAATCCTGCTTAAAAAAAAACCACACATAATCCCACATAACTCCAAAAATTTAATTCTGTGGACGCCTCAAGTAAAGGAAAATGGCTCTACGGGTTGCCTTTAGTTACCAAAATCCCTCCCACACCAGACAGAGATGAAAGGTGAGAGGGAATTTGGACTGAGGAAATCATGAACCATCACAAAAAAAAAAGAAAAAAAAAATCACCGGCAAATAATTAAATGCAAACCGGTAAAACGAAAGCCTGAATGATATCCGTGCTTTTATTTAATAAGAGGCCATATCTGAGTTTTTCAAAAGAGGACAGACAAATGGACGCGACTTCTCGCCTGCCCTCCCTTTTGCCGAGATGAGTTCATAGCCCATGGGCATTCGCCATTTAAAAAGAGAACTGAATTCTCAAACTTTGCAGAAGTCGTACGGCGGGGGAGCCGGCGACAGAGGAAGGACAGCGAGAGGTGAGGCAGACACACTGTGCTGGCTGAAGGCTGCCGTAGGGGCTGCTCGCTCTATCGGCACGGCGCTGACTTCTCTGCCCGTGAGAGAAATGAGGTTGTTTATTAATCGTGGCAGTACTGATGCAGAGCTGCCTCAGGATCCAAGGCCGATGTGCTGGGGAAGTACAAGTTGAGGCTGTGGGAGGGGGGGGCATGTAAGATTCTATTTCCTTTTCAGGCTTGCTCTAGCTAAGGGAAAACTATTTCTTTTCTCTCTCTCTCTCTCTCTCTCGTTCTCCCTCGCTCTCTCTCCCTGCGAGTAGGGTGTCCGCAAATCATATGCAGACTTTTCGTATCGAGTGTCACTCGCGAGAGGCATTCCTCACCGCGTGCGTTTTTCACGAGGACCGATGCACGGCGGTCGTCTGCGCGGACGCCTGATGCCGGGATCTGCGGGGACCTCGGCGGGAATATGGCCCACACGGTAAAAGCCCCGCTGAGAAGGTCCTTCAGCGAGCATGTGAAGAACTCCACCAACAGGGCCTGGGACGTGTTCTGGAAGAGCGCGCGGGAGAAGAGGCTATCAGGTGAGCTGGTGACACTTTCTTAAGGCCGTGACACTTTGCCATGTCCTGGTCACCCTGGTTACTGGTGATCACTTTCGCCACACTGGGGATTCTGCATCTGTAGCTGTTGCGTTTCCATGATCTGTTTACAAATGCAGTGGAAAGCTTTGGACTGTTCCAAAAAGAGCATGCAACAGTGTTTAGTTTCAGATTTTCTTCCAAACTTAAATGATGTCAGGATTTTCGTAATTCGACGTTGAATTTTTCTGAATGACGATAATATATATTCTTTCTGTCAAGGAACTCAACTCAGTGGATTAAATACGGATGGTGAATTTGGATTTTGGTCTCTCTGCAGGTTGTTTCCAGCTAGTTCGTTGTGTAGTGCGATGACATCGCACTCGTTCAGAGTCCGCGTACGGGCGAGCCAGCGAATGACGTCCCGTCATCGCTAGAATGCACTAGAATGCGAGCCCAAGGCGCTCATGCCAAGTTGTGAGTTTGACAGCGGCAGTTAAAGGCCTAGGGGGTGACCTCGCTGACAGCTGTGTGGTCCTGGTAGGAGTGAAAAATAAGCGTCACTTTAAAGCTAATGAAAAAATATGAACTCAACACTACTTCAGTATTTACAGTTCCGCTGAGTTACACACAGCTAAGGCAGGGGGGGTGGGGGTCGAGCTTTTTAGGGGGGGCAAAACCAGGAAGTGGAGTCTTGCCAGCAGTAACAGGAAACTGATGTCCCAGAGCAGCAGGGGGGTCAGGGGGGGGGGGGCAAGACACGAAGAGGCACAGGGTAGTATCTCCCTTAAGCATTTCATCTGCACCTCTTTCTGACCCTCTCTGCAGCTTCCCATAGCTAATTTTCGACTGGGAGGAGTTTACTGGCCAGCATACATCAGGAACCTGTCTCAATATTTACTCCCAGGCCGAGAGTTGGCGTATCTGGGGCCGAATCTGGCCCCGGGACCGAACAGACGTCCAAAGCACGTCATCGGCCTGGATTGGTATATAAAACTGCGGCAGATTTCCCAGCAGTCCTGAACCCTACGGGAGATGGGAGAGGAGCCTCGCATGCTAAAATAATATCAATCAAGCTGGCGGTGTGGAGTCTGTAGCTGATAGCTAACATTCAAATAGACTTATATAGCTTAGGTGGTGGATTTAAGCTAATGTTTGACAAACTTAGATGCACAGACTGATTATGGTCTTTAGGAATGTGAGAGGAAGACTCTGAGATCCTGAGCCCAGATCAGCTCAAATCTCTCAGTGCGTGAAATCAAGGAGTCTGAGGGGGGTCTCTCAGCGTGATCGACACTGACGCACATCCTCGGACGCTAGTGTGGCAGGGGGACATAGCCCAGGTGGGGGGAGGGGGCTTTAAAGCTGGCCTCTGAGTTTTTTTTTTTTCGTTTTTACAACGCGCAGGGAGACTCCCATCGCTGGTTTCAATTTTCCCTCCCGGATCGCCTGCATTCTGGTGGTATTACCTCATCCCGGGTACTGGGCAGTGTGTTCCTCCATGCCTGTCATTGCTTAAGTGCATTTCACTCTGGTGGGGGGGCGTGCGGGGTGGGGGGGGTGTATTCTGGGGGGAAAAAAGGCCAGCAGAGCCCCATGCTGATTAGGGGGAGAAGCACTACCAGATGCCGTGTTCGGGATCGGCGTGAAAGAAAGCGGGAAGCGGGCTCGGATTACAAAGATTTTCTTGGCTGTCACGGCAGCGAGGGGCGATGTTACGAAAACCCGGCCCCCTCAGGGACAGAGTCCCACCATGTTTATACACACCCCACAAAATGAAGAAAATTAGATTTCATATTCTGCAGAATTAGCTAAGAATTCAGGAAGCCTGCCTTTAATCCCATTTAGCTGCACGATCCACTAAAATGTCCCAAAACACTGACTAAACACATCGTTAAACAAACACATTATTTTGGTGAAAACATCCCCAACCACAAGCCAAGCCATCCATCTAAATGGCATCCATACACAGGTACACAGTGGCATGAAATAGTGCCCCCCCCCCCCCAGGACTATGGTGTGACATAAAACAGCTGTGACAGGAGTACTTCACAGGACTTAATGTGCAAAAACACAGGACAGTGCAAATATGGCAGGGTAGTGGACACAGGACTTTATGTACATAGTGCAATGTGTATGTAAGTGTAACTGAATAAATAGATAAATATTAAGTTAAAGTGACCAGTGCCAGACCGGGGGGGTATTCTCAAGATAGGGGCTAAGATGGGCAGGTTTTTCAAGTATGTAGTGTCCTCACTTAGATAATTATCCGTTCCCCAAATTAAACTTTAAGGAGTCATCAAACACTCATGGGAGTTTTACTTATACAAAAATGTTCTGAGTGCAGAAGGAAAAATGATTGGTTAAGAGATATAACCAATCAGATTTTATAGGAGGAGAGTCCAAGCAACCAGAGGAGGCAGGACCAACCAATCAGGGTCACGGTCAACCCAGTTGGCTGGGAGCTGTTTTTGGAAAGTTTATAAAATATTCCCTAAATGAGATTCACATCTTTAAGGACCTCCTAGTATACAGATCCAACCAATCAGATGTCTTGGACCCTCCTCCTCTATTTGCCTGGACCCATCTGATTGGGCAGAAGGAAAAATGATTGATTCCGAGAGATCCCAAAGAACATTTTTGTGTAAGTAAAACTCTCACGAGCCTGTAATACATTTTCCTCATTAGCAGCCTCCCTTGAACATTACACCGTCTGCACTGCCGCTGCACCGGAGTTAAAGTTCTCTCAGGAACAGGCAGGAATTCTATGATCTATGATCATTCGATGCACAGAAAAGTTGCGTTTGTTTTTCGGGCTGAAGCATCCCGGGGCAGGTGACAGGGTGAAGGACTACGGCTGTGCCAAGAGCTCCAGGCCTCAAATAGACAACCTACTACTCAACGCTGGATCATAAAGCAAACCGGCGTCCCTGTAATCATCTGCAAACGCGTCCCAGGAGGGAATTAATCCCCCCAACTCAAAGAACTATCGCTAACTAATAAAACCAGGCCCATTGCCATATTGCCACACTCACATCTCCCATCCAACACACATCACTCACCGAAACACCCCCAGCCGATCCTATATAAGCTTAATGAAGCAATTAGCCTAAATGGGGCCAGCTGGGTTTCGTTAATGGGTTACCGTGGGTACGGGGCCGGTGATTGCTTACCGTGGAAATGCAAAGGAGCCTCTATTGTCAGCCATTGCTGTGCCTGATGCCGGAGCCCGATTCCAAGAACGTTCTCGTTAAAAGATGCATATTGAACGGCCAACTTACATCGCGTGCTAGACTGTTAATTATAAAGCACCGTTTTCCTTTTTCTTTGTGGATTCGCTCGACCAACATTTGAGTCCTTTTTGGCAGTAATAATTAACCCACTAAAGTGTAACTGAATTTTGACAGGAGGGATATGAAAACTACGGGACATTTAGTGAGAATTGGTTTATGTATTAGAACTTCTCTGAGTATCTTGCTTAGTGGCTGCAGCTTCCCTGACTTATAAAGCGAGACATTAGCCTCGTCTGAGAAGCCGACGTCAAGGTGACGCCCCCCCACCCCCCATGCAGTTACTCTCCCATTGTGTGTCCCGCTTCCGCATTTGAACCTGCCACTTCATTATACTTCCACATTATTCATGCTGCTGTGAGGTTCTCCAATCTCGGGTAAAAATAGCACTGGCTCGTGTTATAATATGTTGATATACAATATAGAAAATATTGCTGTTACCCAGTGCTGGACAAGGGTTTGGAAGGAGACGGCTGTCAGGTGACTTCCTGCAGCATACGGCATAAGGCAGGGGTAACGATAATAATAAGAATAAGAATAATCTTTATTTATGTAGCACTTTTTAGACAGAAAATGCAGCCCAAAGTGGTTCACATATATGACTGTAAAATGTCAAAAAATAAGCAAAATAAAATAATTCAGGGCCGTCCCCCGGGGGGGGTGAAGCTGGTATGTTTGGCCGGGCCCTGCATTGGAGGGGACCTGAGGGGATTCCATGCCCCCCGCTGTTCTGAGGGCAGAATGAAAATTTATTGGTTCAGAGAGATAACCAGTGAGATTGTAGAGGAAGTGGGTCCAAGCAACCAGAGGAGGCGGGATAACCAATCAGATGTCCTCTAGTTGCTTGGACACTCTACAACCTGATTGGTTATCTCTCTGAACCAATAAATTTTCATCCTGCCATTTTTGTGTGAGTAAAACTCCCACGAGCTATGGGACCTACCTCATTATGCCAGATGTTTGATCTGCTGGGGTAACTGTAGTACGCTGTGTGCTGTGTCAGCAGCAGCGATATCTGCCGGAGATGAGTTGTTGGGTATTAAAGCCATTTAACAGCTGTCCTCAGATGAAATGCGCTCTTAAACGTGCCGGGGATGGATGAACGCTTCTCCATCGGAATCACCTAACCTGTGAGGTTTCGCGAGCGGGTTGCAGGACATGAGGTGATCACGGGTCAGGCGTGTCTGCCATCAGCAGGCCTGTAATCAGCACCGAGCGTGTGCTGCCTTTATTTCCCGACCCCCGGTAATCCGAGCACACAGAGCAGTGAAGAGCAGCACGGCGCCGATGTCCTTCCAGTCTGGGAACGTCGGGATACACGCAGGGGTTGAACTCACATAGATACAATGCCAGTTTAATCTCCGCCTCCCACATGCGTTTCTAATGTAATTTTATGGTCTGTCACGCTGGGGAGGGCGCGACCCCCGCCCCCCTCATCCCATCGGCATCCAGATCTCACGCCTATATTTCAGCAAAGCCCCCTCAAACAGCGTGTTTATGAAATGTACTAAAAATCACATACCTAAAACCATTTTCACATTCCTGGTGCCTCTAAGTAGACCCACCCGCTAGGGAACTGGGCAATGAGAAACGGTTCTGTCACCTCCACCCTAAAAAAGGGGTTTGAACCCAAAAAAAACACTTAAAAAAATGTCCTTTCTTTAAAAGCATTACCTTTCTGATAGAACGCTGGATGGACTGGAGACATTTTTGTCTCTCATCTCCCAGCTTAATATACCGGTAGATTTATTACAGACATTTAAATAATTCAGAAGTTCTGATCTTTTCATGTGAACTGGCAGAAACCGGGGCTTGTGACATTCGCCCATTTCAGATATGGGTGTGGGGCTGCAATCCTCCAGTGCACGTGTATCAGGTGGAATACGGTAGATTTCAATCCTTTCATTGTCATTACTGATAATTATGAATTCGGCAGACATCCAGAGCAATTCGTACAGTAATATGGTTAAATGTCGCGGTGGGGCAGCCTATACACACTTCTTATGGCTGCCTATGTTCGCTCGGTGGTAGTAAATTATGCATCCTTCCTCTTAGACAAACCTTATTTCATTCCAGAAGGGCCACCCCGACTAGCTTCCAGAAAGGTCTGAGTTCACTATTACCTCTTTACTCCAGCCAAATGCCGGCAATGTATCGCTTTGGGACTCTAAAGAGGAAGATAATTGGAATCTGTCCTCCCCCCTCCCCATCCAGTTCGGCGTCGCACTATTAACGTGTTTCTCTGCCATTACTAACAAAACAAGCAGCTCGTAACAATGGAAACACTAATATGCATCTTACGATTTGTATGCGATACATGTTCAGCCCTGTCGATACAGAGACAACTTCTTCTGGAGCTCAGATATAGATTAGTTTTATACAGTGTAGATAGTTGTCCAACGCCTGGCAAATTGCCTATGTTAGCTGCTCGTGGTTTTACCTCAGATAATAATATTGTACCATAAAATATTAATTGGTTGTATCAAGGGGGCAAATTGAGTTCACGCCTCATTGTGTTATTTGACAAACAGTGCTTTGAGGTGGAAAAAAAAGGGAAAATCCGTTCCTCTTCTAACGGCACGGATTGACCGGGCCGGGAGCCAATCCCAGGCAGCACATAACCGGGGTAAACCAAGGATGGGATGCCGGTCCAACTCAGGTCACGCACAGCAAGAGATTTAGGCACTCCAGTTGGCCTAAGGAACTGCTGCAAGAGGATCTGTCTGCAGAACACTGGGGGATCTCCACTAGGGGGTCTTCACTGAGAAGCCAGAAATCACATGACCTCCACAGCAAGGCCCGGATGTGATGTCATGCAAACTTCAGGAGCGGAGGCGGTACCACTGCTAGGAGACTCAAAATCACATGACCTCCACAATACCGCTGGATATGACGTTAATTCGACATCAGGTACTGACTTTAATCATCTCTTTTAAAATATATATTTGCTTTTTCAGTTATATTAGTGCAATATCGGGAACGATATATAATAATCTCATTTAAATCTACGAGAAAGGACATTAATGGTCTAGTTCAAATTTGCTATTTTGGTGTGAAATTCTCACATCTACACAGTTTAATAATTATGAAAAATATCCGTCTTCATAATTTTAAAGCAAACATGTGCTCAGCCTACTGAGTTCTCTTAGCATCATGACCGGGTCAGATGTGTAGGTCATATGATTGCTGGCCCCACGGTGGAGATCCTGCTAGTGGATTCACCCAATGTTCTGAAGCCAGATCCTCAACTACTGCTAATCACTGAAGCACCGCGGCTTCAGGCCCAGGGCTCTCCATCACCGTTCAAAATTCATAAGCTTTATTGTCATTTCTGCAAGTACAATGACGTACTTGCTTGTGTACCTCCCTGCACACCAAAATGATAAAGAACAATAAACAGCAAATAACAGAGTAGCAAGAATGACAACGTACATACAATATACATACAATGTATAATACACATACAATATATAATATACAATGGGACAGGTTACTAGTACTTTAGCAACCAAGTAGCTAGTGAGTGACCAGCTGCGATGAGTAGTACGAATTGTATCGTATGGTAGGTGTCCTCTTTAGTACTTCGCAATGTTTCATTAAAATCGGTGCCTTCCAAGACGGAAATGTATCATAACACCACTGATTACACAACAGTGGGTTGTCAAGTGAGGCAGGCGGCCGAAGCTGTCAGGCGATTGTGAACATTCCACGTGACTCATTCCAAAATCCACAGGGTTCTGCCCAGAAAACAACTGTGAATCTGCGTCGTTCCTTCTTCTCAGACCTTCTCGTGCCCTCGGAAGCCTTGGCCTTCGGCGGACAGAGCACCGAGTCTGACAGGAACCGCTGTCGAAGTCGAGGTGGGAGACGCCCCCGTCGTTTGGCTGACGGAAGCCGAATGCTTGGCTCACGCTGCTTTTTGTCATCAGCCTTCATCAAGACCGAGATGCCGGGAAGAGCGTAAATTACCTCAGATCCACGGACGGCAAGCTATCCACCGGCCTACTGTAATTACGGATTTACGCGCAGTCAATTAAGAAGACATCGGGAGGTCAGAGTACGGTGGTGACAGCATTTGCATTGTCAATAACCATATATAATTCCATTAATGGCCATTTATTGCCAAACAGCTTATTTATTCAGCAAAGGCGTTTATTTAAAGCGAAGGACGACAGAGATAGCTTAGTGTCACTCAGCATTCCTGGAGCAGCTGGGATTAAGGGCCTCGCTCAAGGGTCCAACAGTGATATGATATGGAATTTGAGCCCATGAGTTTCCGGACAGGAGCATAGGTTCTGCTGAGTCATACACCCACCCATGCTGGAAACCCATTGGCTCTCTGGATCGTTTAAAGAAACTTGGCATTAATGAACCGTTCGCTGCACCTCTGAAGTGCCTCGTCCTCCAGTATCGTGAGGTCATCAGGACCCCCAACTGGAAAACACAGGGACAGGCCTCCAGAAACTCCCTTTCCCCAACGCATGTTGGTGCACGATGAGTGTGCATGTAATTATCCAGTAATTACTGTAGTGCTACGCCTTTTCTGTAGGACCGTCTAACGTACACGCGCAGTCATCAGCATCACGCACATGCCATAAAGCTAGGTGTTAGCTATTATAAATTAACTGAATTTATGTAAACTCGGGTCACCTAATTAGCCCAGGACAAGGTGCAACAAGACCGTCATGACGTACTTAGACAAGCATCGCGTCGCCGTTACCCACGCGCGATCGCAGAGGTCGTTCATCAGCCTGACGTGAAGCGGCGAATCCCTCGTCGCAGGCCACGCTCTCTGGTGTAGCGACTCGTGGAACATTTACATTTACACATTTAGCAGATGCTTTCGTCCGACGTGACGTGCGATTCAGGCGGATAGCATACTACAAAGATGTGGCTGTCGAGCAGGCCTGAAGGCCTAAGTGCAGCTAGGCTGACCTTCCAGTGCATGATAAGCAGCACTGGAGCAGGAGCTACACACACAGCTACACAAAGCAATCAAAGTAAGAACCTAATTAGACTATTAAATGGCCTGAAATGCAACATTAAGAACATTTGGAGAACGTCAAGAGGCTTCAGGCTACTACAGGAATTCCTGGAATAGATGGGCCTTGAGGCAACATCGATGGACCACCTGCAAACCACACGCCGTTTCCCTTAAGCCAAAGATCACCCAACCAAGCTCGACGCCTTGCCAGCTCTGGAATACAAGCAGCCCCCCCCCCCCCATTCCAAAATATGCTCAAGCTAGCCCCTGCCCTCCTGCCTTGGTGCTGAGGACTTCAAAACGCAAAAACAAAGCAGCAACCAAAAAAAAAAAAGTTCTCACACAAATATTTACTCATCCACCAACGCAGGCAGGAATCCGCGGGCTTATTCTGCAGAATTAAGTGGTCGCTCTTCCATCCTTCCTTTTTAATTCTAGTCATGATCGCTCTCCAGCAGAATGAAATCCCTTCTTGACTACTTTTGTGGCCTATCTGCAGAGTGGGTTGATTAATGATGTGCTTTCTCACTGTCATGGTAACGTTTAGGTGCTCTCTGCCAAGATTTCCCGGCACCGAGCTCTTCTGTTATTCATAATCCTACTCAGGGACTTGATTCTTCCTCACCCAGCTTTTCCATTATAAGCTACAATTAACGCACAAGCTCACGGGTGCATGGATAATGTCACATGCGCGGAGTGACACACTCCTTCTTGTAGATTTATTTATTTAGTTGACACTCTCATCCAAAGTGGGGTACATTTTGGAGAAAGCAGGGTCAGAAAATACCTAAAGCGGTTGGGGGTCAAGGGTCTTGTTCAAGAGCCCAGCAGTGAAATCACTCTGCAGATCAGGGGTAGGCAACCCTGCCCCTTGCATGCCGGTACCCTGCAGGTTTTCCACCCTATCTGGTGGGTTACTATCTGCCTGAGATCAGGTGTGGATGGAGAACCTGCTGGTCACCGGCACTCCAGGATCAGGGATGCAAACTGCTGCTGCAGACCCTGGGATTCGAACTGGCACCCTGTAACAATGCATTATGTAATAACTCGCAGAATGTAGCTATTTAAATGATGATAATATTAACAATGATAATGATGATGGTAATAATAATAATAGGGTAATATTGCAATACAAAATTATAATGTAGTCTATAAATTTGTAACATTTTGTCAAGTTATTACACAATGCGGTATTATTACATAATGCATGGTTAGATGGTGTGTGACAACACATTATGTAAAAACATCGCATTATTACACGCTGCAGCATTATCATATAATGCGCCGTAACACACCCTTCTGATCACATGCACAGACTCCTATCTCATTTATTACTTATGGATTTAGAATGATGTAATGGTCTTATTTCACTCCTTGCCTGAAAGGAAGCCCCCCCCCCCATCTCTTTTGATTATGCCCGCCCATCGCCCTAGTCAGACTGCTCCCCAGCTGATTAAATCAAACTCTTCATTAGGGCTTTAGTCTCACACTTCTCTGCTTCACAGTGGCTGTGAGGCCAGCCTACAGATGGGCAATCTCTCCCGTAGGGTTACCCTAAACAGCTGCAGATCCGCCCGTCCCACCACCCTAAACAACTGTAAATTAACCTCTGTACACCCCGGTGAAGCTCTCGTGTTTTTTTCCCATTCACATCAATCACATGAATGTAGGGCAGAGCAAAGAGAGTGGCTCAGACTCCCGGCCCTCTTACGGCTGAAGCGTGAGCAGCGTTTGAGATTATCCAGAGCTGGGCTGAAGTATCTCCCCTTGTTCTATCAAGTGCTCACAGGTACCTCCTTGTCTGGGCCAGGAGAGGAGGCTCATCTTCCCAGCAAGCTGTCTGGGTAACTCAAGATTCAGGTTTTAGGGGTTGCTTGTGTTCAAAGAAACACAGTGAAAGTCTTATGCCAGGGTTGCAGGGAAGGGGACTGGTGCGTGGGGGCACTACAGGGCAGACAGCAGTGCGACACAGGACAGACAAGCAGCAAGATACAGGAAAGACAGCAGTGTGATACAGGACAGACAGCAATGCAATACACAACAGATGGTAGCGTGGTACAGCACAGAGAGCAATGTGATACAGGACAGACAGCAGGGAGATACAGGACAGACAGCAGGGAGATACAGGACAGACAGCAGCGTGATACAGGACAGACAGCAGTGTGATACAGGACAGACAGCAGTGTGATATAGGACAGACAGCAGCAAGATACAGGACAGACAGCAGTGTGATACAGGACAGACAGCAGGGAGATACAGGACAGACAGCAGCGTGATATAGGACAGACAGCAGCGTGATATAGGACAGACAGCAGCGTGATACAGGACAGACAGCAGCATGATACAGGACAGACAGCAGTGTGATATAGGACAGACAGCAGGGAGATACAGGACAGACAGCAGTGTGATATAGGACAGATAGCAGCGTGATACAGGACAGACAGCAGGGAGATACAGGACAGACAGCAGGGAGATACAGGACAGACAGCAGCGTGATACAGGACAGACAGCAGGGAGATACAGGACAGACAGCAGGGAGATACAGGACAGACAGCAGTGTGATATAGGACAGACAGGAGCGTGATATAGGACAGACAGCAGGGAGATACAGGACAGACAGCAGTGTGATATAGGACAGACAGCAGGGAGATACAGGACAGACAGCAGCGTGATACAGGAAACACAGCAATGTGATACAGGACAGACAGCAGCATGATACAGGACAGACAGCAGCATGATACAGGACAGACATCAGTGTGATATAGGACAGGCAGCAGTGTGATACAGGACAGACAGCAGCGTGATACAGGAAACACAGCAATGTGATACAGGACAGACAGCAGCATGATACAGGACAGACAGCAGTGTGATATAGGACAGGCAGCAGTGTGATACAAGACAGACAGCAGTGTGATACAGGAAACACAGCAATGTGATACAGGACAGACAGCAGCGAGATACAGGACAGACAGCAGTGTGATACAGGACAGACAGCAGTGTGATATAGGACAGGCAGAAGCAAGATTCAGAACAGAGATCAGTGCAATAAGAGACAAGACGGTAATATAAGAACAAGTGGACAATAAATATGAAATGCATAAGTCAATAAATAAGCAATAAATATGTGATGCAATGGGGATAAGGATGTGCAAATAAATACAAAAGTACTAAAGTTTTGATAATGTGCAGAGGTGGGATGTTAACAACATAGTGGGGGGAACAGACTCAGCTCGCTGCTTGTTTACTGACCTGATGCCTTGGGGATAGAAGCTGTTCACAAACCAACATACTGAGTGTAAAACCCCTCAGACACGCGTTTGCTAACGAGAGTAAATATTAAAGATACAAGCCAATAACCTGCAGCAAATAGGAGATATTGTAATCAGGACAGCTGGAGATCTCGCGACGGTTTCTCGTAAACGAAAGGCAACATGCTGATTAAACAAAGTGTGAGGTTACCCTCGATTTCTCAATATCAGAAATAAAAACAGGAAGTAGCCACGCTCTGCGGAGAAAGGGTAGAAGTGCAAATAGGCACCCTGACCACGTGGAGGACGGGCCTTCTTCTGCGAGCAGGCCTCGCAAGGCAAAGCCGTACGGTCTGGAATGTCATTAAAGATCAGGCCGTCGCATACCTCTGTGAAGATACTCCTTGCATCCAGCTAGATGGAAAAAAATAATACATTACATACTCATAAGGGCACATCTACGCTAAAAGACCATTAGGCGCTCTACAGACACTACAGATGAGTGTGTTGGCTACATGCTCTGGGGCTGTCTGCTTCATACGGCCTACCTCTACTCGTTAGGCTGTCTCAAAATAATGATTTATATGTCTGTAACCTGTTGGTCATCAGTGCCTATTAGAGGCATCTTGTGGATATCTTTGCGCTAACAGTGAAATATGCCCATTTTGTTCAATATTGTTCATTTTGTGACACTCTACCAAGCAGGGCTAATTAGTATCGAGCTAACTGATCTAATCAAATTCATCCTTAACTCTTCAAGGGAAAAAAATGTTATAATGATGTTTTTTTTTGTCAGGGTCAATAAAAAGGGAAAATCCACACTTCTCACCCTTAAATTCCTTCCTCTTTTTGTTCTGTTTGTCCACAAAAGCCATTTGGCTAGTTTATAAGGCAGATGTGATGAGAAGTGAAGCCTTCAAACTGCTCTCTGTAGCAAACTCATTCACTTCCCCTAGCAACAGAACATAAAAACACAGGCATTAAGCCACTTGTTGCAGATTCTCCGTGAAGCATGAATTAAGCCTCATATCACAGGGGCTTGACAGACAAATGCTCCACTATCCAGTCATTCCACTTCCCGAACACGCCTTCTCTGGTACAACACGGATCATTCCTGATTTTCTCCGCTATCTCTCTAAGGTTCAGTGGTCAGCCCATCCAGCTTTAAGACACACCGATTTTTATTTTTTTTATTGCTTTTGCTGAATTTCTTTCAGGTTCTCATGGTCCAAATCTTCTTGCTTGATTACAGACCTGTGAAAATATACCCAGGAAAAAAACAGGACACATTGTATTGAAATTCAGCTCTTTCTGCATCTTTGCCCAGTTCACATTGTTACCACCAGGGGGCGGTGAAAAATGCAGTATGTCACCAACAACCGCAGGTGACAAATTCAGTAAAACACCATTGTCTGAGTCAATATTTCACCTGCAAACACCAAAACATAAAAATTCATCTATAGCATTGCTAATGCAGAGATGCGTAGTTTTTCTGCGCACATAAAATTAAAATATTTACTTACATAAACTAATTGCTGAATAAGCTACATCATCCTCCACTGTATATGCCCAGACTGAGAAGTCCTGCAATGAATGGTATGTCAGTGGGAACCATTATTTTGTTATTGCAAACATGGGCACAGATGTGTGCAGCTGTTGAAGAAAAACATTTTAGCCAATGAACCACAAACGCAAAACCACACACCGTTGCCTCTTTCCACAAATATTTAACCTGTCACTAAACAATCCAGTCTTTAATTTCATGGTTGATTAGGCCTTGAGCAGCTGCGTAGAAAATTAAAACCAAATGCTGCATGAGAGGCGATCTTGCCGGTCACAGCGAACCAACGCGCGCTGTTCCGACAAAGCATCGCTCGGTCTGGAAGAACTGTTGACTAACAACATGGCACGCATCATCTAACACCTTGTTCTCACCAAGCTGAGCATTCTGCCAAATAGACCTGCAAACTGTGTGCTTATGTCCCATTCTGCATGAACACCTGTTTACACATAATTTAACCAGTCACCTCCTGGCATCAGAGGCTAGCTTGCTAAATTAACGAATGAGGCAGTGAACATAGTAGATTCCCAAATATTTGTTATTAAAAGTGTGTTGTTTTTTTTTTGGCTCCTCCACTGGGGCACCTCAGCAAACCGAACGGTCCTGCACTGCCAATGTGTTGAATTCCAAAACAGCAGATGGTCTGAGTCGGCATCCTGGATCTGCCGAGAGCCTGGCAGGGATTGGATGGCCGGCCCGCGGCTTGTAAAGACCTCCGTGTCGTTTCGCTGCTGCTGTCGATGTTCGACGCTTCCCAACTGCGGGGCCCCGAAGTCCCAAGTACTCTGAGGCACCTTCCGCCGAACAACCGGCCATGATAATCGGCTGCCGTAACTCAAGGGGACGTCTGCGCGGTCAGCCAAGACAACTCTTGGCCTTAAACAGGCGAGATAACACCTGTTTGTTTAGCTATATAAACAAAAAAAATGAGCTCAGCCTAGTGTTACCTTACTGAATAATAACTAACCTTCCGCACTACAGTCCTGATAAAATGTGATGGAAAGCAGAACGGAAGCGAGCACAGGCCAGTTTTAAGGCAGGAGAATGATCCCGGTGACTGTAAAACTAATTTCTCTACATAAAAAGCTAAAGGCTCCTCCACACACTTGTGCTCTCGAAGAACTTACAGCTGGCCAGTTGCACCTGCCCTCCCCATTTCAACAGTAGGTAGTTGGTTAAAAAGGCAACTCAGAGTTAGCTACACAACCCACCAGTTGGGTAGAAAGGCACGTGAATGGGTAAGGGGCGGGGACTTGAAGCCAGTCGGCACTGAGGTTCTCCATGAATCTTGGAGGGGTTATGACGCGCGTGGTAAAGCCTATCCTGATTGTTGAAGATCAGGATTCCACTCTCACCCCGTTCCTGGCAGTCTTTCCTCGTAATTTCGCGATAACGTAATTCCACTGTAGTTATTTCAACTCCGTTCACAGGCCATGTGCATTGATACATCTGTTTCCAAGAACTGTCGCTACACAGTCATTCCATTTGACTGTAGTCCCTTAAAAGAATGCAACGGATAAAACATCCAGAGACAAATGGGGTACCCGCTGTATTAACGGCGCGTCATTAGCTGCAGTTAAAGCGCTCTTTTCACAGCAACGGATAGACGAAGATAAAATGGCCGGATGGCAGATGTGCGGATGGATCGATGAGCTAATTCGGTTTACTAATGTTTGCTTCTTAAGACCACTCAAGGCCTCATAACAGATGGAATACCATTTCAATTAGATGTGAGCAATACTGCCCGGGATTGGAAATTGAACTTTCTCCTGAACTTTGACGATAAAATAGAAGTCGATAAAGTGTTCGGCTGCAATGGGAGGAACCAGTGCCAGAAAGCTATTCCGTGCCATTACCATGCAAATGACACTGTCACCTCCATAGCCCAAGTCATCGAGGCTGATAAATGGCTTCTCCACATTTACCCCACTTGACTACATTAGAATAAAAATGCTTTTGTCCTTCTGCTTATCAAGTCGTGGCACAAAAGCATATATATCCATACAGTACTTTTACTCGCATACTCTGGAAGAAAACTTATTTTTGAATTGCAAATAAACAACAATAACTTCATTTCCAGTCCTTCCTATCCATCTGTCCATCTTCTAACCAGACTGGGCCACAGGGTAATTGCTAATTAGCATAAATGAATTTTGTTTGATTATCCTCTGTTTGATGTAAACAAGGTTTGAGGCTTTAAGGCTCTTTAACTGTCATTCACTTCCTACAAAGCAGACAAGACAACACATGTAAGACAATAAATACAGTAGACAACCATAAATAAATACAAAAAAAGACACCGCTGTAGACAAACACTTAGCGCTGACACAAAAAGACATGTAGCGTTTATAGCCTGGGGACGCCGTGCCTTTAATTTTTCAGTTAATCCTGGATTTGTAAAAGCAGGAACATAACCCGACTGCATATGAGCTCTTTCCCTCTGTAGCTGTGCACTAAGGCCTTCAGTTGGTCAGTCTGGCAGGCCTCAGCAAGGCTTCAAACAAACAAAGGAAGAGTGTCCCAATCATGCCTTAGAAACAGGCAGAGTCTGAGCTCCGGGGGTGTTTTTATTGACCGCTCACCAGAGAGCGTGCAACCCATCGGTGATCGTTGCTTTCATTACCACGAGCGTGGCCGGGAAGCCGCTACATTCATCACCATGACAGTGGCAGTGCAGGCCTGTATGACGCCCTTTCATCTACGCCCTGGGTCAGGTTTGAGTTTCAGCCCTGAAAATGCAAAACTAACATTATGCCACCTGTTATATCACCCCAGAGAGGCTGTAGTCGGGAAAATATATATCTAAAATTACACTGATTTATTAAAATTACAAAACGCTGAGGAAATTATGGAGGACCCAGTAAACAAAAGAACACGTTAAAATTCTTCAGTAAAACCCGGCTGATTGAAATGGCTGACATGTTCACTCTGAAACTATAATTAACATTCATTTTCAGGATACTGTCCTTCTGTCATGCACATATAGCTAAACCCTTCCTGCCATCTGCCAGTTTTATTACATTGTTGTTGTTTTTTCCTGCACATTATACATTCAGTATAACTCAGACATTCTCCTTCAAGAATTTCTTTCTAACATTCCCCAGCAAAGACAACATTATTCCTCTTCAGCGACGCTTCAGTCAGCCGTATTCGGTAGCACCGCTCTGCCCTTTGACCCTCTTATCCTGAGGTATTTGGATCTCATCTGCCCCAGAACTAAAGAATTTTCCCAAAGCCAGGAGCTAGTTATCTTAAAGGAAGTAATCCTATAAACCGGGCAGCACCAGGACCCGGAAAAGTGTCACGCTTCAGCTTGGGGAACGAAGGCGAATTGCATAATGGGGAAATAGCGATTTCCAGATAAGCCCGCATAGGGTGCAGCATTTACCCTCTGCAGGGGCGGGTGGGAGAGGACAGCAGAGTGTCGAGGTGGAATCTTAGTGAGTCCCTCAAAGACATTCAAGGTCATTTGACAGTCTTGACTAAGTAAAATCCCTCTGAATTCCAGGGTCTGGTTTCCGCATTGAAATTAACCCTCTGCTTCCAGTTACAGATGGGGATAGGGTCCCATGGATTGAAATGGATTGAAAGCGTTGCTTGCTTTGGATAAAAGTGGTCATAGGCTCGCATCTGCTGAACTAGCCTTGCTGATGCTGTCTTAAGAGAGAAAGTCGTCCTTCTTGGTGTGTGTGTGTGTGTGTGTGTGTGTGTGTGTAACTGCGGCCTGGACGTTACAGCGTGTCTGAGAGCTTTTTAGCAACCTGCATTGGTACAGCAGGCAGGGAATAGCCAATAGTGGCAGCAGGGGGTCCCAGGAGGATGGTTAACCCAAAGTGCAACGTTCGGCTGTAAAAATGAAGCAAAACGACCTAAACCATCAACTAGATAGTTTAATAATCACGTTGTCATTATTATTCAGTACTACTTCATGCCAGCAGTGGAGAAACTTCCTAAGTGCAGGACGCAGCAGGAAGGACAGGCTTGTAGCAGAAATCATTAGCATATTTCCCATAATCCTCAGTAAATGTGGGAGTGCATTGGGACCACGGTGTCCAGCCACATCTGCTCTACTGTTACAGGACGGGGACAAGTGTCTCAGAGACACCCCAAAGAGAACGGAAAATCGGGGCTCATTGGCGCATCTGCTCCTGGGAAACTGGACAATTTAGCATCATCAATTAAAAATAAATAAATATGAAATTATGGGGGCGCACTCAGCAATTTTCTCTGAATTAAAAAAGTTCTTGTTCTCTTTCTCTCCTTGGGCGTCTTCTTGAAATACCTGCTGTTTGATTAAGGAAGTGCTCTGCTCAGCAGCACTAAAGATAAATGTCTGTGTTCATCCTTCCCGATGCTAAACGTCCCCAACAGATTAAAAAATCGTCCCTAATTACAGAGGCAGCGCTATATTTTTTCACACTTTGCATAAAATAATTGCACATTATGGGGAAAATTCTTGTCGAAATAGGCATTTTTTTAATACTAGAAGTTAATTATCATGTGACATTCCCAGCCAATTAGGAGGAGATCACATGAAGAATATTTGTATATGGAATACAAAATGTCAGCCGTGTCTGAGCGTTGCTGTGATGGGCGACCCGGCAGAATGGCCAGCAGTGGAAGTTAATGCACTTCTGCAGCGTTTGGATCAAGGGCCATTGTTTGCGCAGGACTTGCGGCTTGAGGCATTACGAGGACACGCATGAATTATTCCGATTATTACGATGCTTCGTAAAGCCAATCTGTGAAGACGGCGGTACCCCCGTCAACACCAGCGTCAATAGATAGACAGATCGACAAGAACTCCATCTCGCTCCATCTTATCGGCTCACGAACACGGGCGTCCGCAACCGTCTAGGAGAAAGACTCCAATCTCATTATTTACAGACGGCCAATCAGAAGACATCTGCTGTGTGCCGTTAGATGGACGTGATATTAAGCATGAGATGGCATGTCTTTTTTCAAGCGGCGCGTCCCTGGCGACACGCGTCTCCTCCCCGGTGACGAATGGGCCCCGCCGACGGTGACATTTGCCGGCGGAACCAACGAAAGCCCAGACTGTCGGATCAAAACAATTTGGGGGAGTCCTGCCGAAAACCCTTTGTTTGCCCATCTCCTGTTTATACCCTCATCCTTTAATGCCGTGATCTTTAGTAGGTAATGATTTTCGATATTTTTTAAAAACGTATGACATTTTCATCAAAAGTGCCTCACCTTACTGACTAGCAGGGAACCCTTGGGGAGACGAGAGAAAGCTATTGGCTTCCTGTCCTGTAGGTCTCTTTATCATCTGGCACCAAAAGCGGAACTAGAACCCTTTTATCAACATCCCCGAAACATTTGGGAAGGCCGTAAAATGACATACAAATCCTTTACATCCTTAAAGTTGTATGATCATTTCCTTCATGCGGGTTACATTTGTACAGACAGGCGGGAACACCGGCCCTTTAAATAACATGGTGACTGCAGCCCAGAAATCCCAAACGATCTTTTCAGGCCTGCTAGTAACTAGCTATGGAGCAAAGAGTGACACCCCCTCGCCCAGCACCGGAGGGCTTGCCTGCATCATAAGCAGCTGAGGACCTGGGGGGGGGGGGGCTCCATGAAGTGCCCGTCCAGAATTTCCTCGCCAACTTGCCCACACCAGAGGCTGTCCCCCATGGCAGCAGCCAAGAGCCAGAGGCAAAGTGTCTTTGATTTGGCTGCTTTTAAAGGGCGAGGGGAGTAGAAATCTGGGTGGGATGAGCGTGACGAGGGGGGAGAGGGGAGTGTGACGCTGGAACTCCTCCACCAGGACACAAGTCGAAAATCGAATATCAGCTTAACATATTAATAACCTCTGCACAACTAGACACACTGACTGGCCCGCACACCTAACTGACTTTAAATTAGGCCATACATCTGCATATTAATACCAGGCTAAACGTGTAATAATCATTGCCGAAAATAACATGTACAAGAATATATATAAGAACATTACTACTCTGAAGAATCTATTGGGAATTAAAGAATTAACATTTAGTCTTTAAGCCTGTCTGAAGATATCCAAGTCAGTACAGTGGTGATAGGTTATTAGCTGTAGATGGCACTGTGAAACTAGTGGGAAAGATTTTAATATTAAAACCTTGTATTAAAGTGGTGTTTAATTTGATTAACTTTTTCAATAGGATCTTTTGTACCTGGGAGTAAGAAATAAAAACTTGCTAGATGGTGCAAAAATCCTGTGTAATATCCATCCATCATTCCTCTCATCTTTTCTGCCCCGTACTGCTTCATTTTTTCCCCCCACTTCATTACTAAACAGGAAAGGATTCCGAATGTGTGCTGAAAATATGATGAAGCCAATCAGACAGGGTGTGGAATTTCCTACTGGGACATGTTGTCCATAAAAGGTCATTTTGCAGACTGTGCAGTTGGTGAGAACTTCCCCTAGACGTGGCAATTAATGAGTTACGCTGTCTCCTCGGAAGGCATCCAAACAGACAAGTAATCAAACTCCCAGATGATGAATGATGATACCATCCTACGTGATTCTGTGAGACTTGACGAGTCTTACACATTTCCTCAGAGGTTTCGCCGTAAGTAGTTTCGGTGAAGTTACACTGCCAGTGAAAAATCTGGACACACCTACTGAAAAATCATTTGTTTTTCAACAATAATGGCCCTCAGCACGTCTTGAGGTTATGTAAGTACTGTATTATCTTGTGAACAAAGAAAGAGATGGAGTTCTGCGGCAGATGACCTTGACCCCCCCCCCCCCCCCCCAACCTAAAACCTATAGAGCTGGTTTGGGGTGAGTTGGCTTAAAAAGTAAGAACAAAGTAGACAAGTTGTACCCAGAACTTGTGGAAATTCCTTCAGGACTGTTACATCTGGAAGCAGTTTCAAAGAATGCCAAGAGTCCGCAATGCCATCATCGAAGCAAATGCGGGCTGTTTTGAAGAGTCTAAAATTTTGAAATGTTGAACACTTCGCTTAGTCGTTACAGTATTTGATATGTATTACTTCACTGCATCAGAGCCTTTTACAATAAAGTAAATAACCGAGCTAAAATGGAGACAAATGAATAAAATGCAGGTGTGTCCCGACTTTTGACTGGTACTATATATGAAAAACAATACTGTTCTAACACTGCATTTTCATTACATTAGATAACCAGAACACCAATAACTTATACGATGAACACTACATTTGATTAGTTTTGTTTGAGGTGTATTATAGCAAGCTTAATCATATTTCATTCTATTTATTTGAGTTATTGAGGAGTAGATTTGTTGTACTTCTGGCTTCTTAAAGTTTCTATGTTAAGAAGTACTTCATAAAACTTGGATTTGGATTCTTATTAACTTAAAGCACTGTTGTTACAAGATATATGATGATATTTCTGTTGGGGTTGGGCTTTTCTGGTATACCTAATAAGGTTCTCATTGAACTTCTTCATATGATGGCTGCCATGAATCCTGGGAGGAAATGTAGCTTGAGATTGGAAAGTCATTCAGCAGCATGGGATGATGGCTCTGTGGGCGTGGCCTCATCGGGGGGGGGGGGGGGGCTCCAGGCTTCTACTACATTCTGTCACATTCACAGAGCTGCACGCACACACCATAGTTGGAGCCAAACCTGACTTCACCTGTCCTTCTCCACCACACCAAGGTTACTCATGTCTTATGTACCCTTTCAAACAAAACACAGGAAGCTGACTGCCAGTCGCCACTAATCCGTCGACTCCCAGTTTATTCAAAATGCTCACATTTTATTCAGCTCATCAAAATGTAAACAGTCTCATTCCCAACAGGAGTTCATATCTACGATGAGAAAATCTGCCGTTGTGATGTAATTATTGTAAAAGCGTTGCAATTATTACATCACAGGTCTTTGTACATAAACTAAATATGCTTATAATATGCTTAGCTGTTGGCTAATTTCAATAATTCTGTTATGGAAAGATGTCCGTCAACATCAGAGGGACAGTATCGCTTCGCACTGCTTCCGTTCGGCCTCAACACGGGGCCCCATTCCTATTGGCTCCCGCTGTTCTGGCTGATGCAGGTCTATTGGCTGGCAGTGGGGAGAGGGACACAGATGCTGCAAGGTTCATTGAAAAACAAATGAAGGGGTTCCACCAAGCACTCCCCCTGGGCCTGGCAACAAAGCAAACTGCAGTCCGAGGCATCATGCCCAGCAGACAACACACATTTAACCAGCCAGGTATGCATAGCAAGCATTCATGGCTGCATCATAAACATCTCCCCAGCACCTGCATGCACGTGTGACAGAGGGAAAGCACATCACTGTCAGTGTCTGGTGTAACTGTGTTATAAACATATTAATTTTCTATAATCATTGATTGCATTCATACCATGGTAATGTGCATTGTACAGTTGTAATTTACTGCACCGCACTGGCAGTGAGGTATTTTGTATGTAAGCAGTGTTATACCTGGGATTTTTGTCAGGATACAGAAAAATAGGAGATATAGGAGGTTGCCTTCATCCCTGGCTGTTTCATACATGTAAAGCAAAAGTGCTCAGCTGGTTGGTTGAAACAAAATGCTGGTCTGGATTTTTACTTTCCTGACTTGAACTATCCACCTCTGCTTTACATGAATGAACCTCTGATCCAAAGCTTATTTGTTTGCGTTTGTCTCTCATCGCTAAGTTCACTGCAGTTTATCAGACTGAAAATAATATCAATGAGACATTTTATTCATGGAGCAAATAAAATATATGTTTATCAGTGCTTATATTATGACTTGTATAGCTGAGTCTGTGTAAGAGTAGATAAATCTGCATCCCATTGCTTGCAGCTAGCAAATAAAAGCAGTGTTTGCGAATAAATATTTCTTGTATCTACAGGAGAAATGATATTTATCAGTTAGCCACATACTATAATTCAATTGATAGTGACTTGTCTACCTGCCAATTTTCAACTCACACACACGGCACACTCAATATATCATTCTTCACAATACTCTTATACACTTTAACTGGCTATTGGCAGTTGAAAGGTCACTCTGCTTCACCTTTAGAGTCTAGCGCATCCTCAGTCAACAAGAATAAATACAATCGGTTATGAGCATTAAAAACATTGACTTCGTTGTTCGAAATAAACAATGAGGTTGAGACGAGATAGTTGGTGGAATTCTGAGGTAAACATCCGTAAAGGGCAGCTGATTGGTGTGATCTCCGTGCTGACATTTCCTTTAGATTAGTGGCAGCATCCTGTCAGAATGTCATGCCACTCGTATCAGGGACCATTTCCCATCCAGTAGGAGGCGCTGTGACCCCTAGGCAATGTGCACTTACAGTATAACACCTTTCTCACAGTCTTGTTGCAGAAAGTATCAGGCTTGGAATTAGCATTTCAATAGTTATCTGAACTGAGAGAAATGCTTTGGTCAAACCATGTTGGCACGTGAGTGTATGATTTGTCATTAGCTCTGGAATTCCTATAACATGTCATTTATTTTTTCCTATACGTGGACAGGCTATTGAGGATTCTCCACTGCAATTAGCAATTAGACACAATTAAGATACAAATGTCTAGAAATATCTCGAAGGTCATCTCCTTCACTTGATACTGCATGGACCCAATTTGAAGAGGGTGATGTTGAGGGGCTCGAACCCCAAATTTCGCTGCACGGTGTACTGGTTGAATTGGGGCGGGCCTGTTTCGCAATGGAATTCCTGGGTGCCGGTTTCCCACAGATTCTGGAATTGGACCCCCACGTACACAAAGCACAATGCATTTCACGTTGCATATTTCAAATGCCCCAGGGGAGAGAGTGTAAGTGTGTGTGTGTGTGTGTGTGTGTGTGTGTGTGTGTATGGGAGGTTGAAGCCAATTCAAAAACAATTCCCTCATGTACATTCTTCTCTAGAATTCCCTCCATACAGTAAGGCAAATGCCTCAAATGGGGAATGATCTGTACTCGTCAGCTTGTTTAGGAGTTCGGGATTGTTGGCTCGCAGTCCGTCAAGCATGCACAGGGGTATACGCGCAGTTCTGGGATCAGATAACTTCCCATACAATCGGAAATGCCAGTCTTTAGAATAAGGGCTAGGCTGGTGAGTGATTGCACTGTCATACGGACACAAAAACACGCAGGAATTGGTAAACATCCAGCATTACCTCCCTGGAAGGAGCTTCTCTTTATCCCAGAGTCTTTCACACTAGAATCAAAGCGGGAGCCTGTAGCATTCAAGAAAGCTAATTGGGGTTGACGTCTATGGGTGTGATGTACACTACAAACACATTGCATTTACATTTAGCTACTTTGCAGACGCCATTTTGCTAAGTGACTTTCCATTTACACAGCTAGCTATTCTCCTTGAGCAGCTCTGGTTAAACACAAACACTTAGATTTCGTTTCTTAAATAGGGTGATCCATGTCACGGAGGATATACAAAGTCCGAAAACCTGTAAAGGCTCCTGTACTTGGCTAAAAAGTTCAGTTGTTCTTGTGCTTTGACTGGTTCGTTTCCTTGATTGAAAGACTCAACTGGCTATTTCACTTTAACGTCAGTCACATATGCCTGGTTACAGGAGACTGGCTAATCAACACACAGCAAGAACTCAGTGCTTAAGTGAAATCTAGGTCGTTTTAATTGAAAAAGAAGTTTACAAATCCTGTCATAGCTCAAAGTGTCCTCCCTGACATGGATGATCTGGTCACCCTATTCTTAACGGAATTCTTATAACAAAAACAACATTCAAAGGGTTGCATAAAACCAGTGGGAACAGCTCTGGAATCTGGCTAATTTGGAGAAAGAGATGTAAATAGCCCAGCAAACTGCTGTGTTCAGTCAGAGGGCAAGACGCCTGCGAGCCCGTGGGACGTGTCGTTCCGTTGCACTGCTGATGTCTGATCTCCAGGCTAGCTTTGCTCCTATTCCCCGGGCGCCTCAGTCCTCTTGAAGTGCCGCACAGTTAGCTGACAAATCCTGACGTGCCGAAACGCAGCCGAATAACAGGAACGCACGCTAAAGCGGCCTGTAATCACCCTAGAGGCCTCAGCGCAGTTCGTGAAAAATTTAACGGAGCTCCTGAGGTAAACACTGGCAGCTTGGGAGTCATCCTTTCTGATACAGTACAACTAGCCCATCTATCTATACATCCTGCCATAAATCACTTGAGGTCTATTCTCTATTATAAGAAATGGCAGAAGATTTGAAGCATGCTCAATTTTACATTTGTTTTATACCTATCAGGTCATATTACGCTCTTTAGAGATTTAAGCTTGGTTTTTGACTTTAAAGTGAACTTTAATAAAGCACTTCCAGCACATTTCAGTAAACCAGTAACTTGTGAGTGACAGTTTTTTAGCAAGGAGACCGCTCACTGTCTGTAAACATTATACAATTCATTTTTTCATACTTTTATGCATTTGTGTAGTGTGCATTAGTGACAGTTTAATCTTACATGAAGCAGAAAAGTAACTTTTTCGACAGGAGGAAAGCATAATGTGTAACCTTAAAAGATTATATAATCTTCTTAATCCCTTTTTTATATAACATAAAAGTAAATAGAAAGCAACCAGAGTTCTGGTTTGTCTTGTTCTGCTGCCATTTTCTACCTCATGACTTCATGAAGGAGGCGGACCAATCAGAACCAAGATATGAATCCCGCCATTGTAAGAAAACAAAGACAGGTAGGCTTGTGTATGTGTGGCAGACATCAAATCGACATGATTAAATGAGTGGAATGCTCGCTTTTTCTTTCCGTGTGGCACAGTTATTCCTGTCATTAAGTCTGAGTCACACCAAAGAGTTATGCCTGGATAGCATCCAGGCCTGTGTATCTGCAGACTGGATGTGTGAGGTCACTCTACTACCAAGAGGGCAGCATTGTGGGACGTACCATAAATTTCAACACTAGGGGTTTCCCCTCTCAGCGTTTTTACTCTAAGCTGTGCGTTTTTTGAGAAAAAGTTTACGGTCATTATAGGGAGATTTCTCAAAATAGCATACCCAAGTTTGCCAACATGGACGCTTGTTAGTTTTCAGGATAGGGGGGATTTCAAGAAACACCCCCCCTCCCTGTGAAGACAGGTTACAGGTGGTATGGTCCAGTACAGGGAGAAGGGGATGTTTCTGCATTGACTTCATTTAGATGCCAAATATGCTTAAGAAGACAAGTTTGGTGCTTTATTTTGAAAATAGACTTGATTTTTTTGGATACTATTTCCAATTTTTTAATTAATTAAAATCATTTTGATTTATTTTCTATGAAGTGCATGGTCTTGAGTGCTCTTGAGACGTAACTCCAATATAATGATTATAACAAGTAAGTAACAGGATTTTGTTGCTGTAGAATTTCAATCTACCTTTAGCATCAAAGCTGATTAAGTGCATTGGGTTTAATTAATATGCCAAACATTTCTAATAAAAATCTAAGATATTTTATTATAAAGTCGTTCATAACAAAAAAAAAAAGTTAACTTAAATGATTGATGATAATATAACAACGAAAGAAAATGAGGGTTTGAAATTATTAAGATGTTCAGTATAAGTTTGGGAACTTGAAAGAAACTTGTGTTCCTTCTAGAGGACATGAAACTACAATTTTTATTATTATTTATTTACTTTTATTAATAATAAAAGTGTTTATTATTATTATGTATTATTCACTGGATTATGTCTTGTGTTGAACATTAAATAGAGTTAGCCATGAAATCATAACTGTCTTAAAGTATGAGCTGGAATGTAAATTGTATTTGATGTATATTACTGCAGATGCTGTAATCCAATGGACAAACAAACACTTTAATGAGTTTGAAGATATTAGTGTTCCGCATAACAGCACGGATGTCTGTTCCACTGAGATTTACATACGGTAGCTTTAAAGACCTGACAGCGTGCTGATATGTGGCAAGATGGTACCCGATATCGTGGCTTCGGAGCACCTGAAAAGCTCAGAGTCAGTAGCGGCCAAAAATCTGCTGTCTTCATGTATGTCTGTCTTAATAGTGCGAACAAGTTGAAATGGGATTTACAGGCATATGAGCACTTGGAGGATGACTTAATCTGGCTTAGCTAGGTGCACCGTATGGCTGAACCTTGGCAGACGTTATAGCTGAGCATGATTTCAGGGTGCATGCAGCAGCTAAGGCTGAGGGGAGGTCGTTAGCAACCGCGGCTAAGAGCCCAGCATGCCAGTATTTGTGTATGTGATTTCAGGCCGCACGCTCATGCCAACTCTGGCTGGGGAAGAAATGAAACAGTTCCCCCAGGCTGGGCTCATTCCATATGGGATGTCGGATACCGACTGGGTGTAGCAGCATGGTTGGAAGGGGTCCCCGCAAGCTGTGTGGGTACACCCCCCCCCCCGACAACCCCCCCATTTTTCCCTCATGAGCAGCTGTGTCAGTCTCCAAGATGCAGTTTGAGGTTTAATGATGCAATTTGGCAGTGGCAGACCCTGCCGCTTAGGCTCACCATGATATACCACGAGATAATGTACCCCCACGTGTTTCACTGCAATGGGGGCCCTAATCAAAACTAAGCAGGAGAAGATGCAGACCGCCGTTTATTTCCTCTGGCCTTATTTCAGCCAAATTCAGTTCACGAGTCTGTGTTTGGCGTCATTTATAATAAATTCAGGTAGTCCGTGGAAGAGGTCATGTGGTCTGCCCACAGCCAATGATGGTCACATAATCAATGTGTCCCTCTTCATTCAGACCAATATTGGTAATCGTTGTATTAGTATGTTTTATTGAAAATACTTTCACGGCTAGATGCAACCTCAAAACTCGAAACTACACCTCCTTTCATAATCCGCGAGATGACATGCTCGCGTTAACAGCACAAAAGATTTTTGGGGGGTGGGGGGGCAGATCTGCCTGTAACCATTTCGCCGGCTCATTCTCCATGATTTCAAGGCGACCAATCCTGTAGTGAGTCTGTCACGCCTGCGCGTCTGCACACTGGCCCCCAGGGGCTAGCAAAACGGGCGCACACGGCTCACGCCGCACGTAGCACCCCTGGTCGAGCCACGCTCAGGGGGTCCGCCTCTCTCCCACATCCTCCATTCACTAAGGAGGGGCTGCGATAAACATGCCGCAGATCTGCTATCTCCCCGCCGGAGCCAAAGGCACGACTTCCTCTGGGGCGGCCTGGGGTGTTTTTAAAAGGAAGTGCCCTTCCCTGGCCGGCCAATCAAAATCCATGGCCCACAGATACACATCATTCTTACATAAGAACAGCAATCTGCTCCCAGCGATAAGAGCTTAATACCCCATTAGAGTAGTAACTACATTAATGTCCCATTTTTCAATGGTGCGCTACTCTCAAACTCGTACTCTGTTGATGTCTCACCCAAGCCACCTCCCATACTTGTGTAAACATACAGAAGCCCATCATTCACATCAAGGCCCAGGCACCCTCCCTAAAGAGAAGAACTGCAAAAGTAACGCACGAAGCCCACTCCGTGTTGTCCGAAAGCTCGTACAGTGAATAAGAGACGTGCTTGATTTCTTAGCTGCTGCAGCCCAGATGTTTAACGGGGAAATAGAAAAGCCACGCGGTGGACCAAAATGGCGTGCTTAGCGAAAGGGCGAGCGCATTCACATCTAATGGGACTTCAGCATGTGTCCTCCCCCTGCGTGAGTGCTCTGTGATGTGATGACTTGACGGGTACAAAAATAACCCTGTTTACATTTCTTAACCATCTGTTTCTGTGTTGCCGAGGCCCAGCTGACTTGCTCTGACCCCTGTCTGTCTATGGGAAAAGCTGAACTGGCCAGGCCTGGCGTTCTGTGGATCACCCGCCAATCCAAAAAAAAACAGAAAGCCCACCATCTGCCTTATGCAGTTTATTTAATCGGAATATTGCAAAGGGATAACTGGAACTGAGAAAAGCTGCGCTATAGATGAGCAGAGTCTTAGCTTCATACCTGGCCAGGGTTTGGCCGTTCGACTCCAGCCCTGAATCCATGTGTGGAGTTTGCATGTTCTCCAGTCCATCTCATACTCCCACCTTATGCGTCATAAGATTTGTTCCACAGCAAACCTGCCCTGGATAAGTGGCTATGATGGATGAAATATAGTAACATTGATTAAACATTGATGCTCATACCTCTCAACTGCTATACTGATGAGGTGTTGCAGATATGCAAAGCAAAATGCATCTACGCCATTTTATTCTGTATAAACTCTTACCACAGAAACATTTCCCAAGCCTGTTCTGTGTTTGCCATTTTGTTTACAGAGATTGAAGCGAAGGAGGCCTGTGATTGGCTCAGGGCAGCTGGTTTCCCCCAGTACGTGCAGCTGTTCAAAGGTAAATATTCATATCTACAACGAATCAATAAACTAAGTTCACTCTGAGAATCAGAGGCAAACAGTTGTTTGCTGCAAACTAACCTGCAGCGTTTTCTGTCAGATTGCAGATTCCCTATTGACACGGTCTGGGTGAAGAGCGACCATGAGTTCCTCGATGAGGACGCGATTGATTCTCTGTGCAGGTAAGGGGTCCCATCGGCAGCTGTTCCGCTAATTTACCTCTCATTCTTTCATGTAATCAAAAGACAGGAGCTGTTGCTGCAAGAAGGCTTATGGCCTAATTATTTGTTGTGCCATGCTAATACTTCCAGGAGGCTCGCCACTTTGAACAAGTGTGTTGAAATGAAGCTGGAGGTGAAGCGATCGAGGAGGAGGGTGAGTTAACCCAGAGGGTATGGCGCTAGAGAGAGTGCCGAAGAAGCAGTGTTGGGCTGTCAGGTTTTCTGGTCGTTTAGTTGAAATGAACAGTTGATATCTACTGCTGGCCTAGAGTGAAGACTCGGAAGAAGAGGAACCATGTGCCATTAGCAATAAGTGGTCGTTCGAGAGACAGAATGAGCACTGGTATCGCCAGGAAGGCCTGGACTTCCTGCCAGCCCCTCGTAGAACTTCAAAAGAGGCCCGGAATGAGGATCACAGCGAGAAGCAGGAGGCCTGCTCCGTGGACAGCTCCTGCAGCTCAGACAGTGATAGCCATGGACCGGGCCTGCCTGCCAATAAGCTGGGAGTGAGCCGGAGCACCTCCCACGATTCTTCCCATGGGTCGTCTCCGCACAAGCTCACGTCACTGGAGAGCTCATTCAGCGGGCCGCCATCGCCGAGTGAAACGTCCAGCTTCATCGGCGAGGAGTGCTTCCGAGATAAGCCTCCCCGAAACCGTGGGAAGAGCCTTCTGAGGAGGATGGAGAAGCTCAAGATCGGGGGTAACACCCTCAGAACCAAGTCCCGCCACAGACCCCGGCTGACGATTGGCGGACCAGTGCCACTGGAAGGCTTCAACGAGGAGAAGCTCAGGCAGCTCCGCTGCGTGGACATCGCCACGCTCCAAGACAAACCAGAGAGCCAGCTGTCCTCCACAGCAACATCCAGCAGTGGCAGCAGCAGCAGTAGCCCATCTGAGAGCAACAGCACAATCAGTACCCCCAGCCCTGTCACCCGGATCCGTGGCCACCGTCGACGGGACGGACCCCCGAAACACGATTGCACCTGTGACCAGGGCATCACCCGAGAACAAGAGCAGAGGAATGAGAAAAACCAGCAAGGGGACCCGGTGTTCCGGATCTCCCAGGAACACAAGCCAGGCACCTTCCCCATGCCCATCAACCATGGTGCCGATAATACCTCCGTCAACTGGAGGACAGGTAGCTTCCACGGATACCGGGGCAGGCCGTGCCACAGCAACTCATCCGGTGAGCAGCCCTGCAGCCCACTGGCTGCACCTGACCACCGTGCCAGCGTCTACGACAATGTCCCGGGCGAGTCCGAGCACACTCACGGTACAGAGGAGGAGGATGATGAGGAGGAGGAGACAGAGGATGACGACGTCTTCTCTGCACTAGACAATGTTATGGAGCGCATCAACGGCCTCCAGCAGCTGGTGTCCACGTGGGCCGAGAAGCTTTCAGATGAGGGCGACCTGGACTCAGCTAATGACTCTGCATCTCCCTGCCCGTCCTCTCCAACAGACATACACCTGGAAATTAAGAAACATGGGCCAGTAGATCCCATAGAGTCAGAGGAAAATGCAGAGAACTTTGACAAAGAGACAGATGACTTGGAATCTGCGTACGCTGATTACTCAAGTGAGCAGACATCCCTCCAGCACAAAAGGTAAATGTGCTATGGTACCTAGAAGGAGTCCTTGTAGAAACAATGTTTTATTCACAAATGACAGAGGATGTTAGCGTGCTAACAAACCTTTAGAGGCTCAGAGTGACTGCTAAATTGTTTGCCTAACCTTGCGGATCTCTTGAACTTAACCTATCTGTAATGCAAGTTTTTGTTTAAGCAATTCAGGCTAATCGTTTCATCCTCTAGGGGAAATGTTTCCCAACCCGGTCCTTGTGGAGCCACAGACGGCCCACATCTTTGCTCCCTCCCAGCTCACTGCTCTAGGGTCTATTAGCCTCAGCTCATACCGGACCCCTAGCCAGACCACGACAATTTGTTTCATTGGTCTGCTGTCCAGTATTGTGCTATTCCCTGAGAGATGGGAGACAGCAAAAACATGGACTGGCTCAGGGGTCCCTGAGGACTGGCTTGAGAAACACTGATTTAAACTATTGGAAATATCAGTGGAATTCGTGAGTCACAGAAAGGAACAGAATATCCCAAAGTATGTGTTGTAAAAAAATAAGGGCTTATTCTGGAATGGTTAGAATGATAGGGGATTTGAGAACTTGGGATTTCCTCAGTAAGGGCCATGATCGCAGCTGTGGACCGAGGCAGACAGAGAGCGACTCCTTGGGCCATGACCGCGTAGATGAGTTTTTTGGTGCGACACCCAGCAGGTAGAAGGACCCTAACAAATCTGTGCCAAATTTATGTCTTAGGTGCCTTCACTGGTCCAGTGAGCAGAGTCTCCACCCAGAACTCTCCACATCAGTGGGGGTGGAGGGTCTGTCCGCCTCCCACGTCAACCTGCTACGGAAGATGTCTTTGCTCAAGCTCACCACCCTCATGGACAAATACTCTCCCGCCAGCAAGCAGGGCTGGAACTGGTGAGAGGGGGTTGGGTGGAACAGCCTAGCTTCTGGCAGCCTTTCAGTATGGGGGTGGGGGAGAGGGGGGGGGGGGTGGTCTCCCGAGACAGAATAGAGGATGTTATGAAATCAAAAAACAGAGCAGGGAGCCGTTTTCACAGGCAGGGAGAAAAAGAGCAGCCTTCAGCGGAAATGGCAGGGGAGATGATGTAGGGACCCTTATCCAACTGCGGACAAAAGCCTTCCAGCGAGTCCGCGAAGCGAGGTGGGTGTTTATAGCTAAGCTGATATTATGGGGAGACATCAGTGGCTGGCTTTATGGCCTGTGCTGGGGGGAGGGGATTAGGCCGTGAAAGCCTGGCTGCACCATAAAACAGACAGGCAATTAGGCATGGAAAGTGACCTGCTGCCACAAGCATTTTTTTGGCACCACGACCGGGTCCTGTAGTTCGGGGTGGGGGGGGGGGGAACAAACATCCATCAAGCACTGGGCTACTTCGAAATACCATATCAACATTTTTTAAACCGTTATTTTCCTTTTCCACTGCAGCCTGCATAACACGGTCTACCCATAATGGTCCGACATGACCGAGAAGTGCCAAGGTCTCACTGGAAATCAGTTGCCACTCATGTTAGCTGAATGCATTCCTTGTTGTTTATAATGACGTGTCGGGCCGCCGGCTCAAAACTCCAGCGTCCCTGTGGAATAATTATCGCCATGTTGGACATCATGCATTTCAGCCACAGACTGGGGCAAAAAGAAAAGAAAAATACATCTCCGAGAGCGAGCGGCCTGCAAAATTGACTTTCTGTGGGGAGCAATTGGGCTATTTGTTTTAGCAATCATTGAACTAACTACAAAAGAAATACAACTCCACTCCCTGTCCACATCTTCATTGATCGCTCGCTTCGGTATTCTGCTCCGTCCTCGTGCTCTGCGTCGTCTAATTTCAGTAAAGCAACGAGCCGTATGTGATGTAGTGAGAGCCTCGCCACAACTTGCTTCCCTAAATGAAAATAATCTGAAGCCCCAAAAATCTGGTTATTAACAGGCCGGGGAAAATCTCGATAGACAAGCGAGTCACATCGGATCATCCCTGGCACATTATTAAGCTATAGGAACGGGGTGAAAGTGGAGTTTTAACTGAACAGCCTAGCGCGATTTTCAGAATGGAAGCTTCGGGGCGAAATTGAAAAACTTCTGGATGGCGGTGTGATGGGAGAGAGGATGTGTCGCGTGAGGCTCTCGTGTCCTTTTCCGGGGGATTCGTTGATATCTCAGATCGGACGCCAGATCGTCGGCACAATATTCGCTGGATGTCAGCACACTTGATTCGGAGGAAAGATAATAGGAACAAGGGAGAGAAAATGGCTTTGAAGTTTCTGTGCCTCGAAATTTTAAGATAGAGACGGGGACTAATGGCTGCCCGCTTTTCAACATGTAAATGAGCAATTTTTTTAAGCTAACATTTAATTTAAAAGGTCCCTGAGGCCAAAAAAAACTGCCTCTTAACGAAGTGTTTGTGCTTTGATTTAGATTCAGTGGTTAAAGAGGGAAAAATAATATTCCCACAGTTATTTTCTTTCTACTTTCAGGACTGTCCCTAAGGTGATAAGAAAATCAAAGGCGACGGACCACAAGGAACGGAGGGTGTTCGGGGTGCCCCTGCTGGCGAGCGTGCAACGGGGTGGGGGCCCCCTCCCTTGGAGCATTCTCAAGGCCATGCAGTACCTGAGGACCCAGTGCCTCGACCAGGTGCCTTTCGCCCGGGTTTTCTCACTCGAGATTCTTGGGGAACCATTTTATCCTGAGAACGCGGTCGTCAGTGGAAAAATGATGTTTTCTGAAAGTTTGAGATTTCCCTGTCGAGCCCCGGAGCAAGTCCTTTAACCCCCATTTGTTCCCGGGACTGGCCGATACTGCTTTCTCAAAAAATTATGTGGCTTTATATAAAAGCACCTGCCCAATAAATAAAAGCTAAATGCAAATCGTATCTGGCCTTTCTTGTAACCATTATGGCACAAAGAGTCACTAACCCAACGAAGGCCACATTTCTCTGGCTTCATTTTCTCCTAAATCCGCTTTCCCCAGGTTGGTTTGTTCCGCAAGTCCGGAGTGAAGTCTCGGATCCAGTTCCTGCGGGAGATGGTGGAGGCAGACCCCGACGGCGTGAGCTACGAGGGCCAGTCCGCCTTCGACGTGGCGGACATGGTGAAGCAGTACTTCCGCGATCTCCCGGAGTCCATCTTCTCCAGCAAGCTCTGCGAGTCCTTCCTCCACATCTACCAGTGTAAGCGTGGAGAAGAGTCCAGGTGTCCCTTGCTAGATCTAACAAATGAATCTGATGTACTTCTTTGAGCCGGCGTCAAGCTCCTTTGCCTCTCGCACAAACAGATTTTCCCAAAGACCGACAGCTAGCCGCAACGCAGGCGGCCATCTTCCTCCTGCCGGATGAAAACAGGGAAGCCTTGCAGACTCTGCTCCTACTCCTCAGAGATGTAGTGGACTGGGTGGAGGAGAACCAGATGACCCCCACCAACATCGCTGTGTGTCTGGCTCCATCCCTGTTCCACCTTAACACTTTGAGGAGAGAGAATCCTACAAGCAGGTACCCAGGACTTAGTTATTATAGATTCTACATTTATTTGTCCAAAGTGACATATAAATGAGAAATGCTTGGGGTCAGTGAAGAAAGTCACCAATCATCCAACGATCCTGGAGCAGTTGGCCAATAGGGTCTTGCTCAAAGGCCCGGTTTTGATATAATAGCTCAGTCAGCCATGGGATTTGAACTCATTAGCCTTGCAGACATGATGACAGATACCACACCCATTGAGCGACACGACGCCACAGTTTGCGATAAAAGTTATTATAAATATGAATTACAGATACATAAACTTACATACTACCTAGTAAAGGTCACTCTTACATCGAACTTTTTGTATCTCATTACATATTTTACTGGTTTACATTAAATAAAATGTCAGCACCTTCTTCACAACAAAGAGGACCTTATCAAATAAAAAGTGAGTGAATTTCTTTCTAAGCTTTTGGGCATGGTTATTGGGTTAGCAGCTTATGTAAGGAAACAATTTTACATATGGCTTTAATTTCACACAGATAGTTTAATTTCACACAGGCAGAGATATTCTATCTATAATTAATTTCAGCTGGTTACAGAAAAACTGGAGTGAGTGGGGCGGGGGGGGAGGGGGGTGCTTCTTGACAGTGAGAATTTGTTCAATTTTTCAGAAGGTGTTCTTTGAACTTTGTTTTGAAGAGATAAAGAGTTCCGAGGGCCCAGGCTGGAGCCTCCTCTGGCTTCAAAGGCAGATCTATCCGAATGGCTTGGCCATGCCGTTTGTGGAACGTGCAAGCACTTATCTCCCCCGCTTCGTGTACCTTCACCAGGAGCGTCCTCTGATTCCCAAACGCCGGGCAGTGGCAGTACGATGAGGTCATGTGGAAGTGGACAGGGACACGTCGTATTCCGGCAAAGAGTACCCGCTAAAGCTTCCGGTTCACGGATAGAAAACAGTGTCAATCCAAAATGGAGGGGGTGCGGAGGGAGCAGAGGCAGGAAGTGACATCATATACACAAACATTTCCTCTGCATTGGTGGCATACTTGCAGATATAAATAGTGATTATTAATAGTTTTCATAATTACATAGACTTAATAGATTCGATATTTGTTACAGACAAGATTGTTTTAGCATTGGAGATATGTGACTCTTGCTATCATTTAATAGAGGTGAAAACAAACTGTCACACATCCTGTTTCAAGTTAGCATGTTATCCCGGTGTCAGCATGGCTAGATGTATCTGGATGGATGGATGGATGGATGGATGGATGGATGGGGTGCAGTGTATGGAATACATGCATGGGGGCTTGTCTGTGGATGACAGACGGGAAATGCAAAAACTGCATGGATCAATGGATGGAACTTCTGGATGGGTTTGCACTATTGTTGTACGTAAAGGGGGCAGTGTGTGGCTGAGTGGGTTAGGACACTGTACATTTGATCAGAGGGTTGTCAGTTCAAATCCCAGGGTTGGCAGAGTGACTTCATAGCTGGGTCCTGGAGCAAGGAGCTTCATCCCCAATTGCTGAAAAATGTAATAAATGGAACCTCTAGGTGTCGATACCAACAGAGGAGCAGCTTACGATCATTCTCATTTCTTGCGTTTTTTTCCCCCCACAGCAAGCTCAGTCACAGGAAATACAGTCTGGGTCGGCCAGACCAGAGGGACCTCAGCGAGAACCTGGCAGCCACGCAGGGTCTGGCACACATGATCTCGGAGTCACCACGCCTCTTCCAGGTACCAGGTGCCACCCAGCCAAGCACAACCATATACTGCAGAGCGTTTGACTTAATCCCTAGAATACGAGGCACTATATCTCATGTTCCAATGGATTGCTTATATTCTCTACCTTCTCCACAATACAGGTGCCAAAATGCTGGATGACACAGAATCAAGGCATGAGAGACGAGGACGGCGTACATCTGGACTGGGGCCTGAACTTCCCGGCCTTTTCCAGCGAGGAGGATGAGGACAAACGGGCCCAGCTGGACCTGTCCATCCAGAACGCGCTGAGGGAAGCCAGGGAGAGGTTCAGAAGCTGGACGCCGTGCTCGACCTCGGACCACGTGGACGTGGCTTTTAAAAAGGTGCGGATAGATCCTCCACCATTTCGTACCTGAAGGTAACTCCCCTGTAGGAGGACAAACAGACCATTAAAAACAAAGTGGTTTAAATTTAATACAACTAATTTCTGCACAACTGTATTTTTACCTAGTCTCCATGCCTGTGGGTTAACTGTGCTGTTTGGCTGAACAGAGCAGGAATTACAGGACAGCACAAGACCAGTCAGTTTCCTGTGTTGTACGCAGAGAGAGATACATATACACAGTATAGTGGGCGGGACCCAAAAAAATGAGGAACATAATTGGATTGGTCTGGGTTGGGGGCCCACAATCCCTAGCAGCCCCCCTGATAACGTGCAGCTTGGGTGTAGTTTTGGGAGGACATGGATGGGCGGGATGGGTGGGAGATGCAGCCTTTCATGCTCAGAGGCTGTTTGGTTATGTGCGAGTGGGGACCACTGGAGGTGCTGTACTCATCCCAGTCACCTATAGTATTTCACTGCTTTATGTGGCCCCCGAGGGTTAAATGTTGAATGTAATACTTGCTGCAACGGCCCTATTTTGTATAATTTCTAAAATAATATTATTAGGAGTGTAGATACATGACTAGGATTGTGTCATAGCCACTAAAGAGGGGCCGACCTTATAATTAGCCAATGATATGTATTGACTTGTGAGTGACAGAGGCGGGGCACTCTGTGGGCCAATCAGCTTTCAACACAGGCCATTGTACATACTCATGCCTGTTAATAAGCAAATGCAAACGTGCCATGCTGGCAGGTGAAGGACGGCCACGCCCTGCGGCTCTGGAAGGCCTCGGCGGAAGTGGATGCCCTCCCGGCTGAGGTCTCACAGCGGCTGCTCCGCCGACGCGAGCTCTGGGACAGGGATCTGCACAGCTCGCGGGTGGTGGAGGCACTGGGGACCAGCGCTGAGGTGTACCACTACGTCCAATATGGCGTGGGACGGCGGCCCCTACAAGAGCACCTGCTGCTCAGGTAAAACGTAGCCCAACGGGACTTAACGAGGCTCGTTAGTGCACAGCGGCTGCATGGCAACGGGTTAATTTCTCCGCGGTCACGGAATGACACAGTGGCGTGGGCGTCTGGAAGGCATCGCGCCGAACACAGCGCCTGCAAGCCAGCGGGAAGCGTCGGCAAAACCGGGCCCCCCCCGACAGCCTGTCACCGCAGAGAATATGGCGCCTTTAAGATAATTATCTCCACAGCACAATAAAACTGCAAACTGGCGACAGATGGCACTGACAGGCAGGAAATTTAATGGAACATGAAAAGATGTTCATGTGGACGGCGACGGTAGCTGGATGAGATGCTTTATGGGTTACATTGCGGCTCAGACATAAAGTTCTACATTTAGGAAAAGCTTTGTTGGGCATGTTCTCCATGGTAATAAACCACACGCGTGTCATGTGTGTCACAGCTGGTGACCCCCCCCCCCCCACCCTCATCTTTAATGAGCAGGGCATTACAAACCTTTCTAATTTCTGTCCCAGGACCTGGCACCACGAGTCCACCACGGGGACTTTCATCCTGGCCGCCGTTTCCACCGAGCGCCCGGACGTCCCCATCGATGCCGTGAGGGCCGAGGTGTTCAGCTGCGTCCACCTGCTGGAACCCGTGGGGGCCAAGAGGACACGGCTGACCCACGTTTGCCGAGAGGACACCCGGTGAGCAGAAGGGGCCGCCACGGCATTAGCCATTAGCCGTTAGCCTCATGAGAGAGAGCCCCTACAGCATTAGCCATCGGCTACACGAGTGGAGAAAGCCACCACGGCATTAGCTGTTAGCCTCATGAGCGGAGAGGGCCATCACGGTGTTAGCCATTAGCCTAATGATCGGAGAGGGCCACCAAGGGGTTAGCCATTAGCCACATTATCAGAGAGGGCCATCACAGTGTTAGCCATTAGCTTCATGAGCAGAGAGATCCACCATGGCATTAGCCATTAGCCTCATTATCGGAGAGGGCCACCATAGTGTTAGCCGTTAGCCTAATGAATGGATAGGGCCACCAAGAGGTTACCAATGCCGTTACCATTATCACCTAGAATATGTCCTGCAAACAACTCCACGCATAAAGCGTGATCCCCAACTTGTTCTGCGTGTTGATGAGGGTTTAGCTCCACAAAGATGTATGCACCTGCGATAAACAGGCATCCAGAATCACAGCAGCCATCTACTGAATGTCGGATGGATGGAGAATAGAATGAAGACCAGATCCCTCACTCTAGTAAAGCTGAAGCCGTTTCCTTTCTTTATTCATTTGGAACTTTCCTTGTCATAAGCATGAAAGGGAAGATTTATGGTGTTTTTGTTTTCTGACTTCAGTTGATTCTGGCTTATATGCTGAAGTACTGAGTAGTTTCTTATTTACATATAATGTTTTTTGTTTAGTTGGAAGTTATTATAAATGCGTTTTGGCTGCCCAAACAGGAGTATTTTACATGTGCTCAGCTGGGCTCACCGACTGTCCTTTTTCCGTTCACCGTTAAAGTGTCATTTCCTGTTACACATAGGGGGCGCTCGCCGGAATGGCACAACAAAGTGTGGGGACACCGGTTGTCGTCCGAGATTACGGCCATAAGGGACTCTTTCAAGGACGACTCAGCCAACACCAAGACATGAGCAAGGCCCCGACCCTCCCCAGTGCCGCCCCGACCCTCCCCAGTGCCGCCCCATCCCACCCCGTGTTCCCCACTTACGGATCTTCCCAGCGTATTTGCATGAAGAGAGAAAAATGGAAATTCAACGTTTTCCCAAGACCTGCAACTGAAGCTATTTATGTAACTTTTAAAGACAAGGTACAATTTTGCCTGTGGACAAAAATGGAGCCTTTTGGGGGCGCCAGAGGGCTTGCTGCTGGCAGAGGCTGAGTACCGACGTGTGTCACCCCATTTAAATTCCTCCTCCAAAGACCTTCTGCGGTGGTGCGTTGCCTTTAATGTCAGCTTCAAAAACGGCTCGCGTGAGTCCCTGCTGGGCCCTTTACATCCAAACTTACCTCTCTGAGGTCTTTACACCCGGGAAGGTCTTCGCACATGGCTTTAACAAAGGATACGTCCTAAAACAAAGCCAGCTCTTTTATGTAGCTGGAAGGTTCGTTTTGTATGATAGCACTCATAATGTAACACTTGATACATCTGCATTGGTAGGAACGTTCGGGAGCAGAATGCGTATGACTGGAAGGTTGTGTTTTCGAATCCCAAGGTCAGGAGAGCGATTTTTCAGTCGAGCCCCTGAGAAAGGCCCTTAAACCCCAATTGCTCCAGGGCCTATCTGACCCTGCTTCCTCAGAAATGTGCCACTGTGGATAAAAGCATCTGCCAAACAAATGTAGATATTCTACTTTGAGTTCTAAAACCTACCATTTCCTGTCTATCTTGATATGCCAAAACAAATGTGTTCCTCTGAACAAAATATTAATAAATTCATTTATATTTCTGTATATATATTTCAAAATGCAGTCTATTGTTATAAATGTCCTATTAAATGCCTTTTGAAGATAACTTAACAAATATATTAAAATACAATTAAGAGTTTTATTAAAATATTATACAGCAATCAGAAAGGTTTAACATTTTTTATATTAAAGATGTACTGAAAATTATGCTGCCTGGTTTGTCATTTTATAATCATCATCATAACCTTCTTGTTGCTTCAGACAAATGAAAAATGTCCATTGATCTCATGGCCATCTATGAATTAAAAAAATCCTGACCTCCGGTGGAAGATCAGACCTACACAAGCCATCAGAGCACTTCATTATCGATGCTGCAGGCTTCCAGCTACCGTCGCATAGCTCAGCTCAACACCTGACTGCCTAGTGCTTAACATAAAGGCCTTAACGCATCAACGCTCCAAATATTTGGCAAAGACAAACGGCCCATGACAAATCCACAGCTCATTTACAGGAGCTGGACTCCCTCAGTCGTGCCAGGACTCCACACTGCACACTACACTGCACAGGACCTACTCCTAAGGTATTTAGTGTAAATGCCAAAATGTGGCAGTCCCGAGGGGTGGGGGGGCTGGAAATGTTATTGACATTGTTAGACACAAATGTCCATGAACACACTACTTCAGTGATGTTTTGTTTTATGGTAGAATTACATAAAATTCTGCCCTCAGAGCCACGTCCGCACCAGGCTTAGAGGGTGGACACTTGTGACTTTTGTTCCAATACGTAGTGCCACGGTATTCGTGTGTGTGTGTGTGTGTGTGTGTCGAGTGTGGCTCAGTGGGTTGGAATAGTGTGTCTGTGCTCCGAAGGTCACCGGTCAAAATCCCGTGGCCAGCAGAGCGATTCTACCGTTGGACCCTTGAACAAGGCCCTTAAACACTAATTACTCCAGGGACAGGCTGACCCTCAAAAAGTACATTCGCTTTGGATAAAGCCATCTATTAAACAAACATAAAGTAACACACGGATATGAGTGATCAAGAGCAGGTACAAAGCTTTTTTTTATATAAATATGGCAAAATAACCATAATGATTTAAAAAATTATATTGTAGAAGACACACAAGGAAGGAAAACAAAAACAACTGTGAATCAGAGACCAGGGGAGAAATACGGAATGCTGGCATCTGTTCCTTAAACTGGATTCATCCTGACCACCAGATATGAGGTTTCAAATCTCCACCCTTGACGTAAACCCCTGAACACACACTAACTGCACCTCCCACTAAACTCTCTGTCTCCCAGTAACCGATCCACTCAGGTGAGCTCGTGTTGCCCAGGAGTCAGTGGATGAAAATGGGCCATTTGGCTCGGCCCGTCTTTCTGAAAACTGCCGTCACCCCTGGTGTTGACTGTGGCTCACCGTCCATGTCACCTAAACCAAAGAAGCGGAAATAAAAACCGCACCGAGCGAGACACTTGTACTCGGGGCAGCCAGTGGCTTAAATTCATTTGCAGGGCAGTCCCCCTTCTCCCCAATCTCTAATTTACTTCTCCAGACCAATAACAGCATCTCCCAGCCTGCAGTTAATCATGCATCGGTAAAATACGCAGTGGCCCGTTAAGTGACATTAATCTATTAATCATCCCGCTGATTGCCAGCCGAGACCTCTATTACTCACTGCCGGCCAGTTCACCCCGGAGTCCTTGGGTTTAAGCAAAGAGCAATCGATGAAAATAAAAACCCCCTTCACTCCCCCCTCATCCTCCACCACTTCTGAGTAACTGGGAGAAATGGTGGAGCAAACATGGCGACGCCCTGTGGTGTAAAGAGCAAACAAACAATCAAGCCGAAAGAAATTCTTTCACAAGACGAAATTTGGCCGAAGGCCGGAGTAACGACGGAATGCATCAAGGTTGAAATTCGGTTAAAATAATATTATCAATAAGTCAAGAACTTTCATCTTTAAAGGGCTTTTAAACTCCCTTCCACAGTCATGGGGAGCGGAAAGCTCCCCCAACTGACTCGCGTCAAGCCGAAATAAAGTCCGACGTAAAACGTAAAGGTCGTCTCAGCCGCGCTGCAAACCTGGAAAGAACCGTGACGTTTATATGGCGAATGAGGAGCGGGGAGTCAAGGTTTTCTTTTGTATTTATATATTTTTTTACAGCCAGTCCCATTTATTTGGTTTTTGACGGTAAGACACGAGGCGACCCGCAGGGGGGGTGGTCACATCCTCTGGACGGGCGTGAGCCCGAGTATGTCGAAGCCCTTGGCCATGACGGCAGCCGTGGCCTCACACAGCAGCATCCTCCACATGTTGACTTTGACGACCTCCCCTGGACAGAGGAACATGGAACGGGTCAACACACGGGACACCTGCAAAGCTGAGTTAACCAACCACTTAGGAGACGCTTCATCAGGTTACCACTTCATTGGCTTCCTTGGCTCATTAGCCAACCACAACGCAGCTAGTTAATTCTTCAAGGGTCTGATGTTATGACGCCAAGCCATTACCCCACACAGGGGGAGGACACTGTTCATTAACATTTTTAACGTTTAAACTCAAAGATTCCTTGTTGAAACCTTAACTGGTGTCATTAATCAATCAATCAATCATTACCTTGTTAACCTGAAAAACCAAAAGCATTAAACAGCATTCTCTCCCATTCCTAATTACACAGAAACACTCACAAACTGTAAGGGTAAAGTATCAAAGCCCACATGTAAGGCACCAAGCCCAAAAACCTGGAACAGTAACAGGTACTTCAGTATCACAATGAAATTTTATAGGCTTATAATACATTTAAGGCACTTAGTCGGCTTCTGTGTTTAACAGAACCAGTGATTCAACGCACGAGTGAGAAGTAGGGCATCTGGCCAAGACCCACGTTTTAGGCTGCGCTGTTTATTAAAACCCATACTGGAGACCCAACTTATGAAGAGTAATGCTTGTAAGCAAAGTAAATAAATAGCCAAGAGCATCAAACATGGCTGTACCTCATGGTAGAGCATAGCTGCCCTCGGCGGTGGTACAGTTACTGACTGTGCCTCATAGACCATGTTTTGCAGACATACGGACATCATTCCTTTTAAATAGGAAATGTGTAATATCGTAAATTATTCTGATTAAAAGCTTATTTAAGAACCTTCTGATGGTATTCAAGAATCACTGCAGTGTGTCTAATGAATCTGCAGGGTTCCTGGGCGATGTGCCGCATTCATGAAGGCGGATTCACTCCAGGGGAGTGCTGACGACTTGCGGAAAGCCTCCGACGCGTCCCTATGGGGACGAGACTGCCGTATGTCATCTTGTCGGTATATCGATAACTTTTAAACAGTCCGGGACGGGAATTGTTACACTGTCAGAAAGAAATACAGCCGTAGACATTGCCACTGCCAGTTCCCAGGACAAAAATCATCTCCAGAGATTACGCAACAGACGAGTACGGGATAGAGAACTGCCTGAAGGACAGTGAGTAAGTGAACAGTGTAAGACTCTAGCCTTGGGCTATAGCTGAACATGGCTGCAAGACCCCTGAGCAGTTCCGCTCAGGCCGTAGCAGTACTAAACGCACCTGTCTGCCGGTCCTTCTCCACGCAGTAACAGCTGTCGTAGAACTCCGTGAAGGTGGTGGCCAGCTCGTATAGGTAGTCGCACAACGTGTGCAGCAACAGGTCTTCCAGGATCTTGCGCAGGATCTCCGGGAAGCGCAGGATGCACTTGCCCAGCTTCCACTCCTTCTCGTGGTCCAGCAGCACCTGCGTGGTCTCCGCTGCCCGCCGAAGTGCCTCTTCGTCGATGTTGGCCAGGCGCGTGATGGACCTGGTTGGGCGGTAAGAGGAAAAAAGCCGTTAACTGCTAGCACTCATGGGTGATAGAGGCACTCGCAATATGGGGCAGGGAATCGACAAGGAGCTCGTAAAGGACGGTCTTCTCTCATATTTTCAGCCTTCCTGACACTCCCTCCACCCCTTACCTGAACCCCAGCCCAGGGGAGTCATCGACAGCCGAGATTCATGTGGGAAAACAGCGAGGAAACCTGCTGGGAGCGTTATTGACCAAGAGCAGGTCACTTGTCTGAGACCCGGTTTCAGACATCCCCCACGTTTGCACCCCCGCTGGAGCGATCGATGGCAGCTGGGCGCGGTTGTTTTCATGCCATGCCCAAATCGATGCAGATGCCGGGCGACTCACCTGATCCGGGTATAGGCGTACAGCAGGTATGCGGCCGTGTTGCCCCGGTCGTCCAGCATTTTGTCGAAGGAGAACACGTAGTCGTTGATGCGGTTGTGTGACAGGTCGGCATACTTGATGCAGCCGAAGGCCACCGATCGCTGCGCCTTCGTCAGCTCGTCGGGGGTCAGAACCTGCGGCAAACGAGTGTCACGCGCATGCAGGGGACAACCTCAGAAGGGACAAAATCCACCAGAGGCCCAGACAGAGGACATTATTCACCCCAAGCACGAAGCAGAAACCTCTAAACATCTCAAAGACACAAGAAACCAAGATTCAACAGACACCTTTCAAAATAACCCAAAATCTCCTCAAATCCCCCTTTTCCCTTCCTACCAGGGGGAAGATTACTACTGTCAGCTCTCTTTAGACTTATCATCTTTGCTTGCACCTTCACTGAAAGCCACCTTGACCACAACCTGGTCGTCCTTCTCCCGGGGTTTAAACCAGATAGCCACCACATTGCAGCCTGCCTGCTTCACCCTGGAGACCACCATAATTCTGACCTGGGCCCAAGGCCAGTGTAAACTACTCCCTGTGTTGACCCAGCTAAGAGCGGTAAGTCACCCAGCTTGTTTCACTCATAAGGTTCTGCCGTTTCGCTCTATTCATTAATCCTTATTGCCGGACTGGTTGTTTTTCTGACCCAGGTGACACGTGCCGGGGCTCCAACCAGCTGCAACACCACTGTTTGGAAGAAAGCAAGAAAACATTTAAGACTAAGCCTAAAAGTGGCTCCACGCGACAACACTAGTTAAAGTGATTATCCAGCGGGTAGCGGCGTGATTACACGCCCGCTAACTTTTCTGCATAATTTAATGCAACACGTGTAACTTCCAATATCCTTGACGATGACAGGCTTAGCGGGCCGAGCTTGCTGCCCCAGCTGCAAGCCTCTCTGCTCCGCCCTGGCGGCGAGCGAGATCTCGGGAAGAATCGAGGAAGGATGGTTTGGAGCTCCTGAGGAGGCTAAATCCCCGTCGGACGTCGGAGCCTCTGAACGAAAATGGCTTCAGGCGGCCCAGCTGCAAACAGCAGGCATTGATGAGATGTGGCCCCAACATAATCTACTCAATCTGCACCTCATGCGGATGGGGGGGGGGGGGGGGGGGCCAGCAGGAGAGCTTACCCCCGTTTTCCATACTTGCTGCCAAACTAACATATCACCATTATTCAGGGGATAATAGTTATTAATGAGCTCATTAAATCAGTTATACCAAATAAATCAGCTGTTACAAATAATATATACAAATATAATTATACAGAGCTCCAGACCAGACAAAATCTTCTGTCGGTGGATATTACGCTAATTACAAATTAGCTGTAAGCTATGGTTATTGACTGAAGAACATCACACAGTTGAAGAATCACTCAATTTTCGGGTCTTTCGCAGCACGGAACGTAAATAAGCATCGGACTGGAGACTGGCTGGGAAGTGGGCTTGTCTGAGAAAATGCTTCTGCAAAGTTCATTCTTATCCTCCTACGCAAAAGCAAATATCAAGCTTAAAGTCGGGCACAGAGCTGAAATACTGACCGCTGGACTCACTGAGATTGGGAGGATGGTCATTAACGCAAAACGGAAACAAACTAGGAGCGTGGAGAGACGCGAGAGTAAATATGGCGGACCGCCAATACCGAGCCCCGTCGCTATAGTAATCGCTTAGGACTCATGAGAGTTCATGACACGGTAGGCCAAACGAAGGCCTTCGTCTGCACACCCGCTCCTTCCGAGAGGTGCGTTTCGGTTTGGGTCTCGGCTAACGCTAATCTCCTTCCCGTGATCACTCTATTTGCTGAAGATTTTCAGGGTGCACCCATCACGCTGAATGAGAACGCACTCGGGGCGCTCCTGAATCTTTAAAACTGTATTTACAGCCAAATTAACATTTTAATTTTTCAAGTTCGTGTATAAATAATACCACTGTGAGCCATCTGCAGAAGCAGATTCCGTTGTTAAAAGCTATTACTCTATTCCTCTTCTCCTCCGTGGCTCTATTCTTCCTCGTTCCATGACATTCAAAGCTTGGGGCATCTAATGTGAAAAATGGTTGAGTCTAACATGGACGCCGGGCCAGTCAATCCAATAGCCAAGACAGGTGGCCACTAAGGGCACTATCTTCTGGCGGGGGGGGGGGGTGAATCAAGAAACCAACTTCACACTTTGCCTGAGACAGGAAGAGCCATCGCTACTGCATGGGCGAGTAGGACGTGTCGTTCACAGGCATCCCAAACCAACCTTGTCCCTCTCTTTCTCCTTCAGCTTGTCCATGGACCTCCTCAGGCCTTCATCCAGCAGGTCCATCAGCCTCACTGTGTCGCCAGACCGCGTCTTGAACTTCTTCCTGGAGGAAGAAGACCGTTAGCACGTTAGCACGTTAGCAAGGCGTGGGATGGGAGCCTCCTGGATGTCTGCATACTCACTTGTCCTCTCCCAGCACCACCCCGAAGCCAGCATGCTCCACCCGGGTCACCTTGGGGTCGTACCAGCCTATCATCTGGCCGGCAGCAAAGATGACCTGGAAGTGGCCCGCCTGAAAGGCAACACACACACTGTCTATCACCACAATAAGTCCTTTGTATAAGCTGATCTTCCTCACAGTCTTAACAATGCGAATAGACACATAAACACACAAAAGTAGCCAACGTCCCCCCTCCCCCAATCAGAATTATAAAGCTTAAATTATAAGGACAGGGTTGTTTTTTTCTGGTTTTTCATATCAATGACATTATGCAGTCTGGATTGTGTCACTGTGAAATTCACTCAATTACACAGAGGCTGTCCCAGCCAGATGGGTTATGGACTTTACCATCCCTGATGCACGTCCTCCAGAGAAAAGAAAAAAAAAAACACACAGTAAGAAGCTCTAATGATTTTTCACACTGCCGGCTCACTCAGCAAAGCCCAGTTACACCTCTGCTCCTAAATGTCAAGGAGGCGCGTTAAATCCACAACGATCTGCATTTCAGGAGGACGTGGGCCCCCCGAGTCCCTGCAGGCCGATCGTCACCTGGCCGCTGTCGGTGACGTAGATGATGATGTCAGCCTTCTCGCCGAACAGCCTCTGCTTCAAAGCCGCCAGGTCCGAGGTGTCGTAGGTGTACCCGCCGTCCGACTTCACCACCGTCAGGGGGATGGACTGACCCGGTGGGAACACAATCTTACGCCCTTCGTCGAGCTGCACCAGCCCTGCGGGCGAGAGGGGAGAGCCATTTCTTAAGCAACACTGCCCCCTGCTGGCCCCCCTTTGTAAATCAGGCTTATTCTAACACAAAAAGTCTTGAAGCGCTTGCTTGATTCCGTAAAAAACTGCTACTTATTTGGCTTTATAACAAAAACAATTACTTTATTTGGTCACAAAAATATATCACATTAGAAACAACCAGTAGTTTTAAGAAAAACATTAGCTTCAAGTAGTAAGAAACAAACCCAAATTACAGCTCTGAATGAGCGGTTCCGAGTTAAAAAGTTAAATCGACAAGCAGTCACATTGGGTGCTTTTTAATTAGTAACACCTTCGCAATAACATAAAACACCAAACATTTGTATCCCTTTGGGAGCCAATGACTACGATAGCAATTAACAGAACTAAATGAGTCAGTCAAAAAAAATTATGACACTTAAAAGGAAAATGTCTGTGCAGAAGATGTGTAGATGTTACACATCGCTTGTCAATGGGCTTTTGTTATGAGACCAATAAATTCGCAACATTGTTGCAGACCCACACTTCCCCAGACTTTCAGTGAGCGCTGTAATGCTTGATGTGTAACGGTTTCACATCAAAGAATTTGTGACTCAGTAGAGAGTAAATACCATGATAACCATGATAATATTACTGATAAACAAACCTCGCTCTTCAAATTCTTTGACTACATCTGTCATCCTATCCTGGTAATACGATTCCCCTCGCTCGATTATCTTAATGTCCAAACAGTCGTAGATCTTCTGAAATTCTGTGAAAGGGAGAGAGAATGATAAACTTAAAGGAAGAGAGTCACACTCTTACTTATACCAATAAGCTACGTGGCTTAAAACAAACTTGTGTGCATAAAGTGATACTGAGTCATCAGTTAATAACACTGGGGTAAAGCCCCCCCCCCCCCCCCCCGACCCCACCCAGCTGCTCACCCATCCTGGATACGTCGCAAATGAGGTTCCAGGCCTTGATGAACTCCGGCTCCTTGCTCTGCAGCCTCACCACACACTGATAAGCCTTCTTCTTGAATTCCTCATCCTCGTCGAATCGCTTCTTGGATTCCTGCGTGCAGGACAGGGGAATTAAAAACAAACAAACAAACAATATCACTATGGGTTCAACTCCAGGTCTCCCAGTAACACCCTGAACCCCTGTGGCTCTTCCTCTATGCCAGCACTAACTACCAATATATCCCAGCAAATATACACTGTTCACCAAAACACACTGCCGCTCACTACTCACTATCGCCCCCTAGTGAATACATGAATAACTCCTTGAATTAGTTCATTCTGAATATAGCCAGCACGGATTACGTTTCCGTACTTAGCTGGCCAGGGTTGGGTGGGGGGTGGTGTTCAGGATAAAGGCCACTCACTTTGTAGAAGGCCTGGAGGTCGCCGATGGGGGGGGACACCGTGAGGTAATTGGGGAACTTGTCCTGCAGGTGTGCGATGAGCATGCCGAACTGGGTCCCCCAGTCACCCACGTGGTTCAACCTGACACACAAAACAAACCATGTGACAATGAGCCCTTCTGTACACGCCTAGGCAGGAGTTTCACATCTGCTCCCAGCTTTTAGAGCTAACAATGGTTAAGGGACTGCACGTCTGAGGTTGTTGGTTCGAATCCTGGGGGCTCCTGTCATGCCCTCAGCTAAGATCCTGAACCTCAGTTTATTTAACGAAGTGTCCAGTGGCATAAGCCTATAAACTGCACAAATCAATACAAGCAGTCCCCGAGATAAAAACGTCTGAATTACGGACAACTTGCTATTACGAATGGAATACCATAAAGTCTATTATATTGAAAATTTGGGTTAAACACAATGGTTCGTGATAAGCACACAGAGGACTTTCTGATGCTCGTGAAAAAATAGCACAGCTTCAGCAGCTTGCCGACTTAAGGTACAATAATTAATGTAGTTACCTTCATTACTGTACAATAATAATTATTATTATCCAACAATTTTCTGAAACCGCTTCAGGGTCATGGGGGGTCCAAAACCTATCCCAAAGTCTACTGCCGCAAGGCAGGGAATAACCCTGGATGGGGCGCCAACCCATCGCAGGGCACATTCACACACCATTCACTCACCCACGCACACCTACCGTGGTGTAGGTGTGAGTGAATTTGGCAACTCCAATTAATCTCAGTATGTTTTTGAGCTGTGGACGGAAACCGGAGTACCCGGAGGAAACCCCACTATGACACAGGGAGAACGTGCAAACTCCATACACATGGAGCTGGGCCAGAGGCTTCTGGTCCCAGATGCGTGAGGCAACAGTGCTAACCACTGCGCACTGCTAACCACTGCGCACTGCTAACCACTGCGCACTGCTAACCACTGCGCACTGCTAACAACTGCGCACTGCTAACAACTGCGCAGCCTTTTATTATTATGCACTGTATTATTTTTCCAACCCATCGACAAATATGACTTAAAGATTTACTTATGGAGCCGATCTCGTGCATAACCCAGGGACTGCCTGTACTTAAGATGAAATTCAATGAGCCACTTTAATACTAGATAAACCGATCAAAAACATCAAATCTTTCTCATGTCTCTGTTCACAGTGTACTCCTCATAACAATATATTCTGGACCCTAAAAGTCATTTAAAGAGACCAACCAGTCTCATAAAGGATGTCATAGATCTTGCAGTCATATTGGGTATGACTTTGGGTAGACGGGAGCCAATCCTGACATACTGACCTCAAAACATCATACCCCAGGAACTCAAAGAGCCGACACATGCTGTCTCCAATGATGGTGGAGCGAAGGTGACCGACGTGCATCTCTTTAGCTATGTTGGGTGACGAGAAGTCCACCACCACCTAGGAACAGCACCCAAGGAGTCTTCCATCCATTAACCAAATCACATTGATCAGTAGTTGGTAACAGTTAAAGGAGGTTTACAGTACCCTCTTCCTGGACTGCAGCGGCGGAGGCTGGACGCCATTGATCAGCAGGTTTGTCAATAACTTTGACACAAAGGGCTTCTTGAGGTGAACGTTGATGAATCCTTCAATTAAAATGCATTTTCAGAATATTTTTTTAACCTTCCACTGGGCACAATTCCACAGTCAAGGTTCATATTTCTCTTAAGACTCCATACAAGTATCTATACAATTATAAGCAACAGATTAAAACAAACCTGGTCCAGCAATCTCTGTCTTCTGGATCATTTCATTGTCTGGAATGTTTTGAACAATTCTCTCGGCGATCTCCCTCGGGCTGACCTTCAGTCCCCTGGACTTCATCATCTGTACCAAGGCATCTCTGTTAACACCCATCCCAATCTTTCAAGCCAATCTTAATGTGTAAATATACTGTATATAGAATTGAGTTTATAAAAACAAGCAAATTCACAATAGATTTGGTAAGCAACATGTGGCCATATAAGATGGGCCATAATTAGCCAATGGTACGTTTTGGATCTGTCAGTGACAGAGGAGGGGGGCGCTCCAGCCAATCAGCTTTCAGTTGTGGTCATTGCCCCTGTGACCCCACCCATGTCACATTCCTCCAGCCCCTCTCCTAGCCCCGCCCACTCTGACCTGAGCCATAGCCATGGCACTGTTACACTGGTAATCCCCAAATTTGGCCTGCTGATTGGGTGTGACAGACAGCGGAGGGCTCTCCAGGTCTGGGTAGGCAGCTTGGATGGCGTCCCCAAAGATCTCCTGCAGACGCTGGTTGATGTTGGTCATGTTTTTGCTGCACTGGCTCCTCTCCTCCCGTAGGCTCTGCCCAATGTAACACACAGGTCAACCCATCATAACACTGTTCACACACCTCCCCAACACACCCTGATTCACTACCCACTTACAGAGCTAGATATTTAAATATGAGCATAAACATCTACAGCTGTGAATCAGTTTGTTACAGGCGGGTGCTTAAATGTATTAGGCTGAGCAGTGAGATTAAAGATGGAAGAATCATGCACTTTTTCCATCTAAACCCCAAACGATTCTAGATGGGGGGGGGGGGGGGTCAGTAGTGTCAGCCTGAGTGACAGCAAAGTCACGTGATCGCCACACGTCTCCCCCTCTAAGGGCCGAATGCCTGCGCATCCTGCCGTGAACAATGGTTTCGCTTTTCGGGGCGTCGGGAAAGCAGGTGAAGGTCTCCTACTCTCTTGAGGATATTCAGGCGATACTTCAGCTTCGCGTTTTCCTCCCTCAGCTCATCAAGCTGCGACGAGGTGACCAGAGCCTCCGGGTTCTTCAGTTTCTCTATTTCGTCCGACAGACATTTTATTTCCCTTTCCTGGGAAAACACGGACGTTGTATATAAAATCTAAAACTAGCTCACGGTCGTATAAGTACTTGCAAACTTCCATGCATAATGTTTGAATAGCCTACAGTCAGTCTATCAGCTTCTGCACGTAACTTACGCTTTAAAGGGAATAGGACATACATATTTCAGTACCATTTGTTTATGGATGAACAGTTTACTGTAAATAAAAAGACAACTTTCCAGTAAAGTTGCCTGTACAAAATCCTCATTAATATACATGTCTGTGTCCGCAAAGGCTATGAATATCGAATAATTTTCGCCAACTGAGATTAGTTTTACTGGCGACATCTTAACTTTAGAGGAAGAATGCGAGGGGACTGAGGGATTTTAACGCGTTGCATCAGCACATAGAAACACATGGAGCAGCAAGGCGTCGGGCACACGGAGCCGGCCCAGCTTTATCATCACCGGTAAAAATAAACCTACCTGTCTCTGGATCCGAGACGTGTACTCAGCCACCGGGTCTCCCATTTTCCTCTAAAATAACCGCACTTAGTTCTGCCACAAAGTGTAAAGAAGCGTCACCTGACCAGCCGCTTTACTTTCTCTTTCCCCTGAACCGGCCGTCAAGGAAACAGGAATAAAGAGGCGCAACCCGCACCTGCTGCCTCACTGATTATTTGTACCGCGCCCCCTGGAGGCAGGAGTACAAAATGTGTCACTGTACAAAATATGCTGGCTTCAAATGTACAATTCAAGAAAGATGTTTTACATTAAATTGTTTTGATTGCATTTAAATTAATTAATGAATTAATTAAATTATCGAATTATAATTGGCCACAGAATTGTAATGTCAAAGTCTGTGCCGATCCATGAGGGATGATCCGAGCCACAAGTCACCTTTACAATGAATCACGCAGGGCGCAATAAATGACGACACTTGCACACCAGATTGCGTTGAAGAAAAACTATGTATTTGTTGCGAAACTAGAAAAAAAAGTTATTGTGCTGATGAAGTATTTACAATGCTGGTCGACATAATCAGTATTAAAATTCACAGTTTTCAGAAGTTTCATACGGGAAAATAAACAGTAACACCCTATTCACAAAGTGCGGCGAAAAGAAGAAAGTGTATGTTACAGAAAAAAGAAAAATCACAATTCTAATTTGGTAGATTAAAAATCAAACAAAACGTGACTTGCCTTAACAAAACAAACATTAATTAAAATCCTACACGAAAACAAATTATCAGACACCAGGGGGGATTACATTGGTTTAACTGAATCCATGGCGTGTAATTTCTTAGTATGTATCTCTGCATCTTAACAGCCTAGTGTATTTCAGCATTAAATTGTGTGTAAAAAGCACCTAGTCAGTCAATTGCATATTTCCAAAAATCCGATTTAATCCAAACACTGAATATCTTAACATAAAACTTCCTTTATAAATTCCAGTTCCAGCACCAACTGAATAAAAAAAATAATCATTTTGCCAAAAGAACAGGTCAGATCTAAACAGACATAAACAGTGTGTTCTGCTGACGAGCGAAATAAGCGTTACTTGTATACCGCTCACTTTTCTGTTCTGCAAAACTAACCAGTTTGTCCTCTTAACATGCGCAAAATACATTGCCAGCAATTTCTCATGCCGAGGGAATGTTTGCGGTTAATTTGGTAATCGGTTTAATATGATAAAGCAGGATAAATTCTTTCATATTAATCACTTAAAGCTGGTGCGAAGGTGTCTTAGTCAATCGCATTCAAGACACATTTTATAAACTCGATCCTGGAAATGATGATGAACAAAAACTGAAGAAACAACTTCCTCCCCCTGCCCCCCGAACACTAACAGGCGTCTAAGGAAAACAACCCGATGTTGAAATCATGGGTAAAATAGCGATTACTATGGAGCCAACATCTCATTCACGACTTTTAAGTTTACCTTCATCAAAAACATTTTACACAACGGAGACTCGATACAGGAGACATACGGAGATTTACAGCAGGACCTTTAAACCTAAAATGGCCAGTATTTTAAGGACGAAATATGTAGTACATAAATCCAATTTCAAAAATAAAATAGAAACTTAACAATGGTTTCTTTGTGCATTTTTCCATTGGATCGGGAATCTTTACACTTCGAAATGCCTCGATTTTCCAGGTGCCAGCGCACGAGCCTTTAAGGTAAACAGCAGTTTCTGCACTGGATCCGTGCAAGACTCAAATCATGGGGCTTTTTAAAGGTAACAGTAAAAGACAATATACTGTGTTTGTCTATTTTGCATTTGAATCATATGGATTTATAACATCGGCACTGGTTCTATGACATCTTTCAGCGTTGTTATAATCATTCTGGAAATGTACAACCCATGTCAGTTTTTATTGATGTAAATCACCATAGAGACAGACGGCCACAGAAAGTCACTTAGAAACATAAAATGGGACACTGACAGCAAGATAATCAGCGTATTGTTAAAGGTGTACCTGTATTCTTAGTAAACATACTTGAAATGGGCCACATATATACACGAACACATTGACGGATGTCCTGTAGGTGTCGCTGCAAGAGTACAGACACACCCTACTTGGGAATAATGGGGGGAAAAAACAGACCCGGCGTTAGTCAATCAGCTACGAGAACATGGACGTAGGAAACCAGTTTCCTATAGGAACGGTGCCAGGAGACAAACACACGTCTGTGACAGAGGTTTAAAGAACGTGACGTGAACTGTGTTCCACACCAAGTCTTAATACCTGTGTACACAAACTTACATCTGCTGAACTCCAGTAAAATGTGCATTAGGCATGGAGTTCTTTCAAAACACTCCCGTCATGAACCGACCAGCAATAGTCTTTCTGGGTACTTTAACAACTTTAAATCAGTTTAATGGAAAACCAAAGGTAGGTCACAAACAGTATTAGAAATGTGCTGTTGTTTCCGGATCCTATAAAAAATAAAATTATAAAATATATATATATATACCAGTGAATCCTAATCATTCTCGTGCGTTAGAATTAAGTGCATTGGCTAAAATACTCGACCGCTGGTTATACACTTGTTTGAAGTCTACCAATGAAATGTTTCCACCATTATCCGCTTACAAAAAAAATACAAAATTGAGACACCAGGAAGATTCATTACATGAGCTTGTGACTGTCATGCATTATTAAATGTTTATCCATCGTTCCCCGTAGTTCAGACGTCCTAATTTAGCGTTTCAGTTTCAATCCCTGGCCCTTGATCCAGTTACATATTAAAATCATCAGAAACGCCGCCGATTATACGACACGGTAAAACATAAGTGCAACACGTTTAGCTAAGTCTACACATTGTTGTGTTTGTGAGGCTGTTGAGAGCTCTAATATCCAGATCCATTTTTTTACACTTGTCAAATTCACTTTGTGAGGACATATTATCTCGTTATCCGTGTCTTTCCTGAAAACACTGTTCTTCTCAGACTCCTTGGAAACCCTCGATCGTTGGGTTTATTACGTAGCCTATTAGATTTGGACTCCAGGGACCGCACTACAGTAACCTGAATCCTCATCGATCTCATAGCAAGAGGATCCATAGTGTCTAGTTTCCAGTTTTTGGTGTAACATTTTCTGGTTAACTCATTACACTTCATTCAAAAATAATATGCGGGTATTTAAATAGCTAAATATTCCTGGTACAGGGCAAATATTCCCTAAAAATATTGAATCACTTAAACAGATTCAAGATTCAGATCCAAAATAAGGTTTAGATTATATTTCAGGAATGACCTTGTGCATGACACAGAGTTTCGTTCTTTCACGGTTATAATTTACTTGCCCGAGTGCGTGAAGAATGTGGAGAAACGGACGTTTTCCGGATTACATCGGAGCCACTATTTCCAAGCTAGCTTTTAAAGTGCACGAGCGTCTCTATGTGTTACCTGAGAGTTAGCCACGCTAAGTGCTGCGCCTCCGTAATGCTACCAGCCCGACCGCGTGCACCGGTGCTGTTCCGGGGAGTTGTCTCTCTCGGCCGGCTAGTCCCCCCCCCCCCCAACCCGATCCCCAAATGACTCCACGTAGAGGAGTTCCAAAGCCTGGTCCTCCGCGTGCCAAAAGTACCTTGTACGTTCGTATTCACATCTTCGAAGGAAGAGTTTCCTTCCTGTTAAAAACAGCAACAGTTCGTACTTCCAATTCAAATCACTGCCTGTGAATATGCTAATACATAATATACCTAAAATAATACATTAATCAGTAACAGAAAAATAATGCTACAATGAGCAAAAAAAAAGGGCTCCAGTTGCTATCAATGACAAAACTATACAGATTATCAACTAAAAAAATCTACAGCCCAGTGTTTAAAAATGTGACGTTTTCCATATTTTTTTTTTTTTTAAACATTTCTTCATAACACCACCAGAAGTCAGTCTCATCTCCTTGGAAACAGCAGTTCAGACTTCAGAATACTTAAGACGTTCTAGACGTCGTCCGCCGGGAGATCAGGGATGTGGATCTTCGCTCGAGTGAAGAAAGCCATCTTCTCTCTTCATGACAGATTCACAGAGAGAATATGGTATCACAAGGCGGAACAGAGACGCCGGTGGCACTAATAGGCGCGCGACGGCAGTGTCAGGCTTTTGAAAGGCTTGTGGACCAGATCATAGGAAAGGACAAGTAGACACTATGGTTCTGCACACGCTGATACATTAGTGTGTAGAAGTCTCAGGTCACCAAAGAAAATTGTGTAAGGTGCTATTTATATGGCTAGTAGATTCAGGGGTGGTGACGGCCAAATGAAGCTTCATGAACCATTTGCTGTAATTTCTGACCCCACTAGATGGTGCTCTCTGTTCAAAACAGGGCTAAAAGCATGTCCCAAGAGCACCATCTAGTGAGGAAAAAAAATACAGCAAGTGGTTCGTGAAGCTTCATTTGGCCATTATAGGGGCATACCTAGAAATTCTGGGCCCCCTGACAAAATGTCATCTTGAACCCCTGTCTATAAAACTGAACATTTTCAGGAGCCCCCGTCATGTGCCTGGCCCCCGGAGTCAGCTTGATTCTCCTGCTGGAGGACATGGGGTGGGATCTCACCCCCTCTCTGACCTACAGTACCTGAAGGACTGTGTCTCAGGCACCTCCTTGCAACTCTGGCTGCGGATCTTGCTGACGTCCTTCACAGCTGTCCGCATCATCCTGTCCACCCTCTGCTCCTGCTGCTGCTCTTCCTGGGTCTGTGGGGAGGAAAACAGGCATGGGCCACTTCTCCTGGGTCCCGCGGGAGAGCAGAACCTCTGGCGCACACACACACGACCTTGGCGGCTCGTCCGCGGTAATTACTGGCTGAACCGTGGTATTTTTAATTGTTGCTTATCCATTTGTTTAAAGGTTAGTGGACGGGGGACTCCGTTCAGGGACCTGAACCAACAACACGTTGGGATTTAAAGCAACCACAGCTTGGTGCCACCTTGTCTATTGACATCAGCATCAGCGAGGGATTGTCATGAGGGCTTTCCTTTCATGCGGTCAGGAAAATCAGTCTCCATTTGCCACTCCGCGGCTTTGGCAGGACATCATGTACAAACACATCCAATAAACCGGATGCGACTGCTGGGTCAGACCGGACTTCAATGACCTGAATAAGTGAATCATTATATGATGGATAGATCTACTGACTGACCACTGATTGGAATTACAAGACTGGATAACAGATGACTTAACGCAGTGATAGCCACATTTAATTATCAGCTTTAAAATCAGTACAGTAGTTGAATCACATTTGTTAGTCATTCAGCAGATAATCTGGACTAGTTGTGAGTATGATCTGTCAAGGTGAGGTTTGGAATCCAGTGGATTAATGCAGAGATGGATGTTCGGTGATACACCGAACGAATGATCCCTCAACAAATAGACAGATGCTCTTGTTAACTATATCATTATATGGCGGATCTACTGACTGACCAATAGAATGATAAACAGACTGAAAAATAGATGACTTAACTGGAGAACTTGCTATAGTCAACCATCAGATAATCTGGACTAGTTGTGGTTTTGAAACTATTGGATAAATGGATGTAAGCATGTACCAATGCATGCATGCATGTATAGATAGCCAGCAGAGACATGCACGCATGCCTGTATGCAAGAATGCCTGGCAGATGGATGGATGGATGGATGGATGGATGGATGGAGATACTCTGAGAAAGAGCGATTCCTTGGTGAACAGATGGACAGATGGAGCTCATTCTCACCTGCTTCTCCACCTGCTTCAGCAGCAGCTGCAGACGCTCATCCTCCTGCACCCAGGCAGGCAGCCGACTGCAGCCACGCATGCGCGCGTCCTCCAGCTGCATGCTCAGCTGCCGCAGCACACGCAGCTCCTGACCCAGGCGGGAGTGGCGGGTCCGAGACGCCTGCAGGTCCAGTTCCAGGTCCAGGGAAGTGCGAAGCAGCCCATCCAAACCCTTCACCGGCAGGGGAGGCTGCATGGATGGATGGATGGACAGATAAGTGAACGGATGGGTAGATGGATGGGTGGATTGAAGGATAAAGGAATGATGGATGGATGGATGGACAGACAGGGACAGAGTGACAGCATAAGTGAATAAACGCATGGATGGATGAAGGCATGGATGGACAGACAGGGACAGAGTGACAACATAAGTGAATGACCGGATGGATGGATGGATGGATGGATGGATGGACAGACAGGGACAGAGCAACAGCATAAGTGAATGACCGGATGGATGGATGAATGCATGGATGGATGGATGGATGGATGGACAGAGTGACAGCATAAGTGAATGACCGGATGGATGGATGGATGAATGCATGGGTAGATGGATGATTGCAACCAGTGCATATACAGATGGGCAAATGAATACATGAATTAATAAACTAACGTGTTGATGGAAAGATAGTGGGGAAAGTAAAGACCTTCGACTGTCCTGTTATAATAAATAAAATTTCCACCGAACTCCTGCTGACTGATGAATTACGCGGCAGCGATCAGCATGTAATCGCACAGGCTGTCGCGGTGCAGGGCGTCCGTGGGATGGCCTACCTTCTTCAGCCGCACACTGCGCCTCTCCGCCGAGTTCCGGACGAAGGGGGACTTCTTGGACAGGGTGGAGCTGTCGCTGTCGCTGCGGTTAATCTGCGCGGGACGGGCGATACCGTCACAAATTCAGCAGACGTGTTCTTATTACCGAGACCGGAACGCGATGCGTTTTGCCATTTCTCCACACTCCAAATTTACATCATGGCGGCGATTCCGGAAAGAGGAGAGATTTCTGCTTTTCTTCGCCAACACAGAAAAGTAGGTCAGGAACCGCTCGCTAATTGGGTTGAATGGAGGGAATGGAAATTCCTCTAAGTCAGCAGACTGTGCGTGCGGTTCCGTGTGCGAGTGTGTGTGCGCTGCGCTGTACCCACCCTGCAGATGTACTGGCTCTGTGGCCCGGGGGAGAAGGTCTTCGAGCGGATGATCGTGTTCCCCCTCACGAAGGCGGCTTGCCGCGGTACCGCAAGTCGCCGCTCCTTGGGCCGCACCACCGAGGCCGAATTAAACAGACCCTCTGTACTCGTTTCCTTATTAACCTGTTATGTCAAAACACAAACCATCTCTGACCTAAATATCACCCATATCCACGGGTAATGATTATTAACACTGAAGAGATGCTACATGGAGAAGCTATAAGCTATAATCAACGAGTTTAACAGATCAAGCATCCGGATTGTATGTGCTGAAATGTATAACAGCAAAGTTAATGCCGTGTATCCTGCTGTCACTTATCGATTTATATTCCATTTGCATTTATTTAGCAGGGAAATTTTTGCGAAAGCAGGGTGACAGTTCCTGGAGCAATTGAGAGTTAGGGGCCTCGCTCACTGTGCTGACCCTGGGATTTGGACCAATGACCATCCAATCACAGGCCCAGCGTCCTACGATTCTCAGGATGCACAACACAGGACTTGGCTTATACAGTTTTTCTGTATTTACCCGTTCTGTCTTTGCTCCCGCCTGAAACTGGTTTGCCGCCTCCCCCTCTGCCTCCCATTGGCTGGATTCGGGGTATAGCTCCTCCTCTTCCTCCAGCAGCACCTCCTCATCCTGCTCCAGTCCTTCCTCTCCTTCGTCCACATCGCTCGTTTCTGGTTCCTCAAAAACATCGCCTTCCAGGGAGATGCCATGCCTGCATGGTGGACAAGCTCTCAGATTACGAGGTGAAAGCAGCTAGAAATGAGTACGGTGACCCGACAAGGACAAAATACCACAGGATGTTTTGAGAAGCAAAGGGCACACTGACCAGTTTAGCTTCAGCGAGCCCTCAACATTGTTCCAGGTTCCTTCTGTGGTGCTGGGCTCCGTGGCTGAGGGACAGCTCTGGAATATGGGGAGCTTTATTTCAGAAGTTTATTATTGAAACTACTAATTTATTTTAATAATAGCTTTCTCTATGTTCCAGACTATAAGCATTATAGCATTTGTGTCTGGTGTCAATATGGGCCTTGGGCCATTAACTTCCAGAATGAGGTTAGATGGAGTAGATAAATCTTGTGGCTTAAAGCTTCGCATTAGAATGGTCTGAGGAGTAGCAGGGGTGAAAAAGTCCCTTCTTACCCTCCCCTCCCCGACGGCAAACTCCGTCTCCTGGTGCTTGGTGTCGATCTCTGCCAGGTAACTGTAGTTGAGAAGGTTGTACCACTTTGTGGCGAGTTCCCCAGAGCTGCTGATTTCAGCCAAACTTATCTGAGCCCCAGCCTGACAAGAAGTAAAGAGGACACGGTCAACCACGGCTCGGTTAGCTCATGACCGGAAACAGGCCACGCTGACCTTGTTAGCTAGCTCTGGACTAGTTTCTTGAACTGAAGACTATCAAAGATTTTCAGTAGTGTGTTAAGCAGAAGCTGAGACGGGTGCGTTGGGGAGTGTAAAATTCATTAGTCAACTCAGACCGTTACACGTAACATTGAAAGTCGACAGATCGTCTCTATAGAGTCCACGGTGACACACCCTGATGCCACTGACTACCAGATAATTACTAGATACTAGACAGTTTCTCTGGTGGTGGGGGTGGGGGGCGGTTTTGCGTTGCTAAAGGCAGCCAATCAGGGGAGCGGCGCTCACCAGGCACTCCTCCCTGCCGGATGTGTTCATGAAGCAGACGTCAACGCGTAGCGTCTTCTGCCTCAAAGCACCATGGGAGCCCTGCACACTGAACACTTCGTTCAGCTCCGCCGCATCCTGCGGCTGCACCCCCCGGGTGCGGAAGAGGCACCTGGTGGTCTCCGAGCAGGGCAGCACGGCCACGCGGACGTACCTGGGCAGAGGTTTGCGGAATCATCACCCGAGGCACCATGCAGGAGGAGCTTCCATAGGAAACACAACAATAGCAACAGTACTGCACAAATAAAGGGTTAAATGATTCCTTGGATATGAAAAGCCACAGTGTAAGAGAGGAAAACAAACTTGTAACCACTGCTAATTAAGTTGGGAAGCATATATTTTTATGTTGACTGAGCCATCAGTTTTACTCATTAGGTTACAATTATCAGGTAAGGATATCAATAATGGAGCCCTAAGTGCCACTCCACCTGCTGGCCAATTAATAAATATTTCTCATTATATTAAACAGAATTAATTAAGCATGATTTATTGTAATCTGTCACCCCCCCCCACACACACACACACACACACACACACACCAGTAACATGAAAGAGGGCCCAAAGCTCACATGTTGCATTCGGCCGGCGGAGCCAGGGCCCCGCAGTTGGCCAGCTGCATGACGGCCACCGTGAAGCTCCGCTCTTTCGCCTCATACCTAAGGCCCAGCCTGACCTGTGCTGAGCCCGGGTGTCCTGCCTCATCGTAGGTGGGCAGCTCGACCAGATGGCCGGGCCTGGGAGAGAGAGAGGAGTGTCATTTAGCGACACACACACACACACAAACACACACACCCTGAGGCAGTCATGCTGGCTCAGGTTCTGCTCCTGTTTACACAAACAACACGCTTAACAACATGCTGGGCCAAGAATTTTCCAGAACCACCTCAGATGTTCTATTGCACAGCATCAGGTTACCATATTCACACATAAATTTAAATAATGAGAATTTCTCTAATGGAAATAAATAGTTGTAAATAATATGGGGTCAATGTTTCTGTTACGACTGTACGGTTTGATCTTTTTCGGGGGGGAGCTTTGATATGAATGAGTCTGGCTAATTCAGCCCCGCCCTCCGCTGACGTACCTCTTCTCGGTTGGCTCGTAAACGCCACTGTCCCCTGCCACCGATTCGTCAGAGACGGCGGACGACACGCCGGCGTTCCTCAGCCCGGCCATGCCCCCCCTTGTCTGCGTAACTGAATCTGAAGATGGAGTAGAAGATGGGGGGTAGGAACACAATGTCCTGTCAGCGTGCTCATGTCGTCGGAGGAGTCGGGTTTCGGGGGGAGGGGTCACATTAACCCGACCCGCCTTCCGGCTGCCTCTGCATCTCTATGCTAAATTATCCACTCATGGGGAACCGGCCATGAGGACGTTGCAGAAGGTGGCTCTCGTCGTCCCATGTGACCGCGGCGGCCATCTTTGGCCACCGTCTTTAAGGCGGCATTGTGAAACTTTATACTCTGCCGGAGCACCTGTTAGTCCCAGGGCTGCGGTTACCTGAAACACTCCAGCTCTGTACTCAGTATAATTATATCACAGACACATTCACAGCATTCAGGAATGTGTCGGACGCAAAAGGCGCCACCAGGATTCCCAGAAGTAAAATGAAAGATAGGAAACCCAGCCAACGATATATGTTAGTTTGTTTACGCTCCACTCAAACTATCAATATAATGTGACAGGTCAAATACTTCGTGTTACATTGTGCATTTGGATGCTCAATGGAAAGAGACTGTGTACGAAACAAATAGATGCTGGTAAAAGGCTAGGCAATGTAAAAGGTCACCTGGTCACATGGGAGAGTAGCCAGGTCACATGGTTCAAAGAGAAAGTAGCCAGATGACACGGTTTGCAAAATGTCTGCTCTACCTTTAGAGGTCTCAGCACCAGCAGCTGCCACGTCCCGCTTGGCCCCGGCGGGGCGCTGGCGCGAAGCGTCCCCATCGTCAGTTCCCAGGGCAAGCTCCGTCAGCCGGCTCTGTAACTCGGTGTCCAGACCGGTCCCAGCTAGGCCCAGGAAGGCGTCCCCAGACAGGAAGCTGGAGTCAGCGACCAGCGGGGAGCAGGGGGGCGACAGCGAGGACAGCGAGGACCGGGGAGAGAGCGAGCCTGAGGAGCGCGGCGTCTCCGACAGCCGGAGGGCCTGCAGCCGCTGGGCTCCGCCACCGCCTCCGCCTGCCGCCCCCACCACCTCGTTCTCATGGATGGTGGGGATGGAACTGGATGGTCGGTACCCTCCGGCCACACTGTCCTGCAGAAGAGTGTCCAGCTTCTGCCGGAGGTCTGGGTCCCCCAGCTCGGGCGGGTCCAGGTAGAGGTCAGTCAGGCTGGGTGACGACGACCCCAGACTGGAGGCAGCCAGAGAGCCCCGACTAGACGTCAAGGAGCCCCGGCTGCTGCCGGAGGAGCAGGAGAGCGTGCTGGCAGACAGGCTGCAGGCAAAGACATGAAGAACGAGACTTCAGCACCAGGGCACTTCATTCCAGCTTCCTATATCTATTTCCGTCTGAGCAGCGAACCCCAGCCCCCCCCCCCCCTTTTGCCTTCCAAAACCTCGACTGCACTTCCCTCAGAAACAGACTAATTAAAGCACCGCGCCTCGTTAGCAACGGCACAGGGGAAATGCAGTCGGGTCTTTGATGTTCATCGTTCGAGAAAACGGGAACATCAAGCATTCAGAATGGAATCAGAAGGCGGGCCAGTATCACCGGTCTGTCTTATTTGAAGTACGTTGACGTATCCGATTGCCCTTTTGATAACTTTCAAAGGAAACACGCCGACTTAGTAGACAAAAACCCATCCCACTTACACTATATTTACATCATCCTATAACTAGGGACGGTGTTGTCCTCCACGTAATGGGAGTCTTGTGAAAGGAGTGCTAAACGTCCATAGATACCGAGACGTGAAGCCATGAACTGTCAAGGTTGCTCAAACAAACATGTCAAAGCAGGCTGGTGGTTTCAGACAGGGAGGAATTTGGGATCTTTGCCAAAACATAATGGGATGGTCTGACCTGGGGCGTCCCTGTGACGTTCGGCTGGACCGGGCTGCACCGCTACAAGGTCAATAAGCACAGGCTGTCTCATGGACACGGCAACATCGAATGACAAAATGGGAGGAATCCAGAACAGCCAAGGGCTCCTCCAGCACAGCTTGCACGCAATTGACCACAAAAGCCAACATTAGAGCCATCTGAGCAGTGCAAGGCAAGGGGAGACCCTTTAACACGTCTATGACTGGAAGCTCATCGAGCTCACGTTAAATTTGGTGGAACATAGCCTTTCAGCCACTTGCTGAGTAGACCTTCCTCGTGACACGTCCTCTCAACATCAATACCTCCAAGCCAAAAGGATCTCCAGGTTTCCTCTCAACAGACTCTTTCATCACTTGCGTCTACTTATGACCAACCAAGGACAGGCGCCATAGCAACACCCATAGCTATTCCCCAGACATTCTTCACCGTTAGGAGACTTTCAGGCCAACGCCAACAGAACTCACCGACCTCACCTTTTCAGCTGGCTATGTAGGGAAGAGGCAACCCGAACCATTTCTTCCAGCTCTCGGACTAGTTTGTTTCTCCGGGAGTGTAACCGTAACCTGACGGGAAGAACGAGAGAGAAGAGCGAAAGTCATGTGCCGCACTTCAGAGAGACATTATGCACAGGATTCCGCCTGGCTTGTTTACATGTTTACACGGCATCCTGCCCTCAGAGGTGGGATGTAATAACAGAGCTTTTCTTTAGATATTATTATTTTTTTTTTAATGACAGTGAGGCAGAATAGAAAGAGGCATCCTTTGTGGGCAACCTAGATCCCCACTTTCAGGAGGTCGGGTTACAGAAGGCAGGTAGATGCAGGGGGTGCGGAGAACAAGGGCCCTATTTATCAGCGGGGGACCGCCGAGCCCTGACTGGCATCCGCACAAGGGAAACCTGAGCCATGGAAGCAGGTGTCTGCGCAAAGGCAGCGAAGCAAGCAGCCCACCACCGATCCCAGCCCGCCTACGGAAAAAAAGCTGACGTCTCTTCAGACCAGAGCTCACTTGCACCAGCCCCGTATCTCATGCTTACATTGTCTAAGTTGGGGTTCTGACTGATACCAATCAGGGAACAGGTTATTCCTGGGAACATCACAGATTGAAATCCCAAGAGGTCAAGGAAGACAACGAACATCAGACTGCATGCAGCCCTGACACCAGCTATGATCTTTAACCAGCTCAAGCATATTAGACGGCTAATTAAGCAGTTAAAGTGGGTTTTTTTTTGTCTTGTTCAATTCCACTACCTGTTTATATATTCAACCACGAACCATTTTAAGGTTTGTCAACAGGATCACCACTAGGGACCCAGATTAGCACCCTGCTAGCTTCAAGTTAATACTCTTTACAGGTAAGCTAACCTTGCAAGGGGGGACAGGTAGCTGAGTGGCTGAGCACGGTAGCCCAGGGAGGTACTTAACCTGAAACGAATCAGCACAACTTCCAGCTGCCCTGCCTAAGCTATACAATATTAAAATCTCTTAGTTCTGTTACCTAAGAAAAGTGAGTAGAAGACAGGTGGCTAGATAGTTCTGTTAATTAATGTGTCGGTCCACAAGGGGGCAGTAATAGTCATCTGACGCTGACCTCTCAGTTAGGGCCTTGCTCTGGCTGTCCCGGGCCACCTGCAGATCCTGCTCCAGCCTCTTCTTCTCCGTCTCTATCTTCTCGGCATCTCCCGGGACCCGCTTCCTGGGCTTGGCGTACTCCAGCTCCCTCAAGAGCTCCTCCTTCTCGTTGATTAGGATCAGCCGATCCCGCTCCGGGTCCAGGAGACCTGGCCACGCCTCGCTGTCCAGCTTGGCGATCTGCACCTCGATGTTGGCAATCCTGCAGACACGTCGGCGCGATCAGAGTGACTCACTCAACGCGGCAAGGTGCCCCGAGACCTGCGACCGCGGCTCGCCACCAAAATAAGTCAACCAGCGGTCAACGTCAGGCGCCCACAGGTTTTATCATGGGGTCGTCCAGAAGCTGGGAAAGTTTACCGTCTCTTGGCCTCTTCATACTTCAGACTCAGACGAACTTTCTCTGCCAGCGTGTTGCTGCTGTTCATAGCAAACTGGAGGGAACCAACAGATTAAATCTCTCAGGGTCAAGTGCTCCTTTTTAACCCAGTGAGTATACAACAAAATGTAAATTAAAGAAAAAAAAAATCACATTATTTGAATGTCATAAATTTAAATGTACCTTTTAGTAATATTAAGAAAATGTCACTAAATGCAGCACCACTCAACCCAAGACATAAATGGTTGCTTTGGGTGCCAACGTAGCAACCCAACTTCAGAAGGGGCGACAGTGGTGAAGCCTACCAGTACTAACCAAATCCCAGAAGAGAAACTACAGATGGAAAACCCTGTAGAGACCCAGCCCAACTGATCTCAATGCACAGTGAGTCCCCTGATTACTCTCATGTGGTGGTCGCTCACCTCTGCAGGCAGGTCGGTCTGGGATTCGGCATCCGAGTAAAGACGGGGGATGGAGAGGTTGGAGTCGGCCAAGGAGCTACTGGCCCACAAGTCCATCTGGGACCCCGAGTCGAACAGGAAGCCATCCTTCAGAACAGCCAGTTTCTGCATGAAAAGTCAAATCGAGAAATGAACAAAGTTTCACTTAAGGTAAATCAACTATCTATCATGCCCCAGACAGGAGCATTCTGGAAGCCAGCTGAAATACCGTACTGGTGAGATGCCAGTTTCCACAGGGAAAAAACAAAATGTAAGCAAAACGCAAATTGGTAGCTGGTTGGCCGGCAGGGTGTGAGAGCTACACTCTTAGCACGCCCCCTTGTGGCAGGAGGCCTGAAAACTGCACCTACCATCAAGATGCAGGAGACAAGCTTCAGTACAACACTTGGGATAATAAGACAGCAGATTATTTCAGTAGCTTAAAGAAATAAGTGATTTTAGATGCGTATTTTTAGGATTTTTCGACCCGAAGGCATGGAGAGTTGCTTGCTCATGTGGAATTATGAAAATGCACTACATGTGGGCCCGGCGGGGATGGGCTGTCTCCCGTGCGTCACATGACCACGCTCGCACCGCGGCGCCGTTTACCTCCTGAGCCCCCTTGTGCTCTTCACGAGAGCGAAGGAGAAACACATGCAAGTATCACTATCGGGGGGAGGGAGAATGATTAAACAGATGCATTCCCATAATTCAGTGGGGCACATCCACCTCCTCTCACCGCATGGAACCAGGTCACCGGGTTCCCAGTACTGCCCTCCAGCAGCATCTGAGCTGGGCCAATCTGCTGGCATCTGCGCGGCGTTCGGACGGGATCCCGTCAGCCGCAGGGGGGCGGGGCCTGTCTGCATCACCTTGGAGACGACATGCTGGGTGCTGAGGCAGCAGCTGGCTGACCTCTCACATCCTCTCACGCCATGGCGACTGTTGTCTAGGACGGATTCTGCCCCCCCTCCCCCACGCGCCCACAAGCAGGCACACGGTTCTCGCACCTCTTGCCCCCCCCCTCGCCTCCCCCAAGGCAACCCACCTGCATCAGCTCCCGTTTCTCCTTCTCGCCTGCGCTGATGGCGTCTTTGATGGACTTCACCTCGCTCAGAATGGCCTGGGCCTCGTGCAGCTTGTAGCCATAGGGGGCGCTGGACACCTTGTGGTCAATCCTGTCGAGGAGGGGAAGGTGCGAGGAGCGAAATGAGGGGGGGGGGGGGGTCGACAGGATATGAGTGTGCCGGCTGAACGGAGGCTGCTGTGCGGGAGGGGGGGTGGGGCAAACACACCAAAACCTGACGGCGGCTGCGGCTGCGGAAGGTGACTCATGGATTAGCCGCGAGCGACTCCGGCTCGGCCGGTCCGACCGCATTCCTCGCCGCGAGCTGAGGGTAGAGCCACGGGGGCGGCGGCAGCGAGGCCCTGGCTGAACACTGAAGCCCTGAACACGCCGGCTCTTATCATAATCCGCGGACCTCTGTCCTAACACTTTGCCGCTAATCCTGACACTAGGGTGGGCACTAGTGGTTAGCTTAACCCGCGTTCTCTTCCCACAGCGCCTAAAATGTCAGGATGCGGCTCCCAGAGATGGTAAGACGTCAAGGATGACACCTCTAGAGAGACGGGTAGAAGGAAACGGGAACCAAACAGGGAACCAAACGAGACAAATACGATTCTGTTTTGAGCCGAGGGCAGGCGAGGACATGTCGCGGAGGGCCCCGCGGGCTTCTTCCTTTCGGACACACTTACTCTCGGAGCGTCTCGAAACCCTGTTCCTTATAACGCAGCTCTTGCTTCATAAAGGCGAGATCCCGCTTCAGCTTATTTACCTAAAAAGTGAGAAATGAAGATACGGGGTTAGTCCACAGGATTGGGTTTACAAAAATAGATGAGACCGATCGACCACATCCGGCCCGAGTCTTTGGACAGAGTTCAGCAAGCGCTGAGCCATCGTGGTCCTGCAGCGCCGTGTTTTGCCCCGAAATACGGAATTAAGCCCGACGATCACCCCCCCAATTCGCAGAAACGATGGGCCGGCCCTATCGCCGGCTCAGCCAAACGTTCCAGCCAAACAGCAACTACGCGAAACAATCGGCAAGACTTTCAGCCCACTTTCCGAGAGGGACTTTCTAACCTGCGAGGCTAATGACGAACATTGCATATGAGGAGGCAAAGGTGCGAGCATCTGGCTTGGAGGCTTTGTGTCTCATCACATCATTACATATTTAATTACATTTTATTTATTTTAGCAGATGCTAAAAACGACATGCAGAAAGCAAGGTCAGCCAGAGCCTGAAGAAAGTGGGAGTTAAGGGTCTCGCTCAAGGGCGTGAAATCACTCACTCAACCCTAAGATTCGAACCCGTGAACTTGCCATCACAGACTGAAGACTCCATGTGGCCAAACCTTAACCCACTGAGCCATGTACCACTGAATGGTGACAAGCCCTTTGTGGAAGCAGAGTCTGGGGGGGGGGGGGTCCTTTACCCGGCTAATTTCTACACAGATGCACTGTGGGAAATGATGGCATTCCAGACAAGAAATCAACTAATTAACTTTGTTGTTTTTGTCATGCAGCAGAACTCACCCGGCTCTTGGCGGTCACGATCTCTGCCTTGAGTATCTCTGGGTCATACTTGCTGCTGGACGAGGACCTGGAGTTCACTGCGGGAGATGGAGACAGACGCACGATTCATTTCATGTTTAAGGCGCCGGCGGCTTCCTGCTCCGCCGGGCCACACGATCCTCCGGCATCTCAGCCTCGAATAGAGATGAGAGGGGATGCGCTTATCGTGCAGGATTTTCTTCAGGATTCCCCCCCCCCCCCACAAGCCGGCGGTCTTACAGCTGCTCTGGGAGGCGGACCTGCCCCGCCACACATCGCTCAGCTGCCGGTACTCTTGCTGGGCCAGCTGGAGGCGCTGTTCCTTGACCTGGCATGTCTCCCGCTGTGTGGTCAGCGCCTGCTGCGCAACCCCCAGGTACTCCCTGAGCATGCGCTCCTGCTCCCGCTGCCACTGCACACGGGGGTCCTCCACCTGCGTGCGCTCTGGGGGCGTCACAAACCGCTCGTTACTGCCCAGCAGCCCCCAAACCCACGTATCAGGGGGCTTAAAGGGACACCAGACCGTTTCAGTTTTTCTCAAACTTTACGGATTTTCTCTTCTTGTGGACACGACAGGAGCTTCCTGCCAGGACCTGGAACGTTACAGCTTCACATCTGCTCTCAAACCCCTCGGTTACCTCATTTGAATTTTAATCTATCATTATTCTGTAATATAAAAACAAATCGGGCACACTCCAGCCTTCACTGTTTAAAGCTTTATTGTGCTTTTTTCCATTAAGGGCACGATAAAGTTATTCTCTCAAACCACACTTAATTACGTCAATCGCACCTGAATGTTCACAGAGCCAATATTTGGTTGATAATTCAGCTTTTATATCATACCTAACTAACACCAAAACAGACTTGATTCTTATACAGAATTTTACTTTCCCCAATATTACAAATATTACAACCAAAGCAGAAAACTCACAAAAGAGGAAACCATTAAGGACTGCAGAGCATTTTAGGGTTGAGGATAAATTCAGCACTTACTGGTGTTATGATCCACATAGTAGGGGCCGATGTGGGGGTCAAAGGCCTCCTCCCAGCCGATGGGGAGCTCATCCCCGATGCAGTCAGCAAACGTCAAAGGCTTGGTCTGCCTGGGGGGGGGGGGGGAGGAGACAGAACATTCTGGGAACTCCTTTAATGGGACCTAAAGCTCCGGCATTAAAACGGCGCGTCCATCTCGCGGGGTTTCACCTTTGACCGCTGCAAAGCCAAGTGGGAGTGTTCATGGGCAACTAATTTCTGCACAGATGCATTGTGGGAAATGGCCTTGGCTTGCCAGACAGAAAATCTGCCAATTGATTTAGTTCAGTTTTGTTACGTATCAGCCTTTGCAATCGCCGCAGCGGCATGTCTGGCCACAACGGGAACGCGGCACTGCACCAGACCGCCGGCGCAGGAGACCGGGCCCTGCCATTCCTGGGGCCTCTACGACTCCGGTGCCAGAACGTTTCTGAGGCAACCCTGCTGCCGCCGTCCAAGACCAGAGTCCAGGAACACAAGAAACCCAAAGGGTGACCCCCCCCCCCCACTGAGACCCCAGCAGAACAATAAAACAAAACAGACAGACCTTTCTCACTAAAGGGCTCATTCACCACAAATATGAAGATATACTCTGTTTGCCGGAATGTTACTCAGTGTTGCTCGATTTCTCCGATCACTCTTCCGCTTTTCTGATTAAACAAACTGCAGTATCTTTTGATTTCGCCGTTTGCCGGCCTCTCAGCTATTATCAGCAGAACTTGCATATATACCTTCACGGACTCTGGTTCCCATTTGCAGGGAACGAAGTTCCGCAGCACAGCCCCAGATAGCGGACCATGGGAGATGTTTTCTAGACATAGCGACCTTTAGTTTGACAGGCATATATCTGTCAACAGCCATCAGCTGTTAATGACAAGGAACGCGGGTGAAAGCTTAACGGCGAAGAGTCATAATGGTTTTCCGCAGTCGGCTAAATGACAAAAAAAAAAAAATGCAATAAACATATACTTCGAGTGCTAATATTATATTTAGCACTCGATATACTTTATATGTGTCTTATATAAGATTAATTATGTGCAGTATAATGGAAATATGGTATACAGCAGTATTTTAAAATATTGGAAACAAAATTAACCAAGGTGGGTGGGGGGGGAGGTGGTGGTGGTGCTGAATTTGCTGAATTATATTATGGGGAAACCCTCCTCCCCCCATTCCAGCAAATTATATCAAGATTTTATCATAAGATTTCAAAATGCTGAAATAATGCTTTTCAAAATACTGTCAAAATACCACAGTAAGGCAGCGCAATGTCTGGACAGTGTTCCAGTATGAAAAATTAGATACTGCCCAAGATTAGATTAGATTACACATCTTTATTGATCCCGGGGGGACATCAGTTACCAATGGTAACAAAATGAGGACAGTCGGAGGGGCAGAAAAACCCCCCCACAGTGTGGCTGAATCTCAGACGGGAGACGTCATAAACAATGTGAGGAAGACCACTGTGGGCCATCTGAGTCCCAGCATAGGGAAGGGGACACGGCCGCAGAGGGGATCTTTCAGATGAGATGCCAAACAGAGACTCTTAGTCACCGCTGTCGTGAAAGGGCTAATCACTCATCAAACGAACCAGGGTGTTAACTTTCTTAGAAACTGTCTAATTATCCCAATGTGTGTGCAGGGTAATAATGCTTACCGTCATTAACAAACCCTAGAGCATTGATTACTCTGGGAAAACAACATTGAAGTTCTTCCAGTAAAACAATCTATCATAATTACTATAACTATTTAAGAGAAAACACGACCGACTAAATTATTATGCATTATGAAGAATTCATGTCGATAATGTTTTTAATGCTAATTTCAGCAAATTGTTTTATATATTGCGAATTAAGCTATTACCCCAGAATGATTCAGGAGTGGATTTTTTCTTATTTAAAACACCAACTATTCTGTGACCACCTGGATGCATTCTGGTTCTTAAGATTACGTTCATTGCCTTCACCCCCAACAAAGCAGCATGTAGGCTTGGTTCTTGAAGGCCACAGGTCCACCTCAGGTTCTGCTCACCCTTAACTGACATGTTGAAGAGCTTACCTGGACAATATGTCACATGACATGGTGCTTCTGGTAACTATCCAGCACTAATTATAAAGGTGTTAGAACCAATAATGGTATTCACTGGCAGGTTTAGCTGTCAGCAATCCTAAATACCACCACTATTTAAAATTACATAATGATATATAAAGGATGATGTGAACAATGTCTGACCTGCAGTGGTCCAGATACCAGTTTTTAACATCATTTTCAACGGGTCACAGGTAGTAAATGGACCACCGGAGAACATTCGCTGCAACACCCGCCGTGTTCCGACCACATGACGACGTGGGCCCGGTCAATTTTTAATGGCCACCTGTAACCTGATCGGTGCCACATCCAAAAACCTCTATTGCCAGGGATGGGGGCTACGGTTTGTTATTTTTCTGCTCACGGGTTTTTGAAGGAAAGGAATTTTAACCAGTTCACTTTTCGGTGTATGAATAATGGAAAAACCAGAGGAGAGAGCATCAACCCATTCCTGAATTTAAAACTGTGACAGAGATTGGACAGGGCGTATGATTTCCTCTTCATGGCGCAACCCTCCACCCTCCCAGGGAAACTCTATTTCTAAGTCTCCAAAATAATAATTCAGAGTCCTGATGTGGCAGGCCTCATCCTACTGCTCACTCCTTTAGAGAGGGTAGGACAAATCAGACTTAAATGTAGTAAAAGAGCTCCACTGCATCTAGCACGTAAGCAAGTCTTGCTGTAAAGTCAAGGATTAGTGGAATGTTTTGTGGCCCATTATATGACAGTAATGTGATTACACGATTGTCTTCTTCGTCACACCTGCTTATTATGAAAAAGATTCGCCATTTGGGGTTATCCTGCCCGACAAAGCGTTCTATACGCACTTCCACGAAAGTGCACAGCTCCTGGCTAAATCGACAGTTTATATTCGTGTGCAAAGCAACGGTGAGTCCGGGTGTGAGGCACGAGCAAACATCACACGGGGCTCGTGTCACACGCACGGGGCGAATTCCTCGAGTGTTTCAGGCGGCGCGGGCCTCGCCTCTCATCAACGCTCAAGGTCCAACAATGAAAGGAGGCTTCACCCCCACCGCGAGGAACGGTACGGTTATATCTGAAAGATAGCATTCCATTTCCCTGACGGGATTCCTGCTCGGTGCGTCACGCCGGGCAAAGTCAACAAAGGCCGCCGTTGGAGCGGCCGAACGCGGCAGCGGCGTGCTTGGCCACCGCATCACGCTAAGCTCCGAGTTCCTGTTACGGGCAGGATATAGGTTAGCCCTAATCTGGCATTCTTCACATACCGCGCTTACTGGGTTGGAGAGCCAGAGTGGATAATATACTTAGCGTACGGGAGATCAAATTCAAATTCATTATTTACGCACGCCGACAAAATTAAAGGAACAGTGAGCGCAGGCTTCTCCACCAGAATGCAGAAATCTACACTAAAACGGGAGTTAGAAACGGTTATCTAACCAAATCATACAAATTGTGTCTGGGGACTTTAGGATGCAAATTGTTTTACATTTTCAAACAGTACTACCTTCACCCGCAAAGCAAGCTTAATCGCTATGATTTAAAAAAAACCAGTTTAATTGGATTTTTACTAAATGAGTGATTAAACTTTCAAAATATAATCAGCATACTCCTATTATAATAAAACAATTTCTTCAGCTGTGATTGGACAGGGTTTTTTTCCACCCCGTGTCCTTGTGTTTTGCTTTACATTACATAACAGATGCCCCTAAAGCAGGTCATCTAAAATACTACATTTTCAGCAGCCATGTTCATAATCAAAACGGATCATGAAGCCGAGAATTAATTTTCCCTTAACAATACAGTAATCCATTTTTATGCGATTATAGTTTATGGGTCATTTAAATAGCTAAACTGCTTCACGCTAACACTCACAGGGGGATTAGAGTATAACTGTTTAAAACTTTTCAAACATGCTGTACACGCACAAGGCAGGGAAGCTAATGCCGGTAAGTGGTGTTTGTTAGGTGGGAATCTTCCCACCTTAGGGAACGGCAGACGAAACGGGGATTCATTAAGATACAGCACTACAGGTAATCTTTGTTACCTATCAACTGTTGCTTGGCAATAGAAGGGGGGGGGGGGGGGTGAGACGCTACTGGGATGTAAATCCATTGACTGTTCAGGGTTAGTCCTTGTCTTGTAATCGAATACGGCTTTTTTTTCCCCACAGGTGAGGCGATGAGGTCCCAACCGCTCGCAGCTGGCTCCGCAATCCAGCCACGCGTACCGCCGCAACCGCTTGCTTGGTGTTTTCAATAGAATAAAATAACACATCAGAGGCCCTACAGCTCGGGACACGATTTAATGAAACACGTGTTCCACACACACGCTCCTATCTTTCTCCGCATTCGCTTTCCTAAGGTCTTGTAATACACTAGCTCCGACCTCACCGGAAAACAAGGGGAAAATATATGCAATATATTTCATTTCGACTCTTTAGCTAGGATGTAGCCTATAACCTCATGTTTGTATGTATGCATGTGTGTGAGAGACCATAATGGCACGTAGAGACAAAAAAAGAATGAGTATCATTGCAGTTCTCTTACTCATACTTAATGTCTGTCTTTATTTTCGCAAGGAATTTTATTTTAAACCACAGAACCAGGATCGAAATATTTCCCGATACGAACTATCAAGCAGATTTTTTTTCATCTTGAGGTTCCGGGATGTGACTACCTCTATTTTTTAACTGCTGCAACACTGTGTCTCAGTAGACGTAAACATCTACAGATGTTTCAGAATAACGACAGTTTTATTTGAGATTTGATACAAGTAAAAATGGGGGTCTGTGTATCAACTCACTGCCGCTAAATGCAGCGCATTACAGTCCGTTTATAATTTACTCATAAAGTCAGATGCCTGGAATAATTACAGGGAAATATGCTGTATACGATCATTGTTCCCTTTGACATACTTTCAGCATGACTGTTTTTTACAGCTTGAATAAAGGGAACAGGATCAACTTCTTTAAAGCTGAGATTCTCTAAATAAAACGTACAGTTTCTCCATCACACGTGGACGCTTTAGTTACCAGCGAATATAATTCCATGGTTATACGTTTGAATTTTATATCACACATTAAGCAGCTACTTATTAAACTGATTTACAAAGCAGGTTCAATGTTAATTTAGTGACATAACCGGAATTTCAGATCCAACCCAATCGTATGTCACATGGATGGGAAAACACCGCTGTATTTTTTAATCAGACGAGTACCGTACCTGTCCCTCGGGTCAATCCAGCTTGTAGTATGATTGACGTGATCAATGTAATACACTTTCCCATCAAAATCACGGGCTTCTTCCCAACCCTCTGGCAATGGTAACTCCTTCCTTGGCATGTCAGGCAAGTCCCCATGTAATGAAAGTCTTCTAAGGGCTATTATGGTTGAATGGCGTGCAATTTGGTATCCCTATAATAACTATGAGGTCCTTTAAAAATCTTTACGTTATGCGTGCCATCAACACCGGATCCGTTTCCTTTTAACTCGATACTTCATGTTTCGGTCACCATCCACGTTTCCAGCGTCGGTTTCCCTAATGTGGTTAAGAAATGTGGCAGTTTACGTGTAACGAGCAACATTTTTTGGAAAATCTTTGTGATTTCGCTACATCGTGTGCTTCTCGGCTACTCGTCGGGTCTGCAGCGGCTATTGCCATTCATAACACACCGGCAACAAGTTAACGATCGTGCTGCGGGGCTCCGGAGCGGCGTGCTGGAGAGGGCGATCCGGGTTCCGAAGCGTCTCTGTTGGCATTCTTCATTCAGCCGCGGCGCTCGTTTATCCTCAATGCGGCGATCCTCGAATCCAGTCGCCGTGCTGCTTCGGAGGAGAAGAAAAAACTTGGATTTTCAACTTTCTAAGCGGGATGGACGTATTGCTTCTGAGCTGATTAACACATGACCTGCAAAAAAAAATAAAATCTACGATCCCATTCCCACGGCGCAGGTCTCCGATGCCCGTACCGGCAGTTGCAGCATTTCCCTTCAAAGCGAAAACGGCTTTTCTTAAATATTTTAAAACCCTCTTTTAGTTTTCGTCCACAGCGGCCACCATGTTTAACCAGCAGAAGCTCCCTATTCCTGTTCTTTTCAATAAGAAAATTTGTCTAACTTCTTTTCAGTACGCACCATTTGCATCCATGGTTCCGAAACGGTATATTTCCGTTAATTCTCCAAGAAATCCATTAAGTTGGTTGTTTTATTTGTACAACGCGTCCCTTTTCTTAAAGGGGCAATATCTCCCTCCCAGTGTACTGGTTGTTTCGGTCGTGATGCTGTTGGTTGAATTACGTCATCCAGGTGATTACCGTATTTCTCGTAACAAACGCCTTTATTGTAATAACTTTAAAACTGGGCAGTTAAAGTTTTGGTAGGTTATTTTTCACGTGACTCGCGGAAACACAAAGTCTTGTTCACCGAATGCAATTGTTTTTTTAAGATTATTAATGCTTTTAACACATGTCAAACATTTAATTTTAATATACATGCTCAGAAAACCTTGAGCATAATATTAATGACTTTAAGTATTTTACATTCACATCAACCACTCAGGCGGTGTTTTAGGATTTAAAAAAGACTAACTTAAAGGATTTTTACATAAGCGTAGGCTATATAAACCTAGGGACGGTCGCCAGTTTATGGCACAGAATGAACCCAGAAAGCAACTGAATGTGAGGCAACTGTATGGTGTCGTCGCGTAAGACGAATCACTCACAGTTACTGACAGGTATCTACCGTTAAACTTTCGACTTTTTTTCTCGGAAGTTTATTTCGACTGTAATCTCAACATTATACATACATACATTACACACACACACCTACACACACGCCCTAATAATCTTCCTTGGGTTTTTTGGGAAAGTCTCATTAAGACGCTTAGTTATAGTTTATTTTAATATAAAGGCCTTCCCTCTACAGCTGCAAAAAGTGCCAAATAACTAACTAAATAAACAAACAAAAATATAAATAAATAAATAAATACTAGGACGAAATATATGAACCCGACTTATTTTTTAAAAAGCGACATTTTTTTAACTATACCGAAAATAATAAATTCTTACTATATTCTACGTAAGCAACATCTTTATAGCTAATTATATTGCTGTGTTTATATACCTCTTTACAGAGACATTTGTCACTATGCTATCACGTGGTCTGTCAGGCCACTTTATTCTCGTGCTGCCAGACGAAAAAGGCTTCCTCTTTATTTTTATATAGTTCCTTTCCGTCGCTGTCAAGGTTGCTTCAAGTCAGGCTCACACAACTGAAAAAACATTACATCTTGGAGATATAAACATCTGGTTATAGTTTCCGGCCAAACACTCTCCTAGTTTACCCAAACATGTCAGAATTACTATTGATATAGGCCTAGTTCTTTTCCAAAAGACCTCAATTGACATTTTTCTTGCAGTTCAGTCATTTCTACAGTATAGAAATAATATACTATATAACATTGCAGAATAAGCTGCTTTAGTTTAAAGACATGATTTGTATAATATTCATGTTTAATAATTAGCAGCACCGTAATGATGTGATATGATGATATGATGTGGTATGATTCTACAAAACGAATCCCTTTAATGGTAATTTATTGTCATACAATTCATTTAATGAATCTAAATACAACATTCAGTAGCTTTCCTTGGTTAGGCCTTACTAGAAGTATTGATCTGTTTCACACCCGTTCTGCTAAGTATCTTGCTCTTTTTTGCGCTATTTAAAGCTAACAGTGTTTAAGTAATTTGTTGAGTATTTTATAGAACTGATGCTCTACCCCGTTAAATACTGATGACATATAGTTGCATATTTATCACTATACTTTATCCTTTACTCGCTGGAAGTTGGTTTATTATCCTCTAGCTTTGGTTGGTATAAAGGGCATGTTTTGGTAGTTTTTAAAATAATGTCTACATATTTACGGTAACGTTCCAGTTCTTTTTCAAACACTGTAACCAGGGGCGGATGAGGGATCTCAAAGCAGCGGTGGGACGAAAAGGGGGTCCCCCTCTATTTACCAAGGGCCCCCTGCCGTGATGGGCCCGGGGGTAAACGTCCCTCCGCACACCCCCGCCTCCTCCGCTATACTGACTGTAACCTTGTACCATGTGACAAAAAAACATTAATAGTTCCTCATTATACCTAACAACCAAAAGCTACCACTTTCAGAATAGTACACAACATTTCGTTACAAGTTACTGGGTATGTAGAGTATCGTTTTGAAGACGGTAAAGATAAGAGGAAGACGCTTCAGTTGTAAATGTTAATATCTGATGTTGGAAAAGGAAGAACAAGGCATGCATATCACTGCAGTAAAAAAAATCGGAATCGAAACACGGAATAAAATAAGCACCTTGAACAATATTACTAACGCGATATACAAAAGAAGGGTTAAAATGCACACTTTCCTTTTTCAACGTGATTAAATTTCAACTCGTGTCTGCAGGCTAGTGTCTGTAACGCCCTGGTGGCGTCAGCCACAGCACCGGCGACATAAACTGGGCGGGGAGGCGCAGGACTGCCGTCCCATCGCAAGCTTACTAAGGGCCGGTCATATGAAACGGCTGTGCCTCACGGATACTGAGATCAGAACCGTGTCGGTTCGGCGTTCCAGCGGACACACATGGTTCTGCTCCGCCACATATCCATTGCTTTAACCGCCGCGGTGGCCGCTCTAGGATCGGCGCTGTTCATCGCCTGGAGTTACTTCTACAGAAGGCGAATATGGTCACCTGAGATGGACTACTGCGTGTTCAAAGAGGTGAGGTCTTATCTCTGCTCTTCAAGCCTTTCCTTCGAAACGCTTCAACTTCGTATAAATGTAATTTTTAACGTTGCGATCCATGCCTAAGTTAATGTCAGATGGTGCAGGTTGCTGCAAGTGAAAAGTCTAGACGTGGCCATAACTTGCGATGGGGAAGTACACTCCATTTTGCAAGACTGCGTGTAGGGTAAACATT